>NC_089174.1:56149035-56749035 GCF_009819655.1 Sylvia atricapilla | reverse complement strand
TTAGGACTTTGCTTCCACAGAAGTGGTAGGGGTTACTGGAAGTGACAGGTCCAAGTCATGGAGTTTTGATCTATCTAGTAATGGAGAAAAGCAAAGTTCCTGAGGTCTCCAGCAGTCTTTGACTTGCAGGGCAGAGCTTGAGAAAGGCATCTGAACAGGGAAGTAGTTGACTGCTCTTCTGTCCTTGGGAGCCTCACATCAGTTTCAGAAAAGACAGTTGCTTTCCACACCAACAGAGAAAGATATTCACATGCAAAGATTTGCTGTTTACCTCTATGCATGATTTTTTTAGTTCATTAAAGCTTAAAAAGGGAGGAAAGAAATACAACAGAAACTTCTTACTTATCACTGGGAAATGTATCTGTAAAATATGGCTACACCAGTACCTGAGCTGTGTTTTTAAGCAGCTGATATGTTCCTGTCCCAAGGAGATCACCCCATATGGGCAAGCACAAGGGCTATATTCTGCCATCAAAAACTGCTAAGCTACTTTGCTCATGTGGAATCTCAGTGTCTTCACTGGATCTCCTATTCAAGTGTTTTATGAAGTACTACATAGATTTCTTACAGAGTTTATACTTGTGCAGAAATTCAACTTTTCTTTAAAGAAAGTAGATGGAATGTTGCCAGTTTTAGTAGTCTACTTTATTTTGACTCAAAATTACTTTCTTCTGAAAGGATGATAAGAAATACTATCCATTCTAATACTAAAATGCATCATTGCGGAAAAAAAAGGTTGGCACAGGCCTCTCATTACTAACAAAAATCCTGAGTAAGCACCATACCACATTCTATGTTTAATGATTCTGAAGGCTGCTAAATAAATCCTGTGAACTAATGCATTTGATTATCTTTTGCTCAAATTTATAATTTAAAAAAATCCATAGGAATACCAGAGTGAATCAAACCTAATAGTAGTAAATTGTCTTAGAGAGTTGTCTTTTCACCCCCTTTTGCATGAATCTACGTACGTACATGAGATATTTCAAGCATGGACTGTGCAAGAGCATATCAGGTTCACATCTCTGCCCATAACTTATCTGGTGCAGTGGTAAAGTAATTTGTTCTGTGTCAGTAACAGCTTTCATGGCTGATAAAGGAGCCTAGGATTGATTTATTCCTAGAGCAGCTTAAGATGAAATTCCAGCTGTGTTACGTTCTCTTAGTTAAAACAGCTGTAAATTACAGCCAGATCCCTGGAAAAGGCAGAGAGAAACCAAAAAGGTTAAAAAGGAAAGCCTCTCTAGAGAGACAGTACCTCACAGGCTCCAGTACTTGGCAAAAGGTTTGCTTGGTTAATGGTCTTCTGTGTGACAAGGAACATATGGCTTTCACACTTAGAAAAAGTTTTTGAGAAAGCATCTCAGAGAAGAGAATATTAAACCTCAAGCAGCTACATTTCATGCTTGGTGGCAAAAGGAGGCAAGAGCAGTATCTTACCTGGCAAGAGCTAAAACAATACTAAAAATTCTTACTGGATCTGGAAACTGAAAATTACAGATAATGGAAATAAATTTGATTGTAGTGCGCCATGTGTTTCCACCTGGGGAGACATTTTTCCAAGAGCCATAAGGTCGGCAGAAAAAAACCCTCTAACCCTGTGGTGGGTTTCTTCACCTTCCCAACCTGGTGAACCCAGGTATAAATTGATTGCTTAGAAAAATTATATAGCCACAATACCTTTGGGAGCTGCTTAAAGACAGAACTTACAGTTGCCAATTGTCCATGGAAAGCTTGGACAGAACAGAGGGCAGGAAGGGGAACAAAAAAGGCCAAACTGTATAGTTGCCTCTCTTTTCTACCCTTTTTCCTCAGCATCCTTCTTTGGCACTGTGAGAAGTGCAGCTGAGGACAGAAGCCCTTCACAGATCCAATGCAGATTCATTATATTTTTGCAATCTTTTGTAAAATACACTTTTAAGATGAGAGTAAGAATGAGAATGAGAATAAGAATAAAAATAGCTCAATTCCTTTTTTATTAGGGCGAGTGTTTGTTCTGTTGTAGAAAAAGTAACTTCTGCCTGTATCTTTTCTGAATAAGACTTCTCATTTTTATAGAGATATTTTACATCTGGAGCTGTCGCTGCAAAGTTACATAAACATTGTCCAGTTGCAGTAGTTACCCAAAACAGAACTTAAGAATATTTTTACACTCTGAAACAAAAATATTTTGAACAAACAAATGAAACAAAAGCCCCCTAAAACCAACCAACCCCCAAATTAACAACCAAAAAAAACCCACCCTAAAATACCAACACTACCAAAAAAATCCCCAAAACTCAAATAAATTGCATCTATGTTAATTTAAAACACTGCTCTTGTCAGTGTTTAACTGATTATGCCTATTTTCAAGATGCTTTTAGGAAAAAAACCCCAATTTTTCTCAATTTCTTGTTAATCTACTTGCCTTCATTCTCCAAAGCCCCATCTCGTTAAAAAAAAAATCCATTGAGGGTAGTCACAAGCAAAATCAAACTGACAGAAAATTGCCGAGCTGGAACTACAGAAAGATACACTTTTGCACACCGATCTGAGTACCATTTCTTTTCTCTCACCATCATTTGACCACTATGAGGACATGTACATTTGCCAGAGCTGGCAACATTTGACTAAAACTGCCCCTAAACATGAAGGATGCAGGGAGCAAATGCAAGAGAAGATTCCTGAAATCTCAACCCCAGTCCACCACTCTTGTTTTCTGTTTTGTGGACATGGTCAGACTCAGTGGTAAATAGATTCCAGTACTAGTTAAGGGCAATATTTTTTACTGTAATAGATTCAAACAAACCCAATGTATGTAATAAGATTCAATGTTATTGCCTTAAGTATTTCTGGGCTTTTCCAGATGGTTCTCATAGGCCAAGCTCTGAATAACAGGTACTGTTCAAATACCTTGAAAACCCCTGTCTGAACTTTGCTCAGAGACAGCTAAGAAATTGCCACTTCTACAAACCTTGTTGTCCTGAAAATTCCCGCATGAAAACTCCAGTTGTCACTTTATCTTCTGAAGCCATAAGTGAACAGTGAAATATCTGCCATAAAAAATGCAATAATCTGCGACAGACCTTGGAATGAATATGTTTCACATGATGCCATAAGTTTTGGTAAGCCCAGAAACAACTTCTGTAAAAGCACCTCATTGGAGGGCTAAGCACTGTGTAGCACAGAGTTCATCAACTGATGAACAAATCCAAACAAAATTATGGTGCAGTTGCAGCACTTCCTAGAGGCATGCAGTGAACGAAGTGAGAACTCCCACAGAGAGGGCAGTGATTTCCACCTTACACTGGAATTGGGAAAGTGTGTGAGAGTATCTCCGAGTTGTAATGAAAGAACAATGCCAACAAGACTTCCTCCTCCTCCTCCACCCTGCAGACTAGAAAGCACTTTATTAGCTAATCAGCAAGACCAGGAGCCAGTGAGAGCTGAGGGAGTAAAAGCTGCAAAACTACATCACCAGTCTTCCTGGATGACTGAGCTTGACTGCTTAATAGAAAATGGAATTCCAATTAAAAAGAATGAAAGACTAATGGGTAGACAAGTTGAATCCTGGCTAAACACAAGGCTTGTTGTCTATAAATTTTGCCTTCATATCAGATCCCAGGAAGTGTTAAGGCAAATACAATGGCAGGAAGTCAGAAAACCATAAGCAGTCAAAGCTTACAAAATCATTATCGTGAATTTTACTATGGCAAACTGTGTGCATATTTTTTCCTCACAGCAAATTTCAAGTAAAACACACCAGTCAAAACCAGAAAGATGGAAAACAGCAAAACATTTTATCGCACCTAGGTGCACACATTAAAAGCTCTTAAAAAGTGTTCATATATTGAGCTTTGAATTGTGAATCTATGATTGTGAAGTTATTTCTTGCAATAACTTCTCAAACTTAAAGTGCAGCTAGGTTCAGTCAAATTAATACCATAATGCACCAACACTAGTTTAACATTTTGTCCCTAAAAAGCACTGTAGAAGTCTGCCTTTTGAGTAGTGACCTCTTATATACTTCACCCTAATATACCTCTAGTTATAAGTGGAACATTGACTCTATTCCCAGGTCTTTACATTCAAGCCTGCATATATTTTGAATAATTACTGATTTGAATAATTACTAATTATAAAATAGTTTTTTAAATTTATCTAAATAATCCTAGGAAGGGCCACAAGAACTGATGCAGAGAATTCACACAAAGGTTAACAGCAAACAGAGCAACACAGTGGAAAACTGTAGCTCTTTACAGAATGTCTGCTGAACAATGCCATTCCAGAGAAATTAAAAACAGCTGTTAGAACACCTCTTCCCAGTGGAGAAATTACTGGTATTCATGGGAAGACATTTCATTACTTTCTTTCTAAATTTATATGTAATTCCCAATTCCTCTACAAATTTTCTGCAAAGTGACTTTTTCTGGTCTTTGTGTGAGAGAATGAAATAACGTAATCCCACAGGCAGCTAAAAATGTGGCTTACAAGCCCTCTGTCTTATGAATGACCAGCCAGGTGCCTTGTGAATTGTTTCATTACTTGAATGATGCATCTCTGTTACTAATGGATGAAGAGCAGTCAATTGAGCCATGGATAATAACTACAAGTCACAAGAGAAATTACAACCAGACTAGCAATAAGTTATTTGCAATTGTGCTTTCATGCTCTAAATTCCAGCTGTAGCCAGATCAGATATCCGAGTGGGAGAGGAAACAGGATCATGAAATCCCAAAAATATCACAGCAAAGGGCACGGGGCCTGCTTGATATTCACAAAGAAAATTGTCAAGCAGTCGACTGCTACTCTGAATTTGCAGAGACTGCACAGCTAATAGATAAACTGAAGGATGAGAGTTATCTACTAAAAACAAACTAATAAGTAACACCAAACACAATAAGCCAAGCAAAATATAGCAGAGCTTCTGAAAGTCATCTAAATTAAGAATATTAGTTTGAAATATATTTGAACAAACACCATAGATGGTAAAAGGGAGTCACAGGTATATGAGTGTATAAATTTCCATTGTTTCTCTCATACAGTAACACACAGAGTAGAAAAGAAGACTTAAATACCTGGGATACCACTGAGACATACATGAAAAGACAATTTGCATCAGAGTCAACATTCATTCAACTGTGTGTGACATTACACACTGTAAATCACATGGCCACAATAAGGCAGAAAAAATCCTCACTGTGCTGCTAGTTGCATTTTCTGTGTTCAACCCCCATGGAGCCAGGGCTAAGCATTCCTTTTCTCCAGCGTAGAGCCTGTTAGATTGCAAAGGATTAAGGTTAGTAAACACTCATCAGCATTTCTCAAACGTTTCTTCCTTCAGTAAACACATCAGCTTCACCAGGACAGTATGCAGAGGAAGGAGATCCTGGCCTGTGAATGCAGTGTAAAGCTCAAGCTTTCTCATTCTTTTTATAATAGAGGCAGACCTTAAGGACCATGATTTCAAAACCTTTCCCTACTTCTGTGCTTTGAGCCTCTCATATTGATTAGGAGAGGAACACTTTCCTCACAGCAGTATGCTGCACTTTTATTTCACATACAATACTGTTTATTTCTTACCAGAATGTGTCTTAGTCTTCCATTTTAGCTCCAGCACAGCTAGAGTACAGATCCCTGAGTCTCCTAAGGAAGGCTATGAGCTTCTACTGGGTTTGTTGTTTATTTTTGGGGGGTTTTTTGGGTTTGTTTGGTTGGTTGGTTTTTTGTGGTTTTTTGTTTTGGTTTGTTTGTTTGTTTGTTTGTTTGTTAGGGACCGGTTTTCCCCCAGGACATAAAATTGCCATATCCTAAACTGAGGGCATAGATGAAAATATGAGGAGTCAGTTGCATGAAGAAAGTATGTGGGGAAAAAAGAGGAGGAAAAAATAGGCCCAGAATATGGAAAGAAAATCTGACCTTAAACCTTGGAAGACAACATGATTAAGATGAACACAATTTCAGTCAGGATCAACAGGTTATATGGGGAATATGTGGCATATTGAGAGAGCACAAATAAGGAGATAGAAAATGGGGTATTGTTTTGTGAATATGATCACACCAGCTGATTATGTTAATAGATCTACTGAGCCTGCTGGTTAAAGGATGAAGAAATACATGGCAAGAAAGAAGGAGGGGGCAGACAAGGGCTGCAAAGGAGAGTAAAGACTTGTTCCAAGGATGAGAAAAGTATTAACAGAGTTCTCCCACAGAGACAATATGCACTCCTCAGCTTAAATGGATTCTCTAGGTTTGGGATCTCCAGTTCAAAAAGCAGATGTTACATTTTAAAACAGCTCCCATGATTGTTTCAGGATCTCATAGTTGGAAATGCAAATAAACAGGCACAGAATAAGGAAATTATCTGCCACTGGATGCATAGCTTGTCATCATTACCACTCAGAACTGAAATTCCAGTTCAGACCACAGTTTGTTTCCAATCTGAGTGGTTTCAGTTTTCCCCCCAGCACACTTCATTCTTGCTAATGAGGAAGCAATCTCTTTTCACAGACCCAGAAACATTCCCACAGAGGACTTGCTTGCAGTGGAATAGACAGCCTTTGTTCTTTGTCTAAATTCAATGTCGTTAAAAACAAGTCGAACAGCTGCAACAAGTTTCAACCAAACAGTTATCCCAGGGACTGAACTTCCCTGGCTGTTTTCAAATCTTTGTTAAAATCTCTCCATTGCTTGTTTCTTTCTATGGTTTTCTTCACTGCATCTTTGTAGTGAAGAAACACCACAGAAAAAATACCCACAAAAACATATGCATATTATATGCACAATGTGAATATGATCACAAATATTTCCAGGGTTTTTGAAAAGAACCAGGTCACAGCCCCTTATGCTTTCAGTTCTTTTCTTAATGCCCCAGTGCATCAGATATCCACTTTTCCTTCCAAATTCTGCTGAGGCTTAAGTTCTTCTGCAAAGCCCATGGATGGTTAGCAGAAATGCCACTGGCCCATCCCAAGGCATATCCAGCTCTCTGTTTCACCTGCCTACTTACTCTGTGTCATTCAAATTGGATTCCACAGTTCCTGAAACATAGGAGCAATTTTTGTTATATGCCAGAGGGACTTCTTAAGTTTCTTGAAGACAATCCTAATTTCTGTAATATGAAGGATGCATGTGCTCCCTCACACTTAATGATACTAAAGAAATGGTAGCACCAGAGGATACTTACTATTCCCCAAAAAATGGCAGCACTTTTTTCACATTTTAACTAATAGTTGATCTATCATATAAACAATCCAGGCCTGTGTTTCATGGATATATTGTTTTTCTTTTTAAATAGCAATAAGGGGACATTTTTGCAGTTGCTTATTCACTAACCTCAAAGAGCAGTACAAACGAAGAGTAAATACTTTGCAGCTACGTGCTTTTTCACAGATCAGTTCAGAAAAGGTTTGAATTAGGAGCAATAATGGCTCCTTTTTGGCAAGTGGAAGAAGGCAAATATTATTTGGATGAGGTCCAAGCAAAGCTTTCCCAGCTCATGTTATTTTATCTGAGGTTAAAGGCCTGCAAAAAAAAATCCACTCAGCTACAGCTTGTGAAGTTTGCCACCTACTGAGGAAAGCACAGCACAGCAATACCAGAAAAAAAGGGAAAAAAATTATTTAATTGTGCTGAAGCTATTAGATATTACAAACATATTTTCTCTCATAGACTCTCCATAAAGCCTTCTGGATACCTCTATACAGCTTCCAAATGACCAAATAAACAATAAAAATACTTCTCCTCTTGCTCCTCCTTGATACATAAAGCCTTAAAGGCAGTGTTTTACCCTGAATCAGTCCTAGATTTTGCCTTACAAACCTATTAATGACTGAAAAGAAGTACTCCCAGCTTCAGCAAGGAACATAATTTCTCAGTGATCTGAGTTGTTGAGATGTCTTAAGTCACAAACTGCTAGGTAATAAAAATGCTGTAGCCATTTCTAGAATTATGCTGGTAATTCCTATTTACCTCACAGGCCCATCAGAAGTACTGTTGAGCAACTGAGAGTCTGCCTTTACAGCAGGAGCATTGAGAAATACTACCTGTTAAAGCTCAGAAAGGTCTGCTGTGGTTTGAAAATATCTCTCAGCATGCTTTAGTGTGAAATGCATAGAATATAACATGGCCCTGGAGAAAGGCAGAGGGTGCTCGTAAGAGGCTGTGGAGACATCACTGAGCATGACAGGGTTGCTTTCATTTCAAATTCACTTTGGTAAAATAGGTATAAACACAAAAATGCTATTGATAACCTTAACGGAGCCATGGGGGGCAAAAAATCAGAATGTAAAAGGTGCAGAAGACTCAAAGTTTCCCTTAGCATGTGGTCATAAGGGTACAAAGAAAGCCTCATCAAAATGTTACCTCCCAACTAACAGATGAGTTTGCTGCCTGGCACAGCAGAGAGCAACAGCTCCACAGCAGATTTCATCTGCCTCCCATTGGAGGAAAAATCATCAGCCTTGGCTGCTCACAGCAGGGTGTTGTGTATGAAGTGGGAGCTTCAGATAAAGTCTATCAAAAAAACCCTGCCACTGAGTCACAAGGTGCAAAGAAAATTCCCTTGTTTTCTAAACTCCTCCTAAGGGAGAGGAGTCTTGGGGCAGCTGGATCTCATTTTAGTCTCAGACTGTCAACAGTTTAAGTTTTCATAACTATGTCCCACAAGTTTTAAAGATGGCAAATCAGATAAATTTATAGAAGATTAGTTGCTTATTAAGAGAAATTAATAGGCAATCTGTATCAGAATTACAGTACAAAAGCTAAAAAAAACTAGTCATCTATGATATAAAATGGCAAAATGCACTATATTAAAGAAATTATGTATGAAAGCTAGCATAAGAAACTTTAAGTAGAAATTTTAATATATCTCACCACAGTTTTTTTTCGTGGAATACTTTTTCCTCTTTATATCAATCCCTGGGAAGCAATCATAAAGAGGCATCACAATCCATGGGAGAAACTCCATATAATTCACATGGTGAATGAAATTATGTTGGACTTTTATACCACAAAGAATTTGGCCACCAGTCATATGTCTTCAGGTGAAGTTAAGCATCTTATCTGTCAAACTTTGCTTAAAAGGGATAGACATGTCTTTGAAGATGGTAAGGCAAGCAGGGTTTTTAGGATATCCAACACCAAAAATTACTGGCACCTCCAGTAGCTCCACCACAAATACTTTGCATTTTTTGTATCTTCTGACTGGATTCCAGGCCAAGCAGATAAGCTTTGACAGGGTGAAGTATTCTGCCCCAAGTAGGCACCTGTTTGAATCTGGAAATCAGAGCTACCACAGTCATCCTACACCAGAAACAATCACACCTCATCTATATCAAATGAGTATCTCTGCCTGAGCATGTGACAGTGACCCCACCATCTTATGGTTGGAGGGAGTCAGCTGCACTCACCTCCTGCAATAAACCTCCCCACACTAGTGCCTGTGCTGGAACTGCAGAACAAGCATTAACACAGGAGAAGCGTTCTGCAAACATAGAAAAATTAATAATCTAAAGGTTGACATTGCTATGTGAACTTATGCCTAAGTGGAATAACTAATAATTTATTTTAAATATGTTTAGATAGGACACCTATTTATGCACACATTTTCATATATATGTCTGTATCTGAAAGAATGTGTATATATACACCACAGAAACCAATCTCAAACAAATGCATTTTAATAGAGTGGTACCTGAAATACATGTACAATACAACAAAGATGCTGAACAAAGTCCCAGGTTCTGGCAAATGGGTAACATCATTTGAAATCTTCACCTCTGACAGAAATGGTTCTGCAGAATAATATTCATATGGATAAATATGGAGATACATTTCATCCTACACAGCTAGAAAAACTGTGTTCGGCTTGTACAACCTGAAATTCAGACATACGTCTTGACAAAAAAAATGTTACTACTGTAAGGCTCTGAGAATGGCATATGCAACCCTACCAATTACTACAGAGTCAGTGTGCTTCTAGCCCCACACAAAGGCTTAATTCATTACACACTGAGCTGGTGTCCACTGCTGTGAACCTCAGTGTCAGCGCTTTCAGAGCCCTACACTCATCAGGGCACTCACCAGGGCTGGATAGCGCCCATAGCGCTCTGAAACATGCAAGGCAAGGGTGCTCTGCTTCCCAGAGCACCAGTGGAAAAGTGTAATTGCTGGTCTTCCAGCATATAAGTTGAGAAAGTGACTGGTTGAGTGAATGGCTTACTTTTCCAGGAGGCAAATTGAATGCCCTGCTGTGATGTTCCTAGTCAATCAAATTGTAATGCCAGAGCAAAGCTGACATACTCTGTTCATGCAGTGATGAAGAGAGCAGTGCCTTCTGGAAAACTTGCTCTAAGAATATCTTGTAACATTGGACCCTAATATAAAAGTAATTAATTTTAAAATTATCGTGTTCAATGCAAGATTATGATATAGATTTGTACATGGTATACTTCTTTGGGTTTCTTTCTGGTGGGCTAATTAAGTTAGGGGAGAATGCTTTGGATTTTAACTGCATTAAAATCTTTATTTACTTGGAAGTAATTTGCCACAGACTGTCTCATAAAATTAGCTGCACGTCCATCTGGCTCTGGTACTTTATTAGCTAGTATAATTCTTTCAGGTCTTCTTTTTTTCTTCCAAGTCACACACTTTGGCCAACTCTTTTGATTCTCATAGCAAGAGCAGCTGTCAGGAGATACCACCTCTCTGGTTACTGCTATGCTGCCCGCCATGCTCACAGCATGCACAGCTCTTTTCTCAGTAGCCCCTGGTTTACATTCCTTTCCCATCTTCAACATGTATCTGCAATCCCCTAGTAGGAAAAGTGCAGATTTGAAGTTTGCAATGCTTGCTTTTTCCTCTGTGGGTGGAGCAAGACATTAGTGCATCAGGAACCTTAAGTGCAGTAACAGCACCAGGCTCAGTCTCTATCTGTCCGCCACAGCTGCACTCCTGTCCTTCTCCAAAATGGGAACAGACCCCAAGTGTGAATTGCATGAGACCTGAATGCACAATGCACAAGATTCAGAGAGGTCTGAAAACAATTTACATCCATCTGTTTCAGCCACCCTCTCCAATGTTATTTCAGATTCTTCTTTACTTCTCCCACCCTAAATGTCCAAAGAAGGCTGTCCAGCCCCCACAGGAGCTCCATGTTTTGGATCTGTACTGTACCTACAGACCTTCATACTGAAGTGTCCTCTCAGCTGGCATTTTGGCTGTCTGCCCTGTCATGTACTCATGCACCTGCAGGCAATGCAGCAGAAAAGGCAATGACCAATTTTCCAGTTTCTGGAACCACAAACCCGTGATATCAGTTTTTAAGGAAGTTTTGCCTTGGTGATACCAATAGCATTTTTTTAGTCTCAGAATCTTGCTTTCTGCCTTTGAGACTACTGTTTTCTCTGTGAGTAACCTTTCTCTATAACCTTCAGATGTCTGTATTCAGTCCTCCAACTGATTCTCCATCAATTAGAAGACTGTCCTTAGTAACACTGCACACATTTCCAAGCTTCTGCTAATCTTATTACTGCTACAATTTCTTTCATATCCTGGAAAATAACTCCCACAGCACTTTGTATTCCCATTGTCAATTAGCTTCCATAAAAAGCAACCCCCTTTTTTTTGCCCTGTAATTTCAGAGTCCTTTTTTGTTCATGTTGTCAAAGGTGAGCTTAGCTTCTGGCAGCCGATGACCCGTTCCCTGAGGAACAGAGTATTTCCCTTCCAAGAAATGTTGATCTGGTCATATAAGTTATTTTCTTGGAACAAGATAAAGATGCTAGAGGGGAAGAAAAGATCAAGAGGTTGCAAGATCCCATGACAGGTGGTATTTTTCCAGTGTCTCTACCCAGTCACTGCAAGTCTAGGAAAGCACACTAAGCCTGCAGTTTCTGCTGTACTCATTTTGACAATGTTTAAGAGGTCTGGAGCATCTCAAGCTCAAGGCTCTGTTCTTACACACATGAATGTGCATATTACTTTCACATGAACATCAGTAAACATCCTGATTACAACCAGCTCCACCTGCAAACTGAGAGCAGGGATCAGCAGGGAGGAACATTTTGTCATTGAGAACTCTTTGAAACTGCGACATCCCAGGCTCTGTTGCTTTGTGACACACAGGTGAGGGGCTGTGACTAGGTTATTCTCCCTGAGGGTGGCTTGTCTCACATTCAGCAGAAAAGCTGGTTTTCTCTGCTGACCTATGGTTCTGGCCATCCTTTATCTCATGTTCCGAAGCTGAGCAAGCTCACAGTGCCAGTTTTTGCTATTGCAGTCTCATTTAAAATGCTGAATTTGAGAAATGGCTTGTGTGATGCACTCCATCAGGTGTCCAGGCAGGTGTCAAAGATGCAGTTCAAGCCTGGAGAGACTGCTAGCCTGAGGTGCCCTGCTTAGAGGGACGTTTCACCACAGGAATCACTTCGCCCAGTTCCCAGTGGGCACTTCCTGGCCTGCAGAAGTGACTGTGATCCCCAGCTGCTAGAAGCCTCACTCCATACTGAGGTGTGCACCAACCTCCCTGACAGACAAGCCTAAGGCCTGGTGAGCCTCCAATCTCCTGCACATGTATTGCTGCCAAATGCAGGTCTGCTATGGAAAACATAAGGTTCTTATCTGCTGCGTTTTTTCTTTAACAAGGGTACCTTGCAGGCATCTTCTTCATCTTCTCACTTGCCCCTGCTCATGTTCACCACGAATGCCCGCCCTTAACCAGGGTCGCTTCCACACACCAAGCCAAGCCAGAGGGAATGCAAGCCAATAGCAAATCCAGGTGACCAGGATATGGGCTGCTCCCCTGGCTATACATGGTACCCCTGATGTGTCTGTCTCTTATACAGAGTGCCATTTTCCTGCTCTGCAAGCTGCTGGATTGTGTCACTCTGCGTCACTGCTCCCCTCATTTACCTGGCAAAGAGGGAGTGCTAGGCAGAAACCAGTTGATACAGGCTTGTATTTTTATGGAGCGGGAAGAAGTGAGAGAAGATAAACTAGGTTTTGCGAAGGATCGAGCATGGGAGCAGAAAATTTTCCTTGAACAAGACCACCACCCCTCCCAGCTTCTTTTTTCAAGATCTGAAACCTGGAAGATCCATATAAGGCACCATATAAGGTGAAATCTACAAGTGATGAAGGGCCTGTTGTCTGCTACAGAAGTTGGACAAGGCGCCTACAAAATAAGACTGAGTAAACAAAATTTTATTCTGTAACTATTATTTTCCTGTGAAAAAACTTCTATCCTCTATGCTTTCTGGTTGGATTGAATTGCACAGTGCTCAAACTCCTGCCTAAAGTCTCAAAAAGAAGGGATTTTATGCAGCATGTATTTGTGGTCAGCTACCACTATGGTATCTTCTTTGTAAACAAGTAAGAAGCAATAAACACTACTTCCACTGCAGATTTATCTTACTTTGTTTAGAACATACATGCCTTTCTTGCATCTATGAGAGCAAATTGTAGCGGTTTTGAAGGAATACAGCCGAGACTTGAATTTGGTCCTTAAAACAGTTCTAATTTGGCCCCTAAAAGGCTCCAAATGCAGTACCATGATTGTTAATAAACAGCTGCTTCCACAAACACTGTTGGAGTTAATCCAATATAAGCAAGCTTTTGCTGATGGTATATTGTTTCCTAGGGCCTGACTGCCAGCAGGGTACTACAGGAGCAGAAAAAGATGCTACACCAAGAAACTGCTAAATGGCACAGCAGGGCACTCTAGAACTCTGTATGATGCCACTGCTGCAATAGAAGCTCCTGGTTTCTTCACAAGACACTGCAAGGTATTTCCAAGGCCTCTTGGCCTTCCAAGTAACCAAAAGCACAGGTGTGTTTTCCAGTGATAGAGTACAGCTGGTCACAGACCAGTTAACAGGATCAGATAGCCAGGTCGCACCAAGCACACTAGAATCCACATGGTCACACTAGGTAGGTAGCGGTGGATCATTTGGCACATATAGAGCAGGAGTTACAATTCAGAGTCTTTTCTGTGAGATCCAGTAGGGCTACTGACCTAGGCTACTACCATGGAATTTGGGTAGCAGCTGCCAATATTTATTTGAGACAGTTTAAGTGTTCCTTAAATGTTTCCTGAAGAAATAGCTGTGAGACAGAGCTTACAACTACACTGTGCTATCTTCTGACAAGCAATGCTTTTGATTTTAATAGTTAACAATACAATGGACTCTCAGTGCTATAAACTTTCACCTATTGACAGAGCTGTCAGAGCCATGCTACAAAAATAACATCGTAACCTAAGAACTTCCAGATGGAAGAGCTGTTTCTGAAACTGTGTAAACACCCCTGCAGGTTCTCCCTGCTCCAAAATGAGTGGTCTGGGGTTTTTTGTTTGGCTGGTTGGTTGGATTTTTTATTTTTGGTTTTGAGGTTTTTTGACCTTTCTTTGTTTAGGACATCACCACCTTTGGATTACATTACCTCCATTTAGTTAGCAAGTACTATGCACAATAATTTCTCTTTCTTGACACCTGTGTCTTTGTGATAGAAGTCTTTGTTCCATCCTTTAGTATTATTCTATTTGGTCCCACAGTCTAAGCAGACATCAGTTGCTCATGTGCAACAGAAACTCCTATCCAACATATTCTTACTTATCTTTCACACATGAATTTCTCCTGTATTTTCTCCCTTTTCTAGTGGCTATCCTCTTTCCCAAATGAGTGGGGACAACTGGGACAACTGCCACAGGCAGCGAAGACAAGCAGGTATTTCAGCTGCACTTTATTCCAGGGAAGCATGGAGTTACACACTCATGAAAAACAAACTATTTTTCTTTGAAACTCTTACCAATTTCAGACAGTCTAGCAGAGAGGTAAGAAAAGGAATCCAACCTTGCTGTCCTTGGAAAGCAGTAAAAAAATTGAAGGAAAAAGTAAAAAAAAATAAAGCAAAGCTCCTTCTTCAGGAGCAGAATTCTCCAGAAGGAAAATAGCTGTTGGCAAACCCTCACTATTGCAACGGCGTTTCATACACCAGAAACACTGGGCATTTCCAAAGTCCATCAAGACAAAATTTCCAGATGACACACTAGTGGGTATTCAGACTGGCAGACCTAATCTTACTTAGGTGTACAGGTAAGATTCCTGAAGTTAAGAAAACTTCCTTGTTTCAGAAACCAGAATTCCATTTTTTGTCCTGGCAATGTCAATCAGTAAAATTTAAATTCAATTTTGCAGTGAAACCAGTACCAAAGTGGTATATTTATTGCAACATACTCTTTGGGTAACACATGAAATAAACACAGAAGCTTTAATTAACAACAAAAAAAACCCAGATAGAAAATAGAACATTCATAAAGTAAGGTCCACCAACTTACTAAGTAGCACTGAAAACTAGAAGTGTTTAGACAGGAAAATATATAACTTGACTTAAAATAGATTGCTTGACTCCGAACTCCCAAAGGTATCAATGGAGACAGAGAGATCTCCTAGGGAGAAAGCCATGAGACAATGGCTGATGAAAATCTCAGCATGAACTGACAATCTGTAACTGTAGCCCAGAAAGCCAAACAACCCTGGGCTGCATCAAAAAAAAGCTGCCTGGCCAGCAGGGCAAGGGAGGGGATTCAGGACCTGTAGTGACAGAACAAGGGGGAATTAGTACAAATTGAAGGAGGGGAAATTTAGGTTAGAGATTAGGAAGAAATTCTTTACTGTAACGGTGGTGAGGCACTGGAACAGGTTGCCCAGAGAAGCTGTGGATGCACCATCCCTGGTAGTGCTGAAGGCCTGCTTAGACAAAGCCTTGAGCAACCTGGTTTAGGGTGAGGTGCCCCTGCCCGTGGTGGGGAGTGGGGACCAGATGATTTTTAAGGTCCCTTCCAAGATGTAATATTCTATAAGTAACTTTTCACATACAGCACATATCCAACACCCTAAATTAGCTTATCTAGCTCTTTCACAGATTTCCTTAAAACACTGACTTGCTCAGTAAGAACAGTAAGTTTTACTTTTCAGCCAAGCCTATTTTTCTGCCTAAACTATTAAAATCTTAGCCAGCAGAAAAACAGCCTGTAAGCTGATTTTCACTAGATATATTGTCATAGGCCTTCAGAGTACACTGCATTTGAATTAATGTCCTGATGTAACTGTTCATCTTCTATAGTCACTCTGAACTCCCCACAACACATTTCACTTTCACCTTTTTCCTTTTCTTTCAACTCACAACAATCTGATTCAAAGCAGCTTCCACTTCAAAGATTCATTATGAAGTAGACACAATTATAGTATTAGTAGTATTACTGATTGCAATAAATGAAGTAAGGTGCTTCCACAGTATATGAACAGTCTACTAAAATTAATGGAAAATATTAGAGGAGTACTTTTCATTTGGGTTGTGAAAAGAAACTGATCTTGAATTTTATGCGTATTATAGGGAAAAAAAAAGTCTTAAACTTTCTTTGAAGTATAAAACCAATTAGAGAGTAGGTGAAGGAACATCTGACATTCTCTCATTGCCAAGAAAAAGTTTTCAATATTCCTACGCAAAAACTAATACAGATGGATTTGAAGCAACTTTATTGGTATGACTAGAATTTGGAGATTTAAGCTATGCATCTTTTCCAAGTAAAGCTTGAGCATGTATATACTACACCATATATAATTTTAAACTACAGCTGATTCCTTATTAGAACACTGCTTAAGTAAGTTCATCAATGCATGCAATACAGAATCTCTCTTAAAAAATATACAATCTAATCAAGCTGGGCTGCAAGACCAAAATATAAGTTTTATATCTGTACCTGAGTATATTTAAGCATTGTGTTTTGTCTGGACACAAGTTCTATCATCTTGAGCAAAACTGTATTGAAAATAAAATAATGCTTAAATCCATACTGCCCTCTTTTCAACAAACAAGTTTAATTCTGAAGATCACTTAATGCTCTGGAACAAGTTATACATAACTATATATGCTATATAAGTATCATTAACCTAATTTTACATATCCCTCCACCCTGACTGAAGTAACATGTCATTTCACTATGTCTATAAAGTTGTTTTCATATACTCTTATATCCACTTTACAGTAACAAACTTGAGTTCTGAGGTTTACATTTACATGCTCAAGCAGGTAAGAAATACCATTAACCTCTCAGGCAGGATTTTAGTAAAACCTTAACTTCTCCCAGTGTCACATTCATGACATGAATATTGAGTACTTTCCATGCTTCAATGGCACAAATATTGAATCTGGCCCACTGTGGTTTACATGGAACAGATGATCTGAAACAGAAAACAGAAACATCTCCTACTGCTTATGTGCTTGAGGCAGTTCTCTCTTCAGGTAAGTGAATAAATCCAGGAAGGTGTTCCTACCTGGGATTACTAGCTGATGTGTATTTCTCTACAGTCTGGAAGTAGAGACTTACACTACTACAAAAAGGAAAGCATTTAATCTTGCAATCACTAAGCATTAAATTTGTTACACTAACCATGGACTGTTGACCCATTTTTCCAGAAGGCACTCTTCTATCAGCTGCAAAGTTAAGAGCCACACTGTTTCTTTACGAAGCTGTCCTATAGCATTTTTACTAGATTAAGCAAAAAACCAACCAAACAAAAATAAAACAAACAAAAAACCTCCCACACAACTGAAACCCAAAACACAAATAAAAAAAAAATTTCCCAAAACACCAGCAGCACAAAAAACGCCCCCAAACAAACAAACCCACACACACACCGCCTCCCATAGTTTATTTTGTATTTTCTATCTACATTCAAAAGACATTTTAGTCATTCAATAAGCCTTGAGAGCTTTGTACAACCTCTCAGTCTGGACAGCTTGCATAAGAGCACTACGTCTAACGTAGCATTTTTAAACTAGAGATCAGGACTTTTTTGATGACGATGCTTTGGTAAATCTCAGCTGAATGTTCTTGATGTACCACTAGAGTACAGTGCCAAATTCAGCTTTTGGTAGCACAAGCACATGTGATTTATTCCTCTGAAGTGAAAATCCATTCCAGTGCATCACAAGGAACATTTCTACATGCTCTTTAAACCAGAATATACTTCATTCCTCATTTTCTGTTTTTCTGCCCTCATATTTTACTCATCAAGTACCAGATAAGAACATGTGCAAACCTCAGTAGATTAGAAGCAAAAAGACAGCAGCACCAGGGCAAATATAAACATTCTTTGTTGAACTAGGCAGTGTAGGAATATACAGAAACAGAAGACACGAAACATTAAGATTAGTAATAAAATAACTGCAAAGTCTAAGCTGAATTTGTTACAAGAAATTACTTGTTTTACACATTGCTTTGCAGGGTGTTTTAGAAACGCAACAAGGTCTGATTACTGTACATTTCTCTGGCCATAAAGTGCTACATACAGCTGCTACCCAATGTGTATAAGAACAAATATGTAACAATCTTGCATCAGCTTTCTTTTAACATATACTTGCTTTCAATTTCTGTTAAAAATTGATTAATAAAGACTCATAAACCATAGTCAACAGCTTAAACATTTGACTGATATGCACAGACAAGAATTTTTTTGTAATAGCTTCTAAGTAGGCAATTCTTAATCAAAAGCAGCTTTGTCCTATAACCAGGCTAATTTATTATTGCTTGACTTAAAAAAAAGTGCATCTATTACCAGAAATAACTAAATGACATTTTGTCATAATTTAATTGTAAGCTTAGCCTTGCTTGTTTAAACTAAAAAACTAAATTTGCTCTCATATATATTGTAATTCCTACTATTATCAAGAGAGGCTATAGCATCATAAGTAAATGATCAGCTTTGCTTCGTTAAGTCTCAGCACAATATTCAAAATTCCTGAATTTTGGAAGATGAGCATGTGCGGTGAATATTATAAACAGCAGTTAAGATTAAATCAGAGCTGTATTTAAGGCCCAGTAGAGAATACACCAGTTTTAAAAAAAGAAAAAGCGTCACAGACCTTTTGTCTGAACTCTTAGACAGAAATCACTTAACTCAGACATAATGTCCTAAATAATATTGCATCACTGATGCATTGTGTCAAGAACACATGCACTTTTCAGCAGCATTTGGAAAACTAAGCATCTCTTGCAGCTCTGTGCAGACCTACCTTAACTGGAGGGTTACAAATCACTCTCACACATTTATATTTCCACTGTTAACGACTTAGAAAAATATCCAGAATAAAGCTTAAAGCTAAGAATCCTGATCCATCAATCTTTCTAGCAAAGTTTGGAAGAGCAAGCACAGAAAGGAGACAAGCTCTAAATAGTGCTTAATACTATGTCCACAAAACACTACAGAGGGTACTGCAAATTTGTGTCGATAAGCCTGCTCTCTGCAGGAGTGCAAAAAGGCTGATCCCAAAAGAAACGCAGTATAACATACACAGAGAACTACTGTTACCTTTGGAAGGCTGAACTGAAGAAAATAGCTCTTTTTACTCTCTTTTCAGTCAGTAACATCACCCACGGAAAAATGTAACCTGCTTCTTGAAGCTTTGTACTAAACTGTGAACAAGATCAATTTCTAAGGAAGATCATTATTCATTTTTTGTTAATTTTGATTTCCACCTCAAATCACTCATAAAATATTAGCTGTAAGACATTCCCCACAAAAACAAGAGATCAGAGACTACATCATGCTCTGCCATTAGAGTCTGTAGTCTCAGTTATAACTCTCCTAGCGTTAGAACCAATCAGAAGAAGTTCTACTGGCAATTGTTCCCATCACCTTCCACAGAGAAAATATGCAGACCCCAATCCAATAATCAGAATAAACTAAAATAACCTGAACTGAACATATAATGCCCACAGATGCATTAAAAGCATTTTCTGAAAATATATGAATTTATACTCACTACAGTTTACAATCAGATATATATGAATGGGCAAATCTTTAGAGAAGTCAATTCATAGCATATGCTAATCTCTGTTTTGAAGTTTAGCTACAGTCAACAATATATTTGAAAGTAAGCATCTTATTTTATCAGTAATTCAGTGTCTTGGGTATCTAAGCTTCAAACCTACATGTGCATAATTTTACACAATAACTTAGTTACACACTTACAATAGACACAAATCCAAACCAACAAAGAAAGACTTTGGATCATGTCTCCATTTTGAAAAACCCATTATGTTTATTTAGCTAATATTTTTAAACTCTTACTTCCCCTGTAAATATACCACTGTATTACAGAATTATAGGCAGTTATATGACCCCATTATTTGTAAGTCATAGGAGAAAGCCGTGCTCTCAGTAACCTGAGAAGAATTGCTATAGCATTTAGATTATACTGACTGTTTGATTAGAAACTTCGGTTACTCATTTACTGAGAACACATTTTTCACCCATTTCTTTTATCTTGATTTTGCTTGGAGGGTAGTTAAGGGCAGAAAACCACACACATGAGCACAGGCACTATGAATTTACTGTGCAGAAGTAAACATCCTGGACATCGATAAAATACAGAAATGGCAAGTTTTGCAACAGCTAGTGAAAGAAGAGTTATTTGGTGTATACTTAAATAAAAATCAAATACGTTTTTATTTTTAAGAATAGACAGCTAGAGAATCTGTGTATCTAAAAAAATGGAAATACAATTTGATGCTGCTATTTGCCCATAAGCATGAAAAGAAAAATGCATGCACTTGTAAATATCTCAATTTTAGTGCATGTTTTTGGTAGAAGTTAGACTAGCATATGCCCATTTTCTTAAATGTAAGTTTAAAAGTGGATTCACTTTCTGATGCACAATCAACTTCTTTTAATGTGAATTATAACTCATTATTAGGAAAAATGCATAATCCATCAATTTTTTCTTTAATTTGCTTGGGATCCAAGAATAGCGACTATCAGCTAGGGTGCCAGTCTACAAATATTAAACTATTGCCTCAAAAAGGAAAAGAACAATCCTTCCTCCAGATCTATGACAGGGAAGATGGGAAGCAACCAGTTTCAGTTGTGCCAAGAATTATTTGGGGTAGACATCAGACAGAATTTCCCAGTCTTTTCTCACTGGGAAAGACATCCTGCATAAGTTCCAA
Organism: Sylvia atricapilla; assembly: GCF_009819655.1. Taxonomy (NCBI): domain Eukaryota; kingdom Metazoa; phylum Chordata; class Aves; order Passeriformes; family Sylviidae; genus Sylvia; species Sylvia atricapilla. The sequence continues at coordinate 56,728,046 of NC_089174.1, read as the reverse complement.
AATACCTATTCTCAGTGAAAAAAAAAAAAAATCCCCTGTAAGCACTTCTTTTGAGTGAAACAGACCTGCAAAGACATTGTAACTGTAGACCTGCTTAGCTTCATCTGACAGAGTAAAAATATTGCACTTCAGAGAGGTTACTTTTGTTCCCAAAATGAAATTAAGTCAAAGATAACTAATTCTTTCCTCTGGAACACAAATTTCAGAATATGGTATGCCAAAAACTGTGGGTAAGGTTATCTGCAGACATTGCATTTTTGTTCCAGAGGAGGAAAAAAGTCTCAAGTGTACTGCAGAAAATCAAACTTTCAAAAAATGCAGAAATTATCACCAGTTCCACTGCATAATCTGCATCTGTTCTTATATTAAAAAAAAAAAAAGTATTTTCATTAAACTTTATTGCACCATCACCTATTTTTTAAAAATATCCCCCATTCAAGTCAAATATTAAATTATTTTTATCAAACAAAATATAAGATCTTCTTTAAAAGAGCATGTAGATACAGTATAGGCGCTATACAGAAAATGTCTAAAGGAATGACATACATCAAAATAGAAGAGACAGAAAACAATCATTATGTTCTTCTCTATGATTAAAAAAAGATTTCAAAAAGATTGTGTAGGCTATTTATTATATGCATGAAAAGCATCCCTCCTCATTCAAGGAGTTGAAGCAGATGACTTCAAGCTGTCAAGTGCTGCATGAATTCTGAAGTGCAACCTGGACTCCATCGAATATTCCTTGTAGTTGTTTCTGCAAAACAGACAACTTACTTTAAGAAAAAATGTTTGGACTGGATTGTTTTGACTTCATGTGTTTGTAAGTTAACGGTCTTTATTCCTTCAAGAGGAAATGGAGATTGACACACAGATGAGTTATGAGACACTTAAAGCTACATCCACAAATTGAGCAAAGAAAACTTAAGACCAATTCTAAAATTAAATGTCCTGATAAACTAAGCCTGTGTCTTAGCATCTCTTTCACTTAATTTGATGATTTTAACAGCTCTCCCAATTACTGAAATTTGCTGTGAAATGACAAGCCAAATACTACAGAAAAGGGTGTTAGTAGAAAATGTATGTTCCAACTCAGAAGACAATTCAGCCAGAGTAATAAACATATTTACAGAAATCATATTCTATAAATCTCATCTCCCCAAAACAAACAAACAAAAAGACCCATGAGGGGACACTATTACATCACTGGGCTACTTCTCTGTAAACACAAGGGACATTCTATCTCAGACTACAATCTACAAATGCAGCAAACACGCTGCTCTACAGTAAATTAAACTCTCTTCTGTGACACCATGTGAAAGGAAAAAGGGGTGTGGTCAGACTGGTGTACTGGCTTTTAACCTACTAACACCTTTAGTGGAGCTGATTTAATTTCCACAGCTGCCTCTGCGACAGAACGGTTCACATCCCTTCCCGGACTCTCCAGCTTCATCCCATGCATGCAGTAGACCCTCAGTATCCCTGAAGCCCATAAGAGAAAGAAACATTCTCCCTTCATACTGTGTCTTATTTGAATCTGTCTACTCCACTGGGTCTGAAACTGCAAAATTCAACTATATTGGAAAAGTTCTGCAAATCTAGAACACAGGTTTATAATTACTTGCATTTTGCAAGGAATTTGTCAGGAAGAAAAAACACTTCATTGCTACAAATACACAGTTATTCTTCATTTACAAGGTGATAAAAAAATTCCACTTACTTTGCGGTTTCTATGTATCTTATTGCTTTTTCTCTCTCATCCTGTTGTTTGTACAGAAGACCCAATTCATACAGTGTGAATGGCACCAAGTAACTGTCATATTTTATTTGCTTCTCACTAGAAAACCAGAAAAATACAGAAATAGTTACTTACAACCCTGTCTCAAGTGACCAGTTAACTCCTAAAAGGAATCACTGCCTGTAACAGCACACAGCCAGAAAAACCCTTCTGAAGCCTTTTTTACTAGTTAATCCTGTACACATTGATAAACAGTCTTAAAGCACTATAACAGACCTAAACATGTAGAAAATAAAGCTGAACAAAATGTAGGTACTCAACTCACCAGAAAACGTTTTCTCTCACCCATGCAAAATGTACACTTTATGCTGTCTTTCGATTTTTAAAAATATCTCAGCTATAAATGCCTGCCTGTTGCCATCTACCCTTGGAAAAAGATGTTTCAGAAATAGTGTTCCTTTAACTTGCAAGCAATCAAGTGCCTCTGCCCCGTAACTTGCAATGTCGTTGACTAAACTCACTTGGGATCTTAGAAATTATAAGAGAAAACAAGACAGCAAGAGAATTAAAGCACACCTAGTTCTCAATAATAAATTCTATTATTAATTATTAATTTTTCTGAATAACTTCTTAGAAACATTGCACATGTAAAAATGCTTCTTCAGCCCAAATACCTAAAAACTTCTAAGTAGTTTTCAACTACAACCAGTACTTGACTCATGTTTTATATAGAAAAGCTATTACAGCTGGTATGGATCTGACACCTGAAAATCTGTAACACAGGAAAAAGCAGTCTTCAACTAAAACACATAACACAACTTCTCATCTACATGGAGAAGTGTTAACTACTGAGGTACTAAATGCAAATTTTTAAAAAAAAAACCCAAACAGGAAACATATATGAATGTTACACGGTAGCTCTGCAAATACAATTCAAATATATTTGGGTATGTTACCTGGTAGTTTGATTTATTTAGCCTCAAGCACCACATAGGTAAAGCTACAGTAAGTGTGAAATTGCTACAGAAAAATACAAGGAAAGTTTTCTGGTTCTCTAACTACTTTCAGAGGTATTTTAATTCCAGCTCCTTAACGTGACTTTTAATTAATCAAAGTTCTAACATGATAGCTGCAACAGGAGCATCAGAAACATCACCAAAAAAAAAGGAAAATTTAGAAAATCTATTTCTGGGGGGTTTTACCTTTGAATTACTTTACTGAAACATAATTCAGCTTGCATGAGTCTTCCCAAGTGTTTCAGGCAGAGGCCTTTCAGTAGCTGCAACATGCACGCGTCATCCACATAGTATTCATTGTGATCTAACAGTAGAAGTGAGATATGTCAAACAATTTGGAGACATCATGAAAAGGAAAATTAGATTTTCAGTAGGGAATATGTATTCAGACTCAGGACATTGTTTCTCATGGTCTATACCTCAAAATGTACATAACCTTCAGGCATGATTTAAAATATTGTCTACTAAAGAAGCTGTGTCCATGACATCTGTATCTTTCTCTCAAAAGACAGGCCAAGAAGAAATAGGAAGAAATTGAAACATCCAACAAATAGGCATAAACTGGAGATTAAACAGTCATTAATTAAATACATTACATAAAGAGTCATTAAGTAAGATTTCTTACTTGGAATAGCTAAAACTACAGTGAGACAGAAAACCATCATATTATCCTAATAGTTTCCCCTGTTACAGGGCACTGGCAGATATCCAGTAGCACCAGTAACATAAAAAAGCCTGTAAAACCACACCAGGACTCTGTCCTACAGAACACTTCAGAAGCATCATTTTGCAGTGCAAATTCAAGAAACCATGTTTACTAGTATTTTTATCATCTCTAATGTTTGAGAAGCCTCAGCAGTAGTTGAGGTATAATAGTTGAAAAATTCAATAAGTTTATGTTCAATAGGACTAAAAATACCATATGAAAGAGAGTGTTTGAATAAATTCAGAATTTACTTAACAAGTGTGATCCTTTTTAGTTCCCTTAGTTTGTAGCATTTGCTGGGTACAAGGAAGGAAAAGAAAGGAAAGAAAACACATATGGATAGACAGATGGCACCACATACATTAACAATTCAGGAAGCAAAACACTCTCCCTTCTGATCATGTTGTTTACAACTAATTACCAGCTCTCTAAGGTCACATTAATTTTTTCCTTAACAGTCTGCCGAAGAAATCCTGCGTTAACAGTTCTGAAACATGCAAGACTAACGCATTTCAGGATTCTACAAAGTGCTTTGCCACCATGTTCAGCCTTCTTTCTGTCTGTGTTTAAACCCAAAAAGTCTTGATAGATTGTAACTGACAGACTGCGCTTTTAGTGATAGTAAAGTGCAGCGCGTAAGTACTTTGTATTCCCTCTAGCCTGTTTTGCTAGACTAAGGTATTGGATTCTACCACTGTCTCCTGAAGGACTCATTCATTGAAATTCTGGGGGCATGCACCCATGTCAGGAAGGGCGCACCAGTCTTGAACAACTTCAACTACTAGTCTTATTTCCCAAAAGAATAAAAGCTATTATGCCAAAACATTAACACTAAATGACAACAAACACACAGGCCAATTAAACACAGATAACCTTGCAATAAATGTGGGAGAACCATCTTTACAGCTGCAGTGCTCTACACCAAAGCAAGGATCAATACCAGGACAAAAAAATAAGCAAAAAATAATTTTTTCCGGAAGTTACATATTCTTTTTTTAGATCTTGGAAATGGAAAAAAAAAAAGATTCCCAGAAATCCTGTGGCGGGAAAAGAAAAAACAAACATCTCTAGTGCCTTTCATTTTTTCCTTCTACCATCTCTATTTTCAGCTCTGTATAACATAAAAACTACTTTCAGTCCTTGAGAGATTCCATGCTGTGCCCGTCCATGTGAAGCAAATGAAGTAAAAACAGTTCTAAGAAGTCTCAATCCCTAAGTGACCTTTGTGTATAATCAACACTCTTCTTTCACAGCACCTTGTCAATCCTTTGACATTACTTCTACTAAAAACTGTCTCTTAAAATTATATTGTAACCATGTCATACTCTGCTAGCAGCCTTACTCACTTTTTTAGAGATTCAGCAGCAACTCTGGTAATCAGAGTCTTTATTTTCACTGCTTCTGTATCTTTAAAAGCAGATCAAGATCACATATGTGAATAAAATTATATCTGACAGAAGTTATTAAAAAATCACACAGAAAGTATATACATTTCCAGACTATATCCTGTTTGCAAACAGTGAATTTCTGCAAGAAAAACACAGTGGTCTTATTTCCACTGCTTTTATTTTGGTACTTTGCATATCTATAATTAGGGATTTGACAGGAAATGTACTTCACTGTTACAACTAATGAGCACTTCTAGTACAAATTTCTGCACCAATGCAGCACTTGATTTCCAGCAGGCTCTGCCAGAACCCTACATGCGGAGGTCATGGGAATTACTTTATTTGCAAGTATCTTGCATATCACTAGATTTTTGCTTTAATATCACAACAACAAGAAAGGAAAACATTTAAGACAGACACTAGTGATTCTGCAGAAAAGCAGAAAGCAATACAAAATAAAGGAACCGAATTCAAACATGGCCATGCAGGTTACTCTCACTTTGCTTATTATACCATCTGGATTTGACCATGATATATATTTTTTGCACATCCCTGTGTAATTTCTTATGCATCTTTACACTGTAGATCATATTTGCAATTCTGAAATGTAACATATGTCTGTTTTAACTACTGGTAAAAATAAGTTACTAAATTGTTCATAAGTGTGACTAAAATCTGAGTTCAATAGAAATTATTTTTAGTGAACTATCATTTAAAAAGGTTCACATGCAAAAGGGTAATATTCATTCTAGAAAAACTCAAAAGAGAAATCTATCAAATAATTCATATGGTAAGTGACAGAAGCACCCTGATAAAATCAAGTACTTGTGCAATAAACCAGTTGCAATAATTCAATTTAAATTCTTTAAGGAGTAAGTTATGGGCTGATTCTCCAAACATTACCCTAAGATGTAAAGCCATGCTCAAAGTTTATTTGTTAAGTATGTTTCATTTTGCAACTAGCAAACATGTTTTATTTTGCCAGCAAGTAAAACAAAAAAACCAAACTCATTCATGCATAGCACTTCATTGTATCTTTTACACTTTGTCATATTCTATGCAGCACGTGTCCTCTGTAATAAAGTGTGATATAAATTGGTTTTAAAAAAGCATTTTTCAGACTTTCAAGACATTAGTAGATTATGGTCCAAGAATACTCTCAAAGACAAACTAAGTTAGAGCAGTCATGTTCTGTGACTAATAACCTCATGTCCTTGAGTCATCTTTATTTGTCTGCAGCATCAATCAAGCTGCATAAAGAACATACTTAAGAACCACTTTAGGTTTCATGTGGCTTCAACATTTCCAAACTTCGACTTAATTAGCACGCTGTCAAAGCAAACACTCACTTGCAGAATATCAGAAGACAGAAGCATAGAAAATGTCAGCAATTCTAACATGTCAGCAATTCTTATAAGATTATTAATACAATCTTGATTGATTACTTACTAGTTTCAGTTTGTAGAGCAGTTTCTTCTTTTTCAATTGTTACCAGTAAGTTTTCAGTGAGGTCTGCTCTTTTGCCCACAATTGCAAATCCATTCCAGACATACATCATTTCCTGATTAAACAGAAACAAAACCCAAACCCAAAACAAAACATAAAAACCCCCAAAAAAATCCAAAACAAAAACAAACAGACAAACAAACAAACAAACAAAAAGGTAAGAAAAACTCATGGAATTGTATAAGTATTTAACTAAAGACTGCCTCTAAAAAGACTGTTGTGGAACATTTTTGAGTACATAAAAATACTACCAAAGCTTGTTTTGGTACAAAACGCCTATGAGTAGGAAAGGAAAAATTATGCTGAATGTGTGTTGACAAAGCTAACCTGGGTTCCTACGTTTTGAATGTTCTGACGTGTTTTTAATGGATTCTACTATCACGTATTTTCACAGATCTTCAAAAATTAAACTGAACAGATTTTATAAGGGGAGTTTACCATCATTCACATAACACATCAGCAAAACTGGATGCTTTAGGTTCAACTTGTGGCCTCTGTTGCATGAACTAAAGAAAGAGCTAAAAGTACAAAGGGTGACAGGTAAACTTGGTATGCATTTGAGTGTGTGCTTGTATATACAGCACACTTATTTAAGTATGCACCCAAAAATACACTCTCGTGTTTTTATATACATACAGAGAGAGAGATGCTCTAACCTGCAGACCATTACCTTCTATACAGAGCAAAACTGGAAGTAGATACAACACATCCAACATATGATTTTACTATAATTTCTACAAAATCTTGTTGGAAAAATCCAAGGCAAATCCCAGAAAAAAATCTTCCCAGGTGTCTCAGTACAACAGTAAGAAATAAGCTTGTTTTGATGCATTATCACATTGTAAAACCTAAGCAGAATGAGAGTTAATGCTAACCAACAAGGAGCCAAGACCTTTACTTATTCATCACATATTACAGTATCATTTGTTCTACTGTAATTGAAATTACACCTCTGAAATATGAAGCCTAATGTCATTATGAAGCTCATACAATACACTGGTGAAATAATTCCCCTTGTATTTGTACTGTAAATATGTAGGTTTTCAGACAGAGAAAAAATCTGTTTCTATCAAAGTCTGAAACAGTGTTACAAACATCATCAAATACATCATGTTAGATTTTGCAGTGTCTTGTCTATTTATACTTATTGAAACAAACCATTCACTATGTTTGGTTATGCCTAATCTAGGATGAAAAAAATCCTGAATTAAAAGATACTGGATTTGACAGCAAGACCAAATATATATACTCACAGCTTACAAGCACTCTGAGGTACAAGCCCAAGAAAAATTTTACTTCGTCCTCTACATGCAATTTAATATAGAGTGAATTTTAGAGCCAGTGGACTAATTTTCTTTGTACTTCTCTTTCTATATCAATGAGCTTTAAGATAAGAAATTCGTTCTCAAATTAGGCTTTTCATGTACAGTTGTTAGTAAATTATGCATGTTACAAAGATTTTAGCATACCCATATGAAAAGTATCACTGCTGTGCACATATAAACAGACTGCAATAGTAATGACTCTGGCGTTAAAACATGGGAAATTAGAATAGCATTCATAAAGTATCTTTAACTTCTGTATGTTTTAATCAGACTCAATACAAAGAAAAACAAAGTATCAAAAACCAATCACCACTTTTCCTTTCACTAGAAAAACTGACAATACCAAAATACTCCTTAATGTCCTAATGAGTTTAGAAGACAAGGACTAAAATTATGCCAATCTAAAGAACATGAATGCAGTTTTGTGCATGCTGAGCTTTTCACATAAAAAAAATCTGGTGCTTGTTTCAGACTGCTACTGTGTTGGTACTATGATCCAGTTTCTAATACCTCTCACAAAAATCACATTGCATGAATACAGTATTACTTCAAAAAATTTTAAATGCAGACACGTAATACCTGACAACATTATTCCTCCCCCATATAATGATGCAATTTTTTTTTTTTTATAATGTAAAATTCTTCTTTTTGTAAAAGATGAAAACAAAGCAAGAACAAATACCAAGGCAGGTAATATCAGCTTCACTGGCTGAGGACATGCATAGCGTCGAGCTTTCCTTACTGCAAACTTCTCAGTTGGGATAGATTTTCCTGCAATTCTCTGTTTTAGACCATCCACTTGTCTACAAGAAGGGAAAATGGAAAACAGAACTTGTTTATTGGTATTTTTTCACCTCATTTCAGTTATATTTACTGTTTTTCTCTGAAATATAAACCTCAAAATTGTTTTACACCATGGAGACCAGAGCTGTAGGATATTACCTTTGCTGATAAAAGCAATTTTAACGCTAAAGGCAAAGAGAAAAAGTGAAGTTTTTATGATTAAAAGCAAGAAGTAAGTCACACAAGATAAAGACATAGAGGTGGGGGAAGGCACATACAGCTGCTTTATAAAAGTTTACCTGAATAAAGAGACTATGTCTTCACCAGTCTTCTTCAAATCATCCTCTGGAAGCATACACAGAATTGCTGCCTTCTGGAATACATATATTGCCTATATCAAAAAGAAGCAGAAACAGATCACCACATCTGATTTTCTGTATTTAATCAATACATTAAAGACTTCAGCCTCTCACCCCAACTGTTCAGCAAAGTATTTCCATAATTCTCATGCAGGTAAAACTATAAACATTTAGCATTCCCTTGTCACATAGTTTATTCCGTAATTTTATTTTTAATGTACTTATTCGTACTATATATTTGTCAGAAAGTTAAAGGTATCTCCTACAAAGATTAGGAGAACTTATTATGCAAATCACTGTCAAAGAAATGAGGTTAAATGACTTAACTGTTCCAAAGTCCACTACTGTTATTATCTACTACATGTAGAGACATGCTTGAAAAGAACAGAAGGAAATACCTGACTACTGATTCAAGGAATGGGTTTTGCAAGGAAAAAAATCCACGTAATTCTATTAAAGATGTATGTTGAATTCAACACTTCATGTTGAATATACTATTCTCTTCCTCTTTTGCCACAAATTAGATGTTCTAATTCTACTAGAATTATATCCTTTTTAATTAAGATAATAAACAGTAACCTATAGAGGAACAGACAATAATCATGTATAAAAGGTTATTGACATATTGTCCTTGGTTCATACTCTGAGAAATGTTTTTACAAGAAAAAAGTTATCTGATAGCCCATCTTTTCTTGTGAGATCCTGTCCTCAGCAGTCTTTCTCATTTTGTATCACAAAGCAGCTGCTGAGTAAGTGTGTCTGTTTATAAACACCAAACACAGTTTTTCAACCAAGTTTTACTAGTGAGTGTTAGAACTTGACTTGAGAGACAAGTTTAGTTTTCCTATCCCTCTTCCTTCTTCCACCTTGGGCAAGTACCTCCATTTTTGGAGGGGCCAAATCATTGCTGCTGATGGTTCTGCTGTTCCAAAACATGAAATAAAAATTCATCCTTAACCACCCAGTTAAAACATCTTGGTGCCATTGTGTCTTTGTTTATGAGTTTCTCAGGAAGGTAAACATTATACCTACTGTGCAAAATGATAAGTAGCTTTAACTAGAGAGCACTGGTAGATCATAACAAAGTCCACCTGTCCATTTACCTTAGACCACCTGCTCTCTTTGCTGAGCAGGTCTGCATACCGATATGCTTGAAGCCAGTCCTGCTGGAAGGTGTAGCCCCACATAAGCTCCCAGTAACAAAGATGATGAATCTGTTTCCACTCTTGCTGGGCTGCTATGCAGTCTTGGAACCTCAGTTGTGCCTATGAGTAGTTAAGGAAGAATGATGAAAACTAGCTCAATTACAACTCCATGTGAGACCAATGTCTAATTACAGAGCAAATTCTTACCTAGCACCCAGGCGGAGAACACCTGACAAGTAAAATGAGATAAACTTCCCTTTCAGTCTCACTTAGAGAGAGGGCTGGAATTAACACTGACAATGAATGTGAACAGGGATAACAGCATACTTATCAGTCCAACTGATATGTAGATGAATTATTTTCCCCCTCCTCAGGCTAAACACTAAACAAGAACCTTAGGAAAAAAAATTATTTACCTTTTCAAAATTTCCTTTCAGTATATCTATTCTGGCAGCATAAAACAGAATAATTGAACCCTTGAAAAAAGATGAGAAAAATAACCAGTTAGGAGTTGGAGCTTAGGGAAGTACATTTCTGTTATAAAATTTATTAAAAATACGCACATTTGGAAATTTCTGGAGGTAGGGTTCGAGGAGACTGTCTGCTTCCTGAAGGTTGGCTTCCCCTGTACCTAGAAAACATAATAAACCAACCTCAGTGTACTTAAAAAAATCCTAGTTCCATAGAGTAAGATTTTGTTTTCAAATCATATTAGACAAGTCAATGGATGATTGCTTTAAGTGAAAGCAGAATTATTTCATAATACTGTGTTTCTATAAAACTAAACTCTTGTCTCAAAGATACTAAGTGCTTTAAAAATACTAAATGTCTGTAAGTAAAAACAGACTAGAATTATAGGAATATTTTTTAGACTGTTCCATTATTGATCCTAGTTATAATTTTAAATCCCTTTAATTGCTTTAGCAAGTTAGGAAAACATTTGTCAGCTGCCTCTTCTCCTAATTTTGAACTCAGTAATGAAATACAAGTGATGCTGGAAGAAATGAAGTTCTCCTTAATTTCCTGATGAGCCTGAGGGACAAGTACTAAAATACTTCAATATTAAAGAATGTGAAAATATATGGCAGAGAAGCATATAGAATTAATCATGACTTTTAGCTCTGAACAGCAAAAGCAATTAATTCTGTATAGGCTTTTTACTGGAGATAGTTTTCACATTTGATGTTAATTTATGGAAAATGACTTTTCTAACTTAATACTGCTTTGCAATATTTTGCTGTTGAGACACCCTGCAAATGGAACAAGATGTTGGTATAATGCTATTCACCCTCACTGTTTCTGCAGACACACTTTGTCATGGATAGTAATTTTAGATCATAATTAAGTATACAGCAAACTCCTATTTGGCCACAATTTTGAAATTCAATTATAAAAATAAATCACAATATCTATCATGAGGTGTAGCATGACTGAAAAGCTACACAGTGGTCTCACCAAGGATTAAGGAGACGTAAGTATGATAAACCAACAGGGTGAAAGTACACAGAATGGCCCTCAAACTGCTGCCAGATGCGCCTTCCCGTAGTTGGCAGAGGCCCAACTCCTAAGAAATATCACAAACACATGCAGAATTAACTATGAGTATACAGAGTTACTATTAATTTTTTCTGGCTAACCAAAGTTCAGTTTTCCTTTCAGATATAAGTATTTCATAATTCAGTACTTGTCTCAAATCCAACACAACCCTCTACCAAAACATTTCTGTCACAGCATTTAGGAAGGAGAAGACTAATCTAACTCTTAATAAAATCATGCATTTCAGTGCTTTGGTGAAATGAGAACACCACATGAACCATGCAGACACATAGGTCTACAATGCTTTCCCATTAGGTTCTGACTATGAGCCTTTCAGAATAAAATCCTTCAATCTATGTTCAGTGGTAAACTCTTCCAGCTATTCCAGTGCTACTTGTTGGTGTGAATCTTCCTACACAGAAAACCCCAGTTATCCTCAACTCTCTTCCATCAAGTCAGCCACTACTTTGAGGTTCTGACCAAAACATTACCTCTACAGATATATCAGTGTCCAAGGAAAGATCCAGATTCATGGAGCCTTAAGCAGCTCTTAACATGTGAGATTTCCCTTATGTTCCTGTTTAAACCCACTACAGAACAGCTTGACTGCTTGGGGGGGGTGTTGAGATGAGTTCAGAGCTTCCCTGACCAAAAGCAGTGACTTCTCAGAAACACAGCTTTGCCTCAAAACAAATATTACAGATCAGTTTTATTGCACAGCAGCTTGATGAATTATAGGAGACTTCAAGCACCACACAAAAAAATTGTGATGGTATTTCAAAATCATTCCTTTTCTTTCACCCTTTATTGCATTTTTAGTCAGGGAAAAACATGTACTTTGGAAGAGCTTCAGCATGAACCAAGCTTTTCAGAGGAAGAAACAGAATGAACAGGTCTCTACTGAAGTCTAATTTTACAACAGGAGAACGATACTGTGGACAAGGTAACAGCAATAAGACCATATGGTGATTGTAGCATTAAAAACTTGAAATTCAGTTGTGCACTGAATTCTATGGGTTATTAGGGTTTTTTGCTTGAATTTTGTTTGAGTTTTTTCACTTTTTATGGGAGTCAAAGAGTTTTAAAGAGCTGTAAAATACTAACAAAACAAATTACAAATATTTTTTTTCATCCACAAGACAAAGATATACCTAGATTCCAAGGTGACACATGATATTCAGAAATTCTTTTTTCCAAAGAAATGGGCTGAGATTTTGGGTGGAAAAATGTAGAACTGTCATTTTTCCCTCAGTTACTGGCAAGGAATGTCAATTTCTGACTACATCAACTAGAAAAGAAAGCTGATATCCTCTACTTAAGGACCAGCAAAAGGAAAGGAAATCCCATTGGCAAAATCTCCTCTTAAGTAAACTGGTCACTTCCTATGGTTGTTAAAGCGTGTGGTATCACCATATGTGCTTTTATGCCTGTATCATCTAACCCATTTATCTTTTTAACAACACTAAAATACTGATAAACAATCGACATTATACTTTTAGTGTGGAATACATAACATTAAATCCATCCAGTCTTTTATCTGAGAAAAAATTAATTTGAAAATTGAAAAAAAGTATGAAATCTAATACCCTATTGCCAGAAAATCCAATAAATTCTAAAAGTCGGAGGATCCTTCCTGGTAAAAGTGACAGCATCTGAAATATATTTAAAATAAAAGAATAATTAAAATGTGTACACTTAAAAAACTAGTTAGATTGCTATAAATGTGAACCCAAAAAGCTGGCTGCTATGTTAAATGCTATTACACATTAGTAAAAAGTAAAACAGAAAAGATTTTGGAAGTAAACATGCATGCTCAGCATTTTGATGACCAACTAGCATGAAAGTAGACAGAGTCCAGCTGTGCTTCCTTAGATAATGACAGATGTTTCTACCTTCAGCTGGTCAGAATTGCTTGAAAACTGTGGAATGGAATTCCTAACTATTTTAGTATTACTTAGAACCTACAACTGTCATCTTCCTTTTCCACTACTCCATTTTATTAAGAGTCCCAAAGAAGCTTTACTTGTTTTTCCTGTGGGAGCACTGAATCAGCAGATCAGAGAGCATAATGGTTTTAGAAATACTAGCCTCTGCTATAATCTTTCAGCCCTCTATTATAGGCATTTTTGTTCCCTCTGTAACTGCATCCTCCACAACAGAAAATGTAAAACACCATAACCACCTTTCCAATGAACCTTAAGAAGCAGGTCTACCTGAGGGTCCGTTTTTAAAACGCTCTGTTCACCCTAATACATTCTGCCTATCAGACACTTTTTCTGTTAAGCCTCCTACTGAGAAGGCTCCATGAAGAATAGCAGAGGTCAGAGCATTTATGAACATAGTCGCTTGAATTTTAGAGTGTGGCGCAGACAGACCTGAGTTCTTCCGATCATACTTAAAATTGGCCATCACCAATCAAGAATGATACAGAAATTAACATACTGACAGAAATCAATTTTCACCGTTGCCATGAGAGATGTGCAACTGTAACAAATTGTAAAGAAAATGCAATTTTCTTTTACACAAACTCAGTAAACTATTTTTCATTCTTCTAACTATAATTACCTATATGAATCTAGAGTATGTCACTGAAGCAAAAGAAACGGATATATGGGGGGGGGGGGGGGGGGGGGGTTAGAATTAAACAATCACTCCAGCTATTCTGCAACCACAGTGTAAGCATCTTTAAAAATCCTGCTACACACAGGTAGATGCAGGTGCTTTTTCACTTCAGAAATACATACATTAGTTATTCCTAGAGAATGAAACAGTTCAGAACAAACTAGTAAAAACAACCCAGAAAGCAGGCATGCCAGAAATTGCAGCTGGTTTCATATTGCATAAAGCCTCCAAAGCCTGTATCTCTACTTTACAAACATGTAAATGTTAAATCAGTTACAGTACTGTACACAAAAAGACAGTCCTACAGAATTATCCCAATTCCCTTTCTGTAGTGGAAGAAGTCATACCAAGTTGAATGCTCCAATTCCAAGTTTTACTCCTCCTTCAAACTGGTAGTAGGTTTCATTTTTACTTTTGCTCCCCTGAGTCATCTGCAGCACCTGATGACATTCCCTTGAGATGGAGAAAAATGAGGGAAGGGGAAATATGACACAGAAATTTTATTAGTGACTATGATTGATACAAAAATATTCCTTTCTATTTGGGGGGCATTAATGCAACTTCAAATGCTTAAATTAATGTTTTTTAATAGCTTACTTGTATATTTGGTAACTTGTCCTAATTTTGAGGCCACCTTTGATAAAGTTGATCATGTTTTCATCCTGGAAGAGAAAGATTTAACTCTAAAATGTTGCGCATTCATATTACACATAACACATACATAAAAACCCTCCAGCTACATTTACATTCATTTATAAGCTAGTGCCATAAGAATCACTGTAAATGTTTTTCAGTTACCAGATGCATATTTAAGACTGAAGTTAACACTTGCTCTAAGTTGTCCAGGAAACATTTCTTTGGTGCATGTTACAAATTTTAAAACTGAAGAGAGAGGTGAAAAGGAGAGTCAAAGTGTTCCTTTGAGTAGAATTTGCAATGTATATAAATGAACCAAGATAGCTCTCCACCAGATGGTGCTGCAGGAGGTCTTTTAAACACTTGGAAATGGTGATTCTGACATACACAAAGATGCCTAGGGAAACCAGCAGAAGACAAACTGAAGAACCTCTTGAACAGATGATATTCCATTATTAATTAAAAGTAACTTGATGTATTACTCAATTTACATGCTTATTAACCTCTAGAAAAATCAAAACAAAGCCACAATGTACTTGTCATCAAAACTAAATTCCTGAAAAGCAAGACCTCATCAGTTCAACCGGATGAATGTTTTTCTCCTAGAATTCACACGGAAGAACATGTGCTGGCATTTCAGAAATGCACATTTAAATACTAAGGGACAGTATATACAACGTGGAAAATGAAAAAGCACCAAAAAAAGTGCCTCGGAACGGTGAACTAAAGGAAATTCTGGCTTCCATAAAAGGAGCACCATTTCAAAAGACCTCATCTGTCTTGTCTGCAAGTCTAAGCACCCAAATGAAAGTGTATTTAGTACAAGAACTCTATTTCCCTCTGAGTGGTTACATTTTTGTTATCATCACCATCCTAAGATGAACCATCATCAGCCAAAGACGAAAAATATGGAATATAGGGCAGCACAGCAATCAGCAGAGTGGGGCATTACAGTCAAAAGCAATTAAGACGTGCTGTTTTAGCGAAAATATACATCTAAGGGGTTTTTTTATTATTTTATACAGTCCTAACTCACCTCCTTCAACAACTTTTTCAAAATTCTTTTCATGGTTAAAACAGACCCCACCCACCAAAAATAAAAAGCGTTGCTTCCATTTAGTCAATAAAGAGGCAAGCAAGCTATAGGTTTCCTATAGCATTCCATTAATAGTATTTACTGATACTTCTGGCCGAATACTGGATCAAGCAGTTTATAAGTATTCGCCACAGGAACTTCATCTGACATTAGTATCTATGTGCCTCACTTCTTTCTCATAATTTATACAGGAAGAGATTATCTAAAACACATTCAATAAATACTTGTTAAACACTCACTTATTTTGAAGAAGCACAACTGATTCCTGTTTTCAGCAATCAAATTCCAAGTTGAATTTGAAAACTCTGTAGCATGAAGTCCCTGAACCACAACCTAAATCAACAGCACCACACAATATAAAATACCAGATCTTTCTGTAAGCTCAAAATTGTTACCTCAGCAATGCTAAGGCATGTCCATTTTATAAACATTTGTTAGGGTATTATTCCTGACACCTTCTGCATAGAGAGCAAGACTAAAATGGAAATTACATGTGTGTACCAGCTGAAGTTATGTTAGTTGGAAAACATTCTACCCGTTCATGCAAAAAATGACTCATAGTTTCAAACACACACTTCCTCATACTGGAACATATTTTTGTATGAGCACAGGACACTGTTCAATGTGATGCAAACCATTTAAATATACCACCTTGTATAACACAGCAATACACCCTAGGATGATACCTTGGTATCTGAATATCATCTTTGGTTATTCATACAAAGAGAGAACTTTGCCAAGCAGCACAGGATTCACCATACTTTCAATCAGTGCAATGAAATAACATTCACTAGCAAAATAAATGGGTTTTATTATTCCATCTATTGTTGGAATGTTGTTTTACAAGTATTAATATCTCTCCATTACAGTCACACAAAATCAAAAATTGACTTTACCTGTACAAAGGTGAGAGCTGCTTTCTGTAATAAGCATTCAGCATAGCAGATTTCAGCATGCATTTCCTCTATATAAGAAAGAAAAGTTATTTACTATCAGCAAAGTCATTATCAATATTGGCTTCTTGGGGTCAATGGAACAAACAAAATGCTGCCAAGACAAGAAAAAGAAAAGAAAAGGAAAAAAAAAAGGCAAAATTCTGCTGTTGCCATTTCAGTAACTGTTCAGTAGTAGCTGTAACACACAAATCCCAACAGAATTCTTCTATATCCCTTGTTCTCAGACAAAACATTGTCAGAGCTGACCTCAGTCTATGGCAAAAGCTATTTCACATTGTGGTAGATGGTGTCCTGTACTTTTCATTGATTCTAAGTTTAACAGCCCACAGCAACTCCAGTCTTTCAGCCCTCTTTCCACATCTTACAAGAAGTTTCTGTAGATGAATGGTAACCCTTACGGAGGTTCAGGCATTTCTTACATCCACTGAGACATTATGAACAGGTTTTCACCAAATCATGCTTAACAAACTGAAAACCCCAGGCAGACTTTCTCTCTTCATGCAGCGCTAAAGTGCATTTGATTTGACACACATAACACAAGTAGCTCTGCACCCATGCTGCAAGACCAGCCACATGCACAAGGCTGCTGTATGTACAGTGCATACGTGGTGAGTTTGATGTGTCCAAGTATTAAAGAGGATTCTTGTGCCAGGTTAGAAAAAAATGCATACTTGATTCTGCCTGAATCAGAAATAGGAGATCAGCATTTTCAGAGCCATGAACAATGTACTGATACCATTTCCCAAAACACCTTAAGGCAAAACAGACAAGCACAAAACTTGTTAATATATTCAGATTCCAATGCAACTAATGACAAGGATTTACTCCTCTGCATCAATGATTCTTAAACTTTTTGAAGCTGTTATTAAGTAAAAAAAAAAAAAAAACGGAAATTTCCCTTCAGTCCTATAATGTGTTGTGAAAGGCATTCCTGTCTTAATTCATGCATGCCCAGAGACAAAAAAAATTAGGAGGAATTCTCCACTGAAGCTTTGCATTCAAACTAGAAAAAAAAAAAGATTATATACACGGTTTGCATGTTTATTATTGTAAAATACTATCAAGTCACAGAGTTAAGCATATTTATACACACTGGTAGGGGTAGTTTTGAGCTTTTTTCACTTTTTTATTTTAACTGTATAATTTAACCACTTACCTTCACTCAACTGATCCACTGTCTGTTTAGAAACTAGACTGGACAATGATTCCACCACGGTGCTCCTTTTCCTGAATCTAAATAAGTTGTGCATGGAAGAAAAGAAAGCCATATACATTTCAACACAAACCTGAATTTAATTCTTGGAATTCTTAATAATTTCCAACCAAAATTTACAGAGATTCTTAGCAAAATGATAGTTTGCCAACTTTTTCAATTCTTTCAGCAGTCTGAAGACTTGTATGCCCTTTAGGCTAAAAAGCCTATCCAACATTAAATGCATGCTTGCAAGTTCAATTAATTTACTTTATATGTATGGCAGCTTCAACTCTACTGCCACTCACCAGCTGCAGAGATGTCTCTGATGCTGGGCAAGACATATGACCCGGACTTCAAAGTTTTATGAATTGCTTTTTTCTGTTTCTTAAACTTGTACTCAGAATCAGGATGAGAAAATTAAAAGGAGCTCTTTTTTCAACATAAATGCTTCAGTATTTTATGGTAGTTTATGGCAGATAAAATGTCAAAACAATCACATAGTTTCCTTCCAAGAGATCTCCACTGTACATGTTTTAATTCCAAAAACTAATTTTTGGCAACAAATTACAAACAACTCAGCTTTACAAAGAAGCTAGAGAAACAATTCTTTATTTAGAAAACGAATGCATTCTGCAAACCAAGGAGTCACTGATTATAAATACTAAGCATTAGCTTATCATTTGTTCACACTACTCTTCATATTGACAATTGTGGGATCCCAACAACAAGATTATGACACTACACATTAATATAATGCATACAAGAATTAAGGTATGCATATTTATGCTAATTCTTCATCTTTGAATGTTTAATTACCTTTCTCTTGCCTTTTTATGAGTTTTGTGACAGACTAGACTAGTTTATATCCTGCAGAGATGAAATCCTGTACTGCAGCTGTCTAGATGGACATCTAATCTTCAGACACACTAAACAACATAGTTCAGATGAAACTGCAAATTGATAGCACATCTGGAAAAGATGCAGAAACTGCTCACACCTTTTCTTCTTCAGATAGCATCTTATAACATTTTCTCATTTCTTTTCTTTTTTGCCATGGCTAAGATGATGATGTTAAATGTCTAAACTAATATTTAGCAGTAATTTCTTAAATCATTGTGATAAAATATAGCCTAACCAATATGATGATGAACGAGTAAAGCAGAAATGTTTTCTATTTTTGTCAGAGGTTTGTTAAAACTTTAGCTTTCACAACCCATTTTCTAAGTTTTTTTTGCTGTTCAAAGGAAGACCAGAAGCCAAATGTTCAGTTGAGATGATTTCTGATGTGAATAGTAGCTCTTTCATTTTAAGGCAAACTAAACAATTTGTACAACAATAAAACAACTTATTTGGTTTTCAGAAGAAACCTTAGTATAAGCTTAATTGTATTAGACTATTGGTTCATCCTTTGGAAATAACTTTTTTAAAAAGACTGTTTTCATGCTGAGAGAGAAAATTCAAAATATAGGCTTTTAAAGTGTTGGAAAACAAAAAGTCACAGTTGTCAATAGCTCAGACATTTCAATCATGTAATGTCAGCTGATGTGTAGGTTTACACAGTGAACCAACCTTTAGTGGTAATTAATACCTAAACAGAACAAGTCTGTTGTTTCCACAATATCATGTGGAAAAATATCCTCACCAGTAATAATTGTGTTTATTTTACATCTTGTATTTTATCTCTACCTTTACAAATTTAGACCACTATCATACAGACAAGAGTCTGCTTCAAAAGCATACAGAGAACTGGGGTATTTCACAAAGAATGCTTATCGGATTTAGTATCTCATAGTGGTTGGGCTTGCTTGGGCTTACCTTTGGCAGGTTTGCAAAGCATCCTTCATAGTAGAAATCCCCATTTGTATATCCTGCTGTTCAAAGGTCATTGCAGCTTGCATAACTAAAATAGTACTGTATCCAAGTGCATGGTACATACTATCTTTGGACCTAGGGAAAACATGAATCTTGTGCATTTAAGCAACACTTTACAATGCAATACAAAATTAAATGCAGAGGCACTTGTATTAATTTGTGAAAAGACAGAAGAATAAGCAGGAAAGTAACAGACCTGAGAATATAACCTAGCAATATCACCTTCTAATAAGCTTGAGTTTAACTACAGCTAAGTTTAAGGGATAATATCCCTGGCCTACCACTTCCTCACTTGAGCTCTCCTACCACTTCCTCTCTTGAGCACTAAAAGCAAACACTTGATAGCTGTGTCATCCTCCTCATGTTTCATTTAAAGCTGTCCTTGAACTTGTCCATACAACACCAATACATCATCCTTAATTCTTACTAGCACCAAACTGCAGAGTGAGAACATTACTCCATTCTATCAACATGGGCTACACATCCCTCTTGTCAACATGCCCCTCAATATCACGTGCTCCTTTCAGACACAGACAGGGGAACAGTGGATGGAACTCAGACACCAGCCCTAAAGATCAGCCACACAGACTGCCTTTCCACAAAGTCACAAATAAGACAGGTTTCACCTATGACCCTTTCCATATTCTTTAATTCCCTATGTCTGCACTGCCATGCCTTTTTTGTCAGTGGAGAAAAGGCAACAGGAGATCAAGAAGAATTAGTCAGAAGAACAAGATCGAAAGATGAGCTTAATGATAAACACCAGACTCAAACATAACATGAATCACAGTGAAAAGAGTATTCTGGAGTTTTGTTCCAATTTTTCTGTATTGTCAAAAGCAGTTTCATTGTCCAAATTATTTGATCAAAGATCCACTGAATAGGGTCTTGCTGCCCAGTTTTTCTCCTCTGTGCAAGGAAAGACAGCTTGAAAGATAAATTCTAACATAACAATTCAGTGCTTCATCAACAGTTTTTGAGATTGTTTTAATGACCCAAAAAGTAAATTAAAAAACCCCAAATATGGAGAAATGCTTTCAGATAAAATAGAATAAATTAATTCTAGTATCTTCAGAGGCTTTAAATTAATCTTCAGGTACTAGATATTGTCTGTTTACAACAACTTCAGGAAATATTAGAATCTCACCATGGACGAAGCAGTTCCAGTGCTTCAGAAAACTTATTATTTAGAAATAAGTTCAATGCCATTGAACATTCTTCCAGAGCACACTTGAGATCCATCTTAGATGCCCTAAAAAACAGATCCTTAGTTTACTCAAACTGTAAACATAAACAAACAAAAAAGTATTTTCCTTATGTAACACAGGTCTTTTGTGGTGACTCTCTTTTATTTAGTTCTCAAAATTTAGCTTTTCAAAACCAAATCATACACTTAACACTTTAGCTATGTTACACAGGTGCAGCCTCTGCTTATTTAAGCAATGCTCATGGCTTTGTCCTCTTATTCTTACTGGAGAAATTCTCAAAATTTATCACTGTGCCCAAGCTCTCAATCTTTCCTATCAGTACAAATGCTCTTCCAGACTCTATTCATATCAGAATCTCAAAAGAGGTCACAAGACAATATTTTCATTAAAAAAAGCAGTAAAGAGACAGTCATTCAGCAAACAGGTATACTACAAATAGTCCTGTCAGAAAACTTGTAGATATGCCAATAGCTTTTGTTTGTCCTAATTCACTTCAAGTAAAAGCACTTGCACTTGCTTAAGAAGAAGCCATTACAACAGATCCATTCTTTGACCAGTCCTGCCTGAAATACTCAGGAGTACTTACAAATTATTCTATGGGCCAAACTGGGGACAAACTGACAATCATGCTAGTGACATACAGCTAGAAGCTACACAGCCATCAATGTGCACAGCTGGATCTGGAAAAGATAATCTCTCTACAGCTTTAAAACAACAGGTTTAAACTAGATAATGGGCTTTCTCCAAGTAAGGTTAAGTGGTAAGCAGTGGTAAGCAACAGATCATGTCAATGAGATAAATATTTAAGTACTGACCAGAAGAGGAGGAATTTAAGAAGAGATCAACAGAGGAGTGCAGCTGCTCTAAATCTAACAGTAACACACACACAAAACAAAGAGAGACATGGATACGAAAATATGACTTGCCAGGGGGCTTTTTTTACCCTCCAAAGAACAGTGTAAAAAAAAAAGAAAAAATACTTGCTTATAAAACCCAGAATTTTTTAAACTACTAAATCTTATTAGCTAATTGCAGGAATGCCATCTACTAGCAAAAAAAAAAAAAA
Source organism: Sylvia atricapilla (assembly GCF_009819655.1). Taxonomy (NCBI): domain Eukaryota; kingdom Metazoa; phylum Chordata; class Aves; order Passeriformes; family Sylviidae; genus Sylvia; species Sylvia atricapilla. Next base: position 56,705,896 of record NC_089174.1, on the reverse strand, counting down.
AAAAAAAAAAAAAAAAAAAAAAAAAAAAAAGACAAAATACGTATTTTTTAGCTAGATTTAAAGGCTGATTTTCTTCCTAGTACACAAGCAAGGACACAAGATAACACATTATCCCTATCCCCTGTGTGTTCCCATGCTTCTGTATCTTCTTTTCACATTTGTGTTTAACAAAACTATTTCACTTGGTCCATGCCTAGTGAGATTAGTCCTTTTATTTGCTCTGCCTTTCCTGCTAGGAAGAATGGGTTAGCTGCTTTCAAAAGGTTTTCAAGAAGGTAAAAAAAAGGAGTGGGAGGAGAGTGGGGGAGGAAAATTTCCCTTCCTTTAAAAACCAAATTGGCACTAGCTGTCTTTAGTAAAATAAAAAAATAAAAAAACCACCATCATCACCACATCAGTAACTGAAGTTCATATCTACTAGACAGCAAGAATGAGTTTTCATTTTTTCACACTTGCACACTACAAGTGTGCAAGGACTAGGACTAAAGCAGTGCCCTGTTCCAAGTCTCTTCGCATACAAATGCCAGGGTCCATATTAAGGTGAGTGGAATCTTCAAAATTACAGAGGACAAATGGCCCTTTTGGTCCTCTGCCCTTTGCAGGCGTGATTACTAACTTTGTGGTGGGCCAAGAACTCCCTCAACTATGGGAAAAGAAAAACCCCAAGTGAAGCAATGTTCTGTTACATAGAGTATGGAGAATATGAACAGTCATCTGAAGTCAAGAGAGGGATGAGAATGGTAAGCAAGACATGTAAGAACTACATAGTTCATAAAACAATCTGAGGGAAAGCAGATCACTGGTAACTGCAGGTAATTTAACAACTAATGACTGTGTATACACTTAGTTTCAAAATATTTATGTTCAGCCTCAAAACTGTATGCTTCTCATGTGAGAAGCAACAGCGGAGAAATTGTGTTACAGTACTCTACCACTGTAGCATTTTTCCAAAGACAAGGATCAAGGTGGAAGTGCAATGTTTTGTTTCCAACTGCTTTACTAAGCCTCATCTTAGTAAAAAGAAATAAATTTTCTGTACTTGCATGTTGTAAATCTGCAGACTTCCTACCCTACATTCAGAAACTGCTGTAACCATGCCTGGACAGAAAATTGAATCTTTATTTCATTTAACACACACATGGACATGATAGCATTTAAGCTGCTGGTGTGGATTGTTTGCCATCAGGATCTCAAATCCCATACCAGCAGCTCGAGCAACACCACAGTACATATCAGTATTTGTAAAATAGTTCCATAAACGAGGGTCCTTAAACAACCTGGCACTGTGACAAAACTATGTTTTCCTAGTTAAATGGGTAAGCAGCAGATTGCTCCAGCACCTGGCTATCACATTTTTCCCCTCTGTTACAGACTAGTTACCCTGATACTGCTTATATGAGACCAAAGTCTGCAGACAATGCAAACAGTATTCCTTAGGTTACTGCATTTACTGTTCCCTGCATCAAGCATGCTTATGAAGTTACTCTGCCACTTCATAACTGGGAAGCTAGTTTTCTCAAACTGTTATTTCTGATAAGTGAATCATATTCTCTATCAGAGAATTCCTCATTCCCGTTTCATTACTCTTCACATGTATTTTCTGTTTTCCTACATTCTGCAGCAGAGCAACTTAACCAGAAGGATTTATTTCAACTCAGATTCATAACTTGATACCAAAATAGTCAGAAGAAAGGAGCACACTGACTCAGAAGTAACTTGGCTATCTTCGCTGGTATTTCTATAAGAAGGCTCAGAATAAGCACATTTCCGCTTCTACTCCCAAAACATTACAAACCAATTTCTACAGCAAACTACCAGACTGATGAACAGTTCAGTCAGTAGTGCTGACTCACACTCTCTTTCTGACTCATGTTGTTTTTTCTCTACCTCCACATAGTTTTCCTGGAATGGAAACTATACATTTTAGAACATTGGATGAGCATATTCTTTAATTTACCCCAGAGCAGATTAGATTAACACCACGTCAGTAATATTATTATGGATTTTACACTTAGTGATATTACTATGGATTTTACACCTGGTGTAGTGGTTTAACCCCAGATGACAGCCAAGCTCCAAGCAGCTACTCACTCATGACCTCACCAGCAGAACAGGGAGAGAACTGGAAGGGTATAAGCTGGAAAACTCATGGGTTGAGATCAAGACAGCTTAACAGGGAAAGCAAAAGCCACACGCAACAAGCAAAGCAAAATGAGGAACTAATTCACCGCTTCCCATGGGCAGGCAGCCATCTGCAGCATAGCAGGGACCCCAGTCACAGGTAATAGTGACTTGAGAAGACAAACACCATCACTACAAATGTCTACCTTTTCTCCTTCTTCCCCCAACTTTATATACTGAGCATGATGTCATATGGTATAAAACATCCCTTTGGGGCTCAGTTTTGAGTCTCCTGTCCCCGCTGTGTCTCTCCCCAGTCTCCCAATACACGGAGTCTCCTTGCCAGTGTGACTACATGAAAAGCAGAAAAGACCTTGCCTTTCAGGACATGTAAGTCCTGATCAGCAGTAACAGAAACATCTCTATATTACCAACCCTTTGATCAGCACAGATCTGAAACACAACCTCATACTAGCCACTGTAAAGAAGGTGAACTGTATCCTAGCCAAAACTTACATTTATTCCACACCCTTCATGTCACACCAAGTTTCATGCTTCCCAATATACCTATTCATCTATTATAATAACCTTCCTATCTATTAGAATAGAGAATCTACTAGAATAATCTTCCCTACTTATCTATTTTGATAGATATACAGACAGACATTCCTCTAGTCTGTGTAACACCTCTGTCAAATATTCCTAAAACGTCCACAAAAAAAAGTTTGTTGGATCCATGCAGTTGGCCTTCACTCTTGCTAACAGCGTTCCAACCAGGCAGCAATGTCTTGCCACAACTTAGCAGCCCAGATGGGCTCATCCCTAGGCTGCCAGTCATTCTGCTTTCATTGCTGCCACCATCCCCACAGGGCCACCCTCCATGAATCAGTACAGCTTAAAAAAAAAAAAAAAAAAAAAAAAAAAAGCATTGTCTATTTCTCTCCTTCAGCAATGTCTAAGGGCAACTGGATGGCTTTCACCTCTGCATATCGACTCAATTCATGTTCTCCTCCAGCAATTTCTGTGACCTGTCATAGGTGACTCCATACAGCTGCCTTCCCACAAGACAGAAGGATTCATCAGTAAACACAGCATACTGCTTCTCAATTTCTGGGAATTCATTGTATTGTAGGGCCTCTTCAGCACAAGCCTGCTGAGGTTCCAAAAATCTTTGCCTTCTGGCCAGGCCATGATTAATTCTAAGCTTCCTGGACAACAAGGGTTTCCTATCCAAACCCCTTATGGGATCAGTGCAACCTCTTTACTCCATACAGCACCTGCTGCATGATGATCTTCTGCTTTCTTTGAGCATCAAATTCAAAGCAGGTAACTGTGGTGCCAGAAGCTGTGTTTCAGTAGCAATCATCTCTGAAGCAGCTAAGACATTTTGAAAGCTGCCAGCATCTCCTTTTCTGTTAAGAGTACAGGGGGCTTCAGATCCTCTATAAGCTTAGCACCAAAAACCTAGAGGTCAGCCTCAAGACTCCCCTGGTGCTTTCTGCCAGAGGCTCCAGATAGGTCCATTCTCTCTAGCTGTAATAAAATTTTTACATCTTGCTATGTTCAGACTGGCCCAAGGGCTATGGCATGAACTATTTCCTACCTGATTTTTTCAATGGCTTGTTGTTGCTCAGGGGGCTCAATTTGAAGTCATCCTTCTTCCAGATCACTTGATAGAGAGGGCTTACAAGCTGACTGCAAATTGGAATGTGCATTTTCCAAAATCCCACAACACCTAAAAAATCTTGTCTTTTTCTTGTTAGTTGCTGGAGACATCACTGTTATGTTAATAACAGCCATTGGTATCTGACAGTGCCCATCTTGACATTTGATTCCTAAAAGCTGGATCCCTTTACCCTATCCTGTTTTATGGCAAAAACAGCTTTTAGAAGGATTGGATTGTTTTCTTCCTTTGCTCAAAAATTTCTTCTGCTGTATTTTCTCACAAAATGGTATCACTAATACATTACAGGTGTTCCAGAGCTTCACACTGTTCCAGTCTTCATCAGTCTGTGGCAGATGATACAGCTGTGTTTCTTTTCCACCATGCACTATGCACAAAGCTCTAGACAAAAACAAACTATATCCTCTCTCTTGAGAAAGAGAATACCTGCTGTCAGTTACTGAAATACATGCCCACACAGATGGGGAATATGACATATTCTCTCTGAATTGCTGGAGCTCCTGAGTCAGTTCACGAGTTAGCTTCTCCACAGATGCTATGACAGAGGAAGGAATACTTCTTCCTATTTTTTTTTTATTATTTTCATGTTGTTTTCATATGACCTGAGCTGCGAAATTGCACCAACTGATATTGGTGGTGCATCATCTTTCCAAATTACTGTTGTCAAGAGGTTCATGTGCCCATGCTGCACTCCAGAAATTTCTGCCACATGGGTAATTGACACAAAATGTTGTCTGGATCTGTGGGGACTTGGGCATTGTCCATGTCAAAATACATAATTTTCTGAACAGTTAATTCCCTTAGGAATTGGCTCACTTTCCCTATTGCAGTCCATTTGCCTGAATTACATATATAATCTTTACAGGGATACCTTTGCCCATCTCACTTGATAAGAATCGCCACTTGATAAGAATCACCTCCAGAGACTAAAGACTTGTGTCTTTTTCTCCACTGCTTTGTTAATGGCTGGATCCTCAGCAAGTGATCTCACCCTGGCCTCCTTACCCTCTCATTCCACACTGTTAGCTCCACTGCCCCCGCCAGCAGATTGCCAAGCAGTAACACACTCATGGATGACAGCTGAAATCTTTTTGTGTCTCCTAGAGCTGACTCCTGTGATCACCTTGAAAATGGCGCTGAAAAATCGCCCTTGTGATGGTTCTGCCGCATCATCTTTACTCCCCTTGTCCTTGACTGTTTTTGCTAAAGCGTTTTGACTGGGTGATTTTCGTACATTGATTCTGCTACTGTGCAGGGGCCACTGACACTAGCCCATGTTGATTCTCTGCTTTAGTGGTTTCAGTGGCAGTGCCACAAGTCAGTGGGACTGGAGCAGTCACAGTGTCTTTCAAGTGGCTGGAGCATCTGTAGGGCTTGTTGTCGTCTCACTGTCATATTTAGAGACCTTCTTTCTTTTCCTCCTGCAGGTACTAAGCAGTGCTGAACATCATGACAGAACAATTTTTTTTCAATATTTTACTAGCTTTTCTTGATTCTGCACTTGTTCAGGAGTAAGGCACAAGCATACCAAAGGTGCTCACTGTCCTAGGTACTAGCCCATACAACCCCAAATGCCCTGTCATTCTGAATTATTCAGCTTCTGGGCAGATCTCTGAGTAATGTTTTCAGTTATCTGCCTGACCTTAAACAAGACCTGCACCATACACAACAACATGCTGGCTACTAGCAAAAAAACCCGCAGCTGGTTTCAAGGGCAGTTAAAGGACATTGAAAAATCTTTAGAATCTTGACTAGTATAACCAGCCTGGAAGACTCCTTTCAGGCAGTAGTAGAGAATACTGACACTGGCACTATACAGAATGTTTATATACTTCCTGAGGAAGATCTTTCCCTTTGCAGCAATGAATTGGTGCAAGAAAACTTAATATTGAATTAATTGTCTATGTTCCACCATATGAAAAGGAGTAACTATCTTGTTGTCAGTCTTGAACAGCCACAACACTACCTCCTAATGGCAAATAACAGTTGATTTAGAACAGCAGAATCTATTCCATAGTTCCATTTTCTCAGCTACAAGGCTCTGGGTATTTCTGTACACTGCTCTACTTCAACTTCACTGATCCCTTGGAATGCCCAAGAACAGTGGTAATTTTAAATCTTTTTACTTGATAGGATCCCTCTTCTCTTCCCTCCATAGTCCCCCTCCAAGGGGACTATGTGCAGACCATACTATGCTTAGTCCACACATGTGGACCTGGCTGTGTACTTCCATGTGTGCTCAGCATAAAATAAACTCAAATCCAGCCCTGTGAGGGCTGAAACCCACTGTCTCCTTGGAAGACTTTCTCCCAGCCAACATCAAAAGCTGTACTAAACTACAGTATCAAAGGTCACAGTTTACAGATCACAGAGATATTATTAAATCTCACTTCATGTTCACATCTTGCATAGCTTTACATTGCCAAAATGCACTTGATGGCCTCTTGCCTGGTTTTAATATATAGCAAAGATCCAAAACATTTGAAAAACTGTCACACATTACTACTCTTTCTTTGGATTCATTTGATCCAGACACCTTGTATTACTGTAGTAAAAGTCTTTTCCAGGCATCATTCTTTTTGCTATGTTTTAATTTTAAACTATGCTTCAGATTAGAAGTATGTCACTAGGACAAGAATACTAACATTCTTAATTCTGTAACATTTAAAATCCATACACTAAGAAAAAGGAAGTTGTTGAGGAACAGGTTCTTTGTTGTTGATTTCTGTCAGTCTTCAAACACTCAAACACGGGAAATCTGTCATAGTCTACTGTTACTTTGGTCTCAGCGAAGTGGACAGAGGCATCCTTTACTACTTGGCAGAGACTGTTTTACAGAGCCAGGCTTTCTTTCTGCCTAGTTCTGTAAAATACTAGTACAAATCCCGTATCTCTTACTTTGTTCAACTATTTTATCTTCCATCAACATATCAATCCCCCTTGTGATTCAACAATATCTTTCCTCCGTAAAGTGTCATATTCTTTCAATAAACTTTAGTTAGAAAAAGCAATCTCTGTCCCTGTCTGGGGGTAACGGAAACATTTCCTTAAATAAACCATGTTTATTTAAGGAAACACTAATGAAGTATGTTCTTAGCATGTATTTAATGTTTGTCCAAATAGAGGGCAGCCCCCCATGCCTGAAAAGCCTGCGGGATTGGTTATCTCCTTGTGAACACTTTTTGATGGTTTCGTCCTTGAAACATGTATTTTAAGGCTGTATTTCATGTTTTTATGTGCACAGCTAACAACTACAAAGATATGAAATATCCAACAGGAACTACTTTCACATTAAGATCAGCATACACCCATGTGTATTCATTGTATCTGAACAACCACACAGAAAAGTCAGATATTATTTCTGCTATCTGGACATATTTCTTCAAATAACTTTCTTCATGTTTTGAAAGCACTGGACTCCTCACCATTAAGTTTGTAATTTGATAAGACAAATGGCTTTTGCATCTTACCCCTCACATCCATCACTCATATATGAGTTAACAGTAATACTCCAGTTTTCTGCCTAGTGCTGTGCCAAAATTTAGTTTCAATCACTTCTTAAGGGACAATTTTATCCACTTTCACTTTAGTTAGTTATTTGCACAGATGTAAAGTTGCAACACAAAACAGAAGGTGAAGTACTTGTAGGAGTACTACCTACCTACCACAGAGCAGTGGGTTGGACTAGTTCTCATGGCAAATCCCCACCAAGAGCATCATGAATAAAGCAAAATAATTTGTTACAAAATCCTACTGTGATACTCTGTCAGGTCTACATTTTATGTTCTAGTATGTTCTAGAGCATCCAGTGAAGAATGGCTGAAGGTAATACAATCCACTGATATAAAAAAAATGTTCAAAAAAACCCAAATGGGAATAGCTTTCAGTTGGATTTTCTTATACACGGGATTATTTATAAATTTCCCAAGTGAGAGACTTCTGTATGATTTGGTTCTAAACAAATACAAGGAGAAATACACAACCTTCAGGAACTATTCTTGTATCAAGTCCGAAACTAAGGAATTATCATGAATGTGCGTTATTCTGAGGGAGTACTGACATATGCAAGAAACTGCACACACACCTCAATCCCACATTATGCTAGACCTGGCACATGTCTTTTAGTATCTTGTTGGACAGGTACAGGACTCAGCCTCTGGAGGGCCATCAGACAAGCTTCATGAGGCTGAATTTTATTCTTTCACATATAGGCATGCTAGGCATGCCTCTTACCCAGATAATAATTCAGAAATGCAAAATCAAATTGAGTAACCTGTCTCACAGTTGAACATTTCTTGGTGCTAAGATATTAAAGCATATTACATCCTTGACATTAAAGGGATTGCAGTATTTTTAAGTGTCCAATAACATCCTTATGAACAAAAAGGATTCTTAAACCTTTCGTGTTAAAGTTTTCCTGGAGAAAATAAGATCACGTGATCAGTGTATTTTAAATGAAACCAGAAAAACTGTTACAAATTCTTCTATCATTTAATCTAAAACTCAGTCTTCAACACCACCTATAATCACACAACAGAAAAATGGCTAAATGCTATAAGAAAAATGCCTTAAGGCATACCACTAGGCATTTGAAATTATTTGCAATTGATATAAAGCAATTCAATCCTAGGCTATTATCATTAATACAGAAAGTCTGAAAACTTTAGCCAACTGGTCAGTATAGGGAACAGTAACTTATTTTACCCATGTATTAAATCCACTAGTCACCTCCACACCAAATTCTGCATTCATGATGCACATACCCCCTTTTATGAGAAGCATGAATTTTAGGTAAATAACTATTTATGGTAAGCACTGGAAAAAAAGTTCTTGCCAACGCAAGGCAGATTATTCCTTTGAAGGCTCACTGTCTTCACTGTTTCAGACCTTCACCAATGCATGCAATATTCTGTATGCTGAATGTTAATTTTAAAAAACCCAACTGTCAGCAAACATATGCAGTACTGTGCTAGCCACATTTGCAAACAGGCAGAGATTACTTTAAAAGCTCACTATAATAAAATGCATTCAATATCAGGCAATTTCTTAAAAGAAAGCAACAAACAAAAATAGTAATTAAAAAAAACCCACCAGAAAATGCACAACTGATGAACACCTCCTAAATGGTAATTTACTTTAAATTACTTTAGGTTACGTAGTTCAGTAGTCAGGCAAAACCATCAGAGTAACACACTTATTTTCACTTACTCCTCCCTTAGGAGTTCCTTTCACTGTATCTGAAATGTTCTACAGCAGAGAAAGACAAACAGCACTGTTCTTACCCAAGCCCTTCCTTGGTACTAGCTTCTATTTGAATTTTCGGACACACCTATGCACCCACGGAGCTGGTAATAGCACATGATGAAAACATCATGGTAGAATGCAATTCAGATCAGTGTTGTTGCACCTTCCTCCTCAACACTACATAACTATGACTTAAACAGCTAGTTGTAAATCTGCACCAGTGAATTTCTGGATCACTGCTGCAATACCAATGGATCTGCCCATATAATCCTTTGAATGATCAAGCCAACTCACTACTAGGGCACTTCCCTTCTCTTTAATAGCACTGGGGGTTTTGTTTCATTGTTTTGCGGGTCTGTTTATTGGGTTAGGATTTTCTAAATCATTTCTTCTCCCTCACCTTACAGCTGTGGCAGAAAATATGATGCAAAGCAAAAAGAAATAACTAGCTGATATTACACATTTGTACACATAAAGAGAAAAAAACACTGAAAACTATTTTTCTACAGGAACAGCTGTGGAAAATAAGTTGGAGCTCTCAGAAAAACAGAGAAAAGGGAGGATGTAACTAAGGGAGAAAAAAGGAGGTACCTGTTCCTATTGAAAACCAACTATTATTAAAATAATATGTACCAAAATGAGCTGTGAATGGCTTTACAGTTGTTATCTATACCTTAGCATTGTCAAAAAAGGTCAAGCTGATAGTTTTTCATAGACTACCAGAATTTCACTGAGAGAGAATTTTAATTGATCCACTGCTATACATTACCAGGTATAATGTTACGTGTAATGTAACAACAAGGCAAGGGCAAGGATGGCACATACACCTCTCTCTTACAGAAGCTGAGGGCAGGGGAAACAGTATTTTAGGGAAAGCGCTTGCCCTCTCTTTCTTTTTAGAGCTAGAAGTTCTGTTGTTCGCTCTTCTAAACTGAACAGATTTACCTACAGGTGACAATGTTTTATTTTAGTAGTTATTACTGCTCACAGCAGCAGAAATATTTGTAATGCCGTCTTACAAATAAAATGCATTAAAAGACCATCAAACAAAACAAAACTTTCTGTACAAGCAAAAATTCCGTCTTAGAAGTCTCATCTGATCTTGAAATTTAAATGTCCGATTATCATGTGTCAGGAGACATGTTTATTTGCTCTACATTCTGCATGTAAGTTTTGTTTGTGATCTCTAACTTAAGAGGGCATGCTTCTGGTCAGAAAGCAACCCAGCACCCACAGTGCTAAATTCCCTCTAAACTTAGCCAGCCCACTAGATTCCCTCATGGGAATCTAACAATTGACTACAAGAAAGTGATCAAGAGGTTTAGCTTCCAAATACTTTCATGACTGAGAGGGCAAGCAGAGATGATAAGGAACTTGCCTGGTGGTCTGTCTCATTTAAAACATGGATTTTGATTATCTACATACCTATTATCAATGCAGCATCTGAATACCACAAGAAAATACTGATTAGTGTATCCTCACATATTACACTACAGATGCAACAAAGCAACAGAATAAGCACAAATGAAGAAAATCTAAGCAAAGTTAACCATCTGCTTGAATCTCAAGTGCCACAGGATATAGTGCCAAGATGAAGCTCATCTTACTGGCTTGCCATCAACCCCCCACTGCCAACAGAGTCTACTACCCTGAAAATAACACACACGACATTTCTAGCCACTTTACTATCTTATTTGTGTTTTCGAAAAGAAACATGAGCATAGCCAAGTGTTTCCATTTTTGACTCATCATTTATTCATATTCAGAAAGCAAATAATCAATGTCTTTCAAGTCAGGTGTTTTTATCATCCAACAAGCATCAGCAGCTTTATCTGACACCAAATTTTTTAAGTTCAACAGCAGATTGCACTGCACATGGATGAAAGGGACACCCAAATTTCCCCACAAGGACTCAGCCATATTGTGAGAGCAACAGATGCCAACTCCTTATGTTACTATTTACCCACCTGAATAGGCATACACAGTTCATCTGATCATTACAATGATTACAGAATAATCCTATTTAAGCATATCCAGCCACTCCAGCATGAATTTGACACAACATATACGTAAATTAAAAACTGCCAGCAAAACAATCAAATCACAGGCATTTAGAATTGACCACAGTCTGACTAAGAAGGAAGGAAAATTAAGTAAGTGCCAGTTTTGGTTTGCAGGTAGAGAAAAATCTGATTTATATTATTCTGTTCAACACTAATGGGAATACACAGCAGTATAAAAGGTTATCAGATTTATTTAATGGAGCTCAGTGGTTAGACAGCATTTTTAGATGTAAGCTTTAACATGAGATCTTTGCAGATAAACTCAGAATTTACTACATTTTAATACTCCTTATTGGACAAATAGTTAATATCAAATAATTAAGCTGAGGTCAGTGAATGCAATACAGTGTAAATAAATGATTGCCTAAATATGGCAGAGAGCAATACTGCAAAACTTTATATACAGCATGTAGATACAGACAAATAGATGTTCACCACAAAAAATACATAATTTTGATCTGTTCAACATTTCTGCTTGAAAGTAGGTCTAAATAAGGCATGCTGACAAGAAAATAGGTTGAGAAAAAAACCTCCTTGAAGAGCTAGCATATATGAATAATAATGACAGCTCAGTGGTAGTTTTACATGAAATGAATAAAAATTTAACTTATCTTGCTATGCAAAAAAAGAAAAAGTAAATCATGTCACAAGTAGGACACCAGATCAGGCCAGATGTTTATGGGACTAACACTGCGTCACACAAATATTGGCCCAGATCCAAAGAGACAATTAGGACACCATGATCCCAGCAAAACACTCTACCAAAACTTCAAATCAATTTACTTTAATTTATTGCATAGCGAACTTACAGCCTATGCTGGAGGTATTTTGAAATAACTAAAATCTCTAAAAGCACACTGCATTATACTTAACATTTAATACTTTGAAAGCACTGCACCCCATGAAATAAATTATTTATGTTTAAGTAAAAAATTATATAACTTCAAACAGTTAAATCAGCCCAGATACTAGGAGCAGAAGACATAGTCTGTAAATGGAAAAAGTAGCTGTAAGTCTGATACTGCCCCTAAATTACCACATTTTAAAGAATGGCATCACAAAATACATACCTTGCAGTGTTCTACAACCTACAGTATCTGAGCTGATTAAGCACTGACATCAGCAGAGAAGCTTCTGCTCCCTAAAAGCATTGTTCACCACTGCAAAGTGCAGAGGAGAAACATCATTTCATAATCCTTTTGTGAATCTATTTTTTTTTCTTTTATTTCTTGTATTTTCAAGGAAATCTACAGAAAAAAAAAATGTTGTAGTTTGACATACATTCCAAAGCAAATTTTCACAGACAAAATCCCATAAATCTTACTACCACATTCATGATTTCAAGGACTATTAGGCAGAGATAATATACTTACAGGATTAATTCAGTTAACTTCAGGTATGTAAATACAGTCCTTGTGTAACAATAAGTGCTGCTTCTTTCGCTCTTTATCTACCGTGCGCACACACACACACACACACAAAAAAAAAAAAAAAAAAAAAAAAAAAAAAGCATAAAGAGAAAAGTGATTCTGTTTTATTTCTCAATATCCATGAGGTTTCATTAATGAGTTATCAAGCAAAAAGAAGAAAAGTTTCCATGCCAGCAGCCGACAACAGAGGCACTCTCCATAGCCGAATTCAAAAGAAATGTCAGTGAGAGTGGCAGCAGCTACAGTCAATGCTGGAAGCTGATGCCTCTGCAGGAAGAGGATGCTGGGATATTCTCCCAATCTGTGCTGCAGCCTAATTCTAATCCATCACTCCTAACTGCAAGGAGAGAATGGAGACATGGGGAATGCAAAATAATTTATTTTTAAAGACAAAAGAGGAGTCACCTTAGTATTTCCGAATATATTAAAAAAAAAAAACACAATTAAAGTCAGACAAAAAAAGGAAAACTCTGCTAATGACACTGCAGTAAAGTATGTTAAAGCAACTGCAGGAAAACTAGATCAAATATATGAGATTTGATAGCAAGCAACACTGAAGAAAAATAACTAGCACCTGTTTGATTTTCTTTATTTGACAGTACTCAAACGTCACTTTTTTAAAATTACCCCTTTGACATTTTTTCCCCCAGAAATCCAAATTTTTAGGTAGAGTTCCAGGACCAAAACAAATCACTAACACAGAGAGCTGTTAATAAACAGTTCTCTTCATGAATAACAGCTACAATAGAAGAAAGCAGGAGTCAAAAGCAAAAGAGCTACAACAGAGAGTTTCATCCCCTTGGTCTAATCTCTCTAGATGAGATAGCATGAAAGCTCAGTATATGGGAACTAAGCTGCAGAAAATTAAAATATGTTCTCTACTATTACCTTCAAAGGTATTCCTCAAAGCTGTTCCAACTGGACTAATAGTACCTATTTCTAGCTATGTTTACAGTTACGAACTGAGATTTATTTCTAAATATCCTTCAAACGAGTCTTTTAAAGCAAAATGCAGGAAACCACAGTTTTACATTTACTTTTCTCAGGTGCGTGCTGCTAAGTATCAGCAGTAATACTTCAAAGCAATTTATATAAACAATTTACTTTCTTACAAGTAAGAATGTTCTAACAATACTGGGAAAGAATTGCACAGTGTTTCCTACAACATCTGTGTGCAAAGGGCTATGATGAGGTAAAAAAGGTTTCATAAATCTTGTAAGCCTTTCAAAGAGATGAGATTGACACCTGTAATTTATGGACAACAGCACATTTAAAATCAGGACATTTTACCTTTTCCATAAAACTTGACCCAGTAGTTAAAGATCAAGGAGTTCAGAGATACATATCCAAGTTCTCTACCATGTCATTTAAAGCGGTGCTTATGCATATCACCAGTTAACACACTAACAATATTAGTGCACGGAAAGTTAAGCCCCAGGATTTCTGTGACCTTGCCTATACATGAAGGGTAGACAATTTCAATAAAGGTTTCCCAGTCACATAGAAATCAACGCGATTTCCCCACAAAATATACCATGCTCTGTTTTTAACACAGCGTAAGTTTCAGACAGTCCACATCTGATGGCTCAGAAACTATTTTCTAGGAAAAGCTAAGTGAGTCAGGAGAACATTTCCACACAGCTGACAAAAGCAAGCTTTCTGTCTGCAAATATCAACCCATGCTTGAAAGTTTTTCCCCAGACTAACTTACAGGAAAATGAACTAATCTACTAAACTGAGTACACCTTCCACCCAGATTGATTCTCAAAACACTTTGCGACAGCATTTAATCATTTGGGAAGGGGAAAGGAAGGTGTGGACATGACACAACCAAATCAAACAACTAAAACAACAATAGAGAAAAGAAAGGATTTTTTTAATAGTTGAAAATAAACAAACAGGCAAATCTGGGTTTCAATCAGTTTTCCTTAAAAACAATCCTACTTCTCAACATCTGAACAATTTATTCTTTCTCTTTATTGATGAGTTAAAACTCATCTTTCCATTTTCTTATCTAAAGCACTTACATCTTAACAGTTGTACCACCAATCCAAAAGTCTACATCCCCTTCCAAGCTTCAGAAGTTATTCAGACAAGGCAATTCTTGAGCTGTAAGGCTACCAATAGTGTCATGCAGCCTTTACTAAAGCAGAAAACAAATATTACTTTCCTGAAAGACGTTTAAATAATGAAAACACTTTTGTGGTCAAGCATTCCAACATAATGTCAAGACTCCAACACAATACTTAGATAAATTCCAGAAGTCTACAGAAAGCCCATCCCCAAAAAATACGATGTGAGTTTAAAGCCATGCTGCTAATTAATTTGTAATGAAAGAATAAGCCACAGAGCAGCAAAGAAATACTTAGGCTCAATTAAGACAGATTTCTTTAGGTGAACATGGGATAACAGAAAAACATGCTGTGGTATCTCTCCATGCATCAGCCTTTCAGCAAAGGCTTGCAAAAAGAACAACAGGATGTGAAAAACATGCAGAGTTTCAGGCACTTCTATGTACAACATCTCTGAAACAGTTTGTTTGGCTTTGGGTCTCTGTCTACTTCCTCTCTAAGGAGCTATTAACACAAGCAGAAATGCACATTTCAAAGTGAACAGAAGATACCAATACAAACACTATAGCACAATGTGGCCTGAAGTCTTCTACTGAAATACAAACACAGAGAAATCTTACAGTACAGGCAAAAAGTGTAGTGGCAATAAACATGTGTTAGGAATGACATAATTATTGCCCAATGAAAACCTCTCCAAGTTTAGAAATTTTTAATCTTAGAGCTGTTTTGGGTGAGGGAAGATCAGAGAGATAAGGCTGCTGTTTCAAATCCTGAAACTTGTAATATAAAGTAGCTATTGTGTCATATTTTTATATTTATGCAGCCATGAAAATATTTTCTTCTAGACACAAAAACTGCCTATACTGGTTTTTTTTTCCACTAACCTTGAGGATCAAACATAAGAAAATAAAATTTTGATCAGTTAAATTGTCATAGGTGCTTCTCACCATCTCAAGATAATTTCAGAATGCAAGTTTAAACAAGACAGGAACTCTTCGTAAAAGTTATTGGCTCCCTGAATTAAAATTTGAATTTAGAGCCATTTCCTTAACTGTTAATTTTGTTCACTGACAAAAGACTCGCATGCACAGGTGTAACTGAAATCTTAACTACACATCTAAGATTACAAGGATAACCTGCTCTAACTTCCTTAAACACTTCTGGCCCTTAATCCATCACCCAAGTAATACCACACAGAGCTGCTTTGCTAGGATCAAGGATTAACAGCACACAGCTTTGAGTAGCCAAAGAAAATGCAAAAGAATCAATGCCTCTTTTTGCTGAAAATGATAAAAAAAATTCTAAGAGTTCCATTCTTGATCAAAAATCATCTATCTGCTTTGCTTATAGAATGCAAGCTTCCACTATTTCATGGGATTATTTTTGTAAGCATTATTTTGTAAGCATTTTTCATTTTTTCAAAATGCTTCATGTTTTAAACATGTTTAAACAAGATTTCACTATCTTTCCACTGATGACATAACTCAGGGTCTGGCTTCTGAAATTTCTATATAAATAGCACAACATGAACATTTCCTCTGCATATGAGCTGCTTTCTTCCCAAAGACAGCTACAAAACGTCTTCTATAAACATACCCACACAGCTGTCATAATACAGTTGCTCTAAATGCTGTTATTCATTTGCATAGGCCTCTGATATTGGGGCAGTAAATAAAAGCACTATCTTTGCTTTACCTCAAAGAAAGACTGCATGGCAATCTAAGGAAGATTGCATGGACAAGCATAACAACTTGATGGCTACTTATTGCTTTCACATAGAGATGACATTTGAAGGAACAGTAAGTAAAATGAGATGGACAGAAATATCAACAGAATTAATAATTCATACATGTTCTAAACAAATTGAGAATTTCAGAGCAAAAAATACATACAGAAATCAAAAGAGCAGTACCAAGGTGGCAAGCATGCTAAGCATAATACAATGATGGTTAAAAACTGTTGAGAATTCAAACCACTTTCAGTCTAGCTCTAAAGCCAAAGACAATATAGTTTTAAAAATTACATTCTGGCAACAGAAAACATGAACATCTGCATTCTACAAAGAGATTTTCAGAATAATTTGAGTAAAATTTAAGGTAGCAGAAATACATTGAAAAAAATCAAAAAGAATTATCTTGTTCAGTAAGACTAAAACTAAAGTTGTACTTGATTTGGGTAAGATTTGGGTATTGATGAGGCATTTTTAGCAAGCATTAGCTAAAAGAATAAACCACACAGAAATTTGTTCCATCTACATATGTTTTTGGACATGTAGGTGCTTGGCAGGCATTAGGTAACTTTATCAAACACATCCATCCAGGCCAAATCTTGGAAGTAGACACTCTAGTGGAAAAATGGTAAAAAGCAGCATACCACCACAAAACTTCTTGGCAAAGGCTTCAATTTCCACAACAGAAATCACAGTTTGTCTCCAGTCACTCAGTTCCTTTTACAACAGAATATGCCAACCAAACTAGTTCTGAGTTAACACAAACAGTAACGGTGAATTTACTTTGACATATATTCCATGTATTATCTTTGGAAGGTTGAAGATGTTCTATCAAGTGTTACTATCAAACCAGTACTTTGAAAACTCAGTTACTTTTGTTGGCAGAGAAGATATTAAACACTAGTTGTTGCTTTAAGTAAAATGGCAGACTGACCTACTGTAATGGCATTCCTTCAGTTTAACGCCAGTGAACAAAATTTACGCTTAAACCACTGCAGCAAATACTGATTTCCTCCTGGGCCTGTCCTCAGATATGACAGCCAGCACACGAGATTTAGAGAAGGATTTAACCATATTAAGGTAACTCATTGCCCTTTCAACACCTTACCTGCACAATCTGGTTACTATAAGTACGCAATAATATTTAAAGAATGAAGCCAGTTGAAGTCAAGCTGGAATAGCAAAACCATCCACTAGCATCTACTGGCGCAAAATACAGTGCCATGTTACTCTCTATATATGTTACACTAATAATTGCAGAATGGTGTATGAAATACTATGAAGATCTAGTTGTTACACATTCTTTCCCAATTCTCTAAATCAACATGATGATCTGGCAGAATCTGAACTAAAACTGATCTCAAAAGTAAACATGAGCATTTGTTGACACAACTCCTTATAAGAAAGGTCCATTTTAGTTAGATTAAATTGCATATAACTAACTGCAACAAAGCACTCAAACTGATGTCAGGCATATCATCACAGAGCTCTAACAATGCCACCTTCCTATCCAAAATAAGGGAGAATGAAACACTGACACAGAAAAACAATGAAAGTGAATGTTATCAACAGAAAAAAAAAAAATAGACACAATTTCCCAGAAGCTTAACTGGCCATTCATTGTTTCAATGTAGTAATGAAAAAACCATAGTTAATTCTCTATTAATATATAGAGAAAGGTAAAGAACAACCAGTACGACATTAGATTTTGCTAAAGGCTTTTCCTCAGGCAAACTACTAGCATCATTTGCAAACTACAATCAAAGCATTTCAAGAAAGATTACATTGAAGACTTTCACAAAACATTCCAAGACTTTTTTCAGTTCCTTAGGCACTTTTTTAAAAATAGCCATATCTTCAAAAGAATTTAAGAATGGAGAGTCTAGTCCAGTTAGGAATCCTGCCCAGATACAAAAGAAAATACAAATTCAGTATGCTCAATGTGATGTTGAGTAACAACACAATTTTTTGTCCCATTAATATTCTCTCTATCATCTTTCATTGACTCTTCTATATAATGCTTATTGCAGATGGAAGCAATATCAGCCAGAATAAACTGACATCCTAACTTCTATTATAAAAGGTGTATCCATAGGACAGCTATGAACACAGAAGAGACACCAGGAAGAACAAATCAAAGCTCTGCATGCCAAAACCATGCCCAGGTCATGCATTACTAGAAAACAAGACGACCACTTTCTCATAGAAGGAATGAATATTGGATAAATATTCTCATACAGGACTTCAAAGTTACTCTTGTCCCTGTCCCAGGGGAAAACAGTGGCCAAAGAGATAAGTTACCAAATCATACACAAACTGCTAGGCAGTCAAAGGAAGAATAAGCAATCATTAATATGAAGAATTCTCAACTTGATCTATCAGATTCTTGTTACTTTCTGAGTGTCGGGAAACAACTTTTAATTTTTCTCAGTTCTACACAGATCAGACCTTACTACTCTAGGTAAGATACAAACAGAGGGTCTGGCAAAACTGTAAAATACAATTTGCCAAGACCATGGATGTTTTGGTCACAAAGTTCAGACCAAACCTACTGCTGGGTCTAATAGTGTTTCAGCAATCTGAGGGTATCAGCAGAAGTCCCCTTCTCACGTGCTTCATGGCACAAAAATGCAATAAAATCCTAGAAGAAAACTAAAACCACTTACGAACAGCAAAATGTGTGTTCATTCACAGTTTAAGAAAGGTGCTGCTTCAGCATGAGATCCTACACCAGAGAAGTTACTGTATCTCACTTAATTAGGGGAAAACATTTGCACAGCAGCACGCTATATGACATGGCAGTTTTCATTTGAAAATCTTGCTTAGATGCTCTTGCATAATGAGTGATCCAAAGTTTTATTAATAATGTTAAGCAACCATTTTTTCACCACACAAAAATATCTAGAGCTGTCGGTATGTAACTAAGTTACTATTTCCTATATTTAATTCTGTACAATTTTCACATTTTTTGACAAATATTTCATCACATATCAACCTAATTAGATGTCCATTTCTCAACTCTTGAGAACTTTAACTGTTCTGAAAAACATGAATGTAGTCAGTGCATATAAAATTATTTTTCACTGGAATGGTGTGCACACAGTAATCCATTTCTGTATAAGGAGTTTTAAAAAACCACACATTTAAAAAATTCTACTTACACGGGGATGTTTTCATAGGCATCTTCAAAGTTTTCCTGCAGGAAAAAAAAAAAAGAGCATGAATCTAATATGTACATATTTTTATTACAGCAGAAATTTACCATTACCAGCTAGCAATTACTTCTGCAATAGACAGTAAATACCAGAATATTCACAGTCTACTGACTGTTTGCTAAGCTTTCACTGCAAATCATTATACAGAGAGATTTCCTACGGCCTACTACATCAGACTACAGCTAAATTAAACCAAAGACCTTTTCCTTTTAGATTCTAAACTTCCACCATGTAGATCACAGACAATATAGGGTTATGCCTCAAGAGTTTGTGCTGCACTTGTGATGCATTTGGGATGCACTAGCTGAACAGTATATCTACACATGAAACAAAAGGGGCTCTGTGCATATACCTAATATGCAGGTTGGCCAGAGTACATACAAGAGGCCTGGAATGCATGACAGACAGCACACACACACAGCCAGCTCACACATTAAAAGAAGTTACGTCAAAACTAGAAACCTAGTTGTTGTTTCTTTCCATCTAGATTCAAATCTCTTTCAACTTAGTTTCAAATTAAAGAAGAAATGCACAAATGTAAAAAAAGCAGACCAGCTCAGCTCAAGGATTATTTATTTCCGTATCCAATTTCCAAAACTGGGCTCTAGGAGCATGTAGCAAGGCCAAATGGGCAAACAGTCCTCCACCTCACACTTTCCAGCTTCTGGCAACTCCAGGAATTCCACGCCTAAACACAGTTTGGCCATCTTGTGATTTTCATTAGATCTCTGTTCCATATACCAGTCTGATTTCCTCAATCCCGTGTAGACTTTGTTTTATTCTCGAGTTATAACATTAGTAAGGAATTTCAAGAGCCTGACACCCATTTCACGCAAAATAAGAATTTCTGATTGAACCCAGCACCAGCTACCTTTGTTTAACAATCTCTAGTTTTATTTATTCAAAACCAGTAAAGAATCAGTTCATACTGATTCATACTCTTCCCTTTACAATTAAATTTTTGAAAGCTTTTGTTACATCATCCAACTCATCTCTCTTCTGAGTCAAAGACTCCTACCTTATTCAGTCACTCTTCAAACAGAAACTATTTCCTACTTGTAACTGTGCTTTCTGCTCTTCCCTTAAGAAAAACTGGAACCATGATGGAACAGATTTTTAGCATATCCCAGGAAGAAACCTGGAGGAGACTAATCCCCACTTCCATACAACCCTTTCCAGTTAGCAGCAGAGAATCGTAAGATCTCTCCAGTCTTTTCTTCTCCAGGCTAAACACCCTCAGCTCACTCAGCCCCTCCACACAGGATCTGTGCTCCAGATCCTTCACCAGTTCCACTGACTTTGTCTGTACACCCCACAACACATGTTGTTGTTGCGTGTCTGTGTTGGAATGAGGGAACACAGAACTTCAGAACTGGCCTCACCAGTGCCAAGCATAGAGGGAACTTAAAACAACTCAGAGAAAGCCAATTAAATGATCCTCCTGATCTGAGAAGCACTGGCATTTCGAAAGGCTGAATAGAAACCAACAGAAATATCCTGAACAGAAATTCTGTTACCCATGTCTCACCCCAGACACTGATAGAAGTCACAAGTCTTCTAATGAACTCTTTCTCTAAAGAATAGTAATGACTGGAAGCTAACATGAAAAAGAGTATCTGTGATGTGAACCTATTGCAGGCTCTTTCAAACATTCATACAAGAGCAGCACCTACATACAGGAACAGACAGCACCTATATACAGGAACAGACAGAGAGAGAATTTGCATTCTGTCTAGGTAAATGACTCCTTTACCTGGTGGCTTCTGAATTTTGATTCCTGCCATTCACACTGGTGAAATGGCTGTCCAAACATTTAAAAGGATGAAGTGCAACCTTAGTGTTTTCTCCAAACATCAAGGCATAGGGAATAGTTAGTTACAGCCTTTCAAGGGACTCCTCAAAGGTGCTACAAACAACATCATTGAAGGCTGCTTCTATTCTAAAAAAAAAAAAAAAAAACAAACAAAAAAACCCCAAAAAACAAAACAACAAAAACTAAAAACCCAATTATAGTTTTTTCCTGAAGTTTCCCGTGTCTTCCTATTCCCACTGCATGGGTATTAGAAATTAATGTCTTGCTCCCATTTCCACAGACTTACACAAGTTTGCAGTTGATTCTACAGACTCTTAGCGAAAAAGCTGAAGGCAGTAGAAGAGAAGCATTTTCTACTCTGCTCCATGCCCATTTGCAACAAAAAAAGTGACATCAACCTAAGGTGTATAGAAAAGGACTGCAACAGAAGCAACCAGAATAGCTCCTCCTCAATTAAGTTCTAGGAGTGATCACATTCCTACCAAAAACTAAGTAATTTAAAAAGTACTCAGAACATAACTCCTTTTTTTCCCAATAGTCTGGCAAAATCTATTTGTAAATTAAGCCTATTCAACAAAAAAACTGAGTGAAGTGTTGCATATAATACATAGCATCTTTAAGGCCTAAGGCCATATTTAATATACAAATGGGTACATGTATACATACAATATATGTCAGTACAAAAAATAAAATCAAGTGATTGATAAAGTTTGTCTATTCTTCAGAGTACAGAAGGAGACCAAATGCACATTCTTGTGCAATTAAAGCCTAGTAAAGTTTCTATTTTCAAATGCTCATTCCAGCACTGCAACTTGCAAAGGACACAACTGAGATGCCACAACAGTTTCCAGAGGTGCTCACTCCTTTCAGTCTGCAGCAAAGCAGGCTATTTAATGTGAAGTAAGTGTTTTTAATTAGCACCAATGAAGGGCATTGTCAGGCATCGGCCATGGCAAGTTCCTTCAATACTGAATGTGACCTCCACACTTTAGCACAGAACAACACCATCTACATTATTTACATGGCTAAAGAGACTGAGGTGGATGCAGTCCTCCACTCATCTCCTTCACCTGATCCTGGTGATCTGTCCTGCAGCAGATCCCAAAATTCCCACTTCAGTATGTCCTTGTTGTAATGTTGTCCTGTTCACAGGACATGCACACAGCAGAAAACTTCCAGAAATATGAACAGTAGTTGAATCCACAAAAAGGACAACCAGACCTTCTACTCAAAAAAAAAAAAAAAAAAAAAAAAAAGAAACATATGAACACATAGGCTAGTACCAAGAGAAAGAGTTTAACAACAATCTGTCAATACAATGCTGATTAATGCTGCAATCCGCAGATTTTTAGTGCACTTTTTCCAGAGTACATGTCCATCCAACAATTTAAACCACAGAAATATACGTAAAACTGCCACTAGATGGCATGACTCAGACATGTCCATAGATTTCAGAAAACCATTAGCACAAGATTTATCAAAATAAAGCTGTCACAAAATTATGTTTCTTGAATCACAGTCTTTTTTTGTTTGTTTGATAATTGCATTATTTCTTAAAACCTTTATGATTTATCCTTTCAAAAATGCAAGCAGGCTTAAAAACAATTAAGTTTACATAACTTAGAGATACTAATGTTTTGTGAAGCAAAGAAAGTCAAAGAGACAGACAAAAATGGATACTGCGCTAATGGAGAAAAACAGAAGAGTTCCTGCACTCGAGCAATGAGAGCAGAAACTACTCACAGCAGACACTTCACCTCTCAAGCCTCACAAAAGCAGGATGTAAGGGACGTTCTTCAACTAATATAGGACATCTACCAGTACCTACACTTTTGTTCTAATGCACTGGAAAAAAGAAGAAACAATATCCTAGCATCAAATGTGAACTCTACTTTCTTCCACATTCATTATCAATCAACTCTACAGAAATTTCAGACTATATCCCATGACTCTCAAACTGTTGTTTTAAGTTCACTTAATGTTTTATTGAGCTAAGTGTTTAAACACTGCTCTTTTCCAAGTGAAGCAGGCCAATTTGATCAACCTAAACTATTCCTTTAAACTATTCCTTTAATTCTGGTTTATGACAGGATATGACTACCAAGTAGAGTATGAAGCATCTAGAATATCTCCCCATTGAAAACAACATAACTTCAGAAAACTAAATCAAATAGTATTTACACACTCCAGGCACAATTTGGAGTCCATACTGATTGAACAAAGGAAAAAAAGCCCACCAAAAATGTTATCTCAAAAATTATAAACATAACATGAATAAGGGTCCTTATTAATTCAACAGATAAATGAGATCACATAAAATAATAATAATAAAATCCAACCCAGAATTTAATATTATTGTTGTACCACATTACTTGTCCTTGTCACAGCTTTATTTTGTCAGTAGTAAATAAACAACAGTTTTAAGGTGACTTGAAAAACCATAAACTTCTCAGTAACACCCTCCCTGCAAAACCCACATATTAAGATACTGCAAAGCATGGGAATTTATGAAGACAGTTGCATATTTAGCAAGCACATGGACTTCAATATGTTTTGCCCAAATGTCTGTTCAAGTATGGGTACATCTAACTACTTTTGTACTCTTTTGTAATTCAGTCCCACACCATCCTTCTTCTCAAAAAAGAAATCTATGCTAGGTGAAAATGATGCACAAGAAATCCAGCCTCTGGCCTCAGGCACATTGCCTGCCTACTCACTACCTGCAGCTGCTCATGGAAAGCTCAGTTACCAGTTTGGAATTTAGTGACTAGATTCTACATAAAGGAAAAAAAAGGCTTCATTGAGAGGTCTAAAATTTCTCAACTGAAAAGGAAGGATAACACACCTTTCACTACATTCACATTAAAATTATTCTTCTTTTTGTGGATTCATCTCACTGATCTTAAAGGAGTTTAAATAAATAAAACTTAGCTGACAAGCTCAGAAGCACCCAAAATCACACCAGAGGCTTCCTATTGACCTTGGCTAAAAGTTGGCAGACAGCAAAAATAGCACTAGGATTTATGCTGCATGTGAGAGTATTAATTAACCTCTTTTCCCTTGGTAATAGGAACACAGGGAAAATGTGCAACCATGAGAAGACAATGAGAGAAGTATAAGAAGCTGACCTGCAATGCTTACAATATGATCTGAGACTACAGAAGAAAGACCTCCCATATGGTTTTCATTTCAACAAGGAAACCAGTTTCTTAGCTTCTTTAAACCAGCAGTCACCACAGGCTTTAATTATCAAATGGAACAGATTATAAATATACACACCATTTTCCCCCTTTTCTGTTCTGAAACTTTGTGAATATGTTTCTCCTTAGCCTTAGTCAAGACAAAATTAAAAATGATTCAAAGAGACTGGTGGCTATAAATTTTACCTTTCAGGTCGACAGAAGTGGTAACTTAAAATCATTGCACATTTAAAACTTGCCAAGCATTACAGCAATATGAAAGTTCCTTAGACTATTATTCAAGGATATCAAACAACAGTGTGCTGTTTCTCTCCCCTTAGTTGACTTGACTGAACTGAGAACTGCTAACAGAAGGTGGAAAGTAACAAAGAACAACAACACAATCAGCAAAATTCCCAGAAGTACAAGTCAAGAAGACCCTTGCTCAGGTGAAGACCTGTCCTTGTGATTATATAAGTTGTATGGAAATCACTAACCAAACAAAACATAGGGGCAGTACTTCAGTGATTGCTAGCAATGAGCTCTGTGTGTAAGTAACAGCACAGGAAGTCTGGGAGGGCATGCTTGACCTGCGGAATCCCACTGAGCACCCAGGCTGGTGCAACTCTGAAATAAATAATCAATGTCTCTCTTGCGTAATTACTAGCTTGTTGCACATCAGTTACCCAATCTGATTTTTGTGGACAACATTTTTGAAATGAATAAAATTCAAAAGACTCCCAGTCAGGCACGGGGTGTTGAATGGTTTGACATGTTAACAAGAAAGTTATGTTGTATGTTGTATTGTTTAGCATGTTGCTAAAAAGGTTATGTTGCCAGCCTCAACTGTTTGTGCCCAATTTGTACCCTCAAGCTTTGTATTTCTGTATTCCAAGTTGTGCACTCCCTTCTCCCCAAACCCCAGATTCCCCTTTACCTTCCGTCGGGTTAAGCCTCCGCTGCTCCCCGCCTGCTCATCAAACTGCTTACCCCGCCTAATATGAAAATCAGAAACCTCCCATAATGTTCGGCTCCAAACGGAAGTCCAATTACCACCAGGAAGTCCCTAAAACGACGAGCCAACACAAAATCTGGACTTATAAAAGCACTGTCGAGTAAGGAAAGTGTCCGGCTGCTCGCAGAAAGCTTCTACTTCCTCGCCATAACCTCACAAGCATAGGACAAAGGTGGCACCCCTAGACCACACGAGCCAAGCGAGCTCCTGGGGACTCCTGTGAGGCAGGAATCCCGACTCTGCGGCGTGGGCAGCAGATTCGTCTCGCACCTCCTCCTCAGTGGCGACCCGAGAGAAAGGGAGCAGCGGCGGCGCAGGCGACCCCTCGAGTTCCCCTTTTGAAAAGAGCTGATTTTAATAAAGGCCTTTCAAAAGGAGCAGGTCTCCTGGCCCAATTTTTATCAGCTTTGAGGTATCAAGTATCAGAAATTACTACTTCATAAAAAAAGAATGATGGAGATGAACAACAGAGCAACTCACTGGTCTTAAATTATGGAACCTTAGCCTGTAAGATTGTTCACACCAAAATACATACATTCACCTACAAAAATTGGGTTTGAGTCATCTGCAGTTAAGAGAAGTAGGGTAAGACAGCTACACACATGTACAAACTGCAGACAGTATCTGCATAAAGTAAAAAAAGAAAAGTAGTTCTGATAACCTGACTTATGAAACATAATCTGCCATGGACACCTTTCCTGCAAATTAACAATCAGATGACAATGTCACATAAGGACAGAATTCAACTGTTGCTTAAACGGGCAGTTGCATGAGAAAACACAACTCAGGACTGTGTATTTTCCCATATGTTAAGAAACAAAAATACCCAGCATTACAGCAGGATCCAAAAGCTAATTTGTCACCTATCTTCAGCTAATTCATAAAGTACTG
The DNA here is from genome assembly GCF_009819655.1 of Sylvia atricapilla. Taxonomy (NCBI): domain Eukaryota; kingdom Metazoa; phylum Chordata; class Aves; order Passeriformes; family Sylviidae; genus Sylvia; species Sylvia atricapilla. The sequence continues at coordinate 56,679,440 of NC_089174.1, read as the reverse complement.
ATGTAAAGAATAAGTATTTTGATGAGACAAATAAAATTTAGGTTTCCTCTCAAAAAAGTAAGATGCTTTTCCTAATTTCTCCGTAGAACTGTCAATACTCTGCATTATAAAGTGCTTAAAAATCCTAACTTTTTAGCTGCTTCATTAGATTTCATTGCAATTTCTTACAGAAAAGAGCGGTCTACTCTACAAACCAGCAGAAAAATAACACGGAAGTTAATCTACATCTTTATGCTTACTGTCAAAACCCCCCCAAACATGGGACAGAAACATTATTTCAATATTGTCTTGGCAGAGAAAGGACTTGGGAAGCAGTGGAAGGAAAAGATGTCTCCAACTCTTCATCTCTGTCACCTACACGTGCTTTATGTGACACTCTGACACCAGATCTTGGTATTAACAATTAATAGCATAGTAACAGAAAAACATGAATAACACTCAGTTCAAAGAGGAAGGAGATGATGAAGCTGTTACAAAACCAGAAAATCATTTCCCATTCCCAGAGACAAAAATAGTCTTGAGGCAGCAAAATTGGAATGAAAATGCACAACTTCTACTCCATACAGTACAACCAACTTTCACATGAAAAGTAAGAAGTGAAACTCGCTCCTCTGAAAGAAAGAATGCACATATTTCTGTGGTTACATATTATTTTAGATTAATTGGTTTGAACTATAAACTCATCAGCTTTTTAAAAATTCCCAAGATTATTTGTATATAATATCAGTGTTTTTCCAGAGAGCTGAGTGGACAGACAGTGGTGGTTGTTTTGGAGAAGCTGTGTTTTCCACTGCAGATGAAGAACTTCCGTAGTCAGAAGCCAAAGACCGGATTTGGTACTTCAGACTTACGTATTCACTCTCATCTAAATTGAACATGCAATATTCAAGACGTGGTTGGGAGTAATATTTTTAAAAATGCAAAAACAAACAACAAACCAAACTAAAACCAAACCACAAAAACAAAACAAGACACCAAATAACACAACCCCAGAAATACACTCACACACCAAAAAGAAACAAGGGATTGGTAAGCTAAAACTCACTTTTGCTAGAAGTTAGGTTAACTAAAGAGCTGATGAACAATTAGGAATTAAAACAAATTTCAGTGGCATTTAGCTGAAAAATTAGATGTCAGTAACCACAAGAACAAAGGTTTCTCCAGTAGTCTGGAAAGCAGTGGCCCTTTGAAGCTGCTGGTCACCCAAAAATTTCCAGAAGACACAAGAAAATGGAATCTTGGAAAAAAAAAAAATCTACCCTCCACTTTTTACAGAGAACACATATTTGCAATGGAAACAACTGCTATAAATAAGAGCAGCTAATCAACATGTTATAGAAAGTGGACAGTTCCTACTCTGCCTTCAGCTGCAAGCAAGCCAGACAATTCTTAGACAGCCATACTGCATAAACCAGGACCAAGAACAAACCTCAGACAAAGGAACTGCACTCAGACATTGTCAGTCAGGCTGGTTGCATACCAGAGGCAGACTCAAGATGGAGGTTTTTCTGAACCTACATGTAAAAATGGGGTACCAGGCAGTCACATTTTAATAAAAACCCCTCACTTTCACTTGCTGTAAACAACTGGATGAGCTTCTACTGTTTTAAACAGCATCTCTCCCTCACGACTGATACGTGAAAATCAGCAGATTGTTACATACTCACCAAGTAAAGCATAACAACTACTTTAAATGACATGCAAATGGCTGTGTCAACAATTATCCATGCTTGGGCTCATATCCAACATGCTGACCAAGAAAGCAGAATAAAGTTTCACTTAAAAATTGGCTAAACACCAAGATACCTTTCCTTACTGTTTATAGTGGCGCATTCTTGCTATTCAACCTGCAGTTGTTTCTGCACAAAAAAGCACTTGTAAGCGGCAGAAGAATAGGTAGTAGTATAGAACTTCACTGCTGCAATGAAGCTCTGACTTTCCTAGCTGATCACTTTTCCTGTCTGTCTCACACAAGCCTACTGGGTCATCCCCAAGACCAAAGGAGTGTTATGTAATTTCTGTTTGTTTGAAAGTGATACCAGAAAAAAGACAAACCAAAATGCAACAGAACAAACAAACCACATACTCAACCAAAAGTTCAATATACAGCACACTTGCACCAACGTGTACTCCTCATAGAAAATCTCTAGAAATATCGCATATGATTCTATTTTTGATGAACTTCATTACACAAAACTGATTGCTGGGCAATCCTAAACTGAAAGGCAAATATAAACCACCTTGTCTGGACACATCTTCCTCTTCCTATTGTAGGAAAAGAGATTTGAGAAGAATGCAAAGGCAGCTAAGGAGGCTCGGAAGACAGAAAGATACACAAATATTCTTCTCTAAACAGATAGTACACAAGGGAAAACACTAAGTTTGTCCTAGCCATTAGAAAGATTATTCAATCAAATTAATTCTTCTTGCAGTAGACAAAATTCTAAGTATTAAAAGAACTTTGTGTCAAGCTCATTAGTTTTTGTAAAATCTTATACCATCATTCAGTCATTCCACAGAAATTGAAATTCCACTGAAATAAAAAAGACTTTTAGGATGCTATTTATTATGTTTATAACGTTAACAAGAGTTCATTTACACCCTTCCGGTTCTAATAATTCCAACACCTTAACCAGTAGGTACTGCTGTATTTTCCAGGACACTGTTCATAAACACGGATGAGATAGCACTGCTGAAAGACTGATCTGATAAAGACTTTCCTACTTCCAGCCACACAGCTTAACAATAAACTTTTATTAAACTTCTGCTGGTTACCAAACAAGACTATTCAGTTTTCTATTGGTATCAGAGGTAGACACAATATAATTTCAGAGACACAAAGCACTTTCAGACACTAATTGAAGGTAGAGCAACAAAAACAGAGTAAGCATTTACTCTCAACGTGTTGTAGGCAGTCAAGGCAGGAGCAACTTGAAAAGTCACCAGCCACACAGTAACTCAAAAGAAAAAGCTTGGTCTTTCCTAATCTAGCAAGGTTAGTATTTCCCAGCCAGTAACTTATTATCTATTCTAGTTCAGAACTGGCTCTCTCTCATCAAGTTTAACTTTCCATGACTGGGTAACATTCACAGAAACTTCAGCTCAGTTTAGTCAGAGGTTCACTAGACAGTTTGCTGATAACAAAACCTCATCACTTCAAAAGATACAGCATCAGTAGATAAGAAGCTAAGCTCGAGTCAACATAACATACCAAATAAAATTAGTGTTATGTGAAGAGGAAAGAAAAACATGTTGGAAGATCCATTTAACAAACACCTGAAAACAAAACTCCTCTTGGAGGTGAAGTAACATGCTTCCTGTCTCACAGGGTAGGTCTATTTGGCAGTCTCACCTAACCTTCCCATCTTCATTCCCATACTACAGTGTTTGTGATGCGACTGATGAGGCAGAACGTGACAGTTTTTCGTTACATATAATTCACACATATCAGGATGGATCAAACACAAAGACATAGTGAAAGTCAAGCTGCAGTTACAATTAAGAGACAGTCTTGAATCAACATAAGAAACAAACACAGCGGAGTCTGCTTCCCTCTAAAGCAAAATATAGATAGCTAAGAGGAAGAGCACATTGTGCTGTCCTGGACTTCACTAAGCAATTTCATATAAAGATGTTCGATACTTACTGCTTCTAGCAGATGTCTAAAGCTACCTGGAAAAACCCTAATTACAGTTCCCCATGCACTTAATATACACTATCTAGATAAAACCATATTACAGCCTCCCTAAAGGGATATTTGGACAGTGTTCCAGAATGCTTATCAACTACAATGTAATCAACAATCTTAAGTAAGTCTCATTGAAGACACATTACCTTGCCACTGGTGATATTAATGCTTCCCAGAGATGACTCCAAGCTGGGGAGCAGAACAGGTTTACCTCATATTAAAAATGATCTACAACTAATAAAGGCCAGCTTTGCCTGTAATTAATAAAAAAAGAGGAAAGGAGCACTAAAATGAGCATCTTAGGTTTTAACCTTCTCCTGTCTCCCTCAAGTTAAATATCCTCTTGACTATACAGCTGGTCACTCATTTGTAAAGAATGTGACAGCAGTCACTGAATATTTAGCATTATGAGGTTCTATTTTATAGTGAAAAAAGCAATTTCACTTATTTTTCTTAACTGGTTCATTTCCTTTAAAAGAAGATTGGGCTGCATTAATGGTAATTCCAACAACTCTAATTTTGATAAAGTTGTTCTTACTTCAAAACTTCAAAGTTGCTGTATTTTCTGATCCGTTATCAGGACAAGTACTGACTGCAGTAACAGAAGAGACTTTTAGAAGTTAACTTTATCTAGAGTTAAAAGTGTAATACAAGATCAAAGCAGTTACTTTTGGCCAGAGCACAGCTTGTCCTCTCTGTGCAAGATCAGTTTCCATGTCTTCTGGAATCAGTTTCCATCTCTTTATTTTCATTATTTTCATTAACAGAAAAGCATTGTCTCAAGGTTGTGGCAATTTAACTTCATTACGTCACTACAAGTATAAAATTAACTGATTATTAACTGATTTATACCTGCATTCTAGAGAGTTCACTTTTTCCACCAGAAAAAAGGCCGAACACCTAACGCAGAAATACAGTGTCACATTCAGACCACATGTCACATTAAATTATGCTAAGCAGAATCAGATCTTGACTTAACCAGCCAGTAAGCTAAAGTGTTAGTTCTTCCTGGGCTGCTTACAGACAAACACTAAAAGAATACATTCTCATTTGAAGTTACAATAATTCTTACCAAGAAAATAAAACAGAAAAACAAGTAGCACAAAATTTCATTAACATAAAGTAATAGCCTGTTAATGTGCCCTAAATTTGGTAATGTGTCAAGTGTCCATAAAAGTCTACAGCTTTCCTTCTTCTGTCATGACTCCCTCAACACCAATTCTTCATCCAGTCCATTCCCAAGCACACATGGGAATTCTTCAGGTATGGCAGGACAGCTGCAGGATCCAGAAGAGATACATCACAGAGACTACACAGGTGTACTGAAATTATCATGTGTTTCCCAGTTAGAAGTTGTAACATTTGACAGACACTGACAGACAGTCGTTGTTCCACCTTCCAGCATGCACACCCTGCATACAGCTTACTGACCCCATGGGGAATTTATAGCCTTTGAAAATTTTATCTGGCATGTAATAACAAGGACAGGATTAACACACAGTTGTTACCAGATTTGTGACTCCTACCCAAAAGGGTTACTTTACCACAAAGGTAAGTTTACAGTATGTCAGGGCCTCTAGGCAACTGTTCAGGCACACACATTCTCTTCTCCTGCTGTCCTGAGTACCCACGGGCAACCAGAGCACTGCTTCCTCTACAGCATGCCCACATCACAGCAAGTGTCCCTGGCTCTTGTGACTCACACACTGCCAAAGGAAATCCTGCACAACTACACCATGCCTCAGTCCAAAGCACTGACCCTCCCCTTGCACACTTCTTCCTTCTGCCAGCACCCAGAGACACACAACAGGAAAAAAAGCCTCATGTTACATGAGGTGTAGAGAACTTCTCTTAAATTACAGAAAGGGAAGTATCAGACGGACCATTTTTCCAGGCTGCCAGGAAACTACTTACGTCATAGATGATCTCTACCTATTGCTGGTATCCTTATCCATTTTCACTTTAACACACAGTCATTATATACCAGAAAGGTTTTATCAATTTGTGGATACTGTGCAAAAGTTTTTGAAATGTCACATGGATTTTTTTAATTACTTCTTCTGACCACACAAACACTTACCAAAGCTGGAATATTTTTCAATGTTAGAAAGATACCATTTAGGCAAAATTCTGCAAGGATTAAAATCTAAGGTCAGCAGCTGCCAGACTTCATATACATAAACAGAAGAGACCAAGCACTATGGTATGATCTACAGAGACAAAAAGCCCACAAAACTAATAGAGAGTTTATCTTCCCAGCATAAAACTGATTTATCTCATCTACAACAAAGACCAGACCTAAAACAAAGAAAAAGGATCAGACACAAAACTTTCAGTCAAGGACAAGAGGAAAATGTTTCAGAGACAACTGTGAAGGCAAGCCCTATATCCTTGGTTGCCACCACAAAATGTAACCTCAGCTTCCCTTCTTGCACTCCACCTGTCCTTGGAACACCAGTGGACTTCCACAAACATAAAACACAAAGCAACACATTATGTGGGTTTAAAAAAATAAAAAGGAACTAAGCCAAAATATTAACTACTGGATGCCAGCTCTTTCAAGTCAAGTGACTTCCTTTCTCTACTCCACCAGAAGAACACACATACACAGAAACAAACACCAGACGGGAATTCAAGGCAACTGTACAAATCCCACTGGCCAAGACAATATGCTTTCTGCAGAGAAACTAGCTAATACAGGACCACAAACTACATTCTATGTTGCAACTCATACTATTCAGAGAAAATGCATAAGCCACTTCTACTACATAGTCCTTCTCCCCATGACGTTTTCTTTACTATCCCTTCAGTTGTGCCCATGCACAACTGTGATGACACACTCGTAAGCTGGCTGATTCAGCATGAAACCCCCAATGCAAGGTACCATGAACGCAGAGCTGTATAGTCCATCCAGTAATTTCTTGCCTACTTTCCCCTAGAGACTAGACCTGAACATACTCCTCTTCACTCACAGACATTATTATTTAAAATTACAAGTGCTTTTTCAGTGCTCCAGTGTACAAATTCACGACAAGCACTAAGTGAGAAAGCAGTTAGGAGGAGTCTTTCACAGTGGAACTCTGAACTGTTGAAGTGAATAACAACAAGTGGTAATAACAGTTCTAATGGAGAGAATCCAGACAAAACATCTTCATCTTAGTCCATTATTTCATGGTAAAAATAAAAGCCAGTCTGATATACTATATCACCACTATCATCTCACTTTGCTCAACCAAAGCTAATAGGAATATATTTTCTTTCCTCTGGAGTACTACTACTTACAGACAAGTATTCCTATTCACCTACTCAACACTACACTTTTTAGAGGAACTAGTACTGCCAAGAGTTGTCAGACACACAATTATTTTCAGGAACAGGTTTTCCATAAAACTCTGTTTGGATGACAGACTGTCCTTGTACACCCTCCAATAAGAGGATTTCTGGCGACCAAGTGTGTGCGTGATTTCTGGAGATGGCAAGAAATAAAGGAGTTCTGCACACCCAAACAGTGGCTTGCAAAAGTTTATATACCACTCTACTGCAAAGTGAATCCACAAGAGAACTGGAATAAAAACATGATACATTCACTGCATCACAAAAAATACTGCTGCTAAGATACTAGATTATCTTGCCTCAGTATATGGTAATAACATTACTTCCTTAGTACAGAATAAGATGACAAGCAAGTCTTTACTTGCTTGATAAGAAAACTTTACCACTAGCACTTGTTGTTTGGGCATAAATCCACACATCCGCGATATTTACTTACTGTTGACTCAGCAGAAACCTTTGTTTGAACCTGAGCGGGCTTAGAAATCAGAAGGAATTTATAGCTCTCACAAATTCTCACATTTCTGACTATTTATGCAGACACAACTAAGTGTGGCACACAGGTCTTGGCTATTTTCCAGACTCTAATCAGAAAACATACCAACAGCAATGTGTATCCAATTCCCAGACTGCTTCTCAAGTCTTTAGCTGCACAGTTTTGCTCCCTTTTCAAAATGAGTGTTGCAATTCATCATTTCTGCTCCCTCTAATATAATTGTTTCTATTAATCCAGAAGAAACGGCATTTGTTAAATTTACTGGCCATTGTGTGCTGGCCTGTATTCCTGCCAGCCTGTCACCAACAACTGTGATCTTATCTCCACTTCCTGTGCTAGTGCCACGCAGGAAAAGGAAACCATATTAATTGCAACAGCAATGAAATTTTCAAATACGTTCTTATGGTTAGGCATGCTATAGGGATTTACCTAACACAGGAGGTCTAAGATCAGACATGCCTGTCACCTACTCCTGTGTTGAGTCATCCTGGTCAGTGCTGGTAAGTAATGCATGATCTGCCAAGAAGCAACTAAGTCTCTTTTCTCTTTCAACACACGACCTCTTTGCCAAGAGAGGGGGCCAGCAAGGATCTTCATCCAAGCCAAGGCATCAACTTCTAGCAGTCTCAACAAGCTCATCAAGTCTAGGAGTTTTCCCAAGCATATTGGGACCAATGTGTCTGCAAAAGAAGAACAAACACTTGCAGAACTAAACGTGTTTCTACAAATTCATAAGTCTCACATAGACTGACTGGAACTACAAGAAGCAAACCAGCGCCCTTTCAAGTCTAGGATAGACAAGGCCTGAAGAACACGGTCTACTGGGAGGTGTCCCTGCCCTGGGCTCGGGGGTGCGGTCTAGATCTTTCACATTCCTTCAACCCCTTAACATCCTATGATTTTACAGTAGCTGGCAAGTTTTTAGCTACAATTACCAAGGCAATTGTACAATTTACAATTGTAATGACAGTAACTTCCACTCCTCCAAGAAAACGCTACGTTAGAAGATATTGGATGCTACTTCCTATACCAGAATAGCAGCAGTTCAATACACAAAGAATACCCAAAATCTTAAGAATAAAGCTAACTCTTCCTTTCAGTTATACTGTTTTCCATTCATATACAAGTAAGAATTTAAGTATCATCACCTTGCACCCTTCCTCCAAGAAAAAAAAACAAACAACCCACAATCAAATAAACAAACCCAAAAAACAAAACCAAACCTCAGAAAAGTAAAAGCAAAATTTACTCCCCTTTTAAAATTCATTTCACAGGTCCACAGCTTTCCCAGTTTATGTCAGCTCTGTCTCCCTAAGAGGCACATGGTTCTTTCTACAGTGACCCCACTTTTCCCGTATCTTCTGCACCTTTTATCTCTTCCTCTGAAGAAAAACAGCTCACAGGTTAATGACAGTGAATATTAAATAAGAAAAATTAATTGGAATACTGCATACTCCTTTTCCCCTCCAGTAAATCAATGAAGACTTGGTTTCTTTGGCTACCCACCTTTCAAATTTGGTTGCAGTCAACCAAGGAACAGCAAATGCATGACTCTAGGAAGCGAATAAGAAATGGAAAATCACGAAAAATAAAAGTAAGCCATCTGAGATCAACCTAGGTAGTATAAATTGGAGTACACATGCTTATGTCAAATAGTAGTCACAAGGAAACACAGCATCTCTCAAAAGGAGCACAGGTATACTCAACAGCTGTAAGTAAAGCAAAGTTTTATTTGAACTCAAGAACTTCAGAATCTTGGAAGGAGGGACAGTAACCAGGCAGTAATCTAATTTTATTTACTATAAAAGAAATTACTAGTCATGTTTACTTTTCCATTTGTGCTGCTGAAACAGAATGGTCCTTATCTTAGATGCAGATGTGTTCTCAAAGTAGGAAAGACCAACAAAGAACCAGGAAAAACAGATGAGCCATGTGCCAAAGCACAACACTTTGGATAAGGCAGACAAGAGGCGTACAAATTTTACATTCTTCAGTTGAGCAAGGTGTACTTATTAAAAAAACAAATCCATACAAGTCAGCTGAGGGTGTTTAAATATATGTATATATATCCTTCAGCAGAGGAAGCACTTCTATTATCACTTCCCAACTCCATATTTCCAACACATTCTAGTTTTTAAGGTGAAAAAGGCACCATGGTAGCTTGGTTCCAGCTTCTCAAAGTCTCTGTGGAAATGCAGCTACCACCATCTCTGACCACTGAGACTGCAGAAGAATCCTCAGCATAAACATGAAAGAAAATAGCCAGTGTGGCACATTCTAAAGTGTTGCACATTTATTCGAAAGTGCATTATTATATTAAGCTACTGACATAGCTACCACTAGCAAGTTCTTTCATCATAAGTGCAGCAGCTGCTGCAGCAGTGGATGAAACTCTTGAGTACTTAAACCAAGGACTAACCGGCTTTTGAATTAAAGACGATGCTGGTTTCATTTGAAATTAGCTCTGAAGATAAACTGTCCAGGCTAGTAAAGCCAGCCTATACAGTGTTTATCCCTGCTTGGGCAGTTCAAGAGAGTACAACATGCATCATAAGACCTTCATTACCTAAATTTTCCTTAATAGCTTAGTTTAGAGATGAGGCACAGATTAGCTGAATTGGCCAAGCTGTCCTTAATACAAGCCTGTCATGGCTTGTACCTACAACTAAGCTGGCAACTAAATACTGCGCAGATGCTCTCTCACCCCACCACACCTCACGTCCCCCACCCCATCCCTCCAGCAGGGCTGTGTTTCAAGCCTAGGGCAGTCAGTTCAAAGTGTACTTCATACCTCTCCAAGTGAAAGCAAAACGTGGCCTACACTCTGCTGCCAAAGGGATTGAGAAAAATGCATTAACAATTATCTGCTGTGGCACCACTTGGCTGCTGTTGATTCCAGCTGTTATTGAAGTCACAGCACGTCCAGTACAGCAGCACTTGGAGGTGGCATGACTTCAATCACACTACAAGAGTCTACGGTCAAACTCCACTCTCCCCAAGGCTTAAGTGCTTGTATGGTGCTATCAGAGGGTAAGTGGATCCTGCTGATCTCTCCTTGGCTCTGGAGTCAACTGATTAGCTTCTGGGTGAGAATCATGGTGCCTCTGCTGGTGCTAGGCAAAGACACCAAAAGCTCACTTTTGAGCCCTTGATATGTAGTCTCCTGAAGTAGCCTGTGCCAAGGATGCACAGGCCTCTGGGGCCATCACAGTAAGGTGCTTTTGCCACTCATTTCCAGTCAAGCTCACCTCAGCCTTCAACACAGTCAGCTACAAGAGTGCCCTTGTCACTCCAAAAGTACGAATAGGTTCTAGTTCTTTACTGCTTGACTGTGCACTGGTGTCTGCTAGAGCCTTATACACCCATGGGTCTGACATGCTAGGCCGTCAGATCCACGGAGTCCAATAAACATGGTTACCTCTCTCCTCCACCTGGCTGGAGAAGGGCCCTTCCACTCCTGATCATGGGACTGTTCATTTCATATAAAGAAAACAAGATTACAATTTCTTTCCAAAAAAAGTCAGAAAAGACTTTCCACTCTTGTGAACTGCCCACAAGAGACTGGAGGAACAACTTTCCTGGTAAAAAAAAATTTGGGATTGTTTTTTCCCTATAGCTCGGGCATCAATGCCTCTAGGGTTGAAGGTAGGTTTTCTATCCCACTTTCTCATGTCTGCTCTGTGATCTGTCAGATAAAAACACAGGACAACCCACTGTGCCTACCTCCTATATTCTCTCTCTTGAATAGAAGAACACTTACTGTTTGTTAACAGCAGAGATACTGGGTCATAAACATGGGGAATAGGATCTTTTTGTTGTTGTTGCTGAAAGTTCTGGAACAGTTTTTCCGCAGCAAAGACCAGCAGGGCCAGGGACTCAATACTGCCAGAGCTGGCAAGCCACTTTGCCCACCACCACTGCCTCTTTATCTCCGCAGCTACCCAGCTTTGTCTCATTACCACCAATAAACTGGCACACAACAATGGTGCATGGTGCACTCCAGTCATATTACCACCATCATGCATCATGTGCACAGGATTTCATCTGGATCTGTGGGTAACTGCACATTGCTTTGGTCCTAATAAATCATCTCTAGCATTGTTGATTCTCTCACATACTGGACATGGTGGTCCACTTGCCTAGGTGGCATATAACATCTCCCTTGAAGGGAGACCTCTCCTTCACACCTGACAGGAGTCACCTCCGGAGGATGACGACTTGTACCCTTCTCCTAATTGCCCTCTCCTGTAGAAAGAAAACCCAGCTGCTTCGCAACTCTAAAATTCCAGGCTACTAGCCCTGTTATTGCAGCACCAGAGCCAGCAGGTAACAACGTGCAAATCTAGACCATGGCTGAAGTCTCTTCACATATTTCACAGTTAGCTCAGGGATAGATATTGAATTATTGTCTCTTTTCAGTCTTTTCCTCCTGCTCTTGTGATAGCCCTGCTTCACCCTACTTTATTATAAGCTGACTTCTGTGTCCATTTCTTCTTGTTTATATACGTGACTGATACCTGTACGGGTTGTTTAGCTGCAATGCCCATCACTGGAGTTAGAGCTAGTGACCTTCTTGACATATTTAAAGACCTTCTCTTCCTCTGAGGGTACTGAGTAGGACTTTACCTTCATGAAGCTTGACTGACTGACTGACACATGCACTGACCTTTGAGTGTTTTTCAATAATTCCCAGAATAATCTTCCACACATTTTTCCCAGTCACAGAAGGAAGAGGGAGAGGCCTGTAGTTTCCAGCATCACTTTTGTAGCCCCTTCTCTAGGGAAAATGTTAGCCAGATCGCAACTCACTGGGACCTCTCCAGATTCCCAAGACCATTCAAAAATCATTGAGAGAGATCTTATGATGAATGACATCAGCCAGCTCTTTTGAGTACTCTTGGCTAAATCCCATAAGGCCCCACAAATTTCTGAGGATCCAGCTAGTTTTTCCACTCTCATGGCCATGGTCCTCCAGCTCAGGGTGCTGGGACATGCTTAGCCCATTTTCAGTGTTGACAAGAGAGGCGAAAGAAAGCATTAAACATCTCTGCCTTGTCTATGTCCCCATTTGGGAAGTGATCATCCTCATCCTCTATGGATTAACATTATTTCTGCACTGCCTTTTGGTACTAACGTATCAAAGAAAGAAACCTTTTTTTTATTTTTCTGACAGTCCTGGCAATCTTCAGCTGAGCTCTGGATGCACAAATTTTCTCCTTACAATGGACAGCAGCATCTCTGTATTGCTTCCATGTCACTAATAGAACAAATGCTTGTAAAATTTTGTTCTAACACATTCTAGTCAGATTTGTTATTATCTGAACTCACCATCCCTCCTGCTGGGCATGAGAGGAAGACTGTCCTGGCTCAACATCAGTCAGTAACCAAGAATCCCACAGCCACTGAACTTGCTCTCCCCTCTTGCCAGTGAGATGGAATAAGATTGGACAGAAAAGGTAAAATCCATGGGTAGAGATAAAGACAGTTTAACAACTGAAATAAAGTAATATTAATAATAATAACAGTATAGAAAAGGGGGAAAGAGAAAGGAATAAAACCCAAGAGAAAGAAGAACCACAATACAATTTCTCATCACACCCAGACTATCCCCATGCAGTGATATCCCCCTCCCAGCCAACTGCCCCCAGTTTATGCATTGGGCATGATGCTTAAGGGTATGGAATATAACTCTGGCCAGTTCAGGTCACCTGCTCTGGCCACAGCCACTCACAGATTCTTGTGCACCTGGTAGCTGGCAGCACATGAGACACTGAGAAAGTTCTTGGTTTAGGGTAAGCACTACTTAGCAACAACTAGAAATCACTGTTATTCAAAGGATTCTCATGCTAAATCCAAAACACAGTATTGCACCAATTAACTCTATCTCACCCAAAGTCAGGACAAAGCCTTAAGAGTTTACCACAGCAAGGGCACCAAATCACCTTCAGATCTGTAAATAATCCCTAGTCTGGCTCCCTTTGGCCAAGCCAGGAATTCTTCTGGCATCTAGATGCTTCTTGATCCTAAACAGTTCTGTCTAGCCATAACCCTCAGATGCAAAAGGACCCTGGCTGGGTTTATGGGTTAATTTTTTTTAATTGATAGGGAATCCCCAAGTAACCAATTAAGCTGGCTTTAAGACTTTGAAAAACCAGGCCAGCAAAGAGTGAACTTAATGGGAAGCAGATCTGTCCCGCTATTTTAAGTAATCTTTAGACAGTGGAGGGGGGGGAGGGAAGGGGGATGGGAAGAGGGTGAATGGGGAGAAGAATTAAAGTTTTGCTTGAAGACTCTCTAGTGGCTGGGAATGCTACTTTGCCCTTAACATTAAGTATATCTGTCCAAATTTCCAACCCGTTCCAAAGGAATACCAGTATGAATTCTTTCAGGGGTGAATTCAGTATCATACAGCAGTTTAAGTGGCGATGGTATATCATGTTTGAGTTCTCAACTGGCCACACCACAAGTGAACACTCTGATCACACAGTAATCAGGAAACTGCTCCCTAGTAGAGAAGGACCACAAACACACCTCAACACCACAGAAGCAACACTGCAATCAGGAAAATCCTGAGTTCAACAGCCATTTGTTTTCCCAGCTGGTATACCCATAACACCATCTCATCTATACAGCCTCTTAGTCTTGGGTCTCTGGTTCCTCTTGGTGGTTTCTTTTCCTTGAAATAAAAAACACCAGTGGACTAATATACTTGTGTTAGTTGGGTTAAAAAAATCCAAAGATTTATTTACACTTCATACCATTTTCTCTCGCTGCTCTCACCAGAAAGCCACAGCTGCAGGACAATAAGACATAAATTAAAAAAAAATATAAAAAAAAATTAAAAAAAAAAAAAAAAAAAAAAAAAAAAAAAAAAAAAAAAAAAAAAAAAAAAAGAAACCATCACACCAAAAAAATAAAACAAAACGAAAAACCGGCCCATGGTATCTGGCACTTCCTTGAGCTCCAAGATGCATGAGGAAAAGCACAAATTTTATTCAGGGCCAGACTACAGCAGGGGGCAGCTACCTGGTACCTTATGTTTGGACTTTAGAAGAGGGCTCTTGCTAGTCTATATCCTGTTAAGTAGGAAACAATTTCAATGTTTAGCTTAACATATTCCTCTTCAAAGCTTCAGGGGAGAAGCATTTACAAGTCCCTGCAAAGCAAAATTCTATGCTAAAAGCTGCATTCATACAGTACTAAGCATATACACTTAAATCAGGAAGCAGAGCTCCCATCCACCATGCTCTATGTAAATGATATTATTTAGATGCACGTAGCTCCTTAAAAAAATAAAAAAAGAAAGAAAAAGGTTTACAGAGGCATTCTGCTATCTCTGTTTCTCAGCATCACAGCCATTGCAAACACCAAAAAAAACTAAGATATTTAAAAACAATTACCATGTGCATGAAATCACAAGCTTATTTATTTATTAGTAAAGAGACTGTACTGAACCTGTAGGCAAAGACAGTCTGCAATGGTCTAGAGAACTTTTGTTACAAAAACAGTGACCATCCCCAAGATAATCATCTGCCCTCTCCTCCTGAACTCTGGAATCTGACCAGGAAAAATAGTACTTCCTGCATTACCACTCCAGGCCTATTTCAGACTCCAAAGAATCAAGCACTAAGCAAATCAAGCACATGCAAAGAGCATGAGGACTTTAAGGCTTATACTGAGAAAATTTCACACTTCTTGCAAAGTATTGCTCAAATAATGCCTCTTTTGTGCCTACTTTTTTATTTTAATGGCAGCGTCTTTTCCCTGAAAAGCATCAACATTTAACACCAAACTCAATGCAGTATATTTTTTCCTACTGTTCACACAGAACAGCCAGGCTACAACAAGGTTGCTGAGTACCTGTTTTAACAACTGTAAATTCCAACTATTTGCTTACTGAGAGATGCAAGAGTTAATAACTTTTTTCTCTCTACTCTGGAAAAAATCTTAGCCTCACAGAGATGACTTTATCATTTTGCAATGATTCACTCTGGCACACAATGAAATTCAAGCATTTCATATCCTCTTCACTGTTGCCACATACAACCTCTAGGAAGTAGAAACCTTCACAACAGGCTCTGAAATACAGGCTAGCATATATTTCCATTCTCTAATCAAGAACAAGGACAAGCTAGTTCCACTGAGCTACACAGCATAACAAGTCCTACACAAACATTAGTCACTCGCCCCATTGTACAAAACACTGCCACACCTCAAACACTGGGCACTGAATAAAACCCATCCTATTATGTACTCATTCATAAATTGTCTTCAGCAAAATTTGGGGAGATTTCCTTGCTAACTTTCCTGAAGAAGCTGCTGGATGCATGCAACACTAAAATCGTTCAGTCTAGACTGTGCAGTCAAAAATCAAGTCTGTATTCCCACACACGCACGCCAGGACTGCAATCCGTGTTTAAAAGCACGCTCCAGTTAAAACTGCCTCAGTTTGGCAGGACCGTTCTCAAAAGCCCATCTAGGACAATGCTTTACAATCATCAGTTTCCGAAAGAGATGTCAAGGAATCCTGCTACCGTGTTCTCCTAGACTGACCGTATAACAAGGAAAATCTTCAAGCGATCGTTTGCAGGGATTTCTGTCTGGGCTGTTTGAAGGACCTTTAATAAAACAACGGCGAAATTATGAACACACATTACACTACAGCTCTGACCGACTGCACTTCCCGGACAGATAAAGCGCCCGTGGAAGACCCCAGGCACACGGGGCCCTCCCGGACGCCCCACAGCGAGGCCTCGGCGGCTGAGCAGAGCCGGGGCTCGCCGCTGCCCTCACACCTGTCCCTCGCTCCCGCCGGCACGGACGCACACCGGAGCGGCGGCGCGGCACGCTCGCACGGAGCAGTGCAGAGCTGGGGTTACAGATTTTTTTTTTAACAAACCATATTAATAATAATAATAATAAACTTTAAAAATAAAAATTAAAAGAAAACAAAGGAGGGGTATGCGGGAAGGGGCCGCCTGCGGCCCCGCTGCCGAGACAACTCTCCCCAACTCCAGGACTCGCCCCGAGACGGGCGGCCGGGCCTGCCCCTATCCTGTCCGGCCGCCCGCTCCAGCCCCCACGGCGGAGCAGGTGGAACGGCCGGTGCAGCGGAACCTCCTCCCGCATCTCCCTCGCTGCCGCCGGGGACGGCCGCTCGCTGTCCGCACGCCCGAAGCCCGTCGGCAGTCCCCCTCCGTTTACCTCCTCGCCGCCGCCGCCCCCGCCGCTCTCCTCCGTGCCGTTTCCTACGCTCGCCATGTTCCCTCTCCGCTGCCCGCCGCGAGAGATCTCTGCGGCCGCCGCGCCCCGTCCACTGCTCACAGCCCAGCGGCGGTGCCGCCCCTCGCCCTTCCCGGCCGCCCTCGCTCAATCCGGCCCGGTCTGGCCCGGCCCCGCTCCTCCCGCCCGGTCCGTCCGGAGCCGCGCTCGTCTCCTACTCCCGCCCCGGCCACCCCGCGGCTCCGGCGGCCGCGCCCCCTCGTTTGCATGGCAGGACCCGCCTCCGCCGGTCGCGCCCCGCTGGCCCTTGGCGTCCGCCCCCGCCACAACCCCCGCGCTGCCTCTCGGCAGGGGCGGCATGGGATGTCCCGGGGCCGCCCGGTCCGGAGGCGGTCGGAGAATGCGGCTGGACGGGTCGGAGCAAGCGGAGCGTCGTCCCAAACTCGTGCCGAGGCCCTCGTCCTTCCTCCGTCCTGTAGCCCCGCCTCCAGCCTCGCTGCGGCTTCGCGCCGCTGTGACCGGCTTCGCTGCCCGAGGTTCCGCAAAGCTTCTCGCAGCCATTCCCGCAGCGTCCTTTCAGAGGCCGGGTTACCTGAGCGGCAGCCCTGGCCAGTTCAGCGCACCTGAACCAGCGGTGGCGGACTGTTGCGGGCGCTAGCAGCCTCCGGCGGGATCTGCCCGGCCAGCTGCTCCAGGGAAGGGTGGCGCGGGCTGTGCTCGTGTCCGGAGGGGCCTCGGGTAGCACGGCGTGCAGATCCTGCCCCTCCCATGTTCTCAGTCATCTGCAGGTATTCAGTATCTGATTCCGGGAGAAACTTGCACTTACAGTCCTTCAGCGCCCAGTGGTCAGGCTTTGGGGAAGAACGGCCTCATCACCATGCTGGCTATCACTTGCAAAGAAAGTTCACAAAGCAGCCAGCCCTCTGAGAACTGTTAGAGTCCCCCATCTCACCTGTCCTGTCTTTAGTTCAAAGTATCATAATGCTCTTTGCTCAAAATGTACTAATTTCCACTTTTCTGTATTCTGCCAGCTGAGGCCAATGCCAACTAAAAGACAGGTAGCATGATGCCCGCTTCCTACTGGCTAATTCTCTGTCACAGCCCTTGTTAAAAAATACATAGTTTTGATACGTGGTTTTCATTAGAACCAGAGAGAGATTAAGAGAGAAAGAGAATTGAACAGATTCAGCTAACGAGGAGGTAGATACAATCTTAAGAGCTTTGTGCAAAATTTAGGAATAGTCTAGATAGACACCAGGTCCTTAATGTTATAAACGGGCCAGGAGACCTGCTCCTTTGCAAGGCCTTTATTAGTCAGCTCTTTCAAGGGGGAACGCGAGGGGTCGCCTGCGCCGCCGCTGCTGCTCCTGTCGCCGCCCTCGCTCCTGTCGCCGCTGAGGATCAGGTGTCAGACGAACCTGCTGCTCTTGCTGCAGAGTCGGGAGTTCCGGCCTCGCGGGAACTCCCAGGAACTCAACTGGGCTCGGGTGGTCTAGGGGCGTCACTTCTTCCCAGTCTCTTTGTGGTCATGGCGAGGCGGCAGAAGCAGAATTCAGTCCTTAGGTAGCTGAGGGTCTTCTCGGTGTTGTAGTGTTTCCCTTTTATCTGGATTTTGTGCTGGGTCACGGCTTTTGGGTCCGCTTGCCGGCAACTGCACTTCGGTTTGGAGCGGTGCACCATGGAAGTCCTTGGATTTTCCTATTAGGCGGGGCCAGCAGTTCGAGGAGCTGGTGGGGAATGGCGACAGTCTAGCTCGACGGAAGGGGAAGGGAGCCCGGGTTTTTAGAGGGGGTATACAACTTGGAATAAGGTTTTGAGGGTACAAATTTTGGTACAAACAGCATAACTTTCTTAACAGACAGGTTACAACTGGCATAACATTTTAAACAGCATAACTTTGTTAACAAATGACAGACTGTGTAAAAAAAGGGAATTTCTTACATTTCATTCATTTCACTTAAGTCTAAGATGCAGAAGTACAGGCTTTCAAAGCAGACTCACAACTGAAGTGTCCCTACTAATCTTATGTAGACTGCTGTGCTGTATCTGCTATTTTTACTCAGCTCAGCTAAGTAAAAATGGGAGGGGAACCTAGGATAAACATATTCATCTTTCCTGCAAAATTCGGTTGGGGTATCACAGACACACGGTTCTCCCATACTCATGTTGCACTTATTCACTGGCAACTTGTTGGAAGGTATCAGTGATATTAATATTTTTCCAGAATTGAACTGAAGCACTTGAAATATACCAGTCGTGCAAAAGCAGCAGACAGGCTCATACATGCTTTGTATTTGACTCACAGCACAGTCATGTCTGCCCACATGTCAGCTCCACCTGAAACCTTTTTTTTATGCTGTTCACAAAAAATTATTCTGCAAGTTATCATTCTCTTTTGAAAACATGATTCTCTTTCTGGTTTTCAACTCCCAGCAACCCAAAGGCAACCACCCTTTGAAGTATCCTTTAGCTTAGAGCAGCACATTACCTCCATTTCAAACTCAGTTTTTAACCACTGTTATTATTTAACACAATACTGTGGCATATGTAGTAAGATAACTAATACATAAGGTTTGGATGAGAACTAGCTATGCCATTCTGTAGAAGCCACATATGTAAGCAGTTATGCACTAGCAACAGAGAATAAAAACTTAGCACAATCACTTCAGTTCTTGCAGAAACTGTTAATGGACTATAGCACCAACACTTCTAAAGTTAGGTTGGGGAAATCCCATTAATGTGCAGAGTGTTAATTCATGGATGGTTACTCTATGTGTGGAAGATGTAGCCCCATGAGTCAGAGGTTCAGTTAATGTACTCAGCAAGCTCAAGATCAAGGACTAATCCATCACCGTTTTGTCAAAATTAGCACTTGATAGGTTTCATTTATGTTATTGTATTCTTTCTTCCCCACCAAGTCCTTTAGTACACTTATAGTCTTGGGCAGATTTAAGACTATATATAGCAATGGCCTTTCTCCAGTCAGAACAAAGAAGTGTACTAAAATAATTGTGGAAGAGATGACTACAACAAATCATATCTGATCGAGGTAACTAAGGCATGAAAATTGCTACTGAAGTCTGAATACAAGCCCTGGGAATGGCAGAGCCGTTACTGTGTTTTGCTTGGTCTTTCACAAGCTTCCACAGTGCTTGCTTTTGCTAAAATCATTGTAGTAATAGTCAAAAAGGACATCTCAAAGCAACACCTCTGTCGGCTTTAAGTTTAATAATTCCTCCCCTTCTCACTTGAAATGTAAGCATTAAAGAAAATCCTTGTAAATTTCTCTTAGGGTTTTCCATTTGTAAAAAAATAAACAAAACCAAACCCACCACTTCTGAAGGAATATGAACAAGAAGTAATAAGTCTTAATCCTCTGAAAAACCTGCAGCAGTTCTCAGCCAGCTCTTGTTTCTATCCATTTGACTATAGGTGTCTTGCAGCAAGAATTAGGATGATTATGAGCTGATTACTAATCTTTCAAAGAGCATTCAGGGAACATTCCAGTGGATGTGTTGAAAGGATTTTGCTGTGATCTGACAGAGGAGACAAGACCTCAAGAGTCTGTTCTCCTCAGTCAGGTATAGCTGGATAGAATTCCCACCCAGAAAAAGCCTGCCTACATTTTCCTCATTTTCACAGCCATCACTTGCATGCTTCTATGTGTTAACACTGGATATTTGATAACTTTTCTAGTGTATCCTTTCTCAGTCTAGCTATTCACTGTCAATTTACCTCACTATAAAAATTCATGGGGCAATTTGGGAAAAGAAGTATCTATTTTTTATTTTTTGAGCTTCATCAATTAATTATAGATCTTACAAGTATGAAGAGTCCTATTCTGTGCCTCATTATTATGTAGAAGAATAAAATCCATCTCAATATAAACACTTGATACAGTTTTCTTGAGGACTAAAAAATAATCTTTGAGAATAGGCCCTCTGTAAAAGAAGCCTGGAAAATTGCCCTAGCAGTCCTATAGCTACTTTCCAGTAGTGTTATTCTGTCTTAGACGCAAACAAACAGAAGAGCTGTAAATAACACTCATTAAACAATTAGCACATTCCCTGATGGAGCTAGGGCAAGTGAGCAGGGCAGAAACCAACTCACGCCTAGTTCTAGAAGTACTGTTTCATAAACTACTTATTAGAACAGTGAGTACTCTGAGCAGTAGAAACTGTGACTCTACCCACAAAAATATCTTGTGAAATATTTTTGAGAAAGTCAGAATCACCATATTTAAGGAACACCTTTCAGGATCAAGAGAATGAAATTTCTTACTGCTACACTGAGTTAGAAGCTGGCAAAAAAAAAAAAAAAAAAAAAAAAAAAAAAAAAAAAAAAAAAAAAAAAAAAAAAGCAAACCACAGACATATATATTTGAAGCAACTTGTCAGAGATACTATTTCATTAAAAAAAAAAATTGCAATATGTAATAGCCTAGAGCAAAAAATTGCTGACGGTGTGTTTCCCTTTGAATTATAACCACCATGCCATAACATCTAGGCAATTAGGGGATTTTTAACCAGCACTTATTTTGCCAATTGAGGTGAAGCAATATGTCTTCTTGATGGGAACCAGTATGAAAATATTATTTCTTCCCACAAGCTGAGCTAGTCCGTGACACAAACCGTACTTCAGCCATTACTATAGCAACAGCAGTAATCCCTTTAGAATTAAAACACATGAGCGTGCATTGATGCATATATGTAGTCGTATGAGGAGGCTAATGTAGATTCTAAAATAAATTCAATTCCTGCACATACACACACACCCCCCGGTACACAGACACCCACACTACCCAATCTTGTAGCAAGTCTCAGGTTTTACCCTAGACTCTAGGAGGAATATTAACTCTCAGTCCCAGCACCCATTTTCCTGCATCCAACTGAAAGGAGGGTGTAGCAAGACACAAAACAGCCCACCTAGCTAAGTAAATGCAACAAATAAAGGCAGTAGAGTAAGGCAAGTCAGTATGCTCAAAACACATGGTCTGGCCTTGGGCCCCAACAAAACCCCGAAAGGGCTGAACTAAGGTAGTGAATCAACACACAGTTTTTATGAAAGACATGAAAGAAAGTTGGCTTTCTAAAACACCTGACATGCATAGAGGCAGTACTACAGCCTAGAGTACTCATACTCTGCAGACTACAGACATCAAATAAAGCCTAAAGTACTGCATTGTTACACTTAGGAGTGAAAGTGTACTACCTGCAGTAAGCTGATTCATCTAAATCCTGTTTGTTAGACCTCTCAAAAGTTCTATTTAGAAGTGAAAAACCTAGGTGTAATTTCTTTCACAAATATATATATGCAGAAATTTTATTTGAATACTTAAGACTTTCATACTCTGCTAGGCATTCTTTTAGAGAGCCAGAGTGGTTTCAAACTCTCAGATCTTGTTTCCATATTTAGAAGTGGTGGTCATGTTGAAGTAAGGCCTCTTCTTTTTGTCAAACAGACATATTTGCCTTCACTCACCATGCTAGCATGAACCAAATGTTGCAGATGTGGAAAGACATACAAAACCCTGAGGCTGAGAGAGAATGATCAGGCATTTCAGCACAAACAGGATCTTGAACAAGATACATGAGAAGGTCTCCTCTGTTCAGGGAAGCCCTGCCTCTTTCACGAAGCCAGAGTAAGGACAACAATGAACTTTGGACATGGCACAGAGGTTTACCTTGGTTACCATGTGACTTGTTTCTGTATACCTAAGCCAGGTTGTGTAAGTGATCCTTAGTGAAAGCATAATACAATTGACTCACTCAGATTTCATGCAGCCTCTAGTTCTTTTACCAATGTATCTACACAGACATTGTTTGCATAATAGTTTCTAGCAACATTTCTAAAGGTGCCATCTCTAATTTACAGACTATATTTGGATTATTTTCTGTATGCCCTTACAAGCTTCCTAAAGGAGAGCCATGAAAGATGCCACTAAAAAAGACTACTTACTTTCTAGCCCTAGAAACAAAAAATTCTCCCCCAACATTTACATACATTTCTCCTGCTCCAAGTGGAATCAAGCTGTTCTGAGCCTGACACCATTTAAATTGGATTTATCCAGAGCCAGTGAGTGGCTGTTCACAACAGTATAAGTCACGGAATAACTGATCCATCTTCTGCTGAATATACAGCCAAGCTCAAGGTTAGAGAAACTTGCACTAGATGCACACTTTAGGAACACCTAACGGACCAGGTAAGTACAGACCCCTAAGCAAAACCTCAGAGTACTCAGTGAGACTCAACAGGACGATACATGAAGAAATTGGTAAGCCATACAGAACACAAATAAACAAAAAACAACAAACAAAAAACCAAACAAAAACCAAAACAAAACACCAAAGCGTAATTGTATTTTGGAAGGCTTAAAAGTCCCCCTGTCTTCTGTGATTTTAGACAACTAAGCCAAAGATCTTCCTGGCATTTCACTCCATTTCAAAGTGCAGGAGGGCATCCCATCACCTACACACCTCCTAATTTTACTGGTCAACATTCTCTCTTCGCAACATTCTTATCCTGTTCCACCCCACTCCCACTCTCTGACATTCCATTCTGTTTCATTCTATTCCATTCCAGCCCAATCCCTTTCCCCTCACCCAAAAGGAAAATATGAAGTTACCTTTGTTTTTCTAAGGTTTTTTTTTGTGTTTTCTTTTCTGTTTGTCTCCTCTTCTGCTCATTTATCCAACCAAAAGCATTTTCTAGCAGGGGATTAAGAGGCCTCCCCTATAACTTCTTACATCAGGACAGATAATTACCCCATTCTTCTCCTAGAGCTGATGGAAGTTATTTATCTTGGTATGTGATGTCTCCCCTCCTCTTCTCTCCCCTTTACAACTAAACAGTTTTCTGCTTTTCCAGCAAGATATTCTTTGTACCTCTCCCACTCTTATCTCTAAGCCTCCTCCTGTTCATGATCACATTTCATCTCATTGGTTGTATTTGATGTTCTTTTTCTCTGCCTCTTGACAAAGTGGATTTTCACACAGTTTTAGATTAATAGAGGTCAGAAATTACATCTGTGACTGTTCTCATCCAACTGTCCTTTTTAAGATATAAAAAGCCACACTGAATTTTGTTACTTTTTTAGAAAATAAAATGCATTAATGTGCCATCACTACCCCTGACACTAACATTATGCTTGACGTTTGAATGCCATATTGTAAATGATAGAACACCTCTTCCTCCAGAATGTCTTGTTAAATAAACCCTTAAGGATGTGCCTGCATTGCTGCACCGAGGTTAATTTTTAATTGGCTCTTTTTTTCCCTTTGAAACCTTTGGTCTTAGTAACAAGCTAAACTATGTTTTGTCATTTGATACTTTCACTAGCTTCAAGAAATGGAGCACCTTTCCTGTAAATGCTGCAATAACTGGAGACAATGATATCTTTTAGATTATATTATTTATGTAGCTGAGTCCTTTCCATGTGTTTTTTTTCAACACATACTGTACTATTTGAAAAGCATTGGAAAAAGCTGTAACTGCACCTTACAGAATGTTCTTTGCCTTAATAACGAAAGTTTTCAAATATATGCTTGCCAGAAAATATGTGACATCTTTTGTCTATTCATTTTGTTGTTCTTTCATTGCTCTGAAGACAACATGTTCAGGACTGAACCAGCTGAACAGATGGTTGCTATGTGTCCAAGTCATCAGGGAATGCAAATGCCTGAAAGCAACCCCTTCCTTCCCCCCTCCAAAATAAAATCACTGAGACAAAAATCCAAAGTGCCATATATACAAATCAATGTCCTTCTTCCTACAAAGAAAAAGGATCCTCACTCAGACAGTATGTTGCTAAATTGTATTCAAAGGCTTTCCCCTTCACACTGTTGGAAAGTACATTTATTGATTGATTGGTTTACGTAGTTGTATTTTAATTCTTGTTAATTTATGGATTATCCATGTTATAGATGCTTTTTCTAAAAAACACAGACCTACAAAACTGACAGTATTCTTTCCTCTTGTCATGTAGGCTGCCATGTTCAAAAGCTCCTACTATAATGCTAGGTCTGGTCCCGCTTCAGTGAAGAGATTTTGCTGCTGTTTGGTGAGGGACTGTCTCTGTATTTTGCAGCCAAGTGCATACATTTAGCTGAGAAAAACCTAAGGTGCCTCATCTGAGAATGTAACATCTGAGCTTGTTCTGTACATCACAGCACTTGGCTAGTATATTAGTAAGAGCTCTTAAAGGTTAAATATACCTGTTCTGGCTTCAAAATTCTATATTAGCTAATCGAGAGAGAGACACATATTAAGAATAATGTGAGTTGGTGTATTTTCTTTCTAATATTTATTAGGGTGAATAGCATCCATAAGTAACTTAAATACAAGTACTGTAGGTTTCAAGTACTTTGTTTCTTAAGTTTACTTTGAATTTTAACTGCATCCATTACTTAATTAGCTCATTCAAACCACCTGTAACTTTAGAAGCTCTAAAAATGCAAGACCTTTGTAAAAATTTCTGTAAAATGTTCTTATTTACTTTATTAGTTAGAATTTATTAATAGATTTAGAGTACAGATAGTGTTATAGATGAATCCAAACCTCCACTGTCCACACTTTACATTGGTTGTATCTGATCTGGCTCTAATCAAGAGCCCAGTAGGCATGTTAGGATGATGCTATGCCCAAACTAATATGTTTCTACGCCTCTCTGGTGTGCAGCAGTTTTCCACTGTTCCTCTGTTAGGGCTGAAATTATGCATTCTGTATCAAAATGTTAACATAGTACTTTGTGGGAGGTCACTTGTCCAATGATTTGGCAGACTATCTGAAAGAACTGAGAAATGAAGAAAAATACAAAGGGATCTGAAGATAAGTGAATTTGTGGAGGACTATGCAGAAAAAGCTAGCATCTGGTGAATTTACAGTCTTTTTGTAGCTAATTGTGGGCTTCCAAGACAAATGAGCTAATACATCTCTTAGAAAGCTCTCCTGTACCCATGCTGTTTGTGAAAATATTTGGTTTTGCTATATGCTGACTAGAGGCCACATGAAGACTCTCACAGGGAAATCAGTGTATTATGGACGTGGATTTACTTTTATTTGAAAAACCATGAAACCATTAGAAATTCTGTCGGATGGGTGGAATTCATATGGATGCTTCTATCTGCAATGAAGATAAATTCTTTCAAGTAATTCTGGTTTGATTAATGTCCTCAGCTTGTACGGCACAAGTCCGGGAGATGTCAAAACATCAAATAAAGGGTAGATATTTCCCAAATGAGCATTTCTTTTACTGGCCACATATAACCTAAAGAAAATTTTCTGTTCATGCATCAGCAAAATACTTAATGTTGAAGAGCATGTAGTCAGGCTGTATACAAGCTCTAAAGGGAATGTTTTCTCAGTGTTCCAAGACTTGGTTTACAGATAGATAAGACGAGAAGATTTCATCTGAGCAATAAATTGGCTGGGCACAGAGGTATTCTGACCAAAAAAATATATTATGTTCTTGTAGCAGGATATGAGATCCTTTGGGAGTCAAGGTGATTTGTATTCCTATCAATTATGCAGGGAACAGGTTTTTTGGTAAGAAAATTAAGGCTCATACTGATAAAGAGACAGCTCAGACTTTTCATGGTATTTACAGTTTCCATTCAAAACCACAAAACTACTTTTATTGAACAAGGAGATTTTCTAAGAGGACAGAATAGATTTGGTTTCTGTGTTGCAGCAGAATGTAACACATGAATAGACCAGACAATATTTTGCCTGTTTTAATGTCTATATTGTTAAGCTAAAAAAAGCCTTCAAAATTATTTTTTAACTGAAGAACATAATAACTAAAAAGAAGAAACACTTTCTCTTTTCATTTCACTTAGAAGGCAAAATTTAGAATACTTCAAAGCTTTCTGTGAACTGATCCAATCTCATTTCCCATTTTTAAAAGCCCTTATTTTACTTCTGGATTTTTAAAGTTCAATATTTCTTCAGGGTTCTCACTCTGAGAAATAATTCCCCATCACATGACTACACCAGGGCAGGCCTTTTCAACTCCAGTACATGAAATACCAATTCATCGTCAGAATATGGGTGCACTAAAAAGATACTGCAAGATATGAATGCAAAGTGAGTTAGTCATTATAGGACTATCCATCCAGACACTTTCACTTGTTGAAACTGCAAGGCAATTTTCTGGTGAAGACCAGTAGAATAAGCAACTTCTCATTCTCTATTGTACAAGTTATTGCTACCTAAAATGTTGTAAATCATAAATTCAAAAAATAAAATAGATTTGTTTACTGTAATTTGCTTACATTTGTTTGATGTGTCCTTTTCACACAACCAATTAGATTGGAAAAGACCTCGGATATCTATGGGTCCAACCTTACATTGAACACCTACTTTCATGTCAGCTAGACTATGGCTCCAAGTGCTGTATCCAGTTTTTCTTTAAACACCTCCAGGGACAGTGACTCCACCATCTCCCTGGGTAGCCCATTCCAACATCTAATCACCCTTCCGTAAAGAATTTCTTCCTAATATCCAACTTAAATCTCTTCTGACACAACTTAAGCCTGTGTTCTCTTGTCCTAGTGCTGGTTGCCTGTGAGAAGGGATCAACCCCCACCTGGCTAAACCCTCCTTTCAGGCAGTTGTAGAAAGTAAGGTCATTCCTGAGCCTCCTCCTCTCCAGGCTAAACAGCCCCAGCTCTCACAGCTGCTTCTCACAAGACCTATGCTCCAGACCCCTCACCAGCCTTGTTGATCTTCTCTGGACATGGTCCAGCACCTCAATGTCCTTCCCGAACTAAAGAGCCCAGAAATGGACACAACACTCAGGGTGTGGCCTCACCAGTGCCAAGTTCAGGAGAACAATCGGTGTCCTGCTGGGCACAGTATTGCTGATCCAGGCCAGGATGTCATTGCCCTTCTTGGCCACCTGGGCACAGCTGGCTCATGTTCAGCCACTGTCACCAGCACCCCCAGGTCCTTTTCTGCTGGGCCACTTTTCAGTCACTCTGCCCCAGCCTATGGTGCTGCCTGGGGTTGTTGCCAAGTGCCCCAGCACTTGGCCTTGTTGAATGTCAGATCAATACACCAACCCAGCTTGGTGTCATTTGCAAATTTGCTAATGGTAGACTCGATCACCTCATCCAGATAATCAATAAACATATTAAACAGGACTGGGTCCAGCACAGACCCCTGAGGGACATCACTAGTGAGCAGCCACCAGCTGGATGCAGCACCATTCACCACTCTCTGGGCCCGGCAATTCAGCCAGCTCTTAACCCAGCAAAGGTGCTCCTGTACAAGCCGTGGGCTGCCAGCTTTTACAGGGGATGGTGTCAAAGGCCTTGCTGGACTACAGGCAGACAAAGCCTTCCCCTCATCCAGCAGGCAGGTCAGCTGGTCATAACTGGAGATCAGGTTGGCAAGGCTGGACCTACCCTTCCTAAACCCATTCTGGCTGGGGCTGATCCCTTGGTTGTCCTGTAATGTTTCATGTGATCGCTCTCAAGATGATCTGCTCCATCACCTCCTTGCCAGCCACAAAGATCAGGCTGACAGGCATGTGTCTATCCTGTCTGTCTATCTATCACATGCCCTTGTATCTGCCTAAGATTTATGGCATATTTGCTTTATTTAACCAAGCATTTAAAGTAATTTCTAAGTAGTTCTCATATTTCATTAGATTCATAATGCTTTATTCTCAGTACACTTGGGGGACAAGAAGTAGTTAAAGCTTAAGCAGAGCAGTTACATTATTCTAGCAGTTCAAGTGAGTCAAAAACAAGGCATGTGGCAAGCAGGCAACAGACTCTGCAGTGCTGTCCAAAACCTTGACTTTTCAAATCAGATCAGTCAATACCTGGAGGCCACAAAAGACTTTATAAAAAAAGAGAAAAGTTGACTGACAAAAATCAGTGAGTTGTTCCCCATGCCACCACGCATAATATGCATTTACAAACACTTGTCACAGAGATGTTTTTTGTTCAGATTCCTCTCACCAAATGCCTTGTCTTTTTCCATGGCAGCAGCATTTCACTCTCTGGCAGTGGGAGTGGTTGTACAGTGAATAGGAATTCAGGACAATCCCATGACTGTTTCAGGTGCTGCACATGGCCATTATTCCTATGATGTAAGAATATGCTGGAATTTCTTCATCTTTTCTACAACCATATAAGTTCCTTCCCAGTTGAGTCAATTTACTTTAGTTAGATGTGGGCAATGTGTCTTTTATGAACAGGGATAAGCTGAAGAGTATTTCCTTGTCCTGGAGGCCATAGATCGGTAAGAACAGCTGCTTTACATGTTCCACAAATGTGTTCCTGTATGATACCTGAAATGTGGATATGCTTTTAACACCTTATAAAAAATACTGAGTCCTAAATTGATCTGAATTCCATTCTTTGCCAATGACATGTATGGGAAATCTTGGGTTTTAAGCTTTTTGCCTAATCATTTTCACAAATATATATGTAGGCTAGCAGAAACATAAAAGACTTAAAAATAAATGTTGTGGTTGTTCCTGGCACCAGCATTGATTTGAAAGATAATTTGCAGACAGTCTGAAGTCAACTAACATGGAGAAATAGAGAGTAACCAAATGCCAAATGGAGGGGTTCCCAACACCCCTCATATACTTGGGAAACTCATGAGTTTTTCTCATTGACATTTTGATTGGGTCTTGAATATCCACTGGCTGTCTGAATATGCAACCACTGCTAAAGGACTAGGTAGGGTTTTAGGCAATTGGTAAGTGTTCCTCTAACTAACAACAACCAACTAGCAATTTTTTTACTTACTAATACTGTAAAGGTATCTTTATAATACTAGCTCAGAGAACTGTTACATTTCTTAGACCTCAAAAAAAGGTATTATTGCAGACACTTATACCAATATGGAGACACTCTGAAGAGGAGAGTATATATGGACAGTGAAAGAGAAAAAAAGAAGAACTTTGGGGTTTGATACTGTTTACAGACTAATACATGTGGGCGATGTCTTACTGTAAACACAGATGGCTGTGAACTAGGTCATGCTGAGAAGCCAAGCATCTATTTGCAGGCTTTTTATTCTGCACTGAAACAATCATTACTCAGCAGAAGAGCACAAATTTGTAGCCCTTAAAATAAAATCTTTTTGATTAGACAGTTTTGAATTAAAAAAAAAAAATATAGATCCAGCAAGCTGAAGCTTAAGAATGTTGTATCTGATCATGTTTTCTTAACTGACTGCAAGTAAGGCCTGCAGGTTAAGCTTTAGACATTTTCTTATAAAGATGGAATAGGAAATGCAATGTCATATTTCAAGTATTCACAAGATTTTATGCCTGCTTGGGACACTATGCAAGGTAATTCATAATGGAAAACAAGGTAGAGCACTGGGATGCAGTAACATAAAAAGGCAGATGGATAGAAAGGACAAGAGAGAAGATAGAGAACTAGTATGAAACTTGAGTAACTAGTTCTACTGCCTGTCCAGGTACATACTGGATGTCCTTGTGCTGGCTGCCCAGGCTTTCCTGCCACAGTACTATAACATGGGATAACAAGACTAACTTGCATAAGCAGAGCGTCATTAGGTTTGATACTGTCATAGGTATTTGCATAACCACATAAGACCATATAATTACTTAGAATATATATACACTACCTGCCTATAATAGGTCAGTGGACAGATAGCACAGCCTCCAAAGCTTAATGGGCTTATCTCCAGATTAGTCTTGGCTTATAATTACATATTCCTCTCACGGGGAGCTGTGGGAGGTGAGAAGACCACAGAGACTCTTGTTCTACAGACAGTTTTTCCTTGGGTCAGTAAAACCACAGCTGCAGCCTTCTAGCTAATAATAACCAAATGTCTCCTAGGGAGCAGTAGTAGTACTTAAACTTGTGTTAAAATTAAACTTAACTTGTGTGGTTTAAGTTTATGTTTCTGGTATGGGAACACCATAAAACACCTAGGACAGCTGAGATGGCACCAATTAATTTACTTGTACTGGCTACAAGTAGCCAGTACAAATAAGATGCCACTGTGTGAAGTTTCTGCAGCACCAAGTTGTTTTCTCTATAATGGGAAACACAGGAGAGTGCAGGGAAGCAGTTGACCAAATGGTGGTGGTTTATTTGTTCCTTTCCCTTTGTTTACTGGGTTGGTCCATGGTTCAGATGAGGATGTGAAGAGCACCATCAGTTAAGAAGTCCTGTATGACAGAGACCCAGGCTCAGCCAGCTGCTGTCCAGAGGGCACATTGCTGCAGGGAATGTGGACAGCAGACATCCTGGGAATCACAGAAGTGGCAGGACAAATGCAGCCAGGGAGAATAATATTTTGAGGATCAAATTAGTCATTCTTTGAGGGCACAAACCATATGCAACCATGCTCCTCTTCATACTGCTTATCTAGTCTAGTTATATACAGTAACTATCAAAGAATTCAATCCTTTGAAATTATCCATTTAACAGAAGGCAGATTTATTAGCACAACAATAAGAGATAGTTATTAAATTTTATTAGTTGTAAAAAATCTTATTAATTGAAGCATAACATAAATCTTCAAATTACCACTGGTAAGAAATCAAAGCAACTTTTCAATGCAGTAATGTTCAAAATTTTCTGTAACATCTACAAAGCTTACCTGCATGATCAGTGAAAAGAGAGGCACAGAGAATACTCTCCTTGAATTCTTTGCCTATTTAGGCCTCCCTTGAGGCCTAACAGTGATTGAAAACTGCATTCCTCCTTCCTCTTCTCTCTCTTTCATTGACAATAGCTCTGCTCCGATCACACAGTAAGATGAGCTCCATGTTCCAGATTAAAAGAATGCAACAACAACAGCAACAAAACCCACAGGAATTAAAAACAGTTTTCAAATGGTTCACATGGACTGCCATTTCAGGTTCCAGCTGTGCATCTGGTCTCACAAAATATCTGATTTCTTCCAAAAATGTCATTCAGCATAGCTTCCAGGGTAAAAATGAATTATAACAACTTCTCTTTTTCCTTTGACCTAGTCTAAATTTCTTCTACTTGAAAGATAATTTCATTTTTCATCTGACATTCTTTATTTTTACAGGCTATAGGCAACACTTCCTCCTCTGCCTCCTAGAGTTCAATTTTAATTTTTTTACTTGAAATACTATGTGCCTTTGAAGTAAATATAAAAAAGAGTATTAAACTTAGGCAGTCCAGATTTCAGCCACTGAATACTACCTTTTTCTAACCAAGAGTCATTGTTAGAAGTTAAAATAAAAAATTTAACCTTCATATCCATGGGAAACACTGCCACGCTGTCCCTATTTTAGAATGTCTAAATCTAGAATGCATTTGCAATCGGTGAGTAATCACTAATAATTATCATCACTGGCATTCAATAGATCTGTTTAAAGGAATAGCTTCCAGTTCCTGATTGCAATGTACCTCCCTGAATTCTGCCTGCACAATGAAAAATGTGTGTGATTATTGCCAGTCATGCCACTAACAGCTGGGCTTTATTTATTAGATTGGAAATTATTTTGTTGGCAATGGTGTGGGAAGGCTGTGTTGAAGGAGGTTACCATGTATTTTGTTCAGAGGACATCAAAGCTTGCTTTTATACTACTCTAGAGGGGCAAATTAATTTGCTTGGCAGCATGAACACTCTATCTGCTGATATTTTTAATAACGAAACACGATGTAGCTTTTGTGTCATACCATAAGGAGAAGTGAGAATCTCTCTAGTAACTTGAACCACAGCAAGATACGAAGAGGATGATTAGCATGATGGATTTAACAAATCATTCTTGAGAAAGCCACAGATGAACGAAAACACATGAAGCAGGACAGTGCCTCAAACCTCAATTTTATGCTGGCAACAGAGCACCACAAAGCCTCTTGCTCATTCCCCCACCAGCAGGACTGGGAGGAGAATCAAAATGGTAAAAGCTAGAAAACTCACAGGTTGAGATAAAAACAATTTGATAGGTAAAACAAAAGCTGCACATGCAAACAAAGCAAAATAAGAAATTCATTCACCACTTCCCATGTTCAGTCATTCTCAGGAAAGCAGGGCTCCATTGTACATATTGGTTACCTGGGAAGGTAAACACCACCACTACAAATGTCCTCCCACTTCCGGCTTCTTCCCTGCACTTTATATATAGGGCATGATACAGTGTGGTCAGAAATATCTGCTTGGCCAGCTGAGGTCAGCTGTCCTAGGTGTGTCTCCTCCAATTTCTCAGGCATCCCCAGTCTTCTCACTGGCAGGGGAGTATAAACAGGGGAAAAGGTCTCAGCTCTCAGTATTAACAAAAACATCTCAACACTGTTTCCGGCACAAATCCAAAACATGGCTCCATTCTACACGCATGAAGAAAATGGACTCTACCGTAGCCCAAGTCACTACATTCTCTAACCCCAGAGTGTAAGAAAAATCACTCAGTGATTTGTTTTCTTAACGAATTTATGGGGAAAAAACCAACCAACCAACCAACCAAACAAACAAACAAAAAAACCAAACAAAAAACCCCCAACCAACCAAAAAAAAACCCAAAAAAACCACAATAACAATCAGGAAAAACCCATGCTTTCAATTCCATGCAATGACACTGAAACTTACAGGTACATAGATCTATTTGGAATCACCACCCATAGCTGATATTTTTCTGCCTGTGATTGTGTGGATACTAAAATACTAAAAAGACTCATTACAAGGATCAGAAGTCATAAGCTCTCAGCAGAACACACTATGATGGGGACTTGTGTTCTCCTTACTCCATCAACATTTCACTCTTTGCAGCAGCCACCATCAACCAAAAAGTTTTTTAAAAAACCTCACAATTTTTGTGCCAGAAGAAGAGCCAATATACTGTAGAATGCTATTTGGCTATTGCTAGCATTACAATCCATTTTAGCCTTGGCTTTTCAGAAGACAAGTGATTTTTCCCCAAGCCCTCTGATCTTATGCATTGTTTACTAGTGAGAAAGAAAGTGGTTTTCTTGTGGACAGCACTGCTTCTTGGTAACTTGTCTCTGTTTAGAGTTTTGGATGCTATATAGAGTAGAACACCCCATCACATCTACTCAGCTACTCAAGACAAATCAGATTTGCTGGTCTGGATATAAGGACTAATATACCTTAATATGCCTTAATAGACGGATGTAAGCAACAAAGACCTGAGTAGTGCAGCACAAGAAACAGCCTAAGAGGCTTGAAACATCTTTCTCTGGATGTCCCTTCAGGACCCACAGCAATATACCTTTGTACAGGCAAACTGGCTTGCCTTCACATTGATAGCTAGGAAACTTCTCACTGATCTAAACAGAGTGGAGTTTACTAAGCAAAACTGTAACTACACACAAAAGGTGCTGTTACCTAAACCTGCTTGAAGCAGAATTCTTCCAGTCAGCTTTGTTATCTAAACAGTGGTATGTTACTTTATTCCTCCCCTCTCAGGATGCCTCAATGGTTGACACAAGAAAAGAAAACAGCATTGATCCACTTTAAAACAACTTCACCATAAGAGAATCAGGCACAAACAAGAAACAAGTGATCCCCTGCAAGGCAAACTGAAAAATTTACACACAATTTATGTCAGATGCAGACACTTGTGACCAAAACACTACAGAATGTACTCTGTTAACTGACTCTTGGTGGGAGGAGAACAAATGTACATGGATCGACTGACACTCATTTTGGCAAAATTGAACATTCATTACTATTATTCTCAAGAAATGGCAACAGCCAGTTTTCATCAAGGAGGTTGTATCATCACTTGGTGTAATAGAAAGCCCTTCAAATTGCACAAATATGTTGCTAGGGGTAATCTATGGAGATGGTACAAAAGGCAAGATGGGGACAAGACCCTCAGGTGCCGTCAAGAACAATCATCATCATGCTCGAATAGTGTTGGAATATGGAGGAACTCTTCAGTAGGACATGACCACTGGCACTGTGGGTAGAACACAGTGTTGCAGCTGTCTACTCAGTAAACATGCACTATAATCCTGTCCTCTTTTCTCTATTTATTCTGTGCACAGGACAAAATGAAGTCCTCATGCATGACGAAGGCTCATGGGGGAGAAGAAAGTAATTATGGAAAAAAAACCAAAAAACAAAAAGAAATTATAGTTTTTCCCCTAATTAGATGGAGCAAATATTCTAATGACCAACAGAGAGTTTTATACTTACATTTGAAAGTCAGAAAAACAATAACTATAATATAGTCTATAGACTACATCCATCTCTTTGAGTGGATGCCTTAACTGTAAAAGAATAACATAATTTATGGTGTTACAATGCTTTTGGACTGGAGACAATATATCTGTTAC
This sequence comes from Sylvia atricapilla, assembly GCF_009819655.1. NCBI lineage: Eukaryota > Metazoa > Chordata > Aves > Passeriformes > Sylviidae > Sylvia > Sylvia atricapilla. The sequence continues at coordinate 56,644,432 of NC_089174.1, read as the reverse complement.
TTCACCCTCCTCTTACTTAAAAAGGCAGCAAACATTCCAAACACTCATTTGGAGTTTTTTTAAGTCAGTCTCTATTCAGAACCTTTTCTTTCCTTTTCTTCCATTCATTTTTTAAATCACACCAAAGTGTACAGATTAATATCTGACAACTATAGCATAAAATAAGTACAGAAATTACCCACCTGGTGCATTGAAATTGACCTTTCTAAAGTCAAAGAAGGGCATTATCTCCTAAATTTCTAGGCTACTAAAATTTCAAGGCAAGTTTGTTGAAATTAGCTCATTTCTTTAGATTTCATGAATAAGCTATAACAGTTCAAAAGAGGCTATTTTTTTAGATAGATAAAGTCTTCTGTATTTCCCAGATAATGAAACTTACACTGATAACAAATGCATCTTGCTTTTCTTTGGAAGATAAACTTCTTTTTCCCAGTGAAGTATTGAGTACTTCTGTAATCAGCCCTCCAAATCTATATAGCAGAAATGAGACACTCCAGCAATCAGTTATAGATTTCCATGAGAAGGTTTCCTCCATAGTCTTTGCAAATGATAGATTGTTAGTGAGTCTTCAGCCCAAGGGCGAAAATAGATCAGGTAAGACAAGTTGCAGAAGCTCAGCTATAGTTCTGCTTGATGTACCACAAAATCTTTGCATGCTTTGACTAGGAAATACTGCAACTAGAAAGGAAAAAGTGCCTGAAAGCAGTTTATAGTTCCTTAGGTCTTGTACAAGTACACTGGTAGCTGACACTGGGAAAAGGCTAAGTAATTTTCTTGTAGTGCAACCTATCCCTGCAAATATGCGCCTCTCCTGCATTATTTCACCTTCTTAGGTAAACTGGTACATAAAACCGTATGTAGTACAGTAAAAATGTAGTAAAAAATGTACTGTAAAAATGTGGTAAACATTTTCTTACTCTTCTGTTAGATATGTGACTTAGCTAGACTCACAAAAGGTTCCTATGCCATAAACCCATAGTTTGGCCCTAGAAAGTGAAGTCTTGTTGACTGTCATTGAGATACAGATCAAATTTCCTGAAAAGAAAACCTAAACTTTTGATGATGGAAAAATTTTGGCAGAAATTTCCTGGAAGAAAATGCATATGATAAAGACTAGTGTGAACCTTGAAAAGAGATCCCACCAAGGTGGATCAAGTACTTAATATATCTTATAATCTTTAAATTTAATTGTCCCTATTGTCTGACTGTCCCTATTGCTTATTCCAATAGTCTACCCAAATTCAGCTGTCAGAATGATGTGGTTCAGCAACATCTAAAAACTAAACCCCTGTTTGATCTGGGTTGGATTATATCCATCCCTATTATCATCTTTCTCTTAAGCTTTTCTTCTTCAACTTTCATCTGTTTTAATGACAGGCAAGAATAAGTATTAGAGATAGATGAAAACCCATGAGGGAAATAATTCTGACTGCTCAACACTCATGAGATGAAAGCATCATGTACTCAGCTGATTCTCAATTAGGTTATGTAAAAGTAATATTCAGATATGAAAGAATTCAGAAATTACCAATCACATATATTTCCTTACTTTTTTGTTTTTATGCAGTTTGGGTTTTTTCAGTTGTTTCTGTTTACCTTGGGTGAGAGCAAAACAACATACTCTATACTCTGCCAAAACAACATGCTACCCTTGGGAAGTGGTCTCACTTTTGGGAAGAGATGCAAAAACCATCTGAAGCAAATATTAACTGAACCAAAAGTGAGTTAAACATCTGTCTTTGGACAGAATTACATTTTAGGTTGCACGCTTTCAAATTGCCAGCAGTTTCATACTTAAACAAGTATCCATGTTGAGACATTATGATGTGTTACCATGCACTAATATTTTATTGCCTTTACTGTAAAAGTAATGTAAGATATGTCCCAACTATAGCTACGTTTTAAGAATGCAACATTTTTGTTCAGGTATAAGAGTAAAAGACGCTAGTGGCTGACTTTGAGAGTCTTTGATGCTGAGATTGTTACACCGCTGCATCACTCTTCAATGTTATGGGAATTTTGAAAGCAGTGACAGGACAGATGTTTCTAGGCCTTCCTTTTTGTTCCCTCTCCTGGTGGGCACCACTGTGTGATGCAACCCTGTGTGAGATTATACTATAAATATTACAGTCTAGCTTAGGCCAAGTTAAAAAAACCCTTGCTCAGAAGGGTTTGGGGAGTGTTTTCAACTGGGTTTGATGAGTTCCTTGGGTGCTGCTGTCCAGAAGTCAGCAGCATCCTCAGAACAAAGGCCAGAAGTAGCTTGCATGACAAAGAAAAAACTCACCACTGCTGAAAACTTAACTCCCAAAATGATAGCCCTCTGCATAGTTCTGTAATTGCTGTGCTGACACAGTCAGTGCTTAAGAAACAGTGACAGTATTCCTTGTCAGTCAAGGCACAGTGGTAACATACTCTTGGTGTAATGAAGCAAGGATTAAGCTAATTCTAAAACACTGAGTAAATATAATGTTCAACACCGGTTTGCCAAAGGTATTTTTGGACTACCTACAAACACTAAGTTTGTTAGCCATGATACTCCTGCTGGAGCTTAAGTGATGATCATTGTACTTTTTCTGGAGTGGAAGTCCAGTAAATTCAGTGATGTGAGACAGGGCTGAGATTAGCATAAAATATGATTTATGATTAAGCCACAAAACTACCCTTTAATAAGCATTCTCATGTCATTATATTAAGGCTATGTCTGTTAGAGGAAGTATTACTCAGTACTGCCAAGGAATGTGATTAGCTTCACATAACTTTATGTGCTTCAGCAGTTGTGTGAATCAAGAAAGGAATGAAGGGTGTTTCTTGTGTTAAAAGACTAGCCTGGAACTCAAGGGTTTAGTCTTAATCTTAGATTCATCAGACCATTAAGGACTGGCTTTTCAAAGTTGTTATATATCCACAGCGTTTACTGACTGTAGCTGTAATTGTGAACATGGAAGCTCTGAAAATTAGTCTTTCAAGCTCACAGGATCTCACAGTACTAGAAAATACAGGCTACCTGATTATGTTAGGAGCACATTAGTTACAAATTTTCTTGAGAGTTTTTGCAAGTACAGTACTTTTATTAGTTTGTTTCCAAGTGTCTTTGGTACTATCTTCACTTCTCTAACTCAGTCTACTTTCAACGCTTTTTGGATTTCAGCTCTTATTAAAGATTTCACCCAAATTCCTGTAAAGTTCATACTCCTTGAGTTCATACATCCTTCATTGCTTTGTTGTTGAATTATTAAAGTCTTTCCAGGAAAGAAAAGTAAATACTTCCTGGAAACCTTGAAATGCCCATGTGCCTTATGCCTAATATATAAAGGGCAGATTAATTCCAAGCTATAAAAATAAACAGTTCTCTTTGTTCTTAAGAGGATTTGGATTGAGTGGAGTGGCTTTATAAGTATATGATTGCTTAGTACTGAAGTTTGGAAACAAAACAGAAACCATATTATCCATTCATGGTTAAAAATTACCAGCTTCTGTATTTTCAACTCAACTGTTCCTTAAGCTTCTTATTCAGTCTTCCTGCTTGAGGTCTGTGTACTTTACAGGTTTGGAGTTTTTTAAACAAATACAGAAAAACTCCAAAATCAAAACTACCATGAAGAGAAGGAAGAGAGGCAGTGAGGGAAATTCATATATTTAACTGAAAACCCCATGGCATCATGCCAAAAAGCATGAATAATCACAGCACAGTAGCCTCTAGCTCCTTCCAAACGTCACTCCTCTCTTGACAGTGCTGTGGTTTGCAGATACCGTCCTTGTGCTGGGGAATTCTGTGATGTCCTTTTCACACGGTCATTTTCACACGGTCGTTTCACACCACAGATTTCTACGGTGTTCAGTTTTCTAAGGAAGGTTTTTGAAACAAGTATACTATTTCCCTTCTATGAACACTAAAATCCCTGATAGATTTCTGGAAGAGTAGAGTTTAATCCTGCAACTCTTGGCTGAAATTCCTCCCACCTGTTTATGTCACCACTGCACTTAAATCAGCAGAGCCCTGTCACTTCCACCCTAGATATGGCTAAATCAGATAAGTGATGGGGCGTTTTCAAACTTCAGGTAATGTTGCAAGCAAAAATGTACGTTCATAAAATAAACAGAGCATAGGCAATAACAACAAACACATAACGAGGCAGGCAAATTGGAATGAGATTTCTCATAGGACAACTCATAGGTTTCAGGGAGGATACAACAGGAAGTGAGGGCAACAGCCTTTAATGAAGAGCTTCTTCCAGAGCTGAGGAGTGTCATGAAGCACAAAGGTGATGGATGAATAAAGCAGAGAGTGTAACTGAGGAAGAAAACAGATACTGTCTATACTTACACGAAAAATGAAGCTTAGCAAAACTTTCATAATGAGGAATAATAACTACAGGTTAAGAGGCAGAGGTTAATGAGAGCTAATAAAAAAAATCAGCATTGAAATGCAATGCAAGTCTAAATATAACTGGGGGAAGTATAAAGGCTTTAGGCCACATTTTTATTGCTAAGCAAAGCAAAATACACTCTCGTTGGGCTTTCTTACATTCTTAACTTCCTCTATATTGCTTTGCTTTTTGAAACTAGCAGGCAAATCTCAAAACCTTCGGCATTCTGCCCATTCCATAGAGCATGCAAAAACCCAGTCGCTTTTCTTGAACTTTTTCAGGTCTTATCTTCAACACCATCTGATAATACGCCTCTTTTCCCAGCATTATTTTTCTAGTTAGTGAAGTAAGAGGAATAGCTGAGAGAGCTGGAGTTTTTCAGCATGGAGAAGAGACGGCTTCAGGGAGATTTCACTTCCAGTATATCAAGGGGACTGAAAAGGGAAAAGAGTTTTTATAAAGGCAGATAGTGACAAGACAAGAGGCATAGGTATTAAATTGAAAGAAGGCAAGTTTAGATTTAACTTTGAATGATGTTAGGATGAAATTCTTTATCGAGATGGCTAGGCACTGGAGCAGGATGCCCAGAAATCTTGTGGATGCCCCATCCCTGGCACTGTCCAAGACTACCAGCCTGGACAGAGCATTGAGCAACCTGTTCTACTAGAAGGTATCCCTGTTCACAGCAGTGAGGGTTGAAACTAGATCTTTATCTTTGAGTCCCTTAGCACTCAAACCATGCTTTAATTCTTGATTCCATCAACATTTTGTCTCGAAGCAAGTGCCAAGGCTGTGGTTCAATGGGCATGGGCATCAGGTACAAAGGTGAGGGCAATCCAGAATTACTTCTATTGTCTTCCTCAACAGGTTGTGCTCATGTCAGCTTTGTCACACTACTTTAGTGGGGAATTTCCAGATGGCTGGCACATATATATTCTCTTTAAGCGCTGGTATGAGCAGTGTTAGGTAAAAGTTAATGCATCTCATTAGCCTTGTTCACTGTACCAATGCATTAAGTTTTCACGTTGGAAGGAGAATAACCATATTAAAAGAGCTTGTAGCCAGGTAGGGATTGGTCTTTTTCTCAGATAACAAGTGGCAGAATGAGAAGACAGTCTTAAGCTGTGCCAGAGGAGGTCTAGGTTGGACATTAGAAAGAAATTCTTCACAGGAAGGGTGATTAGGCATTGGAATGGGCTGCCCAGGAAGGTGGGAGTGTCACTGTCCATGGTGGTGTTTAAGGAAAGACTGGCACTTAAGTTTTGGTCGTCTAGATTACAAAGTTCGATCATAGGGTGGACTCAACGATCTCACAGGTCTTTTCAAACTAGATTCTGCGATTCTGTGTACCTCTCTAGAACAGTGGACGCGGTGGGTTTTTGAATTAATTGAGAAATTATTTGGGGGTAGTGGGTGTTTTGTTTGGTTGGTTTTTTGTTTGTTTTGCGAACAGCCAACGAACAGGCGGCACAGGCCCAGCAGCCGCTTTCCCGGTCACGCGGCACACCGCCCGTTAGGCCCCGGCCCGTGACGCGAGGGGCGGGGCCGGCGGGGGGCGGGGCCGGGGCCGGCGGGGGGCGGGGCCGGAGCCGGCGGGGGGCGGGGGCGGGGCCGGCGGGGGGCGGGGCCGGGGCCGGCAGGGGGCGGGGCCGGGGCCGGCAGGGGGCGGGGCCGGAGCCGGCGGGGGGCGGGTCCGGGGCCGGCGGGGGGCGGGGCCGGGCGGCCATGGCGGCGCCCATGGCGGAGGTGGCGGCGCCGGACTACGAGTCGGCGGAGCAGTACACGCGCGTGTTCAGCGTGGGCGCCCTGGGCCCGGGCTGGCGGCGGGTGCTGGGGCCGCCCGACCTCTCGCTGGCGGCGGAAGCGGCGGAGGAGTCGGATGCGGCCGTGGCGGCGGCGCTGGGCTGCGCGTCGGGCACGGCGGCCGAGTTGCGCGCCGTCTGCAGGTGGGGAAGCGCGGCTGTCTCCAAGCCGGGATTTGTGGCTCTGGTGCGAGGGGGATGTCAGTGGCCTCGCTCGGCTCTGGCGCGGGAGACGTGGCTGGTGCTGTCGCCAGACGCCGCGGCGGTTTCTCAACAGAGGCGGAAGGTGCTCGGGCAAAAGCGCTTCGGAGCAGCCTCTTCCGGATTTGCGGCCCCCGTGTTTCCCGAGTAAATACAGAATCGTAGACTCTCAGGGGGTTGGAATGGACCTTACAGACCGTATATATGCCCCCATGCCATGTACAGGGAGACATTCCACTAGACCAAATAGCTTAGAGTTCCATCCACTGGCCTTGAACACTGCCAGTGTTCCAGTATCCACTAGTACTCTGGACAACCTGATCCAGCGCCTCACCACCCTCACAGTAAAGAGTTTTTTCCTAATGCCGAATATAAATTTGCCCGTTTCATTTGTACTGAATGCTCTTTATCCCGTGGTACGGTTCCTTATCTGTATCCTTCCATCTCTGTAGGCCAAATACACTGTGAAGGCAAATAGTTTCTCTGGAGGGTAGTGCTCCAGTGGTGGAAACTTTGTTACATCTGCAAACTTGAACCAACAGTTTGATGCTTAAGGTTACATAAGTAAACATTGAGCCACGTAGTACTGGTTAAGTACTTAAAGGTACCTGAACATCTTCGCGGCGTTAGGAGACCCCAGTTGCACAATGAATAACACACCTTATATGAAGAGATAAGCCAGGCATCTGTTTGTATTAATGAAGAATCATAAAATCACAGAGTGGTTTAGTTTAAAGATCATCTTGTTCCAATCCCCCTGCCATAGGGAGGGACACCTTTCCCTGGGGCAGGCTGCTCAAAGCCTCATCCAGCCTAGCCTTGAACACTGCCAGGGGTGGACATCCGTCTTCTCTGGGCACCCTGTTCCAGTCACTCAACACCTCACAGCAGAGAACTTCTTCCCAATATGAATCTAAGCCTACTCTCTTTTAGTTTCAATCCCTTAAAAACGTCATTTAGAGTAGTTCAGGTAGCTGGCAGCATACAGTACCTGTTGAGCATCTCTTTGTCCTTAGCCTCCGCTGACTTGTTTTTCTCAGGGTGGTGGTGAAATCAGAGCTATGTGAGTGCTTTGTGGGTACTGAAGCAGCAGCAGCATCTAACACACTATGGCTGGAAGGCTTTCCGGTCACGTGGATAGTGAGAATTGCCCCTCACTTGTAGAAAAGGCCTTATTTCAGGCAATAATTCCTATAGAATGCATCACAGTTGTTAATTTTTCTGTAGTCCCTCAGTAAGGAAGGCTTGCCAGAGTTCTGATCTTATCTTTGTAACTTTGTGCTTCAGCTGTCGAAGTTCTGGTGACTAGCATAAATTTTTACCATTACTAGACTTAGTAGAAAAGGAGGATGATATTGGTTTTAAAAAATGTATTCTGGTGTGGCAGAAACTGTGACAGTTACTCTGTAAGCTCTTGAGGTGTAGATAGTCCCTGATTGCTCCTGTGCTCCTTCTTCTCTGTGGCAACTCTGTTGCTGTTTTCATCTGAAGTCCAAGGAGTTTTTCCTGTGGTTTCTTTATTTTTAGTCACATTCCTTTTTCTTTTTTCTTCTGTTTTGCTTTCTTCAGTGTACAACTGCTGCACGTCACTTGCTGTCATTTGCTGGTGCTACAGAGCAATGCTGCCTGTTTCAAGCTGTGTATTGTGAACAGTGGTCATTTGGGAAAGAGAAAATGACTGGTGTTCTAAGATGGGGAGAGAGCTGATCACCTGGCAGCCATTTGTTGGCTTTGCAGGAGAATGAAGCTAAACCTACACATCCTGAACCTTTCCCCTGTTCAGGCTGGAAATCCCAATCTGTAATCTTTATGTGCTTTTGCTTTTAAATTAAACAGCCCTAGCGTCTTGAGTTTCTCCTTAACATTGGCCAACCTCAAATCGCTGCCTTTGATCACTTTCACTCACCTGCTCTGAGCCACTCATATTCCTCTGTTGGGGAGAGATAAGAACACTGGGCTACACCAAGATCTGTTCTATGATATCCTGGGATCACATTTATTACCAGTGTAAATATAACTTTATAAGGTGAAGTGCACACATAATGGATATAAATACAGATTTTTCTGACTCTAAAATACTTCTAAGGAAAATTCTGACAAATTAAGTAGGTATTTTTTGGCTGGAAGAGAGATAGGAAGATGTGGATACTCCTACATCTATTTTTAAAATAGTCTTAGATTAAAAGAATCTGTCATGGATTCAGGATAAAGTTTTTTCAATAGCAATCATTAAATCTTTTTTAGAGTAGTGACATAGTGAACATGTAAGTATTTCTTACAATGTAGAGTCTTCTGGGGAAGAGAAATTGTATCATGTTTCAATGCTGTTTAACACTTTTGGCACCCTGGTGGAGTGTGGTCATTGTGGGGTTTTTTTTGCTTAGTTCGTTTGGATTTTTTTGGTTGGTTTGGGTTTTGGGTTTGTTGGGTTTTCTTTGTTGTTTTGTTTTTGTTTTTAATTTTGTTTTCTTGGTTTTTTTTTTTTTTTTTTTAATTTATTTGTTGGTTTATTTTTTGTTCTTGTTTTGCCTGTTTGATTTTGGTTTTTTTATTATTATTATTTTATTCTACTTTCTTCCTGTAATACATTCCTGCAAACAGAATGCAGGAAAAAATTTGTGTCTTCACTCACTTGCATTTGATGCAGTAAGAATGCTTTGCATATTGCTCAAGTTGTATGCTGATAATCATTATAGAGGTTTACCGTGTTTTCAAGAGATCTTAAACAGGTGTAAAACTGTGTCTTTATCTGAAAGATTCCATCAGTAATGCTCTTAAATAACCAATGTGTCAAAAGAGTAAAATTCTAGGTTCTGTTCAAATGCCTCAGGAGTCTGTGAACAAAGAAGTACTGGCATTCGTAATTGGTGCTTGGGTGACTGAAATCCTTGAATGCTGGAGATGTTGTTCGTCTGTTGGAGCTGTGTTTTTCTGTTTTGCCTTCTGTGTGATTTGTTGTGTGCACGTACAGGGCAGGCTAAGCCTCAAATCACTGTGGGTTTTAGGTCGGTCAAGAGAGGTGAGGCTTGCAGGTACCTTATTCAGCTTCAGCCCTAAGTCACCTTCTTGTTTTATTAGAATGGGTAGTTGTAAATATCTCCTGGGATGTGTTATAAAGCTGCATTAAGCTAGCATTAACGTCTTAACATATTAGTATTTAGCGTCTTGTGGTATTAGTGTCTCAAAGGTGATGAAAGTACTACCTTTAAAATATGTGCAATATAAAGAGTAATATAAACACTGTATCTGCTTATTATAAACTTTCAGGCAAAATACTAAATTATCTTTGAATTTCTAAAGGAGAAAACTCATTGTGCTGCTAGAATATTGTAGGAAAAGTAAAGTCACAGTGATTAAAGGCTTCATTGGTAGTCTGTTTCTGAGTCTACATTTCCAGAGAGTTTTCTTTGGCCTTTTTATTTCTGTTCACCTTAAAATATCTTTATAGGGGATGTGAATTCATATAACACTTTGCATTTAGCTTTTTTCAAGTGACACTTTCAGCTATTGTTCCTCATTACTGTCCTGCGCTTCACCTTGGTTTCCATTAAACAGCATGGCCAGTGTTTTCCTGTCTGTTGTAACTGTGTGCACTGAGTGAATTTGTCACGCATGCAGGGAATAATTATAGTCTCTGTTGGGACACAGTAGGATCCCAAGCTTTTGGCAGTCAGGAGTGAGGTGTTCCCAGTGCAAACTCTAAATTGCATGCACTTCTGTGTCTTAGGTGTCTGACATTGACTTAGCCTTAGTTTCTGGAGGGATCAGCATATATTTCCTGTTTGTAAAGCCTGGTTTCCTCAGGACCATGGACCAAGTATTGCTTATGTGGTTCCACTGGCAACAGTGGAATTACACAAGGGGAGGTCCAGCATGGCCTGTGTGTAAGGCCACACAGAAAAGCCTTTCAAGACTTCACTGCATGTGATACAATGACATATGTAATTAGTCTGATTTTTAATACTAAAAAAGGTGCTTTGCTTTTCCTTTAGAAATTGAAGGAGTGAGAGTTCAGGAGAATTTTCCATTAGAAAATTCAGGAGTGAGAAGAGGCAGTAAGAGTGCTTGCAAGGTTCCATGGAACTTGTCAGGGGTTCACTTTAGCTACCTTTCAGTCCTTATAAGGAAAAAGAGGAAGCAGTTTTAATGGCATTTTTTTACATAGTGTCTGCTTGTAGCAGCTTTTCTGGGAAAAATAAAAAATATTATTTTTTTCCCTGAAGCAGGCAATTAATGGTCATGGTGTGGATAGCCCAGCCAGAGATCCCATCTAGGACTATGGGAAGAAAGAAAAGCACAAGTGTTGTTAGTAAGTTCTGACATACTGTTGGTGGGTTCTGGCACAGAAGGAAAATGGGAAACTGTCACCTTTAATGCAAGTGAAACTTCACAATGGAAGGTAATAGACATTTTTAGATCCTGCAAATAGTACCTGTGGTGTTTAACGAACTGAGTACAAAGTCATTTCCTCAAAATGGTATATATTCAAGTGACTTATGCTCTTTGGTGAATGGGATCATTGATCCATGTGCCAGAAGACTTTGGATGAATAATTTGGTCATGTTATCAGTTTTGCAGAAAGGGTCAGTCGTGAGTTGATTTTTCTGTCAGGCGATATCTTTTACTTGATTATGTGGGCTGCTCATAACACAGCTGTATGCTGCCTGGAAAACAGCCCCATCTAAAAGGCTAATGGGTGAACTGTGTTCTCCAAAGTACTGTTCTCCATCTTTCTGTTAGTTAAATTTTTGTTTCTGAGCTACATGTTTCAGTCTACATGTGACACCGTATTCACTTGGTTTTCTCTGCCTCCACTTCTTCAAATAGGAATCTAAGGATCAAGTTCATTCTGTTTCCAGGAGGTAATGGCTCATTACTGCAAAGTTCCTTTTAAAATGGTGCTTCTGAAAGAATCATATTTTCTTAGTAACTTAAAGAAATATTTTCTATTTGAGATGTGAAAACTGTGAAACAGAAAGTTTAAAATTTTTATATTGCTGAATGGTAATTAACTGAACAATAGTAAATTCATCTTACTGTTGATACAGGGTGATTTTATTTGTATGGCTCATCAGAATAAAGCCATCTGTCCACAATCAAAACATTGTCTCTGACTTTTGCCTATTGTCAGCTGATAACAGTTGATTCCAGACTTCTATTTCTCAATTACTTTGTATTCCTATGCATTTCCACTCCAAAGGGTTATTCATTACTGCAGTGATATTATTGTTGACATGAAGAATAAGATTATAATTAAAAAGAATATAATTAAATCATAGATATTATTGAGGATAAATGGTACAGTCCAACAGGTTCCCTGGACTTCACCAGTGGTAATTTTGTCTCATAAAGAGATGGGTTTGCACAAAAGTTTGCTGGGATTCAAACTGCAGGTGGACTTAGGCATTGGAGTAAGCCTTGTCTTTATAGAGTCCACAAAAGTGGAGAGACAAAAGCAGTCGAGTCTGATTCAAAGCAGATTCTCAGTTTTAAATATTTTCTTCCTCAGGCTATTTTTAAGCTGGATAAAATTCTATTGTGATTAATGCAAAATGCTTCTGGGAAGGACTGCAGAGGAAACGATGTGCATATGATGATTCCTCTGAATCTGATGTGCTGTAGTGCACAACAAATGGGAATTCATAAATGGGACCAAGTAGTGAAAGCACCTCCAGGTTCCTGCCTCTCATACTTCTCCACAGACTATGAGAAATCACGGCCATGTCCAAAGAGAATAGCTGTAGATTTATATTAGATATCAAGAAGAAGTTGTTTACTGTGTAGAGTGGTGATGCAGCGGAACAGTTTGCCCAAAGAATTTGTGGATGCTCCATCCCTGGAGGTGTTCAAAACCAGGTTGGATGTGCCCCTGAGCAACCTGGGCCAGTGAAAAGTGACCCGCCAGTGCTGCTGGGAGGAATGGAACTAGATGATCTTTTAAAGTCCTTTCCAACCCAAACTGTTCTATGATTCTGTTATTCTATCTGTTATTTTTTTTTTATTGTTCTAGCATTGATATGTTAATGCCTTCTGAAAAAGAAGAGGACCCAGATGTTATTCCTGAAGACAGCAGTCTGATTACTCTTCGGTATGCTGTCACAGTGCTCTCATGGTATCCTTATTCGAGGTGGGGGTTGGAAATCAGCACAGAAGCACGGCTGGCTGCTTGTTCCAGGCAATGCTTTCTGAAGCACTATACAAAAATACCAGCTTATGATGGGGTCATTGGTATGAGTCTTCTGCTTTAATGTTGTTTAGGATTTTTTTATTAAGATGTACAGAATATGCTATCTTTATTACTGGAAAAGGATTTCTGGACCTAGGTGCTTCTGAAGTAGTGCCTAAGTTTGGAGTGTGCAGGGGCCTTCTGATAACCATGTGTGTGAGGTTCCTCCAAAAAAAACCTGTCTCATACGTCTGCTAACTCATAGTCATACTGTTACAGCCAGACTGTAACTACTGATGCTGTATCCAGATAAGCTTTTTATCTGAACCCACTCTGTTTTGTTGAATTTTGTTTTGTTCATGGAATTCATTGATACTACTGGTGCATTTCAGAGGTTAACCAATATATGTAAGGTTTCTATCAGCTGGCAAACTTGGCCAGTTAGGCCTTGCTTACATAGCACTAATGTAAAGATGGTTTAAACAAAGCACAAATGATAATGAAGGTTTGTTTTGGGGTATTTCTAAAGTGTCTATGCTGTGGGGCTGAGAAAAAAATATATGTGGGTTGCTTTTTCCTTGTGTTTTGTTTGCACATGAATTCAATTTTTTTGAAGTAGAAAACATTGTTGAAACAGCTTTCTCAAAGGCCACAAAGTGTTTTGTCCTAGTACAACCTCTTCAAACAACATTTTTCTGTTTTTTATTGTGAATGTAAAATTGCTCACAAACAACCTGTCATTTGCACAAAAGCGGGGAAAAGCCCACAAACTGAAATCCACAAGATGACCTCTGCCCTGTCAGGTTTTATGAGAGTCAGGAGATGAGTATTTTAAGTTAGTCTGTCCCACTAAGACAGACAGGAATCCTGCTCTTTGAAAGCTGTTCTGTAGTAGCATGTGTCATTTAAAAATATGAAATTCTTGGAATTCTACATGGAAATTGTTGAATGAAATTTTGTGTGTTCTTGCCCCTCAGAATTAGAAAGAAGGCTTTAGAGAGGAGAGAAGAAACAATTATTGTGGATCGGGCGTGCAGACAAGAAACTCTTACCTATGAGATGGTAAGTTGCCTGTCACCTTTAGGGCTTTCAAGACACCTGAAATCCAGCTTCTGGTTGCTTTTTTATTCACTGCTTTGAAATATACCCTGTAAATGTTTGCAGATACAAGTTTGCTGGTAATTATTAAGGATAGAGACATTTTATGGAAAGATAGGACTGGAAGTCTGCTCTTAACTGTCTGTTAATACTGGATGTAGTTAAGGAGGAGTTCCAGTTCATTACGACTATATGACTATATGGCTTTTTTTAAGTGCTGTGAACTTCCAGCTGGACATAGACAAAATATGTAATGGTTTTGCTCCTGGAGTTCAATGTTGGAAACTAAGCTTCAGTGTGTGAATGATTGTGAGCTGATTTCATTAGGGCTGAAAGAAGAAAACAGTAGCAGCACAGTGGTGGTAAATTCCTGATTTTGAGCTTTGTAACCCAAGTTTTTCAGCCATTCTGAACTGCCAGGAACCAAGAATTTTGTCATCAGCTCCTCAAAAGCCTTACTGGATTTTTTTAACTATGCTTAATACTTTTTTTTTTTATTATTACTATTTATTCACAAACATTGAATTCCTAAACAGCAAAACCTCATTTCATAAATGTTCATTTAATCATTAAGGCTAAAAGACCTTTGGGATCATTGAGCCCAACCATTACCTTAACACTGCCAGATCCACCACTAAACTGTCCCCCTAAGCACCACATATACATATTCTTTGAACTTTTCAGGGACACTGAAGTGCTGGAGTCTATGGCTTGAACAAGCCATGAACTGCTGTAAAAATTAGGGACAAAAGTCTTGTGAGGAAAGAGCCTGGTGTGACTATTAGACTTGTTTTTCCCCTTGGGATTTCTTGGTCTGTAGTGAGTTATGTTTCAGCTGTTCAGAGACCCAGGCACATTATGTAAACAACATGATGCAACTATTCTGCTGGGCTCTTAGCCTGAGGAGAATCTGAGAAAATATTAGCAATGGAAACCTTCATAAAAGGTTTCCATGAGTGGTGTCTTACTGCTGTTTCTGAAGAATGAGCACATGGTCATTATTGCATTCTTTAAGCAAGCTATGTCAGAGCTGTGATTCTGTGGTTGAGACCACAATGCCTTTGTACAGGAGGAGAGCAGTAAGAAATGTGAGTTTGGAATGTGTGACATGAAAAAGGCAGATGCAAGGCAGAGAGTACAAGTATATCTGGATGTCACAGGAGTACAAGTTTCTGCTACTAAATCTAAGGAATACTCCATGCTGATGGGAGGTGTTTGTGCAGGAAGTATTCTCTCTTGATTTGTTGTGATGCCTTGGGAAGGGTGGCCTGAAACAGAGACAGGACAGAGCTAGAGAATAAAGTAGGTATTTATTGAAAGGCCTTAAGAGGATACACCTTGGGCAGGACAAGAGCCTGACCAGGGCTACACCCAAGGTGGACTGAGAATGATCACAAAATGGGAAACAGGTCACAAGGTTTTACACTTTCATAAGTTTTGGACCATTTGCATATTGGGGTTTAACTGTCCAATTACAACTTCAGGTTGTGAGGTCTTGTCCTTGTTCTTCCTTTCAGTCCACCGTTGTTTATGCTGTTGGGCTGAAAGTTGTCCTTGGTTCTCAGCAGGAAAAGGATTTGTTTTGTCTACTAACTCTGTGAAGAGAGCTTACTGGCACTTAATATGAGGCTCAGAACTGTACCCCTAGGCAGCACAGAATCTGAAAAACATGAAAGCTAAAACTTAAGGCATCAGTTGGAAAAGGAGGAAACCATCACAGAGAAGTACCCTCCCTCATTTTCATAGCTGAGCTGTGTCTTAAACACAAAGCAGGATGAAAATGTAGGGTTGCATTTACTTATTTTCTAAAACCCAGTACTGGGGCAAGGTCATTGCTGGGTTTTGGGTTTGGATTTTGGAGAAATTGTAGCCTCCAGCTATGTCTAACTTCCCTAATAAGAGGAAGTGTTGCATGGACTGTAATTTTCATATATTTAATTCTGTGTATATTTTCTAGGTTAGTGTTTCCCAAGTTAAGGGTTGCAATCTTCCTTGACATATGAAAGCATTCAAAGAGCATTTCAAAGCATTAACTGGTAAAAGTTGGTAGCAGCTGGGTTGCATGAGGGCAGAATGGCAGCAGCTTCTAATTCCTTTATTCAGGGCCTCTCAATAGCCAAGGAGCAGCCAGCTGTCTTGCAACAAAGCTGAGAAATGAAGGAACATGCTTGAAATCAGTAACTGGAGCAGTTACTTTCCACCTTGCAGGAAGTAGGCTGTTTTCAGTTCTGAATGCTACATAGTCAAAAATTAGTTAGCATTTCTCAGCATTTCTTGGACTGTTACCCAGGATTTATTTATATATATCTGTGTCTGCATATATCTATATCTATATCTATATCTTTACCGATATAATATATATGTATGTGTCTGTATGTTTTTCCAGGAATCACGTGCAACTGGAAAGAGGCCAGACAGTACAACAGATCTAATTGAGGAGGGAGAACTACTTTTAACTCTGAACATCTTTTATCCTGTTATATTTCAGAAGGTTGGTATGAAATTCTCTGGGTTGTGTTGTGATTTTTTTCCTGTTCGGTAATATCTTGCTCTCCTAAGCAGTTAAAATCAGTGAGTCTACTGAAGATGTGGTAAACTCTTCAACACTAGTAATTTCTTAAGGCTCATTCAGAATCTGGCTTTCATCCTGTTAGTTGTTTACATAATAAAACTTCTACAAAAATTACACAGTAGTTAATTTATTTTATAGAAAGTTCAAAACCTGAAACTAAATACGTGAAAACCAAAGTATTCTTTCTGGATTTGGGATAAGTGAGCTCAGACTTTCTGTCTTTACTGCACTCTCTGATGGAGAATGTAACTTCCGAGTTCCTGAATAAAACTATTAAGTGTCAAGTCTTAGGAGAGGCTATGGCAAGATGCTGTTCAGAGAAGTGTTGTGCTAGATGCTGCAAGTAATGGCCTTAAGCTGTCAAAGGAACAGCAGGGCTGATGCTGATATGTTACAGTTTATCTGAAGTTTGCATGCTGTGTTCTTTGTAGCATAAAGATCACAAACCCTACCAAACAGTCCTTGTACTGGGCAGCCAGAAGCTCACTGAGCTGAGAGACTCAATTTCCTGCGTCAGTGACCTCCAGATTGGTGGTGAGTTCAGCAGTCAGCCAGATCAAGCACCAGAGCACATCAGCAAGGTAAAACTTTCTGTGTGGAACCCTCTACATGTATAGGAGTGAAAACATAGAGAAGGAGACAGAGTTTTGTTTTGGTGTTTTTTTCTTCAGCAGTAAATTCAGCTGCATTGTTTCTAACTGTTGGTTGCACTGCAAGTAGATACTTCATGGTGGCATTATCTAGATGATCTGTTTTGTCCAATATCAAAAAAAGCATTATCATTTCTACTGCTAGGTAATAGAAACACAAGCAGTGAGTTTTGTGTAGATATATTCCTGGGGACTGATTTTATTTTGAGCTGTATTCTGAAACGTCAGAGGTAATAGCTTAATCCCACTAATAATAATAAGCCAGACCATCCCACTGTGCTTTGTTGTTTGCAACTGGATGCTGATCAAATGTAGGGATGAAGATTATTCTTCTCTCCTGAAGTTGCTACGTGTTCTCTGGATATGAGCAAAACAAATTATCTAGTTGAAAATACTGATATTTAATCACTTCGATCATACATTGTATAACATGTAATATACGTCATATCATAGAATGGTTGAGGTTGAAAGGAGCTTGTGGAGTTCATCTGGTCTACTTCCTTTGCTCAGGCAAGGCCGCCTACATCCAGTTTTCCATGACCATGTCCTGATGTTTTTTGCCTATCTCCAAGGATGGTGGTTGCCTGTGTCTGTGTCAGTAAAGAAGTGCTTCTTGAGGTTCATGGGGAACTGTGTATGTTCTAGTTTCCTTTCACTCAGGACTTCTGAAATAAGCCTGGCTCCATCCTCTTTGCACCCTCCTTAAGGTATTGTGTATTTTAGTAAGATTCCCCTACCTGAGTTTTCTCCTCAGGGCGGGAACTCACAGCTCTCTCAGCCACTCCTTTTTGGAGAGATGCTGCTGTCCCTTCCTCTTCATGGCCCTTATGGGAATATTTCTCCAGTATGTCCATGCCTCTCTTATACTGAGTAGCCAGGGACTGAAGACAGGCCTTTAGGCATGGCCTCACTAGTGCTGAGGAGTGCTGAAGGATTGCCTCCCTTGACCTGCTGGTGGTACTTTATCTAATGCAGCACAGGATCCCACCTGCTCCACTGGCTGTCTTTGCTGCAAGGACATGTTGGCTCATACTCAGTTTGGGATCTACCAGGATCCTGGGCTATCTGCCTTGCCGCTCTCCAGCTGAGTGGCCCTCAGCATACAGTGGAGCATCAGCTTGCTTATCCCCAGAGGAAAGATAAACACTTCTCCTTGCTCAACCTCACCAAGTCCTTTTTGGCCCATTTCTCTGGGCTGTTAAGATCCTTCTGGCCGGCAGCAGGATTGTCTAGTGTATCAGCCACTCCTTCCAGTTTTATGTTAGCAGCAGAGAAGGTAATGGTAACAGACAGAAGTGAATCAAAGAGTCTGAATGTGAAATACGTTCCTACCATTGTGTCTTCATGCAGGTCATCTGAAAAATCCTGTCTTTGGTCCTGGGGTCTGCTTTTCCTGTGTTTTCCCAGCCTAGAGTTAATAGCTCAAAAAGACCTCTGGGCACATGGTTGCCATGTTGATGGCTTGATGCCCAAGTGGAGAGCAGTTGTCAACCAGGAATTGATATTGGGACCCGTGCTTTTTTCCGTTTTTGTCAGTGACATGGACAGTGGCATCAAGTGCACCCACAGCAAGTCTGCTGACAACACTGAGCTATGTGGGGCAGTTGGCACACTGGAGGGCAGGGATGGCATTCAGGAGGACCTTGACAGGAGGCTCAAGGGAGACATTATCACTCTCTACAACTATCTGAAAGGAGGGTGAGGAGGGTGTAGCCATGTAGACGGTCAGTTTTCTTGGATAACAAGAGACAGGATGAGAGGAAATGGCCTTCAAAATGCACCAAAGAAGGTTTAGATTGGATATTAGGAAATGTTTCTTCACTGCAAGGGTGGTCAGGTGGTAAATAGGGAACAAATCTGCTTTTTTTTGCTTTGCTTCTGCATGCAGCCTTTGCTTTTTCTCATTAAACTGCCTTTATCTGAACCTACGAGCTTGCTTGTCTTATTTTTTTTCCCTAGTCCTGTTAATAAAGAGGAACAGCTGGATAGGTATCTGGTAGCTACTCAAAGTAAACACACTGTGTCTTGCTAATTTTTTAAAATATTATTATTGTTTAAAGTCAGTGCCTTGCAATTAATGAATTTTTGTAGTGATGCCTATGTTTTTCTGTGTTTTTGCAGAAGTCCATAACTGCTATGATGGGGACAGAATAAGAAAAGAGCATTAAAGTAACCTGTAATGGCTTGAGAACAATATCAGCAGAGTAGCTGTGTAGTTGGCAATCATATAAGCCTAGTTGTCACATCAGTATCTACAATTAGAGCAGTACTTTTCTTAGACACTTGTACAGTGAGGTCTCTTAATATAATTTAGATATCTAAAATGCCTAGATTTTTTGCATCTTCTTGTTTAAGGTGTTTATTCTCTCATAAGACTAATGGAGACTTTTCTCTCTGTCTCGCAGGATCACTACAAATCTGCCTTCTTCTATTTTGAAGGCGTCTTCTATAATGATAAAAGATACCCAGAGTGCAGAGATCTGAGCAGGTATGGTACTTGTAGATGTTGAATTCAGGAAAACCTTAAGGAGCATGAAATTTGTTTCATTTTGTTTATGACTTGTGGTGTTATGGATACTGGAATGTCTAGAGTATTAAGCTGGAATGGACTTCTACTGTTTTTCCATGATGAATTGGTTTTTACAGAGAAGTTTAACTTTACTTGCTCTACTTATTCCTTCCATTTGCCTCTCTTTTGAAAAGAGTATGAATCCTTTTTTTAATCTGTAAATCCTGTTTTGCTCTGTTGAGATGGGATTTCTGTGTAAAGTGACAGGTGCCATTTTGTATTGTATTTTTAAGTACCTTCCCTACTTGTGATGGCAATCAAAAGACTTGCCTGTGAGGTAGAAGATGGGTCAGAAAGACAACAAGCTCAGCTGTGTGGCAGTGGTTGTCCTGCTCAGTCTTGAAAATATGCTGAATGCCTTCATTGTAAAGTCAACATGGGGTTTGTGTGACTGATCAGAAAAGATATCTGATATTTTAAGGAATTGTGGTATTACTGATACACTAGTGAGATTTAGGAGATGAAAATGTTTAAAATGGCTGGTATGGAAGAGCTGACTGTTGGACCCTGTTGTTTTGCCAGACTTTGTATGTGACTTCGGGGAAATTAATATTTTACTTCTTGTCTTTCTGTTTGTGAATGACAGTGGTCTTCACAGAAGGGCTTGTCATAGCATACACAGCTTGTAGAGTTAGATGCCTTGTGTGTAGGAGTGTGCTGAAAAGCCAAAAAGAAATTTACAGTGGCCAGTGCCCTTCCAGTGCTAAATTTTGGCAATGTAACTGCATTTGTCAGCTTTATGTTTCTCCTTGACAAAAAAAAAAAAAAAAAAAAAAAAAAAAAAAAAAAAAAAAAAAAAAAAAAAAGCTCTTTGTAATACTTTAAAATGAAGTAATTGAAGTAATTGACCAAGGGGTCAAAATGACCTGCTAGTAACTTGAATTATTGGACTACTTAAGAAATATTGTCCTGTGACCTGGATGAGTGCCATCAGGAGCATACACTGGCTAAAACTCCTCAAGAAGTTGCCTGGTGAGGACTGAAAGGCAGATGTTCCACAAGAGCAGTGAACAATTCTAAAGTGTTGTAGTATTGCTGTGAAATCACCTAAAACTGTTACAAAATGTTGTGAACTGTTTTGATTTTCATCATTTAACTGTGTCTCAGTAAAGAGTTTTGCATGTCCCCAAGGCATCTTTTTCTCTGCATTCACAGTTCATAGCTTTGCCATGCTGATGGCCTTTCTGTTTTCAGAACAATTATAGAGTGGTCAGAATCTCACGAGAGAGGCTATGAAAATCTTCAGTCTGTTAATATGGAGGACTATGTATTTAATGATTTATCCCTCAAAATTGGCTTTCCATACCTTTACTGCCACCAAGGGGACTGTGAACACATCATTATAATCACAGATATAAGGTAAGTTACTATTCTTTGGGAGTCCTTAGGCAAATGGAAGTAAGCCTTTCCTGGACAAACTTCAGACATTAACTGCTGAATAACCTATTTGCTTTAAGATTATTCTGCTGCCTTCTGCAGAGCTTAAATTTTTCTTCCATATACATAGGTGTATCTCTGAAAGAGGGAGATTAATCTTCCTTGCTTTTTTCCTTTTAGTTTGCATACAAGGACTGCTTTGTAATTAGTGTGCTATGACGCTGTATAACAGGAATGGCAACCACAGTGTCAAGATCTTTCTATGTCGAGCCAGTGTGTGGCAGATTTACATACTAATTCTGGAGCATCGGGAGCAGAATGTTGTAGGCTGTGGCTGGACTCAGCTGGACTATTAGTTTGAACTTGAAGCTAAGTGGCAGGAACTGAAAAGAGAATAGAGGAATGGAAATAGTGGGCTGAGTTGGATGGAAGAAAGAGAAGGTGCTAGTGACCATGAGGTGGCAACCACATCCACAGTCGAACTATTGTGTAGTCTTTACTCAATGCCTAACTAGCGAGAGAGCCCTCCTGTGGTTGGTTGTAGTGGGTGACATTTTCTGTTCCCAGGAGCCTGATGTATCAAAATATTGATAGTACATGGTGGCTTCCAAAAGCAACGTAACCCAGAGAAAAGCATAGTTGATGCACATAGATGATATGAAGATTCACCTGACAATACCTTGTTAGGAGATAAATACCTCTGTATAGGAGATAAAAGTTTTAAACACACTACAGAAATGAGATGACCTGAACATTTCTGAGCTACTGCACTGTCCTGGTTTAGGGCAAATTTGGGAGAAAACATCTAAAGGGATCCCTCTAGAAAACAAATTCAAGTGTCCCCTCCTAAATGGTTCAGGAAAAGATTTCCTTGGAGAAAAGGAAAAAAACTGTTTATTCAACAAGCAGAATATTCACAAGCATAAAAAGTGAATAATATTAAACAATAGAACCTCTGGCAGTTCTGAAGAGATGGCAAATTCAGAAAGCCCTTGTCAAGGGGTGTAGCTCAGCCCAGTCTCTTATCAGTCCCTCTTGTGCTGGAATGCAGAGTCCTGGGCCCCAGTGGGCCACAGGTGAGCTCTGGTGTTTTTCTGGGTTTTCAGTCCAGAGCAGGCTGATCAGCTCCAAGAAAAAGAAAAGCCACAGTCTGGGGAACTTCTCTGCCTCAGCTAGCTAAAAACTAACAAAAACCAAAGGAGCGCTCTCTCCTGCCTGTCCGTGCTGCAGACAACACAGTCCATGAGGAGGATGCAGAGGAGCAAGTGCAGTTCCTGAACACAAACTGCGCACTTCTTCTCCTCGCCTTCGCTCTCAGAACCAGCCATAAAGGTGCAGAACTTAATAACCAGCATAAACAGAACAGAAAACTGGGGATACGAGCATCATAAAGTCACCACAGGACACTGCACAAACTGAATTTACTTGTGACCATAAAATCCACAGATAGTGCAACTAGCAGTCTATCGCCAGATCCTTACTTGTGTTAAAAAATGTTGAGCAGAAGTCTGGTCATAGTTTACATGGGAATTTAAATCATACTCTATCTTCAATGTCCATTCTTATGTTTAAATAAATTTCAATATGACAGCACCTTTTCTGTATGTGTTGTATTTATTTATTTCCCTCAAGGCTTATTCATCGTGATGACTGTCTGGATAGGAATCTATATCCCTTGCTAGTCAAGAAACATTGGCTATGTACCAGAAAATGCTTTGTGTGCAAGATGTATACAGCAAGGTATGCTACATTCTTGATCCTATTGTTGTCTTAATTAAGTCTTTCTGGGTGCTGCTACTAACTTTAAAAAAATAGTAAAAATAAAAACTCTGTATGTGTTTCATCATAATAATAATAATTACTCTTCAAGAAGTTGACCTCTCTCTAACCAGGAAAAGGCTTCCTGCTGATAGTGTTCATTTGGAATTGATTAAGAAGTTTCAAAAGAACTAAATTAGTAAGAGATTAATTGTTTGGCTTATGTTCTCTTGTGTATCTAGAGCTTGGGTATCTTATCAATTACTTTTGAAAATCCTGCTTATGGGGGAAAATGCTGCATTTTCCTGCTTTGCAAGATAATGTATTTGAAATTCGCCAGAAATCATACAGCACTTTTGTTTAATCTAGCATGTATGCAAGTATAGATCTGTCAAACTCATATGATAAAATCTAGAGGTTTTTGAAAGGCATTCAACTTTCTCCACAGGAAACTCCTAACCTCTACCTGAAAACTGTGCTCTGCAGCTGTTCTTGAAGGAATTCTGTGATTTTCTTCTGCGCTTTAAAGAGCAGAAGATGAATTTGGTCCTTTTTTATACACTTTAGTGATGTTAATGTACATACAATTCAGGTTTTCAGTTAACAGTAGAAATTTCTCTAAGGAATAGGCTAGACTCCCTGATTTTATAGATCTGAATGATTTATTTGCAAAAACACTGGTTGCCTTTTTTTCCCTCAGAACAGTTTATGCTCTCAGCCTCTGTTTGATGCAGTAACTGTGTCTTCATTGTCTTGCTTGTTTGGCTTTAGACTTCCTGGAATCAGGCAAAAAGCCAGTTCCTCTTGAGATGGGAGTCCCTCCTAGTGTTCCTAGCAGGGCCCTGAGCTTGCCTTCACAAGGGCCTATAATCTGTGAGGCATTTGGCCATAAGGGGAGGTGGAGCCAAAGGGTCAATATGCAGGAAAGATGGGATGGGGAGGGCATTACCAGAGGTGATGTAAATGCATTAAATTAAAACCAGGATTAAGCACTAAGCTTAAGTGGGGACATACTAAACCATAGACAGCAGAGCTGCTTTGGCTAGCTGTCCAGTGTGTTCTAATCTGTGCAGATAGCATCTTGTAATCACCAGAGGCCTTCAGCTGTCATGGCCTCTTGAGTGCTATTATAAATTAATTACTCAGTGACATGCCAGGCCCTCCTTGTAGATGTTAACTTGTGTTCATGTTAACTTCAGTGCTTGCTGGAGTGTGCTGCAATCCTCACCTTGTCTTGTCTGCATTGTTTGGGTCCTGCTGCTCCTAAATGGTTTTGATTACTCAGAGGAGCTTGGATCAGTACATGTCTGCTCCATTTCATAGTTTCTTGCATTAAGGGAAAAAAAAAATTGTCTTTTATGACTTAGATGGCCACAGGGTGAACAGAAAATTCTTGTTGGGTTTTTTTATGCACAGTACCAGCTACACAGGTTTGAGGAATTTCTCAGAAGTGCTGCTGTAGCTGCTGGGATTGACACAGAATGGGTGTGGAGATTGGAAATTAGCTGTATGCATGGGATGGGAGATATGCAATATAGATAATACCCTGTGTATATAAGGTTATTACTGATGTTTGTTGCTGCCATCCCTAGTCCTGAGTAAAATGTTGAGATGTTTGCCACAAGTGCATTGCTCTCGTAAAAAAAACTTGTGTTTTGTCACCGGCAGGTGGGTAACCAACAGAGACAGTCTGGCACCAGGGGATCCTTGTTTCTTCTGTGATGTTTGTTTTCGGATGCTCCATTACGATGCAGAAGGCAATAAACTGGGGGAGTTTCTTGCATATCCTTATGTTGATCCTGGGATTTTCAACTGAAACTGACATGCGCCAGGATTAATTCAGTGGATGACATGGAATCTGTTGCTCTGGCTATTAAAACTACTGGAAAGCTTGAGGTTTGAGCATACAGCTGGGTTTCAGGTTAGGCATGTAATCCTCTCCCGTGAGCTGGAAGGAGCCTTTTGCACACCAGAAGTCTATCTGGTGTGTTCTGAGTAAGTAAGTACAATTTTACTCATAAGTTGGCATGGAATAATATAATACACTTTTACAACATCACAGTAATTTGGATGCTATGGACTGTAAATTGTGCATGTTTGAGGATACCTGGGAAAAGAAACCTAGATTTTGAGAAGCTCTGTGCACCCAAGGCTCTGTAAACCTCTGATGATGAGAGCATGGTCTGTATATATCTTACCTTGAAAACTCAGGCCATATTTCAACAAGGGTGGATGGCACTGAATTTGTAGGGAGGAGAATGCTTTCTGAGAGAGAAGCTCAGAATACTGGTTAAACTCTTGAGTCTTTCCTACAAATGAAAGCTTATATCTGAGGGCTTCTGCTGTCTCTGGTTTCTGACTCTGAGGACTGATTCTGTGGAGAGGAAACTACATTTCACCATTACTGAATTGTAGCCTGCCTTTTAAATAATTTTTTCAACTGTTAACAGTGTATGCAGTGTTCATTGTTCACCTTTTGTTTTAATATTAGTATAATTCTGTTATTTAAGTATTTTTAATTAAAATGTGGCAAATTTGTAGTTCCTAGTCTCTTGTTAAACTGAAACTCTCTCAAGACAGGATATTATTTTTTTTTTAAAGTCTTCTGGAATTAAGAGGATGTTAGTAGAGATCTTTGTTGTTTAGGAAAGTTAGCACTAACTGCTTTTCTTTTAAAACCTTCAGCTAGTTCTGGTTGGGGGAAGATAGCCTACTCTGACAATCTGCATACAGACATGTGACAAACTGAATCCTGTTAAGGTCCTGTAGCTGCAGATTGATTATCTTAGATGTCTTGAAACAAAGGTATATGAAGCACTTGCAGGACTCCATTGATCACTCCCATATCTTACTGCTTTCTGGTGGTGTATTAAGTCATGTGAATATAAATCCATGCTTTTTATAGGAACAACAAAAGAAAATGGATTTTTCTTTCCTGTCTTGTAAACCAGCCAGCTGTTGATGTGTATTTTAATGAATCAACCACTTGTAAAAGCAGATGGTGATAGTTCTCTTATCCTTCAGGAATTGCAGAAAAGGGAGTGTCCTGCTCATCACAACTTTGACCAATCCAGCTGCTGGGGTTGGGCTTCTTTGTGGTGATGCAACAGCAGCTGCTTTAAATGTCCTCTACAGCTCTTGCTACAACTTCAGCATTTGCCTCACAAGTTGCTATGCCTCATCTTTTCCCTATGTCCTCCTCTATCAGCTGTCTCCCATAAATATACAGGCTTCCCAGTCGTCTTCAGTATTGGATCTGGGATCATATGGAGAGCTAGCTCAAGTTCTAAAGCAGCAATTGGTACTTTTATTTGTGGGAGTTTTTTTTTTTTTTTTCCCCCTTTCTTTAGCCATAGAGAGAAGGGAGTGGCAAAATGTGAGTTTACTCTCATTAAATTAATTTGCCTCACATATGCTGTCTCTCACACAACACATTTATCTTCTTAATTAAAAGTGAAGGTCAAATATATTTCAAAAGCAGTGCCCTTGCAGATTAAGAAATTTTAGTGGGCCAGTCACATATTTTCAGTAAAGCCACAGTCTAGGTGTGGGAGTTGAGAGCATTCAGCACTTACCTACAAAACAGAGAAGAATTGTTTTAGAAACTTGCTGTTTGTATGACATTATCCTATTTCATATTCAGTGATTCTTTTAAATGGCAAATGGAACAAAAAGGTTATACTAAGTTGTAGGTTTTGAAGATCCCAGAAGCTGTCACAGGACAATTGGGATTGGTCTTGATTTGCTAAGTCTTTCTGATTGAATCCTCTGAATGAAATCCAGAATTGTATACAGTGCCCATTTGTAGCTAAATCTCTGACACCAGCTGGATATGGGTTTTAGCAGTGTATTAAATGCTGCAAGTGTTTTGATGATGAAAATGTCCAAGCAAATTTATTACTTCATAAAAAAATTAGAAAAAAACCTTTTAATAATCCCTTGTCTATGTGTTGCTAATAGAATCTCAAAAGCATTAACCTGAATCTCTGGTTGGCTTTTGGATTTGATGTGTTTTAATAAACAGTGATAAGGCAGTACAATCCTTTACAACTGTTATGGTTTAAGTTTGCTTATCTGAGTCATGTCACCATTTGTGTGGTGGTTTTACATTTGCTGGATTTTGGGAGAAAAAGGCAAAAAAGGCAAAAGCAGGCTCAGTTTAGAAGTTAAAAAAAAAAAAAAAAAACAGATAGATTTTATTGACATACAGTAAGAGAGGAAAATAAGAAAAAGAAAAAAAAACCCAACACAAATTAATTTCTAAACCCAACCCTTTCTCTCACTACAAACTGTTCATTTTCTGCAAACAGTGTGAAGAGGCAAAACTCAGAACTCCAGGTCAGTACCACTTATGAAACAATTTTTCATTCAGTCTTTGAGAGGGAGAAGTCACTTCTGTGGTTTGGTAACTTCCACCCAAAAGCAGCCCTCCCGGGGGAACTTCTGCAGTTGTGGAACTTGTCATATGTAGCTTTTCCCATGACTACCTATGGGTTGTGTATTTACAAATTTTTAAAAATGAGCTGTTTCAAAAAACAAAGGATATTTTTTTCAACTCAGGGAACAGAGATGGTCTTCCACTGGTCTGCTACTTCTTCACTGGCAGAGAGCTTCTTCTCACCTCTCTCTGATCAACCTTTCATGGGGGTCACAAAAATCACAGCTAGTTTGACAGCTGTGACATTCACAACTGAGTGAACTCAATATTCACTCAGTTCATCACAGATACTTCTGCTCAAATCCACAAATCAGCTCCCCAATCTATATTGTCCATGATTTAAAAGATTATCCTGTTACCAAAATCCATAGATATTCAGCCTAGAAGTATGGAAACTTGTCATCTTTATCACTTAAGATGTCACTCTTCCTTTACTGGCTTTGAGATTTCTGTATTGTCTCTTTACACGTGTCCAGTTTGGCCTTTTTCTCTTACCTCTGAGAAGGGTTAGAGTTTAAAATCTCAATCTGTGTCAGGAAAGAGTTAAAGCGTGCAGTGGTCGGTGGTCTTGTGAATTCTGCCAGGGCAGCCGAAAATGTTTCAAAGCCATGCCCTAGGGGAGAGGCTGATGGATACTTCCTCTTCCACCCCTGGATCTGATGGTGTGAGCCACTTGCAGCTGCTCTGTAAAGCCCAGCATAGAGTGGAGGGGGGGAGAGATCCCATCCTGCCCCCTTTGCCAGGGGTGCTGGCAGCCACGGGGGTCTGGGGCACGGCTCTGCCACAGCAGGCTGGCCCTGCAGAACTGCAGCCATTCCTCCTCTGCAGAACTGCAGCCATTGCAGCCATTCCTCCTCTGCACAACTGCAGCCATTCCTCCTCTGCAGAACTGCAGCCATTCCTCCTCTGCACAACTGCAGCCATTCCTCCTCTGGGGCAGCAGCTCCCGGAGTCCCGCCGTCCCCAGCCACCCTGGGGGCAGCCGGGGCCCAAGCTGGGATCTCCTCAGCTGCCCACGTGTTACACACTCACTGGACAGGGGGAGGAAGAGGAGGTCTCCAACCCAGCTTCAGCTTTTATATGGATACTACCAAAAGTCACTTTCTGTTTTCTGCGTGGTCAGAACTTCATGTGAAATCCAAAACCTGCCCCTCCCCATAGGTCCCTGTCCTTTCCAAAGAATTCCAAGGTCCTAGGAGAGAGATACTGTTTCAACCCATGACAACAACTTATTTCAAACTTCCCAAATGTCTTGCAGATTCTCTCTCTAATGGAAGCTTTTTGCCTTGCTGACAAGGTGATACATGAGGGATGGATTTGAGAAATCCCAACTGATCCTTTATAGTAGATTAAAGAACATATACTGTATGTTAGAATGTATTCCAAGTAGTATTTTAGAATATATGAGATGGCATTTAGTGAGTATCGAACACTGTATCTTTTACCCTTTTGCACGTATTTAAACACCACAAGTATGGGGAACCTTCGGCATATTCAGAAGATGAGCCAGAAGAGCTAGCCTAAACAACAGAATAACAGTGTTAAGGGCGCAGATAAAGAGAAGAACACAGACTCTAAGATGATATGTTCCCTTGAAAACGTGCCAAGAAGGCCAAAGCACACATGGGAAAGGTAAAGGTGAAGAAGTGAATGATTCCCCACACATCTCAACGTCGATAAACACATACCGCTCTAACAACTATTATTAGTTGTGGAGTTCTTTCTGCGGCAGCGTTTCGATACATAACTCTGTTTCTTGTACTGACAAAGAGGAGAGGTCGCTTTGATTTTACTGTTAGTATGAAATTCCAAAGCAAAACATGATTCATACAGACAGTGCTATAGCACTTCTCAGTGCTATCCAGGCACTCTTAACATTACCACAAGAGTCCCCTATGCACTTGAATGATGAGCAACTCAACAGGACTGCAGAATATTTTAAGCTGTAGTAAACTCCATTGAAGTAGGGGTGCTATTATTAAAGTTAACTCTGCTTTAAATTTTGTGCATAGCTGTGTTTTCTTTATTAATGAAGAATCAGCCTTATTCCTTGTGAGACTTTAAGTGACAGTCTCACCTCTTATGTTTGTATCTTTCAAGAGATACAGCTCAGGGCCACTCAGGTATCTTTGAAGGTGAGATGACCCTTTCTACAGTCATGTCAGATTTTGTGAATTTAGGTTATTTCTGGTTTGTAAATGGGCAGTAAATTTAGGCAATAAAAGCCCAAGCAGCTGTATGTACAGTGATTGCATCATACAATCAGGACCTTAATCTCTGCATCCAATCTCAATTAAATCTTTGAAGCAGTGGCACAGTGACCCATTATCTTTGAAACAGGTGTGACAGATAAGTTAGCTTGTGTGAAAACTAGGTGGATTTGGCAATTCAGCATCCTTGTGAAATCTACAATATTTTCCTTTTTATTTTTTTAAATAAGCTTTTATAAAAAGGGATGATCAAAATTGAGAAATGCTTAATGTGAGGATTTCCAGTAACATCTTTACAGAAATACTTTCAAGGGTAAAAGTGGAAGTTGTTTGAGTTTCTTGAGGTTTCAATAAGGTACATTTTATGACTAGCTGGAACGTGGAAATCCACAAAATCCAGCATATAGTAACTAACCTCTATTTCTAAGCTAAATGAGAATGCTGCTTATCCAATGGTCAAACTGTACAGCCACATCAGTAATTCCCCTTAGCATCGGTCTTTTGTGAAGTGCTAGTGATTGCCAAAAGTCAGTCTGTGGCAGCCAATCATTGTGGCCATCTGCCAAAGACAGTTCCACACTGGAGCTGCCATGGTAATTGAACTTGCAGGTTTAACTTCCAGGTATTGTCTTGAAGATCTGAAAGCTGTTGAAACACAGGAGCAGGCAACCTCAAAATGTCAGAAGCCAACCTGGAAAAGCAGGAGGCCAGGTTAGCTGAGTAGAGATATTCTTTTTGAGTCCAGGCAGACCAGGAAGGTGTGTGAAGCAAGGACAGAGGATGTGGGAGGAATACGGAGATGGTGCTCCCCACTGTAGAGAGAACATTCATGTGGTCAAAACTCAGCTGGGGTTGAAGCTGTCCAGAACTGGGGGCACAATAAAAAGAGGATGGGTTTTTAAATATATCAGTAGTGCAAGGCAGTGCAGAAAAGACACTGGTTCTCACCTACAGGGTAAGGATGGTCACCTCACCAACAAGGACATAGAGAAGTCAGAGACGTTTCCTTTGCCTCTCTCTTCAACATGGGTTATGGCACATGGAGGTCCCACTGTCCTGAGCTGGAGATCAGGACTGTGAGAATGATCAACTCCCAGTGGACCCTGAATTTGTGCAGGATCTGCTGGATTCGTAAGTCTTTGGGGCTTGATGGGATTCATCGAAGAGTACTCTAAAGAGTTCACTGTCTGATGTTCACTGCAAGGTCTCTAAATGATTTTTGAATGGTTTGGGGACTTTGAAGAGATCCCAGTAAACCGAAACCTGGCTAACATTGTCCCAGTTTTAAAGAAGGGCAAGAAGCATGACCCTGAAAACTACAGACCTGTCAGTCTCACTTCAGTGACTGGTAAAATAATGGAGCAGATTATGCTGTGAGTTCTTGAAAACACCTAAAGATTGTTGACAATGCAGGTTTCAGTCAGAACCACCACAGCTTCATGATGGGAAAGTCCTGCTTATCAAATCTAATTTCCTTTTATGACAAGGTAACACACCTAGTTAATCAAGGAGAGGCAGAACATGTAACTTTTTGGCTTTCAAAAAAGCTTTCAGTATAGTCATTCACAGTATCCTCCTGGAAAAAAAAATGTTCTGTGCACAATGCAATAAATGCCTCCTGAAATGGGCAAGCAACTGGATCATGGGTCAGGCACAGGGGCTTTCAGTGAGGGGTGACAACAGACTGGTGACTTGTCACTACTGGTTCACAGGGCTCCATCCTTGGCCCTGTGCTCTTCAAAATCTTTAAGAACCCAGATGCAGGACTTGAAGGAATACTAAGTTTGCCAATGGTATTAAACTGGGAGGAACTGTTGACTCCCTTAAGGGCAGGGAGACCCTACAGAGACCCTTCCCCTTCATAAAGTGGGAAGGCTGGGCAATCACCAACCATATTAAGTTCAACAAGGGAAAGTGCCAGATTCTGCACCAGGGGTGGGGCAACCCTGGATGTCTGGACAGACTGGGAAATGAGATGCTGGAGAGCAGTGCCATGGAAAGGGACCTGTGGCTCCTGGTCAGGGGCAAGTTGAACATGAGCCAGCAGTGCCCTGGCAGCCAGGAGGGCCAACCCTGTCCTGGGGTACATCAGGCACAGCATCACCAGCTGGGCAAGGGAGGGGATTGTCCTGCTCTGCTCTGCAGCAGCCTCACCTCCAGTGCTGGGGGCTGGTTTGTTCACTTCAGTATGAGAAAGACATGAAACTGTTAGAAAGTGTCCAAAGGAGGGCAATCAGGATGGTGAAGAGCTTTGAGGGGAAGCTGCATGAGGAGTGGCTGAGGTCACTTGGTCTGTTCAGCCTGGCAGAGATTGAGGGGAGATCTCATCAGAGTCTATAACTTATCAGGGGAAGAGGAGGGGGAGGCACTGATCTCTTCTCTTTGACCAGTGACAGCACCCAGGAGAATGGCCTGAAGCTGTATGAGGGAAGGTTTACACTGGATATTCAGAAAAGGTTTTTTACCCAGAAGGTGTCTGGGTAGTAGAACAGCTCCCCAGAGCAGTGGTCACAGCACTAGCTTGAGAGAGTTAAAGAAGTGTTTGGACAGTGCTCTCAGGCACATGGTGTGACTCTCTGGGTGTCCGGTGCAGGCCTAGGAGTTGGGACATTGATGATCCTTGTGGGTCCCCTTCAGCTCAGCATTGGTTTATGTATAGTCTCAGGATTTTCAAACTCTATTTAACCTGGCTGTCCTCTGTCAAATACCACATACAAATTGTTCTAGTATCAGGCAAAGTCTGTTTCAAGAAACACTCTTCAGAGAGGTTTGTACCTGTTCTATTCCCTTTCATGCCTCCAGGAACTAAAAGACTTTACCAGTGTTTTCATTAAAATTGTAGTAAGGGGTCCACAAGTTGCCAAATGCCAAAAGCATTAAAACCAAAATAGTACAAAAACCAGACTCATGTTTTTCCTATGAATAGTTCTGTCTATACAAGGATGTCTTAAATCAGTTCAAAATTCTTTAATTCCATAAAGTGTTCAAGACAGTGTTTTCCAACCATTCTGCATCAACAGGTTCTGTGAGAACACACACTTTTCAGTACTTACTATATCCAAAAGCAAACCATAAAAGTCACATTGCAGTAAATTGGCACAAAGTGTTTTGCAACAACAGAACTAAACTTATTTTTAAAAAACCAAACAATTAAGTAGACTCATACATTAGCATTGTAACAGCTATAAAAATGCCGCTTTCAACTCCTACAAAACACAGTGAAAAGACATCCCCAACAAGAGTTGAAAACTGCACAAACAGAGGTCAGTATCATATGAAGAGAGGAAGTTTTATACAAATGAAGCAACTGAAGAGTTAGAAGTATTTACACTTTTTCCTGCTATTAACTAGACAAACATACAGTAGTAAGTTAAAAATAGACTACAGCTCTAAGTCTCGTAACATATAAGCATTTTTAACTGGGATTTTCACCTTTTGAAATGTGTTGCCTGTTAATACTGGATATAACTATTGGCAAAAGTGTTTAAATACTTTTAAACCAAGATTAAAAGGGCCTTTCTTCCACAAAATTTAACTTCAAAATACTATGCTTATAAAATTATTTAGAACTTCAGCAGTCTATAGATTTAAAATGCAAAACGTAACAATCCTCTTTAATTTGTAATTTAAAACAAACAAACAACAAAACTCCAGTGACGTCATTTGTTTTCGAAGGCAGAATCATCTGCTGGCTTTTCAAGCTCTCTGTCTTCACCACACGTCCTAGAAACAAAATAAAGCAATGTTATTGACCACATACAAAAGCAGCAAGCAAGACTTATTCCAGGTGATTGTACAATCTAGAGCAAGTGATGCTGATGAACACTCATGAAGTCTGGAGAACTGAGGCTGTTAGTGATGCCAGCTCTTACGTTACCCCAATGCCCTCAGATCTGAAGCTGAGCTGGCAATGAGTGGCATCACTGTTGATGTATGTGATGGGCTGTGAAGGGCAGTCATTCAGAGCTCTGTTTGTATCTGTATGGTATGTCAGTTTAGGTGGAAAAGTGCTCTAGCTTAACATGCCTTGCCTCCTGCCACTGAAATCCACTGTATCCCCAAACACTGATGTAACCTCATGCAGCACTATGTATTTTTACCGAAAACACCATGAAAAATGGTCTTAAGTGCCAGTCAGATCAGAAATTTTAAGTTACAGAACTTTTCCCAAAACTTCTGAATTACATCTTCAGAAAGGTACAGACATGTTTTGCCTCTAGCTGAGGGAGGAATGTTCAGAACTGAATATAGTCCTGTGACTGAAGAGGTTTCCCAGCTCTTTGCTTAGACTAAGCTACACAGGTGTTTTGGAAATATTTTTTTTTACTTGTTTCTCACTTCTAAGAAACCAAATATTGCAAATACAAATGTTCAAAAAATACTGAACGAAAGGAAGTTTGTATGCTGGAGAGTCTGGAGCTTGAATTCAGACATGTGGATGCATTTCTCAACATGCACCTTATTTGCAAGGGGTTTATTTAAAAATCTGGTTTGTTGCTGTTAGTTAACAGTAAGTTCACAGGCTCTGTGTCCAAGTAGCCATACAGTATTTTTTTAGCAAGTGGATTTCTTTCTTTATCAGTCAAAGATCATTGGAGTGTAGAGTTTACAGCCACAGCAAACACCGCACACATACTTGATAGAAATGTTTATTTAGTTTAAGTAGAGGATTAGAATATAACCCCTATGAGAACCTACACTTATAACTCCACTATGTTTCTGTGAACAACAAGCATGCTGCTTGTTCAGACCAAATGAGTATTCAGCATAAGTGGCTGAAAACTCCCAAATCCACTTCAGTACCTCTGAGGCTGCCTCACAGTAAATACCAAGTAAATTTTCATATTAAGGATTTTTTTGTTGTTATTTTCTTGTGTTTAGGGTTACCTTACTGTAAATAACAGTCAATATTCCACTCTTTTATTTTATTCCACTCAATTTTAACTTGGCAAATAGTCAAAAGAATGCCAGGCAGCTGCAGTTTCTCCTGATAAGCATGAAGACAGTGATGAAAGGAGCTTGCTCCAATACATACTGTTAAACAAAAAGGATCTCTGTGTGCAAGGTGCAGAGTGGCTGAAGAAAACACACTTCAACAAAACAATTCAACTCTAGGATAATTATGGGCCTTTTCCACATTTGTTACTACATTCTATTAAGTGTTTCTGTTTCTTTAAGAGATTAATTGCTTGTTGTTTCTGTTAATAAAACGTATTTTTCACTGAAACCAAGTTTAAATAGTTAATGCAAGACAAATTCAAGCATTCTTATGGCTTTGTGTTTAAAACGGTAAGTGCATCCAGCTTTATAAAGCATTCAGACCACTGGAATTTCACAGGTTTAAGTTCTAGCCTGCAGTTTACTTGCATTTTAGTGATTCTATAGCCAAATTGCAGAAAATTAGTTAAAATTGCTTGTCTATTGATGAAAATACATGAATTCACACACAAAAAAAAAATCTCTTAAGTTTCTATAAGATTTGGTTCAGGCTTCCTTTGCTTCCAACTTAATAGCCTAAAACACAGAAAAAAGTTTATATTTTGCCTTGGTCCACCTCATGCTGATTCTCTCCCATAGCAGGACATCCTGTAATGTTTTTTAACTGTCCACCACAGCAGTGAGTGAAATAACATTTAAAATACTCATTCAAAACTTAAACAGAAGATTTGCACACTGTTACTCTCCAAAGCTGAGAGCAAACCATTAACATGATTAAGTAACTTCAATATACTGCTCTTCTATGTTATATGATTAAGCTAGAGCAGAACAGATTCTCAGCATAATAATGTTATTAACTCACTTTTTCTTACTGCCTACTTCATGCCTATCTTTCTTTTCTTCAGCATTTTCGCCATTGTGTTG
Organism: Sylvia atricapilla; assembly: GCF_009819655.1. Classification (NCBI taxonomy): domain Eukaryota; kingdom Metazoa; phylum Chordata; class Aves; order Passeriformes; family Sylviidae; genus Sylvia; species Sylvia atricapilla. Next base: position 56,609,359 of record NC_089174.1, on the reverse strand, counting down.
TGACTGGTTGGTGTCCTGGGCTTCAGACCTTCCATTCAGAATCTTTGAACCTTTAAAATGAAAGAGCAGAAAAATGGTACTTGCAGGGAATAAAACTGTATTATAATAGCCCAAAATAATTTCTTTACCTTAATCAAATAAAACATTTTAAGTATTTCCCTCTCACCTTGATACCTAGGTAGCCAAAACAATATAACGACACTAACTGATAGGGCTTCAGCTTCTGAACATTTAATGAAAAGTGCTTCTTCCAGTGGTTTTAGCAACGGGAATTGAACAGTTTGTATTTTTCATGCAATTTCAAGTTCTTCCTGTGCTTGCTCTGCTACAGATCATAGGCCTAATGCTTGTTCGTATCCTAAGCAGTGAGAAAATATACCTCAGTAGTAAATTCTTTTTACTGCTCTAAGCGAGTCAGTTAATTTTTGGAGATTCTTGTTACTTTAAATGTAGAAGTTAATAGTTCCATCACATCTCATTTACTCCTGACTCCAGCAAATAACATATAGCCAAATTACAAGTTATGTAAATAGAAATGTTTAATGACAACATCGATTTTTCAAGCAGGAAAACAGCACTAGCCAGGTCTATTGAGAGGAATCAATGCAGAAATATTTAACATCTTTTAGAATTTCTATGATGACTACATGTTTTGTTGTGGTATTATGAGCCAGTGAATTTTGTGTAAATTGTTGAGGAATATCACTCTCTAACTGATGGTGCATTTTACTTGAAGTTGCAGGTTTATAATAGAGCTCCTCTATTAAACTACTGAACTACAGTAGGAAAAAAAAAATACTCATCTGAATTTTCACAGTTTATCTGTTTATACTATCTCAGAATCAGTTCTGAACTAAAAGGCTACAGGAGGAATTTGATAAAACAGTAAATGCTATATTCCTTTGTTATAAAGCAGATAATCGGATGCTGTACATTACGTATCATCAATTACAGCATCATTCTGTACTGACTATCACTGTAAAGATAGTCAGGCTTCAGCCATTCAGTTTTTAAAAAGGCAAAAGAATGCATGTAAGGATCAGATTTTCTTTTTACAGCAAGTAAAAAACTCCACTTCCATAAAATATCCTTCTACTCTGATAGAATTTCTTCCCATTCTCCATGTGACTGGGCAACAACGTGGTATTGCACTGTTCTGCTGAAGTTGTGTTAACCTTATCTGGAGTGGCTTCACTACGCAGACTATGCCCAGGAAGTCTCTCAGTGTAGCTTCTTTGTTAAAAGTATTAGTTGTCCTGATCACTGGTTTAGGCTTAGATCTGTATGGAACCACTACTTCATCATACATTCTCTCACCAGAAAATGGCTGGATTTTAAAATCATCCTTGCTTTCTTAGCAATTACAAGTAGCGCATTCCTAATGTAGTTGTGTTGAATCCTTCGCACCTCAGTTACAGTAATTTGTTTAGTCTTGATCTGGGTGGTGCTTTAAATGGTTTTCTGAAACCCCCCCCAGCTCTGCTCCCAGAATTCAATTTCAAAGTAAATGTAGTTTCTGTGAGGTGCTTGTGGAGATAAAGAATTTAAATAATTTGAATAGATGGGTAGAACTCTTACATTGCAACATAGCTTTCCAGTGTGTCTGTCTCACCATCAAATTGTCTCCATCAATTTTGTTCCTCTATTTAAAAATGTATCTATTTTAGTACTGATTTAAAGTTATTGCTGAGCACACTTGGAAAGCTATGGAAAGCTTTTGATACTCTGTTGTACAAGTGCTCATGATTGATGTGGAACTGTACTGTTAAGAACATTAATACATTCTTCTGTCATAAATGATTATTTCTTTACTGTTAGGCTAAACTACTGAAGTGGCATGAGGGACATAACACAGAAGTGAGTTAAAAGTTGCTGCTACACATCGTAGAGCATGCATGACAGAGAAAGAGGCTAATGAAGGAAACTAAGCAGTTTCTCCCTCAGTAGCAGTTCTCCTTCAGTAGCAGAAGCTTAGGTACCAAAAAGCCACTGGAGGAATAGAAGATTGTGTTGGTTTTGGCTGGGGTAGAAATAATTTTCATCAAGGTGGTGAATACAGGGCTGTGTTCTGGATTTGTGCTGAATGCAAAGTTGGTAATACAGAGATGTTTTTGTTAATTCTGAATCAGGCTTACACACAACCAAGACCTTTTCATGTTCCCACACTGGGGAAGAAGTTGGGGTTACATGGGAGGTGACACAGCTGAGACAGGTGACCCAAACTGAACAAAGGGACATTCCAGACCATATGACATTATGCACAGTATGTGAAGTAGGAAGGGATGGGGGAATATATTTGAGTGATGACATTTGTTTCCTTTTATGTGTGAGGGGGCCCTGCTCTTCTTGGGATGTCAGAACACCTGCCTGCAAGGGAAGCACTGGATTAACTCCTTGGTTTGCTTTTATGTGCACAGCCTTTGCTTTCCCCATTAAACTGTCTTTATCTCAACCCATTAGTTTTCTTCCTTTTACGATTCTGATTCTGTCCCTGATCCTACTGGTGGAGGAGTGAGCGAGTGGCTGAGGGGCTTGGCTGCTGGCTTGGGTAAAGTGCAACAATGGTAGTATGTCATTCTACATCACATTTAATGTTTCGGGTTTTTTAAAAAATCTGTAACATTATCAAGTTACATAATTTACGGAAGTAAAATTTGCAAGGCTTGATTTTTGCAAAAGCCACTTAGCCAATTGAGATAAAGCTGCCATGGTGAATATTACATTGAATTTGAAAGTTATTTGTAGCAGCACTGTCCTTGACAACTTCAGATATGAAAAGGTTTTCAAAGACTGGTGAAACTCCTACATCAAGGATATTTTGAAGTTGGCTCAAAAATTAATGCAAACTAAGTCTTTCATGTGACAAGAAAGTAATGCCACTGTGACTTACCTGTTTGGTCTTTTTCCTTTTCAGTTTTTTTGTTCGCTCCTTTCTTCCCCTGTTCTTTGGTTTTATGAGCTTCTTCATGCTGCTTTTGCTCAGCAAGTGATTTATTTAGTACTTGGGAAAGAACAGAATCTCCTTCCCCAACCAGAAACATGGTCTTGAACTTGTTATATAGCATTGTAGATTTCTCCATGATAACTTGGCTAATTTTGAATTTCCGTATCTGAAATCAAAGTAATAAAACAGGCTCCACTTAGGTCCTTAAATACCTGGGTAATTTCATTACACACTAATGTAAATTCTTCATTTAAGCTACAATGAGATAATAGACTTTTGGACTTGAAGTGTCACTGAAACACAGAACTGCCAGGTTGGAAGGGATCTCAAAAGATCTCCCAGTCCTACCCTTCATGGGAAAGGGTGCCTGGACCACATTATCAAGCACCCTTGATCCCATCACATCTTGAAAACCTCTAGCAATGGAACTCCACCACATCCCTGAGGAAGTTGTTACAGTAAAACAATTGTTCTTACTGTAAAAGACCCCCGTTTTTTAGTATAAAAATAAAACCTTTCCCAGTGCAACTTGTACCCATTGCCCCTCATCTTCCCCATATGACTTCTGGTGAAGACAAAAGCCTCAACCCGCTCTTTGCAGCAACCCTTAAAACTGCTGGAATAACTTGAGGACTTTCCCAGGAAGGAAGGAACTAAACCCTTTAGTCTTTGGTTATAAGGCAGGTTCTCCGGCCCTTTGATCTTCTTGCTGGCCCTCCTCTGGGCCCTTTCCAGTCTGTCTGCATCATTCTTGATCTGTAGGGATCCACACTGGACGGAGTACTCCCAATAGTAAATAAAGCTGGTGTCAATTTAAGAAAACATACACCCCTTACTTTAAGTAACATTGAAAATCTCACCTTCTTGAGAGTTAAGATCATCTCTGTATGTTTCTGAGCTTGTTGCATTGTGACTTGAAGGGATGCAAGCTCATCAAGAGCCTCAATACACCTGTTCACATCCTGTATATAAACAAAAAATTAGTCTGAAGACTTACATGTTAGTAATCTTTAATGAGCCATACTAATCTAACTTCTGTGCTCAGTGATACCTTCCATAACATCCTTAATTAGACTATGCACTTAATTTCAGAACAATTCATATAGTCAAACTTGCCAACAAAAATTTAACACCAGTTTTCTCTTAGCTACTCCCATAAAAAGGCAGATTATACTTGACTAAGTTGTTCTGCTGTTAACCAAAATGTTGGTGGTTCATGCCCACCCAGGGATGCCAATTCTCGGGGAGGGTTTTTTCATCTGAGATTTAGATTGTTTAAAGTCCTTGGCCCTCTAAATGCCCTGAGTCGCGTTGGTATAAAAAAGTAGAGTCTTCAAGGTTCTGTTTTCAGGTCTCTCATGGTGTTTATTATTTGATATTACAGAATTTTCTCTGCTCCCAGCCGAGGTCCGGACAGCAGCTGGGACTGCCCACGATGGGATGTCCCCTTACATTTACACAGATAACTACGGGTCGGTTATTTGCTATTTCGTACCAATGCCTAGTGCTCACACTAAAAGGGTCATTTCTACTTTGACCCGATCAACTCTAATTACCTTGTGCCATCACCACCTCAAAAGATGGAGGACAAAGAAGAAGGAGAAAGTCACAAGATACTACTCAAATTCCACCATTTACCTCTATTTTATGAACTCTCTAACTACTGAACTTTACATCTTCTATTGTGCTGAACTACTGTTTTCAACGTCCCTGTGGTTTCCAATTCCTTTCTCTGTGTCAGAAGCCTCTCCTATAGACTAAAATCAAACCCAGTGTTTTCCTGGGCTCTGTGCCAAGGTCTCTGAGCCCCCTGGACCTGCTCTACACTCCCCTGTCCAAAGCTCAAATTCCCTTCCGCAGGTCCCAGGTCATCCAAGGGGATGTCCTTGGACTCCAACACCCTGCCCCACAGTATTCTTTGCCCTCTTTTTAAGTAAGTTTTCACAGATGCACCACCATCCAGTCTAAGGGGCTCAGCCATGCCCTGCAGTGGTTCCTCCATGAGAGCAGGCTGGAACTGACTAAGTCTAGCACAAGGCAGTCCCCGCCACTCACTACCAGAACCTCGCCTCCAAGACCTAGAACAACTCTGTGTTTCCCTAGCTGGAACAGCTTGCTGCTCATCATGCTGCCATCCTTCTTGACTCACACTTCTTATCTTTGTATTTTCTCCAGACTGAACACTCCCAGCTCTCTTGGCCTCCTCTTTTTCAACATATGCTCCAAGCCCTTAATTCATCTTTGTGACCCTTTACTGGGCACCCTATAATATGTCCATATCTCTATTGTTCTAGGGAGCCCAAAAGACAGTCCAATGTCTCATCAGAGCGAAGAAGACGGCAACCACCACATTACTTCGATGTTCTGGCAACTCTCTCTCTGCAGCCCAGAAAGCTGCTGGCCGCTTTAGCTACAGAAGTGTATTGGTGACTAATGCTAAGCTTGGTGTCCATCAATACCCCCAGGTCATTTTCTGACAAGATGCTATTCAGCCACTCTGTCCCCAGCCCATGCTGGAAGCATGGGGTTATTGCTCCACAGGTGCAGTACTGGAATTGAAGTTGATGAAGTTCCTGTTGGCCCATTTCTCCACACTGTTCAAGTGTCTCTGGATGGCAACACTCCCACCAAACCTTTGATTTCAGTTTTGTGTCATTTGAAAACTAGCTGTAGGTGTGGTTTGTATCATCACCCCAGTCTTCAATGACACATTTTAATAGCATTGACTGCTAGTGACTGTCCTCTTGCTGGACTCCACCACTGGTAAGTTTTTTGTGCCCTGCTGTTCAGCCACTTTTCAGCCCACATTTCTATCTGCCATTTTAGTTCAGACTTCATAAGTTTGTCTTTGAAGCTGTCCCGAGAGACAGTGCAAAAAGCCTTTTTAGTCTTAAGAGAAACAATATCCACTCCTTCATCCATCAAACCAGTCATCTCACAGAAGGACATCATTTTAGTCAAGCATAATTTCATCTTAATTAACCCAGGCTGACAACTCTCAAGAGCTCTTACTTCATATCATTGGAAACAATTTCCAGGAGGATTTGTCCCATCACATTTCAAGGGACTGGTGTGAGATTGATTGCCCTGTAGTAACCTAGATCCTCCTCCTGCAAGATGAATGTGACATTTGCTTTCTTCCAGTCCTCAAGAATCAGCCCCTCATCACCATGACTTTTCAAAAACAAAATGTAGTGGATGGTCAATGACATCATCCAGCTCCTCTAGCACTCTTCCACTTATCTGTATTGGGTCTCTGTCTAAATGTTGTCTAATTGGATCTTTGTCCTCTGAACATCAACATTTTCTTGTATTAATCTCCCCATTGTCTCAGAGATCTAGGATTCCTGAACAGAACTATACAAGCAAATTGAAGTCAGGATGACACTGGTTACCTTAGCCATCTCCTTTTTCACTAGAGCACCTATCCACCCATGCCATTCAGCAGCAGGTCTGCATTTTCCTAGACATTAAGATGAATCAACCTGGAGGTGGTAACCCCTAAAAGTGAGCCACATCGCCTTGTCCTGTCTTCCCTCTAGCATGCTCTCTCAATCCTTCCAAGCAGATCCCTGTAGAGGTCAAAGTCTGCTCTCCTGTGATCCTTTTCATCCTGCTCGCTTCTCCCTGAACTTCACGATCACAGTCAGTGCAGCCAAGGTTGCCTCTGACCTTCATATGCCTGACCAAATCTTTGCTGTCTGGAGGATCAGGTCTAACAGGGTGTCTTGCGGTATCAGCTCCTTCATCACCTGTGTTAGGCAATTACCAAACTCCAGAAGCTTCCTGCACTGCTGTGTTATCTCCACCTCCCTTCAGCAAATACCAGGATGTTTTAAGCTTTCAGTTAGAATCAAAGGTGTCTCCCCATTGTCTGAAGATGACTTAATTCTCTACTTCTTTGATCAGGTGATCTGCAGTAGCTGTTCTCAGGAATGTCACTCATTTTGGCTGGCCTATTAATCCTGATCCATAAGCTCCCAGCTAGCTTTTCAGCTGTCCCAGGGCAAAGCTCCACACATTTCAACTGGTCTCTCACAAAGTTATCCTTCATCTTGTCTTCCCACCACCCATCTTTCTTAAAGAGCCTGTAAACACATAAGGCAAGGCTCACCTCACTTCTGCCAGAATCTCTAATACCAATGAAACCACAGCCCTGCAACTGCTGAGATGTCCAGTTCCCCACGGTTGCTCCTCACACTATATGTACTAGTATACAGCCATCCCTAAGGAGAAAAACAGTTGTGCTGGCATTCCAGAATGATTCTGAGAGTTTTCCTCATTACGCTGCACTGCCAGCAGTTTCTCATTCAGTGTGCTGATGCTTGTGGTCATGCCACTTGAATCCTGTTCTGCAAAGAAATTCTGCTGATTAACATCATCCTGCTGACATCCGTTTACATCCGATTGCCATACTGTTCCACCATTTCCTCCTTTGCTACCATTCCTAGTTAGATGCTCTTTAACCAGGCTGGCCAACTCCTTGGCAATACTACTTTTGGGTGGATCCTGCCACCTCCTGGCATACCTATCCATTCCACTGGGAGACTTTTTCTCAATAAAGGGATCACCACCTGGGTCCCCATATCTTTACCATTACCCTCAAAGTCACACAGTCATGCTTGATACTTTCCAAGTGTCCCCTGACTGCTGCCCAGCCTGAAAACCTGCAGCAGCAAACAAATGCTTATAAGGCCAGAAAGCCTCTAACATCTGTCAGTAACATTCCAAATCCAAACTCCTGACAAGCAGCAGATTTCCCTTGAAAGTGAGTGGAGTCAGTGGACTGGAGCCCTAATCACTTGCATCCTGCTACTGCATCCAGTGTCCTGGTGTTTCCACGTAGCTCAGCAAGCTGATCTGGCACCAAATGTTCTATTTGAGGTAATTCTGTTTCAATGTTTCTGGTAAATAATTTATTATGTAGTATTTTCAAACAAAACAGATTTCATTTGCTGACACTCATCTTTCACTGCTCATAGTAACAGCATTTAAGCATCAGTTCTCTCTCATACGGAAAAAAATAATTTTCAGAGTATTACAAATGAGAAATATTTCCTACTGGAATTTTAAACATGAATCAGTTAAAAATATATATATACTTACAAGATTATCAATTTTCAGGGAATTCTTTATTTCTGCATGTATCCTTTGGAGCCTAGAATCCACTGAAGTTTCTGAAGATTAAAAACAATACTCATGAATATTTGTTAATCACATTAGGTTTGCTTTTGCAGAAATGATTCCACAAGTATGAACCTCATACAGAATGCAGAAGAAAACAGACAGGCATCCTACATGCACGCATAAATACAATCAGAAAAAAAGCATGCAGCTTTTTAAAACTGAACATTATTGGCAACCCACACAATTTTTTTCCTTAAGAGTTACAGTTGAAAAGAATCTTCTATTTCAAAACACAGCTGTCACCCTCTAATTGTAGGCCAGCTTAACATGAAGTTTTAATAAATATTAAGAGTTACAAGGCTGGAAGACTTCCCTGACAGGACACCTGGATATTGATGGTTTGTTTTCTGTAAACTGGTCATGATTCAAGTCACGGTTTGTGGGAACTGACAGTGGTCAGAACATGGATTCTTAGGCTCCAGGCAGAACCCTGAAGCCTGTGGGAATCCCAAGGCCAGAACTCTCCCAGTATGGCCTAGAAGATCATAAGGGGGAACCCAAAACATATCTTGTAGATATCGTTCTCCTGATACCTGGTGTTTTTCCAAGTAGTTTACTGGTATAGATGTTTACAAAAAGGTGGTGCCCTAAAGGACCAATCCTATTCATTGAACCGAAACACTGTATAAAAGAATCTGTCTCAATAAACTTGGCTATAATGACCTCTGAAGAAATCGGAGTTCCACATGTTGTTACATGTCCTGAATGGTAATGATAACAGTCCAAATCCATCCAAATAAAATGTTCCCAGTACACACGCTTCAGATGTGTGAAAGATGAATGGACATTGCATTCCGAAATTCACATGCTGAATGCCTGCTTTGATTTGGTATGTATTCTGAACAATAATGTGAGCAAAGAGTTTCCTTTAAGTCAAAACCCATCTTGGTTAGGTTTGGGTAGTTTTTATCTGCTCTCTTGCCGCAACATTGGGTTGGGTAGAGTCCATGCCACAGGATCTGTACTATACTACAAATTACAGATTACAGACAGTGATTTGTATTGCCCTCAAAGATGGGAGTACTGAAAAAGGAATTAATTATCCCCATGAAGGTTGGTCTGCAGGCATGGTTTAGCAGACAAGACCATAGAAATCTGAATCTAAGCCTCCTACTTAGTATCTAAATAGTTTCAAGAGGTCCCTCAGAGTACTGTGTTATGAGAAGATACAAAGGAAAAAATGATGGAATAACTGAAGTGATTTATATCAAAGCATAAAAGCTTTTTTCTTGTGTTCACAAACAGAAGAGATTGAAGTTTAAAAGCTCAAATGACAGTGAAGTCAGAATAGCAAAGACCTGTTCTACTGCATTGCACTGCAGAAAGAACATAGAAGAAAAAAAATGCACTGTTTCACAGACTGAAAGAAGAATCATGGATCAAACATCTCAGACTGAGATCTTGCACAGCCACCCTCAGCAGTACATTATCTTATCCAGGAAGAAATTCCATTGAAAATATAAAATTATCAAAAAGTACTGCTTAGATCTTTAAACTAACCTCTCTTCTTCTCAATCTTCTTAACTTCTGTTTTCTTGCCTTCTTCTTTATTCTGCCTATCAAAAATGTTGAAATGTTTTTACAATTTTGTAAAACCTGTTTTTTTTCCCCCCAGTTTCTGGATGAGATGCAATATTATGAAGTATTATCTCACGAGAAAATTAGCATGCAAAAATCACAAAGATCCAAATCCTGGTTTTCAAGGACAAACAACTTAACAAAAATTAATTATCTAAGATATTGCTGATAAATCCTCCATACTCAGAGTTGTATTTTTCTAGAAGCTGCAAATTAAAGGATTTTAAAAACAAATAATTTCCAAACTTTATTTTGGTTCTTATTAACATAATATATTAACTGGTAAAATGGCATTATACAGAACTAACTTTTCATTTCTTATGGAAAGAATATATTTTAATTATCCTGACAAAAAGAGTAAAATTATTTACCATAATGTAGAGAATTTATGGAGAGATCAATTAATCATAATCAGCTCCTATATGACTACTTTATCAAATAATTAATTGTAATTATACATATGTAAGTATTCATATTTTACAACTGGCCATAAATGCATCAGTAATAATTTTAAAGTTCTTTCAAGAAGTAGTAATACAGAAAAAAATTATTACAAGTGCAGTGAAACCTATTTGATCTTTCCCCAATTGTATCACTGTAAATAAAGCTGAGAGTCAAGACAGACTAAAAAATTTATCTGCATTTCAGTTACAGGATGAAGACAGGCAAAAATCTTTGAAAAAAACTTTTGAGCTCTTTATGCAAAGATCATTAACTTCTGTTTAACAATCCCTCAGTTTTGTCTGACTGAAGAATTTAAAAGGATACTTTTATAATTTATATATTCCAGCATATCACGACTAAATGTCCTGTGACTAGTTTGCTTCCTGTCATACTAATACGCATTCATAAAATATGTAGGCCTGAAAGAAACATCTTCCATGTTTCTTTCATAAAGAATACAAAATTTGTCTACTTCAACTAGCAGCACAACCTCAACAATAGATAAACTTTGTATATGTACAGAATGGCGCATAAAGCACCATAACCAAATACTAATAAAGTAGCTACCAGAAAATGGATACTACTTATATCAACCTATAATAGTTTTACTTTTTATAAATATTGAGTTTTGTGGTATTAGTCATCAACGGTAATTAAATTCATTATGCATTCACTACTTCTCCTTTATCTTACTGAAATAAAACTCCATCTACCCTCCAATGCATAAAATATGACAGCTCTTTTAAAGCAGAAATTTGGCTGTTATAATAAATCAATATATGACAGTTTGATTCCCACAATCAAATCAGCATGTGTTAAATAGTGATACATTAAAAGCTGCTAAGATGCTAAGGCAATATAGTATCTCTGAAACTGGAAATGCTTAGGCAAAGTATTTATGTGAGGTCTCCAGAGGAGTGACAGGAAGAGGAAAAATGGCTAGAACATGAAAAGAATACCCAAACAAACTACATTTTTGTTGGGGAATGTGAAAAAGACAGGATTTTTTTTAACAGGTAAAGGGGACTTTCACTCTCTTTCTCTCCTCCAAATTTTGACCTTGTTCTCCCCCTTTCTTCTACCCTCTCACCAACAGTGGGGATGAGAACATCAAGCTTTTGTGGTGCAGCTTCTTCATTCATTTGCAGAATAGCAAATGAGTCAGATTTCTTCCTATTGTCTTAATCTCCAAGTCCCTGGTGGGATCTTCTCTCAATTCTTATGTTTGATTCAAGTAATCTTCTATCTGTTCTTGGTATCAGTCAACCGGCTTTGCAATACTAGAGTAATTATTTTTATCTTATTCTGTTTGACAGCATGTGTTCCTACTGTCAGACACAGAAGGAAATGCTTTCCCGATAACTTATGCATTCCATAACTCATCAAAAATCCATAACCATGGATTAATACCAGGTTTTACCAATTTAATCTACAAATTTTGTAGAAAAATATATGGCTGTCCTGAACAGTTTTTTGCACCAATCCCTTTTCTCATGAACATTCTTCAGTTAGTTCTAAAATGAATATACCAGCTGTCCTCTGCTAGAGATTCTACATCACTGAAAGACAGACATCACTTAATTTCTATGTCCCATTTTTCCTATTCTCCCAAAACAGAACATATTGGTTCAAGAAGCTTTCCACCCTCCCTTCAAACAGAAGTTAAGAGAGAAAACCAAAATGGGCAGGGGGAGAGAACAGTAGAACACAGTGCAAACCAATTTCGAAGTTTCTCAGAAATTTCACCTCCTGTTAGGTTCAACATATTCCTACAACTTGCAGGCGTTGCATGTTAAAATATACTCACGATTCAGATTCTGTCTGTTCCTCTTGCTTACGCTTTTTTTCTGTTACTTCTCTCTCATGCTGGCTTCTTACCGTGTTTCTTCTGTGAGCTGCTGGAAAGCTTCTTCCCCCTTTCTTCTTCTGTTTTCATTTGGCATTTAATGATTGGAATGAAAAAAGTAACATTATTATTGTTTCTGTAAACAATGAAACTAAGTATCTTTGAAACAACTCTACTCCACAGAGCAATCTGCAAACACCCCTCTTCCCTGAAGCTGAACATAATTTCATTAGTCCTTTCTCCTTTTTTTCTTTTCAATACTAAGCACCAGAAAACAATGCTATGGGAAATACTAAGCACAAGAAAAATGACAACATTACAAATTGCTGGCTAGAGGGAGTTTTGTGCCTTTCAAAAATGTGATTTCACGCCACATGTTCTCCAGATATACCCAAGGATAACAAAATCTGTCTTCCAAGTAACTTGGATTAAAAAAAACCCATAAGCCTCTTGACACTTAAATATTTTGTTAAAAAAGTGTCTTAGAAAATACTAGAAGTTCCTGAAAGAATTATTTGAGAAAAATACAGATCTGAAACTTTTATTATATATATCTGTATACTAGGCACACCAGACTCTTACTGCCAGTAAGATCTAGCATTAACTTGAAGAAAGATCTCCAGTGATACTACTTTCCTCTATAATAAATTTATCAGGAATGCAAAATTATACCTTGTCCCCTTCTTGTTCTTCTCCTTCATCTTCAGAATCAGAAGCTGATGTAGAACCCACTTTTGCAACATTTTTCCTTTTTGCTTCAGCTTCTCTCTTTCCTTCCTTTTTATCAAACTCCTTCTTTGATTTTTCCTCTTCCTTCAGACTTTCCTCATCTTTTTTCCCTTGCTTTTTGGGCTTTTCTTCTGTTCCTTTTTTCTTTGACTTCTCCTCCTCATTAAGACTATAACAAGAAGAGTATTTAGGCATCACAGGCATTATCTACAGTGACTTAAAAGAAAAACATTCTAACTCAGGAAGCTGGGTCTTTTTAACCACATAATAGTAAAATGATGAAGTTAATTTGCTTAACTACTCTTCAAAATTACTCTTCCTCTGAAATTAAAACCCATTACCTGTGGGGGGAAAAGCACAGCAAATAAATATCGGTATGAAGATCCTAATAAAGGTTACATTAACAGAAGTGAATAGATCCTAATACAAGAAGTTCATTCTCAGTGAATGAAAGTTTATAAAGTATACTTATTTAAGTTGTTCCTATTTCAAAACTGTCCATCTGCTAATTTATAGAAAACTAAACCTATGTTCAACTTTTCCTTGAGTTACTAGAAGCACTAGATTTGACCTAAGAACTGAAGATGGCAAAACCAAAATTCAGGTAAATAACAGTGTTGCAATTTCATCAGAAGAGATTTCTGAAAAAAAATGTACCACTATTTTATTTTTGCGTGATGTTATATTTTCTCTTAATAAACATCTTTCCCCTTGACTCAGCACACAGTCATATAAGGAATTTTGTACAGATTAAACATGTTTTTTATTAAGATTTTCTCTCTCCTCTTTCAGAAATGTCCTTCCTTGAATTACTCTGTATTATAAAAACATCTACACAAATAGTAACTTATACTGAACTCTAAAGGGGCAAAAACCTGTCAGGAGTAATAATCTTCAAGTCTTAACTTAAGGAGCAACACAGCTGACAGTGAAGAAGCTTTATAATGAGAAAAAACTCACAAGTCACCCTCTGAAAGACACGATGGTTTCACCAACTTGGGTCTCCCTCTTGGTTTTGGAACTTTTACTTCAGAAGCTAGTAGTTATAGAGAAGTAACAGGTTAGTCCACCATCTGTTCCTTGTCTATATGTCAAGATACTTACTCAACATAAGCCATGCTTAAATCAAAATATACACCTTTAAGTTTGTTACTGTACAGAATTCAAGTTCAGTACAAAACTTAAACTTTTCAAAGAGATCTTGATTAAGTGTTGACAGTTTTTTTAGCTGACTCTTGTGCTTTCTGCAACCTATGCAGATGTGATTTGTTTCACATGTTGCATAACTAAGATGAGTCTTAAGTTAAATAATGAGAAATCTGACATTAGAGAATGAAAAGCAGTTACTTACGCCTAAATTTGTTTTGTTGTCCACTAGTTTTACTCACATCTTGGGGTTTCCATCACTTTTCAGGCTAACAAACCACTGTCAAGGAGTTTCTACCACCACACTACAGTGTAGATCAAACCTCTTTGTTTCCTCAGATTGACCATATTGCTAGGAGTAAGGCAAACAGCCTGCCTTCTTGGCACTTATGTATCCCAAATGTACCACAGTGACTATGTTATCAGGAAACATAATATTCAGTGTTTAAACTCCTGTTGGTTGTAGCACAGAGCACTTTTAAGCATTCTATCAACAACAAAAAAGGCTGCATATATTTTCCAAAAAGGTTTTTTACACAGGAGGCAAAAGCATCTCTTACAGATCCATTCTTGCTCTCACTGAGAGTAGTTAGTGAAAACCAGCAAAAATTTTAAAGATAAAAGCACAAATATGAAAAATTAATATTTAGTACATGTAATGAAATGGCAGAGGGAGATGAATTAATACTTGATTTCCTCACAGCTTCCATGGCAAAAGTAATTAAAGTCTATTCAATTATGAGTCCACTATATTGTTTTTCTATTGTCAGCAAATACAGAGGACTGTAAATTATTTGTTTCCCTGACTAGGTGCTTGTACAATGTACTTAAATGCTACAAGAACTGTCTTCCAAAGCAGTAATTAGTGCTCAATAATACCTGCAAGTTTGCCATTAGAGTGACAATACATCATTGCTAATTTGAAAGAAACAGGCACTACAGAATTATCACCAAATGATTCTAACAAAACATGCCAAAAATATCAGTTATATTTTCTTTTTATTTGCCCATCAGTCAAACACAGACTATCTTAAACATCTTTTTGAACAAGTCTCTTCAGGTCTTATTTTGTTTTTCTTGTCCTCTGAACTCCACTTACATGCTCCTCGTTCCCCCAATTCTCATCTTTGTGTTTTATCATCTTTATTTATCATCTTTATTTATCTTCTAACTTTACCAAAGTATTTTACAGACCTTTAATGAATACAAACCTTTATGACGCAAACCTGCCAGAGTGCTCCTATCATATATCTACACTTAAGCAGTATTCTGCAAAGACTGACCTATTCTAAAAAGTAATACTTTTTTTTTCCTCTTCCTTCTGACTTTCCTCATCTTTTTTCCCTTGCTTTTTAGAATAGTAATACTTTTTAGAATACACAAACCAACCAGTCTTTAATTTAGAAGACTAGGCATTAATACTAACGATTTAAATCCATTTATGTCATGAACTCATCCATCTGAGACGTTTTCTCACTACAATCTATTAGCAAAATCTGCCTTTAGCATTCAAAAACATTCTGTAGTACTTCAGGGGAAGGAGATAATTCCCTGACTAATTCTCCTACAATACTTCTGTGGTGAAGAAAATGTAATCATTCTTCTGAAGTTACCTGCTGGTCTTCCTCTTTTGGGGCTTACTTTTGGAGACACTGGTCCAGTAGTTGCTGCTGCCCCTGCTGCTGCTTCCTCAGCTTCAGCTTGTTTTTCAGACTAATTTAAAGAATGATTTCACCAGTGAAAAAAACTCATGGCACCAATATCTCAATTACTTTCTCAAACAAACACCTTTAAACTTTTGGAAGTATGTGATTACTTGTACACACACACAGTCTCTGGACTTAGTAACAGGTTATACTTAAGTATTACTAATTTTACCCTCTCCAACTCCAAATGGAGAAAACAGTCAATAACATAATGTCCAGAATAACAGACTACTAGAATACAAATACAGCATGCTACTTTTCTGTGAAAAATATACTAAGGTCACAGATACTTCATACTCATCCCCCATCCTTGCTGTCAGCTGAAACTTTGGAAGTTAAGGTTTCAAACATAAAATTAAGATCTGCTCTAATTAATTCTAGTTTTTAGTTGGGTCAGTGCCCTGATCTGGCTTGCTGTGTGACCACAAGAGCATTAAGGCTGGCGTATGCTGAGCAAGCAGTTACTCTTTCAAAGTAACTCTGTATTCTCCCAGGTTGTAGAGACCACAAAAAAATCACAAATCTGTGAAAAAGGGGCGTATTTCAGGTGTTAGTTCAATACGGTGAAAATGTTAAAAGAAATTTTTCAGAGCTTCAACACAGGCTATTCTATTAGCAGTTTAGCAACACTTTATGTCTTATTTGTAATGAGCTGTTTGGGAAAGATAAGGACTCCATATTTAACCTCAAGTTAAAAAATAATTAAGACTTGTAAAACATTCTGGGAAAACTTTTGTTCCTGCAGATTTTCAGACATTTGAAAACGGCGTGTAGAGTGTCAAACACTTAAATTTATGCATAATCTGTCATTAAATGAAATAACATCCACTATTATCACATCTGAAAAATTCTAGTAATGTGAAGTAATTCAACATGTTGTTACCTTTCTTTTTCTTCCTCTTCTAGCAGCTTTAGGAATAGAAGCATCATTTGTTTTCACCACATCCTGTGAAGATTAAAAATGTTCCTAAGAATCTTAATAAAACAAAGTTATATTCCATTTATTCTATTTTTTTAATACAACTGAAGCCTCTGGCACCCAATCTAGACAAGAATCTTATTATGTACATGAAGACACTGAATGCATTTAAATTAATAAAATCCAAAATTATTAGACATAAGGAAGAAATTCTTTACTGTGAGGGTGGTGAGGAATGGAACTAGTTGCCTGCAGAGGTTGTGTCTGCCCCATCCCTAGCAGTGCTCATGGCACAGTAGGACAGGGCTTTGAGCAACCTGGTCTAGGAAAAGGTACACTTGTCAATGACAAGGGGATTGGAGCCAGGTAATTTTTCCAACCCAAACCATTCTATGATTCTGTGATTATCTTATACTTAGGACTTTTTCCTTGAGAGATTAAAAAATAAGTTAAGTACTAAATAATACTCTGTTCCAAATTAAGATGCTATGTAGTGATGTTTTGGATGTTAATCTGTCTGGACTCTTTATCTAGTCTTTAGAAGACGTACATTTGCAATACAGTAAGTGTAAATAATGGTAAGTGATAAAATACACAGTCTTCCAACTGTTTCAATTGAACTTATGGACAAATCAGACTAGAAGTTTCCTCTCAGATGAAAACTTCTATTTCTGGAAGCTTCAGTAGAGAGATATAAATGTGTGTGAACACACAAAAAGTTTTACATAATTAAACACCTCCTGAAGCTGCCACAGTAGTAATAACTGTAGTGTCTTAATACTCAGTAATAGATTTACACCAATAAACAGAACATTATGATGTTCTCTGTTACACAGAAAAAACAAACTCTCACATACTTCTTTACTGGTTTTGTCAGAAGGTAGATCATCTTCCTTTGAAGTATCCATCTCCTTTTCTTCTGTTTCAGCTTCTGTAGGTAAGTTGTTATCCCCTTTAGGCGATAACTGCAAAGCAAGTCAACAGAGAATAAAAAAAAATGTTAGGAAGTATTTTATAGTGAAAAGAGAACATGCTAATTACCATCAGGCTGCTCTTCACTTTAAGTAGTTTAAATCTGTTCAGCCTCAAAAAGAGAAGACTGAGAGGAGCCCTCAACAATTCGTTTAAGTGCCTGGGGAGTGGGTGCCAAGAGGATGGATCCAGGCTCCGCTCTGTGGTGCCAAGCAACAGCACAAAGGCACTGGGCACAAACTGATGCACAGAATTTCCACCTCAACATGAGGAGAACTTCTTCACTGTGCAATGACCAAGCACTGCAAAAAATTGCTCAGAGAGGTTGCAGAGTCTCTCTACCTGCAGATCTGGAGAATAATCTGGAGATAATCCTGTCCAGGGTCCTCTGGGATGAGTCTGCTTGAGCAGAAAAGTGAGCTAGACTAGGTTCCTTCCAGCCTCACCCATTCAGTAATTCTGTGTGAATAACCCTTCAGCCAGCTAAAGATACCTGTCGTGACTGTGCTTTCTCACTGGTTTTGTGCACCTGCTCACTGACGGGGCATGAGAAACTGAAAAGTCCTTGGTTTAGGATAAACAGTACCTGGCAAAAGCTAAAACATCAGTGTGTTACCTCCATTTTTCTCACAATAAATCCAAAACACAGCACTGAGCCAGCTACTAAGATGAAAACCAAACCTATCCTAGCTGAGACCAAGCCAAATAGTAAACAAAGCACAAGCAAGTTGTTTTATCATTTGTGAAATTATAATTTATTCACTTTTTCTTCTTTTGTTGGGTTTTTTTTACACCTTTAAAATATTAGCTTTGGTTTGGTTTTGGTCTTGAAAAATCAAGAGTTTGTAATTATTTACCTGAAAATAATCAACATTTCCTTGCAACCTATATATCTGCATATCTTTAAGATTATCAGTTCTCTCAATTTGAATACTATTGGTTTGTCCCACTTTCACATACCTTTTTTAAAATCCTGTTTTTAAGTATCTGCCTTTTCAAATTTCAACACTAAACAAATCACACAATATTTCTTATTATGTAATATCCCTGAGTCTTTTTACAGAATACAATTTTAAGACAGAAGAATTATTGGTTCAGTAAAACCAAACGAAACCAGAGTACAAGGACTGCTTAATGGAATGTTATAGCTACATTAGCATAAAAAAAGAAAAGAAAATTGCTCTGTATTTTGCCTTAAGATGATCAATTAGGCAAATCTATACAAAAGAACCCAGTCAGGATCTTCTATTCCATCTCTGTGTTTAAATAGCTCTATGTCTTTCTGTTTCTGTTACACTGTGCCAGTATTGAACAGCCTAAAAGCACTTTTGATGAGAAACATGAAGCTTAAATCATCGGTATCCCCACTGGCAAATGCTCCTTGAGGCATAAATTCAGAGTGAAGCAATCAATCAGCCCAGTTTAAAATGTTTCCCCCTCACAGCAGCAAATGCTAAGAACAAATGTTTTTATAGGCAGCATGCATAGACAACAGCAGCACTAGTTTGCTAACATTGTCAGGAAATTACAAGTTTTGAAGCCCTGCTAAGGTATAGCAAATAGAACCCAAATCACCCTCACATTCCACACTTGCAAATACTCTAAAATAAGGAACTCTTGGCAGTAAGACTTTGGGAGAAATAATCCATCTATAATTCTGCAGGCTTCAACTCACCAAAACCATTCTCAACATCATCTATCAGAATACTACTAGTAGATAAATTTTTTCCCCTCCAATCAAAGGACTTTTTTACTCTTGAATAAACAGCTACTGGACACTAATCCTATTTGCCATGTACTTGATACATTGCAAATTCCACGTTTGCAACTGTGAATCAGTACTGAAGGACAGCCAGCAACACCTACAGAAAAACTATATTAAATCTTGGCAAGTAATCAAAATGGAAACAGAGGTCAAGAATAAAGGCAAGTCTATTCAAAACAGTCTGACATTTAATTTAAGGGCACTGCTCATCCTGTTGAGTAGTAATTTCCAGTAATGAGTTACAAATAAATGAGGTACCACAAATGTCAATCCTGCCTGCATGATCATTTTTGTGATTTTACAATTCTTAAAACCACTGAGAAGGGTTGACCACACAGTATCTCTCCCATGCCATGTGAGAAATATCCCCATATGAACAAAACATTCAAGAATAGAGAAAAGTTCAAAGCAGTGTACTACTGCTTTGAATCATCAGATGTACAGTAAGCTACGAAACATCATCCCTCACAGTATAAACAATGTACCGCACCAGCAAATTGAAACAAAGATGTTTCAGACTGAAGAGAATTTTTTGGAAGGTTTCTAAGGTATGCACACATTTACAAAGCAAAGGATTTAAACTCTGTATTAACTACTGCATACTGTTTTCTGGCTTAAGAGTTAAATTGATACAGCTGTGAGATTCTCTATATCCTAAGTAGTTCATTAAGGGTATGATCTAATTCAAGCTGATTGTTATAAAACTTTTCTGGAAAATACACTTAAGTACCCTTTCACCCATGATAGACGATAATGCTCTGTCCTGCTCTTCAATATAAATGATTACAACTGAAAGTGAGTCATACCTGTCTATAATATGAAAAAGTCTTCAAAAACAGAAAGGGAGAAGTTAACCTAATTCTTGATGATAATTATAATTTCCAACTTCTCCAGCTTTGGAAGTAATGTATCAATTTAGTTCAAGCGTATTATGGTATAGAAATACAGGCTGGTAAAGAAATTAATTTTCAAAAAACATATAGCACCGTAAAAGGAAAACAGAAGGACAAAAGTATGACTTAAGCATACCTGGAAAGAAGCAAACACAGGCTAGTTATAACATTAAACCACAGTTAAAGTATTTAAGTAAACACTTTGCAATATAGTTTTGACTTGAAAATGTTTCTGGCAGAACAAAGCAGAAATTCAGTCACTTACTTTTGAGACAGAACACTTTTTTCTTTTGGCTCCTGCTTTTTCTTCACTCCCCTCAGCAGGCTCTTGACTGCTTTCTTCAACAGTTTCATTAATAGCAGTGTTAATGGCTGGATGAGGCTTCAATTAAAAAAAAAAAATCAAAAATGAGATCTAAATCCCCTCCTTATCTGAGATGTATTCTCCCAAATACATTACTGAAGAAATCATCATGTCAAGGAACCCCTTACTAGAAGGACAAGAATATTAAATACAACTTATTTCAATAATTTCCAACTACATTTTCAAACTCTAATGCTGTAACAACTCATTGTCACATTACCATACTGCAATGTAGGTGTTTTCTTATGTATAATAATTCTATATGTTAACATATCTGAAAGATACAAAAAAATTTTTTCATCAAATACAACATCTGGTGCTACTATCAAGAAGTGCATTTTGAAATACGCTACTAATCCTAACTGATTCAACTACTTTTTCTTAAAACATAAGCAGAAAAAGGATTACAGTAAGATTTAATGAGTTGAAAGTTAAAACTATAGTAACACAGGAGATAAAGCCTAAATTACTCTTTTTTTCCTCCATTACATTGTGTCTGGCCTTCTCCCTCTTACATGCTAGCTACTTCAAATGAAGTTGGCAGAACTCCCCTGACCTTTCTTCCCCACTGGGGAAGTGGGTTTGGGTTTAAGCCCAACCTATAATCTCCTTTCTGCCCTCCAACTCCCTTACTAGCAGTTACAAGCAACATCTGCAAAGTATCAATATTGTTCTTAGAACATTCCAGTTCTGGCAATGAAACAGAAAATACGGCTCTCAGAAGGCCTTACTAAGATAAAAAATGCGGTGGAGAACTGCTGGTAAACAACCCATTTTGCCACTGCTTTGGTCCATCAGAGGGAATAGTGGCATTTACAAAGCAGAAGCAGATTGCAGTTTCTTGAGCCTAACTGCTGACAGTGCGAACCACAACACCTCAGTGCTGGAATGCTCTGCAGCTGAAAATGTGGTGCAGCAATGGGCCACTGCCAGGGACAGGGGCATCCCGGGAATGTCATGAACCCTGATGCACATGCCATTGTCATGGCTCCCACGCTGCAGTGAAACTGCTGAGTCAGTGTCACAAAGCACCACCTAGCCAGGACAGAAATGAGTGGGCAGCAAGTCCCAGCAGAACTCTACCCACCGACAGAGGAAAGAAGGATCTTCACAGGATGCTGCAGATTGCTGGTGGTGACTACCTTTCTCCCTTTTTTGTAATTTTTTGCTTTTCCCTACTTTTCTATTTTCTTCCTTGCTCAGTTCTTTGACAGTGAATAAAAGTGAATTACTCTTTTGATCATCATCATCATTTGACCTCTTTTGTCATTTAATCTTGCTCCTGGTATATTTGAATTTCCCCACCATGTGTAGGGTGGTGGACGGCTTAGGGCACACTCCCAGCCGGAGACATACTCCCAGTAAAAGTACAAAAAAGAAGGAAAAAAATTGCAAGTGAATGCCTCTATACTAAGTGCTGACTAGTCTGCCCCTTTAATGCCATCTTGTATCCAGATTAAAAGCACAATTTTGCCTCAATGGTCACATGATCACCCACTTCCCTCTGACCATATCTGCTGCATGCCCAAACACAAAATTTCCTACTCATCCTGAATTTTTAAGCTCTGACTCCCAAACTGTCTTCCCTGCTGTGCTTTTTAAGTGTATAACTTAGGTCTAAGAATCTTTAAAATTGAAGAGTTGTATGTAGATAAAACATACAGATCAAAGAATATCCTAAAATACATTCAATACATCCAAGACTGCAGCTAAAGAAATGTGTCCATTCACCTATGCACTGAATAGTATAACATATTAGCAGGCCATAATACATTATTCTACTTTAAAATATTGTTGGGAAAACTGTATTTACTCATAAGTACCTACGTTAACTTTCCTTTTCATAAGCAGCTACTTGCCATCACTTTCAAGATCCCTCATATCCGCGGGCAGGCACCGGTGACATGGGGAACCACATCCATCACTGCCCTGAGCTGGTCACAATTGGCCCAGGGGAGATGGCAGGCAAGGGATGAACTGACCCACTTCAATATCCCACCTCCTCTGGGAAAAGATGATGCCTTCACACATGTAACAGTGGCAGAAGGGGAAGAAGGGATGGAAGGATGGTCAGACACAGAACAAGATGCCTGCACAGGGCACATGGGGTTTTGAAGCAAAAGAAATGCCAGCATCTAGGAGGGAAACTGAAAGAGGAGAAACATAAACCCCAATCCAAGCTCCAGCCCCGAGGAGTTGCCTCACATTGACAAGTACATTTAATGAAATTAGCTCATGTCATTGCAGACTGAGCTGTGAACGACAGGAGTCAGAGGCAAAAGATCTTGAACTTTGCATATAAAGGGTACAGTAGCCAGGCAGGTGAGTGGACACTCAGAGACATCAGGAGCCAAGGATTCAACTGGAAGATCCAACAATTTCCAAGCTTAGCCTCTAAGGGTATAAATGTCCAGGGCTTCCTTTTCCAGGGTCCTTCCCAGGAAGTACCTAGCTAAAGCTGTTATTCTATAATTGCATCACAATTATATTCTTTTATGGACCCAGCTGTCTGAGACTGCTAAACAAAATTCAGGGTCCAGCCAGAAAGGAAACCTTGTCTGACTATGTGAGTGTGGTGTGTGCAGGGAGCCAGCAGAGCACCCAAAGGGATCCCTGAAGCTGTCTGCTGCAAAGGGCATCAGCCCCAATTCAGGTGCTGCTGAGCGTGACTGTCACAGCAGCTCTTGGATGGTCACACGTGGATGCTCCCTTAACACCAAGCTCTGGCAGAGGGGAGACAGAAGGTACTTGTCAGGGTAGGCTGCAGGCCATGAAAGAGCCCACACTGCACCTACTGAGTAAGAAATAAGGGACTGCAAAAACAAAGTAACCACTTCATACCTGACTGTCTCCTATACCACCTTCTCATCCAGCGGGCACAATCAAATGTGCAGATGACACTGGGGACCAACAAAAGCAGATAGCTGGAGGGAGATGTAGGCTGGAGGCAGATGTTTTTCCAACTCTATTTATTTTGTCTTTGTTCTTGTTACCAGAACTAGTAACAAAAAGCGTATGTCAACTGACTAAACTGCACCAAATTGAATGCTTTGTTGTGTATACCATACTCCTTTTTGGGAAAGGTGGTGGAGCCTCAGAAACTGATTTCATTACATATAGGTAAAACCTTACAAAAGAATGGCTTTGCAAAATCATGGCTTAGGCCTGCACATCAGCCTGTATTTGTGAGAATCAGCCTGCATATCAGCATGTTCCTGTGGGAACGAATTTGCACCTGTGTGAAAAGGGACTTGCACTTGTGAGAATTGATTCTATATCCATGAGACAAGAATGTAAACATCTTCAAAAAAGAAAACCTTTAGCAAGCACTACACAAGCAACTACTAACCAATGAACTGAATAGCAAAAAGTTACTAACCAATTAGAATTAAACACTTTTAGAATTATGCTTTTAGAAACCATAAATATAAACTGTGAACAATAAAGTGGAGCTATTTGTTGCATGGGGAAAGGGTATCTTTTCTGTCTCTACTGCAACTTTCAACCACTCTGCCACCCTTAAAACAAATCCCAGCTTCCCCAAAACTCCCAAGCAGTCCCAGGTTCAGCTGAGATAGAGGTAACTCACTTCTTAAAAGATGGTACAGTGCTGTGTTTTGGATTTAGTATTACAATTATGTTCAAAACTCAGATTTTATAGTTGTTCCTAAATACTGTTTACTCTAAACCAAGGAAAACACTACATAGTAAAAACTATAATGTTATTAACAAGATTCTCATCCTAAATGCAAAACATAGCACTGCACCAGCTACTACAAAAAAACTAACTCTATCCCAAGGGAAATCAGGACATTACAAATTTAAACATCCATTCCTTCCATGACTAAAATATCCAGAAGTACTATTCCTCAAAAAAGGTTAGCTGTTAAATAAAGCCTTTTGCAGATGTACTCTATTAGCATCAACAAGGACTATGCACAAGTAGAAACAAAAGCTGGCTAAAGGGCTTGATTTGCTCCAACTAAAACTTGCTTTTAATAAAGTCTAGCACAGAGTAGAAGACTATCAAAATGAAAGCTTTCTACAGTTAAAGTACAAATTCAGAAACAGATTTGCATGAATCTACTGCTTTACTTCCCTGTTTCTGTAACTGAAACTGATCCTACCTTCCTGGTCAAGCAGGGAAACCCACAGCTGGCTGACCAGGACCATAGCCAGATGACTTCTAGGAATCTGCACAAATGGAGACCCCTCACTGAGCAACCTGCAGCATTGCTTGGTGACCCTCACAGAAAAAAACCCAAAAAGCTTTCTTGTATTTAGAGGGAACCTCCTGTGTTTCAGTTTGTGCTCTTTGCCTCTGATCCTGTCACTGGAAACCCCTAGAAAGGGTCTGACGCAGTCTCTTTGTACTTTTGCTTCACATATTTGTATAAATTGAGGAGATTTCACATCAGCCCACCAGGGCTGAGCAGTCCCAGCTGTCTGAGCCTCTCCTCACAGCAGAAATACTACAGTGCATTGCATCCATGGCCTTTCATGGGTCTTTCTGTACAGTATGTCCATATTCCTCAATTTGTATTGAGTAGCCCAGAACTGGATGCAGGACTCCAGTTAAAACATCCCTACTAAGAGAAGTTTCTCCTTCCAGTAGTTTATGGTGTACTTAAAGAAACAGGACTTAAACATGATCGGTGGAAAAAAACCCTTTTTCTTTCTTTTCAGTAAAAAAATAGGGAAAAAACTGCAAAGACAACCTAATGGCTCTAGAGAGAACCTGATCAAGAAAGACAGTGTGAAAAGTGCTGTAGCTGAAGAACCTGAATGGATCTCAAAAGGTAAGAGGACTATCTTGCAGAAAAGCTGTTACACAAAGAAAAGAGTCTGCATCTACCTCTTGGCAACATGTTTTGTGTCTTTTCCCAATTGGAGATGTATCTAGGAATGTCTCAAAGGCTACAGATAGCACTGCTTAACTGAAGTGACTTATTTCTGCAGTGAAACAAAATATTAGACAACCTTTTGCTGTTGATTATTTATACCCAGATTTTAACCTAGTCAGAATGACTGGTATAGTTCAAAACTGCCTCAGGCATCCACAGAACATCTCTTCTCAAATGTCACAATAAGGACAGTGAAAAGGTGAATCAATTTGTATCTTACAGTAGCAGAAAGAATCTGTCTCTTATTATACAGTCCTTTCCATTGCGATATGGGGATTAGCATCTCTCCACATCCCAAAGCAGAAAGTGTACACCTGGAATACATCACCTTCTGACAATACTTCAGAAACTCTTTAAATCTTTATCCATGTTCTCCTTCAAACTAGAAGCACAGTATGTGGGATATATTATGAAGCAGGAATTAACTGGTACTGAAATGGGAACCTGGCGTGTTACGCAAAAACATGAAGATAGCCTTTCTGTTAATTACTGCAGCATTGCCTAGAAGGCCCAATGTAACCAAGGTCAGTATACATCCAGTGTACATGGCAAAACCAAAATCTTACACAATGTCCAGAGCAAACAAAGACAAAGTGAGCAAGAGAATTTCTTTGTCTTCATATTAAATTTGGGTCCTTTTATGGGTAGCATTGCATAGCTCTGGTTTAAACTTGGAAGCCCTACAAAAAAGCAAGAAACTGGGAACTGCTGATGGACAAAAATTGAACCAAGTCACGTGACAGGGGCTAAATGGCAAACATTGCGTTGGTTCCAACTGCTAGAATGAAAATACTGCACACTAAGAGATCATGTACTGAAATCTTAAAAGGATACTTGTGGATACAGGTATTCAGTTTTAGAATATGTAGGGCAGAGTGACAGACTCAAAAAAATCGACCCTTTTCAAGCACAGTCACACAGTTACAAAAGCATTTCAGGAATAAACACAGTTGTAAGCATGTATCTATATCTACAGTTAAACAATCCCCACCACTACTTATGCTATCCATACTAGACACCAGTAATAAACAGTATTTAAAATTATTTAAGTATATGAAATCTTGCCTAACCTGCAGTTACACAGGAGCAGTAAGTCATTACCCTGCATCAGGAAAATACACACTGCATTTTCCCTCCTCCCCCCTAAAGCAACAAAGATTTGAAGAGTCTGCGTAGCTTACCTGCTGATGAGAGAATTTCACTTTGGGATTATTGTCAATTTCCCACAACCCTTCATTAAAACCCTTTCTTTTATTTGGTTTGCCATATTTATCTTTATTTTCTGAGTAAGGGAATATGTCCTTTGGCCCCAAAAATGCCCTTAAGGAAAGAAAGAACAAAATTCACATTTTAATTGGTTAGACTTTTCAAAGAAGTAAGCAACAAGTATTATTATATATTAGATTCATTAGTACTGTAACAACTATTCTACTAGAGTCCTTGGTCTTCTAAACTTTGGCCTGCAGCAGCCCAAGGTTTCCATTACTACCACCACACATAGACTTCCCTCCTTCCCAGAGATTGTGTATCTGGGCAAGAAATGATCATCACTGCACCTTAAGATTACGGCTAACAAGTCAACCAGCTACTGTGAACCAGATCAATTAAAGACTAAGAAGCTTACAAACAAACAGAAAGAGCAATTGCTTCCTTGTGGATGAAAAACATGCTTAAATGTTAAGAATAAAGCAGCCTTAAATATTTTTATTGTGTTGGATGTGAAAAAGCATCACCTGAATATACTGACTGCCCATATATTCTTAAGAAGGCTGTGCAAGAACGTAATTAATTCAGCATTAATTCAGTAGGTTTTCAGGGTCTGACAATAGAATCTCACAATTTGATTTATGAAAATTAGACAGTAAAGACTTTCTTAAGTTTATCCTCCAGTCATTTTCTTGATGAAGTAAACATGACAATTATTTTATTTTAAAGACACTCTTGGAACAGTCTTGCTGCTGCCTGTGTATCTTTTCCAGACAAACAAAAACCCACTTCTATCCCTACTGTAAGCTGTCAAAAGAAAGGTTTTACCTATTAGCTTTTCTCATAAGACAAAATCACAGTATTCAGTAGTAGGACCTCCAAGTTAAGACTTGGGAAAATGAGGTACCATGTTACTGAGAACCAATATTATGGTTTATGCTGAAGAGCATCCAAGACTATTTCATTTCTGCTTTACCTTCACAGCCTTTTGAAGTTAGGATTTCACTGCAGCAATCTACCCACTGCTAACAGAAAAAGGTACCACTTTGGTACCACATTCTCAGTTTCAATCCATGCCTAGACTTTGTGTTATTGCAATTATATTGCATCAAACTATTTGAAAAGTTGCAGATACTTGCATTCCGAAGTACCAGCTCAGGGCAAAGTTAAACAGATGCTTCTAAGCTCCACTATTTCCTTCATTATCCTTAAAAACAAAAGCAACTACTTCAGACTTACACCCCACTAAAAGGAGGAGAGAAAAAAGAAAAAACATAGAACCTCATGAAAGCTTAAGCATTTTCTCTTCCAGCAGTAACCACTCATCTACAGGCACAAAGTATTAAGTAAGCCATTGTCAGCTTATACTGCAAATCACCCACCTCTTGGCAAGTCACAGTAAGAGAGGATTCAGCTGGTGTGGGAAACACGCACCTGCCAAGCTTATTTAATTTACCCAGACCAAAAATATGGAGAGGGACACAGAGCAACCGGGAGAGACAAAAATAGGGAAAAAAATTGCCTCTTCTCTTCTGAAAGGAAGCATTTTTCCAGTCTCTAAATCTTCGCCTATATTGTCAGGCATTGAAAAACACCCAAAAACAGCCACTGTGAAAAGGTTATGAGGCTTACTAGGCTGCTGCAGTTTAATCCTCATGTACCAACACAAGAATAACTGAATGAAAAGAGTAGTCTAGTACAGAAAGTTCACAAACTAGAGTTCAGTGTGACTTGTTTGTCTGTGACCAAACAAAATTTGTACCGATATGATCTACTGCCACAACATATCCAAATAGAGTGCTTATTAAAATAGTATTCATTATATTACTCCCTCTAGGTAGTAACACATTCAGTTTGGGTTTTTTACAAAACTTAAGAGAAAACAAGAACTACAAAGTACAAGTTAATAGTTATTTATAGTAATTTCATAAACCAAATTAATATTATTTCTAAAAGTGAAGTAAGAATTATTCCCAAGCCAGTTTTGCTTTCC
Organism: Sylvia atricapilla; assembly: GCF_009819655.1. Lineage (NCBI taxonomy): Eukaryota > Metazoa > Chordata > Aves > Passeriformes > Sylviidae > Sylvia > Sylvia atricapilla. Next base: position 56,580,763 of record NC_089174.1, on the reverse strand, counting down.
TTTTCCCCGGTGGTTTCTTTTTCCTGCTGTAACCATCCATGCAGCCTGAAATACAATCTTTGTTTGTACAAGACATTTTAGCACTATAAACTGATTATGTGGATTTCCAGAGTTTCCACTACTTACAGTAAGACAGACTGTACAGACACATCCTACTAAATTGCCGAGAAGTGTCTAACTTTGCACAGTGTATAAGTCTTAACTGTGAGAAACACAGCACAGAACAATTTTAGCAAATTTACTTTCATTCCCATGAAAAAGTACATAAAATTGTTAACTCTACGTAATTCCTGATGGATCACTGAAGTCACTATTTACAGCTAAAAACAAAATTACAGGCCACGGAACATCAATCTCCTTTGTCACCTGATCAGTTCCTTTCTATTGTAATTTACAGGTATCTGCTGTAAGGAGTGAGACAAAGAATTATAAAAAGTTTCACCTATTATCACTCTACAGATCTTAAGATAAGAAACATGCTTAACAAACACCAGGAGATAGCTGGGTCATGGAACACCCTGTACATTGCAACATCTGTGAAACAGAGGCAAGAAGTTTATGTGGTATTCTATGGGGTTCTGAAGTGTAGTAACCTGGAACCTAGAGCCTAACAAAAACCACATCACAGCAAAACCTTAATTTTTAACTACACCAGAGCGAGGAAACAAACATTTCAAATTACTCATGCAAACTAGAAAAAAGCCTCCAATTACCAAACCTTTCAAACCCAAACATCTCTTAAGAGCCCTAAGCTAAATCTGAAATAGGACACATAACTTCTCAAAACTTGCACAAGTGTTTTAAAAGCTTTAGATGAGGAATTATTTCTATCTCCCTTTACATTCTACCTGCATTCCCAAATTTATTTACAACTGCACAAAACCCCAGTGCAATCCAGAATGGCACACACCAACAGCAGAACCAAAGCAGTACTGTGCTACATTTGCCAAAGTTCAGTTGTGTGAAAAATTTAAGAAAAGAAAGGTAACCTAACACATTTTAAATTATAATTAAAATAATGGACAAGACAAACCTTGCAACCTTGAATTGACTTCCAGGAATTCTTCTTTACCCACAAAATAACACACAAAATCTCCAATCAAAGTAAAAAAAATTTAGTCATTGAAAGATTTATTCAAAGATGAGATTAGCAAAAAAAAAAGTACATGGGTCAAGCATATAGGTATCTTTTTCATCACAGAAATCACTTTTTACGGAAAGTAATAGCACGTAATACCAACTTTTTAACTTCACAAGACAATGTATCTTGTCTTATAAACGCTTACTAAACGATAGATGGAAAGTACCAGGTTAAAGAAATTTCAATAGATTTAATAAGAAAGAAAGCAAGATCCTTTCACAAAATATGAGACACGGACAACCTCTGCACACAATTCCAATCTGCCATTTTTATTAATAAAAATGTAAGAATTAAAAGCACACCAAAATAGATTTAAATTTCCTAGCTTTCTTTTAGCAACTCAAACAACAAACGGAGAATTGAATCTGATGATGTCTTAAATCTACACTTACCCAACCAGTCATGCTAAAAAGCAACATAGTGATTTTCAAAACCACAGAACTATATAAACCCAAGAATATTTTCTATTAAATTCAGCTGTGGAAAACATACAATCTCTCAAAGGAAACACTTTATCAGCACAAAACACCGCTCAAAGTAGCCAAAGATCAGTATTTTGCAGGTTAATAGATATGAAGCTAACTGCACTTCATCTTTCTCCAGATCTCATAAACATAACATCACCCACAACACCAAAAACTCAAACAATAAAAACAACCCCACTACATGATTTTGCCTATTTTGCTTCCTTTGAGAATACCATATTGGGAATTTTGAGGATATACAAAGCTATAATTCATTACAGAAAAGAAAAACCAATCAGCCACATTACTGTAGGTACCATTTTTTTCTTCTGATGAATGAAGTGTACATGTTATCATTATGGTCTACTATTCACTTAAACAGCTTAAATTCATGTTAGAGAAGCATGTCTTGACAAAAAAGATCAATTTAGGAAGATGTGCTAGTAAATACAATAGCTTTGAAATATACTACATTCAGAGAAGGTAACTTTTTGTTACAGCATTTTAAAACAAAGAAAATACAATCCTGAAATATAAAGGACTTACGTCTCATGGGTGCCAAAAAAGAAAATAGGCATTTTATTCATAGGTGGTTTTACTGCTCCATCAGGAACTTCATCCACCTAAGAAAAACACAGCCTGTTATAATTCAAATACAATACAATTCAAATATAATTCAAATCAAGTAAGAGTCAAGAACAGTTTAGGGGAAAATATGTAAAAATTAAGCATTAAAATGAGAATTAAAAAAGCTATTGAGAAGTAAAACAGGAACACAGATCTCTTATTAACAGTATGTAAAAAAAAATACACCAGAAACAAAACCAGTATTAGCAACAATAGAAAATCACATTACTTTCAGTTTAAAGAGATACTTTTCACACGACCATTTCTTTTAAAAGGAGAGATTACAATGCATTACAGGTAGAAGGCACAATTCGGTTTCATCCACATACTGCCCTTCCTTACGGAAAGACAACATCAAGACTTCCTAGCCTTATGCTGACCTGATAGCTTGTGGAAGCCCAAATGTGAAGCACTACCAAAAGGATAATAAACTTTAAAAGAACTCCAATTCCTAAGTCAGCATTTTAGCTAAACATGTTTTTACCTCCATTCACACATCCAATACATGACCTACAGCAGTCCCAGAACTTGGCATGCCTTTTCCACAGGAGCATAGAGAACACCAAAAAGGACTGAACAAATTACCACATACACTTGGCCTATTTAACAGAAAGCACAGTAGACATAGCCCACTTAGGAGTAATCTTGCCATAAATTCCTGTTTTTCTTCGGCCAAGAGCAGTTATTTGAGGACATAATTTTCGTACAGCTCCAGGGGCCTACACAAGCTCCAGTGTCATGTTACCATACAGCGGTCTTCATTCTTTAAAGCCGCGTTACACAAATTAGGACAACTAATGACTGCTTGAGAGGGCTACTTGTTATGGATCTGCAATGTGACTGCAAAGCCATTTCTATACCCGGGATCCCAGCCGTGTCATCCCTCACGGGAGGCGAAACTGAAGGTGCTGCTCAGCACAGATGTGTGAGCGCACACAGATGCATGAGGCACAGGGAGGAGAGAAAGCCTTACCCTGGCCGGCCAATGGGGGTAACCTTTCATCTTGGCGAAGATCAAGTCCCCGGGTTTGAAATCTCGGCTCATGTTTTCTCGCCGACGTGACGCCCTGTTGCCGCCAAGCGAGCCGGGCTGAGAGAAGCAAAGGCTCTGCGCCTCCAGCAACCACCGAGGCACTGCCAGTCACACGAGGTGCCACTCGCTGCCGGGATAAACACACCGGGGCGGGGGAGCGCAGAGAAGGGCAACACAAGAAGGCACGTCAGCAAGGGCAGGCGGCCGCGGCTGGGGCGCGCAATGCCGTGCCCGGCCCTTCACCTCTGATAAGAGACCCTCCGGGCACTCCGCAGCCTCAGCCCCCGCCCAGTGGCAGGGCCAGGCCGCCCCCGGCCAGGAGAGCCACCCGCCACCTTGTCCCGATCGCCCCCGTCCACGACCGGCCACTCGCCCCCTCACGCACACGGGCACGACGGCGAGAGAGCGCTGCAGGGGGACAGGAGGAGGGAGGGGGCGCGCGGAAAAGAAACTCCGCCCGCCCGCCCTCTCTCCTCCATCCATCCATCCATCCATCCCTCCATCCCTCCTCTCTATCCCTCTTCTCCCTGACCCTCCTTCCTCTCTCCCTCTCTCCTTCTCTCCCCCAGCCCGCTCGCCCGCCCGCCGATTCACCAGCAGCGCTGCAGCTCCTCGCCACCAACCGCGCTGACGCCCAGCCCGCCGCTCGCCGCGGGAAACACGGCCGCGCTGCCTCCTCCCGCCAGCGGGCCGGTACCACCCGGCACGCCGCACCGGGGCGGCGGGGGACTCGGCGAGCCGTAAGACAGGCGGCTCGGCTCCCGTCTCCACGCCTGGGGGAATGCGGGAAGCCAACAGAGGAAAGAGCCCGCCGGACACGAGGCAGAGTTGAAGAAAGGAATAGGAAAAGCCTCGTTCGCTCCCTCTCCCCGCAGTCGGAAAAGTGGTTCGTTCTTCCTCCGCTGGGGGCGGAGCGGCCGCGGCGCCGCTGGAGGGGGGCGGAGGTGGACGAGGAGGAAGAAAAGAGGTGGAGGAGGAGGAGCCGCCGCGGCGGCGGAGCTGTGGGACCGCCCTCGGCCGCAGCGGGAGCCGAGCTGGGGCCGGCCACGCGAACGGGCGGATGGGCCCTGCTGAGCCACTGACCAGCTGGCGTGGTTAATGAGCGCCATCCTCCTTTGCAAACCGGCCCAGTGCGACTGTCCCCGCGGGGCCCTTTGTGTGTCTCATGCCCCACGAGCTCTGTTAAAGAGCCTTCCCTTTGCGAGCTTCTCATCCATTTTTGCTGCCGGCCCCAAAACTGCCCGTGTTGCCCGGATACTTCCATCCACTTTCTTGATGACTTCACTTCTCCCCAGCAAACAACAACCCACAGTTATTTTATTTTCGTAAGTCTGTAACAGAGTCCTTAGCTGCTACTTAGTCGCCATTAACACCTGGGTTTGGGGGAGGTTTGGTTTGGTTGATCGGTTTTTTCTTCCAACTAGGATTGCTACTAATTCAGACTGTGTTACTCCCCTTGTCCTCTCCATATCTGCTCCCTCCTGGCTTGGTTACCAATCCACATGAACCTCACCTAGCATTTCAAGCCACTGTGCCCTCCTGTCCTGTTTCTATCAGCTAATCTACTTAATGAGTGTGTCAGCCACTGCCAGCCTCCCCACAGATACCTTTCTTAAAATTGAAGACCTCAAAACCAGGTATAAACCCACTACCTTCTTTCTTATGGTCTGCCTGTCGTGTTGTTCCTAATTCTAATTCTGCATCAAAAATTGGCTTGCCTATCAGCTCTCTGTGGCTTTAGTCTTATGTGATGGCCCCACACAGCACCACCTGCAAGTCATAGCTGCGCCATACAATGGGTGCCCAAACCAGCAGAAAGCTGTAAGAGTGGCAAAAAAAATTACTCCTCACACTATTTCATAGGGATAGACCTAGCCATTTCATACTCAAGTTTTCATCCTTGGTGTGTTACTTGATGCACAAGTTTTACAGTTTAGTTTTCTGCCAGCTGCCCACTTTGCTACTTGAACATGAATGTAAGTCCTTGTGAGAAGAATAATCTTACTCAGTTCAGTTTTGATACTGAAACTCAAGTCAGGCCTGAAACACCCACTGCAGTTGCCACAGAGAAAGTTGTAATTTGTTCTAGATTCTCTGCTTCCTAAAAACAAAACATTGCTTTATAAACTTCTACTGTAAAATTTCACACCATCTGTGTTAAGCAAGAAGAAACTGCAATTTTCTGATGGCTTAAACAAGTCAAATCTGTTTGATTTTCTTGAAGGTGGCAAAATTCACATCCCTGACATCAACTTTCTCATAAAAAATAGAAAATCATCAATATATTAAGACAGATAAAAAACTTTCTTCCTATACAAAAATGAATGACCACCTGGGGTAAAAGTCCCCATCCCTGGTGGTATTTAAAAGACATATATATGCAGCATTCAAGGACATGGTCCGGTGGTTGCCTTGGCACTGCTGGGCCTACAGTAGGACTCGATGATCTTAGATGTCTTTTCCAACCTAAATAACTCTATGGTTCTGTATATGAGGTGTATTTTTCAGTAAAAATGGCAGGATGGAAAGGTGTTTGTTTAACTACATGCATGGAGCAACAGTATAGTGTCTAAAGTAATTTTTGTGAATCAATGTAAAAAACAGTATGTGGGACATTTTGGGCAGATGAGCTAATATTACTGGTTTGGAATTTTCCAAGTATACTTTATACTGCTGAAACCTATCATGTCATTCAAATATGATGCTAAGTCTCTGTCTTCTTTCATATTATCACATAATTTATATTTTTTTTTCATTAGCTGAGGCCATGTTTCATCTTAGTTTTTGACTACTCATCAGACAACAGCAAAGAGGACATCCTCTTCACTCCATCTTTTTGATCAGAAAAACCCCCAACCATGCTGTTATTAAGAACTCGAACATAATGAGATCTATTTTTGTGAACCTGGGGAAAGAACTTATTTCATTTGGCACAAGACATTTAGAACAGTTGCATGATGGAGAAGCAGAAAAACCACTGGTAAAAGCCAATTACAGAAATCAAGTCAGAAACTAGAAGTTAAGTTTTGAGTCTATCTGAGAGGGTGAAAATGTTACAGAGCTTTTTTTCTTTTTATTAGAACTTTAGTTTATACCTTCAACACTAACATATTACTGTTATTGTCCACTTTTATAGGATATGGTAGGTAGTTTTTATTCACTCTCTTATGCTGTTGTTGTTAGACATCATACATGTTTACATCTGGGTCTTGAAATCTCACACTTGAGATGTTTCAAAGCACCCTTTCCTTTGTGCAGTGAAGCGACCAGAAGGAATGGTAACCTTGTTACCAGTATCCCTCATCCACCCTGCTGTGATTTTTGTTCACGGTCTCTCAAAATCCTTTACCTGTTTGTTTCTCTTGATGATCTGAGTGGAGAATATGCTGAGGACACGCACATCTCGATCTGGCTCTCACATCAGTCGGTCATTTTAATTTCCTGCACGCATATTATAATTTTGGGACTCAGACTGCCCAGGCGGTGTCTGGGGCCAGGCTGTGCAGGGCTCTGTGTGAAGCTCGGTGTGCAGGCTCGGTGTGCAGGCTCGGTGTGCGGGGCTCGCTGTGCGGGGCTCGCTGTGCGGGGCTCGCTGTGCGGGGCTGTGTGCAGGCTCGCTGTGCGGGGCTCGCTGTGCGGGGCTGTGTGCAGGCTCGCTGTGCGGGGCTCGCTGTGCAGGCTCGCTGTGCGGGGCTCGCTGTGCGGGGCTCGCTGTGCGGGGCTCGCTGTGCGGGGCTGTGTGCGGGGCTCGCTGTGCGGGGCTCGGTGTGCAGGCTCGCTGTGCGGGGCTCGCTGTGCGGGGCTCGCTGTGCGGGGCTCGCTGTGCGGGGCTCGCTGTGCGGGGCTGTGTGCAGGCTCGCTGTGCGGGGCTCGGTGTGCAGGCTCGCTGTGCGGGGCTCGCTGTGCAGGGGCTGTGTGCAGGCTCGCTGTGCAGGGGCTGTGTGCGGGGCTCGCTGTGCGGGGCTCGCTGTGCGGGGCTCGCTGTGCGGGGCTCGCTGTGCGGGGCTGTGTGCAGGCTCGCTGTGCGGGGCTCGCTGTGCAGGCTCGCTGTGCGGGGCTCGCTGTGCGGGGCTCGGTGTGCAGGCTCGCTGTGCGGGGCTCGCTGTGCGGGGCTCGCTGTGCGGGGCTGTGTGCAGGCTCGCTGTGCGGGGCTGTGTGCAGGCTCGCTGTGCGGGGCTCGCTGTGCGGGGCTCGCTGTGCGGGGCTGTGTGCGGGGCTCGCTGTGCGGGGCTCGGTGTGCAGGCTCGCTGTGCGGGGCTCGCTGTGCGGGGCTCGCTGTGCGGGGCTCGCTGTGCGGGGCTGTGTGCAGGCTCGCTGTGCGGGGCTCGCTGTGCGGGGCTCGCTGTGCGGGGCTCGCTGTGCGGGGCTGTGTGCAGGCTCGCTGTGCGGGGCTCGGTGTGCAGGCTCGCTGTGCGGGGCTCGCTGTGCGGGGCTCGCTGTGCGGGGCTCGCTGTGCAGGGGCTGTGTGCAGGCTCGCTGTGCAGGGGCTGTGTGCGGGGCTCGCTGTGCGGGGCTCGCTGTGCGGGGCTCGCTGTGCGGGGCTCGCTGTGCGGGGCTCGCTGTGCAGGCTCGCTGTGCGGGGCTGTGTGCAGGCTCGCTGTGCGGGGCTCGCTGTGCAGGCTCGCTGTGCGGGGCTCGCTGTGCGGGGCTCGCTGTGCGGGGCTCGCTGTGCGGGGCTCGCTGTGCAGGGGCTCGCTGTGCAGGGGCTGTGTGCAGGCTCGCTGTGCAGGGGCTGTGTGCGGGGCTCGCTGTGCGGGGCTCGCTGTGCGGGGCTCGCTGTGCAGGGGCTGTGTGCGGGGCTCGCTGTGCGGGGCTCGCTGTGCGGGGCTCGCTGTGCGGGGCTCGCTGTGCAGGGGCTGTGTGCGGGGCTCGCTGTGCGGGGCTGTGTGCAGGCTCGCTGTGCGGGGCTCGGTGTGCGGGGCTCGGTGTGCGGGGCTCGCTGTGCGGGGCTCGCTGTGCGGGGCTCGCTGTGCGGGGCTCGCTGTGCGGGGCTGTGTGCAGGCTCGCTGTGCGGGGCTCGCTGTGCGGGGCTCGCTGTGCGGGGCTCGCTGTGCGGGGCTGTGTGCAGGCTCGCTGTGCGGGGCTCGCTGTGCGGGGCTCGCTGTGCGGGGCTCGCTGTGCGGGGCTCGCTGTGCGGGGCTCGCTGTGCGGGGCTGTGTGCAGGCTCGCTGTGCGGGGCTCGCTGTGCGGGGCTCGCTGTGCGGGGCTGTGTGCAGGCTCGCTGTGCGGGGCTCGCTGTGCGGGGCTGTGTGCAGGCTCGCTGTGCGGGGCTCGCTGTGCGGGGCTCGCTGTGCGGGGCTGTGTGCAGGCTCGCTGTGCGGGGCTCGCTGTGCGGGGCTCGCTGTGCGGGGCTGCCCCCGCCGCCGCACCGCCCGTTGATGACGTTCCGCCGCGGCCGGAAGTTGCCGTTGGGACGGAGCTGCGCGCCGGCCGCGTCCTCGCTGGCGGGACCTGGAAACGGTGGGCCGCTTCCCGGCGCTTCCCGGCGCTTCCCGGCGCTTCCCGGCGCTTCCCGGCGCTTCCCGGCGGCCGCGCTCGCCCCGGCTGTCCAGGGGCGGCCTCGGGGTGCTGCTGCTGGAGCTCTGTTCTGACTTTGTTCCCACAGCCCTTCCTGCCAGGTAAAGCGCCAAAGCCGCCGTCACGGCGTGCGCTCAGCCAGCGCCGCTCCGGAGCCAGCGGAGCGAAGGGGTGCTGCTGGTTTGGTTTTTAGCTTGTTTAAAATTTTTCAGCCTGCGTTAGTGAAAAGCTAGTGGTTCGTTCACCTGAAACTGGTGAGCTTTTATAGGTTGCCGCACGCATGTGGTAGCTCCGCCTGGCTTCATGTGTTTTAAATTAGTACGTCTTGGTTAGGTTTAGTTTGCTGGAGGGGACCTTAGAGATCCTCCAGTTCCATTTCTTTGCCGTGGGCGGGCACACCTCCTACTAGACCAGATAGCTCACAGCTCCATCCGGCCTGGTCGTGAACACTGCCGGCGGTGGAGCATCCACAGCTTCTCTGGGCAACCTGTTCGGTGTCTTGTCACCCTCAGAATAAAAAATTTCTTCCCCACATCCAGTCTAAATCAATGGCCTTCATAAACTTAGTTAAGCATATTCAGAAGTTCGTTAGGAGAATATGACACAAATTTTGTAGGTAACATCCACTGAATGTATTACCTTCTCAAGCAAAAACTTCTTTACTGTTTGTTTGATTGAGGGGCTCTTATTAACCACTCCATGCCCCTTGATTTTTTTCCCCCTAACTGAAACAGTGTGCTTTTGGAGTGTATCCATTTGTGTGCTAATAAACTATGGATGTGCATCTTAGAGAAATGTTGTATATTCAAAATCATTAGCATTCCCAGAAAACAGTCATTAGGTATTCTCTGTTTCCCTCCTCCACCAAAGTAATTAAAAGACTTAAAAGTAATTTCAGAAGGTTCTAAAACTTCAAGGTGTGGATGTGTCAGAGGAGATTTTGCTTATGTTTTGAGACAGATTTTTTTTCTGTTGCATCTATTTGGTTGCACCATATTTTTTTCTTATTCTACTGTTCAGATTTTGGTATAAAGCCAAATATACTTTTTGGCAATAAATATTAAGAAAGGGGTGATGTGAAAAACTAATTTCTTAGTGTTCAGAGCTATGTCTTAATGCAAAAATTTGGCACAATTAATAGAGGTATAGTTTCCTATACCAGGATACCTCATCTTTTTTACTGAAGTGGTTAATCTTTGTTGAGTACAGTACTACAAGTACTTTGTCAAGATTTTCTTTCACATAAAGTTAAAGTTTTCAGTGTGCAAGTCACCAATAATTCAGTGGAACTTAACATGTGCCTAGAAATTATACAACAGTCTGTATTTTGAAAAAGAGGTTTTCAACTATTTTCTCATTTGAGATGGAAAGAAAGCCATGTTGTTTTCTCTAGGAGTATGAGTGACTGCTTAGCAGTTACTGTGCTTTGAATCTTATGAACAGTTGTACTGAGGTGCATGTGTAGATGCTAAAAATCACAAAGAATAGATTCACCTATTCTATACGAATACACTGCTTTTCTGTAAAAACAAAAGAAATAAACAAAAGCCCCCAAACCAAAATCTCAGGAGTTTTTAGAAATAAGGCAGGTTTTTTGCTGAATTTTCTGTTAAAATTGTAGATTATTGTGGGAAATAGTAAAGGTAAGAAGACTTTTAGAAGCTGTGAAAGCAGTCTTTAGAAACAGAAAGAGCAGAGAACTTAGAGCTAGCTGCAGCTGCAACTGTTACTGCAGTTGACAGTTAACTGTTATTTCATATCCTTGCTTGCAGTATTATTGTATCTTCTCTACTTTCAAGCTTTACATCTGCAGCTAATTCTTAAGTTCTCTGCTTTCTGTTTCTGAGGCCTGCTTCTACAGCTTCTAAAAGTCTTCTTACCTTTACTATTTCCCACAATTGAAGCAGAAATGCATTTTTTTATTCACCTTATTTTTTGTGCAGCAACTGCTGCCATTGAAGACTACAATATAAAAATACTTTAAAGTAGTAGAGAGCATTGAAAGGGGGGCAGCAAGGTTGGTGAAAGCCTTATAAAGAATGGCTGAGGTCACTTGGTCTGTTCAGCTTGCAGGAGACTGAAGCAAGACCTCATTGCAGTTACAACTTCCTCACAAGGGGAAGTGAAGGCGCAGGCACTGATCCTTTATCTCTGGTGACCAATGGCAGGACTTGAGGGAATGGCCTGAAGTTGTGTCAAGGGAGGTTTAGGTTGGACATTCAGAAAAGTTTCTTCATCCAGAGAGTGGTTAGGCACCGGAACAGGCTCCTAGGACAGTGGTCACAGCACCAGCCCGACTGAGTTCAAGAAGCATTTGGACAATGCACTCAGGCACATGGTGTACCTCTTGTGGTGTCCTGTGCAGGGCCAGGAGTGGGAGTCAATGATTCTAATGCATGTCTTCCAACTCAGCTTATTCTATGATTCTGTGAACATGTGACTGCAAACAGGGGATGGTAAAAATGGAGTCCAGGTGAGTTTCATGTTTTGGACTTTAATATAGATGTCCATCTGCTATCGTGTTCAAAAACAAACCCTTATGGCTCATTAATAGACTGGTGGATACAGCTTATGTTTCATATTACCTTGTTTTAATTAATGAAAAGAGGTCATTAATGAGTTTGCTGTGCAACTTGTTGTAAACAATGGATTTTATTAAGGTCTGTGTTATAAATACGTTGTCAATATTGATTTCTTTTTTATTGTAACACTAAGTTAATTTTTTTTCTAAAGGTGAATGGAGTTATAATTCCATTTATTATTCTTCCTGCATAATCCTAACTGTTTCTGATTTATCTAGTACAATAAAAATATGTTCAAATAGAAGATTTCAGGTTTGTAAAACACTTGGAAGACTTGCTGTGTTAAAGGCTGTTATCAGACAGCAAACCTAGTACATGCAATCATGATATACGCATTTATCTTCAATAGAATTATTTTGAAGAGAAAGGGAGTTTGTAATATTTTTACAAGATAGAGGATCTATGTATGTAATATTTTTTACTGATATTCTGAAAACCTTGGGGGGATATGCTGCTATGTTACTATATATGTATATATTAATCTACAGTATTTAAGCTTAGAGGACTAAAAGTACAATTCTCATAGTTGTCTGAAACTGTGGAATTACAGTTGTAATTGTTCACATGATGTAGTAGTAACACTGTTTTCTAACTGCTTGTGAGTATTAACAAATGATTCTTTTATTATGTTACCAAATAAACTAAAGCATTTCTCTGTTACAGATTTTAATGTTTTTATGATATGGAAGAATCATCCTGGAACCTTGTTAAGTAAATGTATATACAGTCAATGATTCATTCTCCAGAGTTTATAGTTTATGCAGCTTAAAAAGCTGCCTATTTGCCATCATGAGTTCATCTTGTCCAGTCAACTACTCTGTCACAGAAGCTAGAAGGTGAGCTTCATTTCTGTATTTTTAAGTCTAGTAATATAATTTCTGGTTTTGTGGTTTGTTTTCTAGATCCCTGAAATGATGTAATTCAGACTGACAAAGAACCAGTTACAGGGTGATATATGCAAGCTATGCCATAATAATACCGTTATTAGATCTTAGAATTATGACATGGCCAGGGTTGGAGCAGACTTTAGAGATCATTGAATTCCAACCTGCTGCTCTGGACAGGGGGACACCTTTCACTAGACAAGATTGCTCAGAACCCCATTCACCTTGGTCTTGAGCCAACTGCCAGGAATGTGACATCTATAGCTTCTCTGGGCAACCTGTTCCAGTGCCTCTCCACTCTCACAGTCAAGAATTTTTCTGATATCTAATCTAAATCTACTTTCCTTCTGTTTAAAGCCATTCTCTCTTGTCCTGTCACTACATGCTCTTGTAAAGAGTGCCTCTCCATCTTTCTTGTGGGCTCCCTTCAAGTAGTTGAAGGCTGCAATTAGGTCACCCTGAAGCCTTCTCTTTCCCAGGGTGAACAAACCCAATTCCCTTGGCCTTTCACCAGTGCACTTATTTAGAAAAACCCAGTATACTGGAATTTATTAAACCGTTCTTTCTGTAATTAATACCTAAGACTTTATGTGGACCAAGGTAAGCTATTTTAGTATTTTCAGCTCTGCATGAAATGATGCCAATTTTCATGCCAATTTTCATCCCAATGCCATGTTTCTTTTTACAGTTCAATTCATATTTAGTGGCCCTGATGATTTATTTTTGTGTGGAGCAACTGATTATTACAGCCATTCTTACATAGTTTTAATAATTTGAGAAACAAATAATGTAAACACTAAGTTTCAGCTCCTGAAATACTTTGACCTGCCCATTTTGAAATTATAATTGATTGCAAGATGATTCATCTAATTAATTAAGTATTTTAATACTATTTGTCACTCTCTACATAAAGGCCTGTTTTGATTCTTTGGATATTGCTTGTGATGGTCAGAGGCAAATCCTGTTACCTGTCAAATAGATTTTCTTTTGGCTGAAAAAGTAGTGGAAATAACATAACAGACTAGACCTTTAGTTTGTATTTTGTTTGTGATCAACCATTTATCTGTGGTTTAGATGTATATATTTTTGAAAACAAATGCGGAAGAGTAAGTTTTATTCCTTATTTACGTGTTTTTGACATGTTTTTGAGACAGTAATCCATGTTAAAAATGAGCATTATTGAAGAGACAAACAGAAACTTGCTAGTCATTTTAATATATGTTATTGGAATTACGTTTTTAAGCATCCTGGAAGTTTATTGGATCGATTGTAAAAATAGTGAAAAAAATTAAAAACATGCTTAAATCGTTTTAGGGAAATTACAAGTACATATTTGATACAAGTTTCTGCTTCTACATCTCTACATAATTTGCATAATAAGCAACAGTAGACGTAGTTTTACTTAAGTGAATGTATTCAGCTTTGGACCCACAATCTGATAATTGAAATAAGGGAGCATTAAAACTTAAAAGAAGTGCTTATGATTTTTTTAAAACAACAATATTTTGCAGCTTTCCTAATGAGGAATGTGAGTTACTACAGAAGAGCAATGAATCAGAATCCGATGCTGTTTTAGGTCTGAAATGGAAACTTCTTCAAGCTAAAAAAGAAAATTTGGACTTAACTATTCAACATAATCAAGAAGTAAGGACATCTTTTTAATTTGCTTTATTTTACTCTTGAAATAAATGTCATCTTGTTGCATTGAAATAATGCTCTCACATATTGGATCAAAAGCATAGTCAGCTGGAAAATATTAAGAAAGGTTTCACTGTACAGACTTCTCATACTTGTTTATAGATACTGTTAGAACTTCTGCTATTATTGTTAATAGTTAAAGCTGTGGTACTTGAGTTGATCACTACTTGAGTTGAGCACTTCTCAACAGCAAAATGGAGAAGAATCTTGTGCACCCCGAGTTTCACTGTAAGAGATGGTTTGTTTGTTTGCTTATTTTAATCTAGATGGTTCCATAGATCCATTTTTTGCAATCACACCACAGTTGGTAAGCCAATTGGAAAATAACAGTGTAACTGAAGCACAAGAGCAAGTCACTGTGGGAGACGCAGTCATCTCCAAATTTGGGTACACACCCAGATAATATATCTTATTAATGATACTTCTTCAGCAGCATACTTTAAACCAGATTATCAACTGCCAGATTTGCGTTACCAAGTGTGGTAAGTGTGCCTAGCAGCAATATACTGACTACAACTCAGCATCCACCTTTTCCTGTGTTTATTAGTGGGAAAGCTGATATTCAAACTAAAGAAAAGATTAATTAAGTGTATTCTTAATGCCACTTCATTTCAGTATTAGTTTGTTATAACAACATCAAGGAAATTCTTTGTAATGTGGGTGAATTCCCATGTATTAAGTTCTCATTAAGAAGAATGTTGCTACTTTGTAGATGTTCTGAAGTAAAATGTTATTGAAAGTATGAAGTTATATGAAAGTAAAATGTTATTTTACTTTCTGCCTTCTTGTGTTGAAATATCTCAAACTTGATTTTCTAAATCCAGTTTTTTGCAGCAAAGATTATTTGTCAGCCTGTATAAGATCCCTTTTGGGTGTGTTTTCTATTCTTAGTTTGTTGTATGTTAGCATTAATGGCATCTGTTTCACTACTGAGCATTATCAGACTGAATTTTATGCTTGTATATATATTTGTGAGTTACTATATGTCTGAAAATCTAGTATCCCAATATGATTGATTTTCTGAATGTTGCCAGAAAATCGTCTGGAATATAATGTTTCTCTTGTGGCATTTTTTCCTCTGAGGTGCAGGAAGATTCGAGTAATATATGGGTAATTTTTTAAGGTAGAATATTTTTTGAAAAATGGAGGGGTATGTTAAAGGTACATGGAATTCATCTAGGAAGAGTATCAGTTTGCACAAACCAGTGAAGTATCAAAATGTGCATAAACATGCAGTTGCAAGATTGTATTTCAAATTCAAGTGGAATAATAAATTCCAAATATCTTTGAAAAATATTTCATTGTTGTGTTTCTGTAACATGTTGCACTTTTTCAAGGGAACATAGTTAGCAGTTTTGTGAAATTTATTTTCTAGGTGTCTAACTATGAGAAACAGATAATCAAATTACGTTCAGAATTTGAGAGAGGAGAGGCTGTTCGACAAGGTCTGGAGTATGAATTGGCAGTTGCCAGAAAAGGTGCTCATCTGAAAATGTGTACTGCAGAAGAGGAATTAAGTGATGCAAAAAATAAACTTGTGGAACTGCAAGGTAGGTTTCAAAGAGGTAAAGATGGAATAAGGGCTAAGTCTGTTTCACGTCACTAAGGTAAGTTGGAAACAGGGACATAATTAAATTCTGTAGTTACTGCTGTTTTACTTGAATCTGTCTTATCTTCCTATCTCTTATCCATTTGCTTTTGAAAACTCATAAGAGTCCACAAAACTCTTTCTATATCATGTGTGGATTAGAACCAACTGGCTAAACCTTCCAATCTTTCTTTCATCTTGCCCATCATCTTCTGTTATTTCTTCCTTCAGTGCTGTTTGTGTACAGAATTTTAATCATGGTGGCCATCTTTACATCTGAGTTATCTCTGTGTCCAGTAGTTCTTCCTTTTCCATTTCAGATGGAAAAAGAAAAGAAGAAAAAAGAACAGAAAAAAAAAAATTCCTGCTCATTTGCTTGTACTATTTCTAGAAGTTCTCTAAAAGCAGTGTTTTTCCAGAAATTCTCTAAAAGATATGTCTATTGTTTTTCATCTTTTAAAATGTTTCAAGCTTTTAATTGCTCATGTCTGGTTTATTTTCTTTTCATTGTTTTTGTTTCTTTTTTATAGTAATGTGTGTTGAGACAGTAGTATGTGGAACGGAAGTTTTTTACCTTGACTTTCTATTTCCTACTACTTCTGTATGCAGAAACTCAGATTTTCTTTATACTCCTCAAACAGAGAGATTTCTCATTCTTACAAGGAAGCGAGGTGCATTTTTAGTTACCTAAACTAGCATATCTATTTAATCTGGTACAGGAGATGTATCTGTGATTTTGATGAGACTTTGATATTCAGTGAAGAGTTTGGAGTACTCCTTGTAGATTTTAACCTTCCAAGAACTGAAACAGTACAAGTACTTAAAGTAACAAGTATTTTTAAAATATTTGGAAAACTGAACTTTCACTCCTTTGGAGAACACATGAATAATCAAAAATCTCAGGGATTGCAAACACATGAAAAATAACAAATCTTACGGATTGCAATCTGGAAGAAGGCATTTTTTTCTCTTTGGAAATTTCTCTGTGCTTACAAATGGAAGATCTGAACTGCTAGTTTTTCTCTTAGAGCTGTTATGTTTCTTTCCATGTGTGTTAGTTTTCTTGCCAGTATAAGGGTCATGCCATGCAGGTACTGAGAGGCAGGACTCAAGAGGGACTGATGCTGCTGGAACCACAGTACAGTGAATGCAGTCTGCTGGCCTGCCTGTCACTTTCCTGAATGGACTGGGCTAACATGGTGAGGAGACTGGAAAACTAAAAGGGAATACAAGAGGTTTCACAGAGGCAAGGGATGTCTTCTTAAATGCATGTGTTAGTTTCTTCCAATACCGTAGTCAATAATTAGTAGTCTGTCAATTGACTATAAATTGCATTGGCTGAAATTTCTCAAACTTTTATGTCTGTGACAAGTGGCAAAGAAACCAAATTATAATTTTGCTGCTTAATTTTTAGTAATTAATAATTTTCTGCTTCTTTTCCTTTGCCACTTGGAGCCTTTCTCACCTCACCTGACCCAGTGCTTTGATATGACTCCAGCATATCTCCTCAGACAGGATACTTCATTTGTGCCTTGTACTTTTCAGTGTTTTCTCCAGAGCTTTTGCTGCTTTTATTCAGGGTTGATTTTCTGCCATCTGAGAGTACTTTCCTATCATTGTGTCCACTGATTTTCTGTGTCATCCTAATGTGTTCTCTTAATTTCATTTGTTTCTGACTAGGAAGAAATGTCAAAAAATCGGAATGGATTTGAAATAAAATCCTGTTCCAAAGTGGTGATGACTTAAATGCCAGTGGAGGTAGTTGTATTCAGTAAAATGAAAAGCCATTGTAAATTATTTTCTCTGATAAAGCTGCTTACAGGTTATGAAGGCTTCTGTGACATTTAAGCTTTCACAGAAGAGTGTATACAATGTTCCCCATCTCAGGTAATTTGTGGGCTGAAGATTTAAATCTCTTGAGGAACAGTTAAGTTTTCTTGGAAAAACTAAATCTTTGCCTAGTAACCCAACCTGCCTTATGTTTATCTACAGTCTCTTTCATGGAACAGGTGCCTATCTTTACTGTAATTTAAACTGAGCTCAAGTTTAATTGATACAGATTAATACATATATCAAAAATGACATTTAGAAATAAACTTGCAAAATGTAGAAATCAGAAAATAAATCCTTCATTCTAAAAAGTTGTCATTTCACAGAATCACAGAATACGCTGATTCGGGAGGGGCCCACAAAGAGTTATCTCAGGGGTTTATGCTTTTCCAAGAGAAAAAAGAGTTTTAATTTTTAAAAATCACTCAAGCATTCCTGTGTTCTTACGGGAAAGATGCAATAGGAACACAAAATTTGCTAGTTTCTTCTCAGTGAAGATGGTGCTCTCCAGTGCTGGAGAGTTAATGTTGCAGTGTTCCTCAGTGTATCAAAATACACAGAAGAACTGATGTTCATTATGTATTTGGGGTTTATTTTCTGGATATGTTTTGCCGTGCTGCTTCTACCTTTTTTATTTCTCTTTTTCTGTAAACAATAGTATTCAATGAAAACCTTCAGCAGAAAATGACAGAGACTGAGAAAACATTTCATAATGCTCAACAGAAGTGGAAAGAAGAACAGCGAAGACTTGCAAGGGCGAAGGATGATATCAGCAGAATTTATAACAAAGAATATGTATTCCTTCTTAAGGAAAGAAACGAAGTAGAAACAGTTTTACTGGTATGGTGTATTAATAGTTGGAAAGTCGCATGAGATAATGGCTGGAACTTTTTTTGTGTGAAGTGTGTAGTGGGTTGAGGTCTTTCTAATTTAGGAAAAAATCCCTTCTATACCTAAAGTGCTGCAAGTTTTTCTGAAGAATGTAGCTTTATTAAGTTATACGGGATGTGTCACAGTCTTTCTTGCTTTGATGAAATGTGTTACAGCTAATTTTGGTGGTAACTGCCTAAGTCAAGTTACCAGTGCAGAGTCCATTTGCACTGTTATGCAATACTGAGTTAGTAAAATCAGGGACACTTAACACCCACAGGTTCAATTTCCCTGTTACTTCCCCTAGTCTGACATCCAATAGCCTGTGTATATGAAAATAGTCTGTATAATATGAAGACTACATACTTTCAGGGAACCTGAACAGTGATGATGGGATTTCCAGCTGTGCAGTGTATGTTACTAACTCCATACCACATATGAAAAGTGAGCATTGTTGAAAATTCTGCCATTTGATTAGATGAAAATAACCTAATGCTAAGAGAAGGCCTTATAATCTGCTTTAGACTGTGGGGTTTCATTTTTTAGTAATTAATTTATTCATGTTTCCTGATTTATACTGATCTTTATATATCCTTTGGGTGTTAAATGTGTAGAAAGCAATAAAAGTACAAACTTGTTTTTACCCCTGTTTTAGACAGTCAAGCTATTCAATGTTTAGAAGAAATCATGTAGCATTATGGTGTGGAAGTGCTGAGTGAGCATACCTAACTTTTACCTGCTCTACAAGGACACATGCAATTACACCACTGCACTTCAATTACACTTTTGCCTTTTTAAATTACAAGTTACGTATGTTGTATCTTAGCTATGTAATAACACTATTTGATGAAAAACCAGAATGTATTCAGCTGTAGTTATTCTTCATAAAAAGAAGTGTATGGTGATAGATATTTGCATTGCATGATGCATGCTGAAAACAGATTGCTGCTAAAAGATAAACTTTTTAATATATTTTCTTCCTTTGTAGTCCCTTCTAAGATGTGACAGATTTGTCTCAGTTGAGATGGGCATTTGGTCAAGCAGTAGAAAATTTTCTGGTTACTTTCTTCCCACCTGATCAGCGCCAAGCCTGGGACAGTACCAGTCTTCCCAAATGACAGTAAACTTAACCTGGCAGCTTGATAGCCAAATTCTGACAGCAAGCATACCTGTTGTACTGTATCATGGTGCTGTTGGTCAGATTCTATACGGCACCTGTAGAAGCAGCTCGCAAAACAAAACAGGGCAGAGACACTCCCTTAATTATGTATATTTCAAAAGTACTGTGTACTGATTCTTCAGCTATTTGAAGGCAAGATCTGGAAAGAGTGGTGCGGTAATGCACCTGTAGTAAAAATCAGGTAGTGTGTGGATAAATAGTCTTTCTGTGCATGTATTGCAAAAGGATTTGCATTGTGTTGTTTATCTTAACGATGAAGAGACCTGATGGCAGGAAAGGATTCCACTGATTTGAATTTTCTCTGAATGAAGGATAAAAAAGAAATTCCCTTATCTCCTCAGTAATTTTGTGGATATGTTGAACAGTACTTTGAAAGACTAATTGGGAGAACTGTAAATAAAGAGAAAGAGAAGGTTTCAGAGAAAAATATGTGAGCTCATTGACAGGTGATACCCTAAGGTCCTTCTCAAACCAACAGAAACCTGAGTCAGTTTTCATTCAAAGTCAATTCTTAAAAACCTAAGGTTTGGTTTAGGCAATGAGGAAACTTAGTCTTAGATGCAGCTTTCTTATTAAGTTGCCAATTAAGCAGGCTAAGAGTGGTGCTTTGGCTCTGTTCTGGCTAAGAGCAGACTTGAGCTAAGTTGAGGATGGTTTGGAATGGACTTGTTATTTCTTGTATATAGTGTTTAGAAGTGTTTATTCAGTGTGTTTAATACTGTATGAAAAAATGATATTTTAAGTTGTATTCTATACTCTTAGAAGTAATGTTTATCCTCAGGTGGGTTACTCAGGTCGTTGTGTTCTCCGTCAGTGTATGTTGGTTCAGAAGAGAAAGGTGATTTGTAGAAGCAGGGGTTTGGTTGGAAGATGTACTAAAGCTACATGATTTTTTGCTCCTAAAGTAAATGTGATTCACTAGTAGATGTCAACTACTAGTCTGCTTTGAATAGTAGAATTTTTGAATTTAGTTCAATTGCAAATACTTCAGTTTTTCCGCTTTGTTTTTGTAGTATTTCCTTGCTCATTGCTCTAGTTATAGTTACATAAAAAATTCTGGGAAATAAAAATTATACACATAAATTTTAAATCTGGACTTGACTATCTTAGTTGTTGTTTGAAAGCTTAACTGATTTAACTTGGCAGATAAATATCAGATGGGTTTAGGTTTGTAAACTAAAACTTCAAATGTGTTCCAGTCTTTTGTGTTGTGTATTTACAGTCCTGTTTTGAATAATATAGTTATTTTGAGTTATGAGATGAAAACTAAATAAAGTGGTCTTAATATGTACGTAGAAGCAAGAGTCTAAGCATGTATGGCAAATCCTGGGTTCCAGATCTGCAGTTTGTGAACAACAGATCTGAACTTAGCTATGAAAATGCTGATGTAGACATGGAAGTGAAGTCAGTTCAATCAACTAAAACGTGTCTTTATGATACAGAGTAAAAGGAATTCTCTCTGCTTTCTAACGGAGAAAGGTTTGTATTGTACTATATTGAGTGTGCTTAGCATAGTGTTTGGTACATAATAAAAAATTTTGGAGTTCAATAGTAAGTGCAATAGCATCATCTTGTGGTGAGTCAGAATATAGTATTTCTTCACAGAAGCACTCAGTTTTTTCCTTAGACTATTTGTGAAATTGCGTTGTTTACACAACACTTTAAACCACCTGACCAGCTGTGTTTTTGATATGCAAATATGTATAGTGAGTGTGTATATGACTTGTAGATATACATGTATATATAAAGGTGTTTTCTTTTTTAGCATGGTGAAATATGTTTCTTTCTGAACCTTCCAAGTGCAGGTAATGGCTGGAATAGTCTGACACAGTCATACCATGTCTGAAAAGTTCAGAGATTTCAAGATTCTGAAGTCATGTTGACTTGTTTAATAAGCTTGATTTATTATTCATGTCAGTTTTTGTCTGCTACTGCTATCTACATTTCCAGCATAAAATATTTTGAAGTCTTGATGTAGTATTTTTCCAGGAAACTATGTATTACTTATTTCATGTGCACTTTTCACAGCTCATTTATGTTAATACGTGGAAGATAAATCTGAAGAGAAATATTTCTATATCTTTCCAATATGGAGAAGATGAGAGTAGTTGTAAATTTGAATAAAAGTAATTTTTTTTTGCATGCTGATGGGAAGGAACTTCTTCATTATCTTGGTATTGCAGGCAAAGTTAGAGAATTACCTTTAAATTTAATCCATATCCAGCTGGACTGTTTTTGCAGTATTTTGATTTTTGAATTCACTTGTTTCACAGGCATGCTCCTTGTTACCTTTTCAGAGAATGGAGAAAAATTGTGTCATAGCGCCTCCACATGAAAAAAGAAAGAAAATTAATTATTTTTTTCTGTTACTAGTTTGTAATAATGGAGTGCCACTAGGTGTTAGTAAGGGAGTCATAAATCCCTTAGTGTCAACTTTAAGTGGCCAGAAATTTCTGCCTTCAGTCATGAAGAACTTCTAAAATTTGTTTTAAACATTGGAAAAGACTCATATTTCTTTGATCTTCATGTATAAACATAATTCTGTCAAATTTCAATCTTCTGAAGAATCATTCTTCATGAATAATTCATTTTCTTTCCTTCTCCTCCCTGCTCTGCAGATGCCTTATGATTAGTAATTTCCAGGAACAAGATGATGTGATGTAAGAGTAATAGCAGAATTTGTAGACCAGATTTATTTTCACAAAATGTCTCTTGCCACAATAAACTATAGGAATAAATGAACTGGAGGACTTACGGTAATCTTTCTGTGTTTTGTGCAGAAAGTAATTGGCTCTCCAAAGGTGCTCCAGTTAAGTCACTGGATTTGTAACTTGTTTCTGGTGCTAGTTATGGAAAAGCTTACTCCTGTCTACTAGACCAAAGCTATTCTTTTTTTATGCCTCAGGAATCTACAGCTTAAATACAAACTAGGCTACTGGGGGCTCATTATTTGGCTACTTACCTCCATGTCTGGTGTGTCATCAATGAGGATTTTATAGTAGTGGCTCCACAGAGCTGCTGAGTCCAATAGTGTTAGTAATTACACCAATCTGTAGCTGGGTTCAACTTCCAAAAGCAGAAATTGTGGTGGGGAACAGCTTAGTTATTTTATCTTGCCAAGAACTTCATAGTTCACATAGCTAATTTTTAAATTCAGTTTCTAGACAGAAAAGTCCTCAGAGTAGTGGAAATTAAGATTATTTAATCTATGGGAGTAATTTTCAGCAAATGCCTAGTTATTTGATTTCAAATTCTAACAGTTAAAATAATAGCAAAGTAATACTTCTATGTTATCATTTCATCAAATGCACTTAACTGTTTCCCTCTCCACCACTGCCATTGAGCTGCAAGAGAGAACAGGTTGGAAGAGCAGCCTTCTTTAGAGAAAGATTTTCTGTGGAGAATTGGCTCTGATTTTAGTATTACTGCAGAAGGTCATGTTTGTAGTGAGTTGTGAGTCAACACATCTGGTTGTGAATGGTGGTTATCTGGTGGTGAATGGAGAACATGTTCGTTGTTGGGTAAATATGTGCTGACATACTAGATTTTAATAATCTGTTCAGATGCAGTCTTTCCTCTTTTGATCCCTCTACTTTACATTAGCAAAAGTAACTCTTAATGCCATATTTTTTTTCTAGGAGCTGAATAATGAACTGCAAAATATACGCAAGAAATTGAGAGATGTGGAGGTGGAACACAGTGGCTGTAATGAGGTGCTGAGGTGCCAGGCAAATCAACTTAAATGCAGCACTGAACGAGAGAAGAAACTTAAGAAGGAACTTGAAGTAAGGCTTTTTGACTATTGCTATTAGTCTCAACAAACACTGACACTGAGCAATTTCATTTTTGTGGGGTGGAACCTTCCAGCTGGGCTGGATGAACAAAATATTGAACACCTGTTTTGCAGAAAAGGTTGAACAGGTGAATATCACTTTTATTGTGGGGGTGTCTTGAGACTCATGTTTAAACAATAGATAGGAAAGGGTTTATGTAAGTGCGAAATCAAGGCTAACTTTACTTTAGGAAATCTAAAGTCTTAATTCTGGTGGAGGATCTGCTGGAGCCGCAAAAAATCTAGCACAGATGTGCTAGGTGAGGGAGTAGAATATTGGAAGATCACAATGGTCTTATAGCAGCCCCCTTCTGTCTGGAGTTAGTTACTGCAGGTTCGGTTTTCCTCTCTGTCGAGTGACACTCATAGGTTCAGAAGTCTCTAGTCTGAGAATAGTATCTTGTAAATATGCTCTTTACACTAAAGAGCTAGCTTCCTCCTTAGTTCAAGATTTTATTTGTCCACTGATAGGCTTTGTAGGAGTTATGTTATCTGTTAGTACAGTCTGGACCAAGATTTTCTTGGTACAACATTTGTCATTGCAGAAAAGCATAGTGAGTGGACAATTCTTTATTCTAATGTATGTTTTCTACCAAAGGCATCTTTAAATACTTTCTGCAATGAATTTTAAAAGAACTGTCACTTCTTAAGTATTGTGAAACCTTAAAGGAACAAGTGACATAATTTTCAGCTGTGGGATTTTTTCCATTGTTTTTCTTTTAAAGGCAAAAGAAATTTTTTAAGCGTTGATTTTTAGGTAGGCAGAGTCCTGCATTAAAGATGAAGTACAAAATAAATTCCTACAGGAAGGATCAAAACGCATCAACTGAAAACACTGACTTATTGACCAACAAGGTAGACCTTTGTGCCCTCAAAGAATTCTACAGGAAATCTATTGTCATGTCATTTTGAGCTGCACTTGTTGGCCGAGGTGGATTTGCCTTCAGTTGGAAAGTGTCGCATACTGTGATGTTCCAATAGCCCTTTTAAAAAACACCAAGTTCTTCTTCTCAGTACTTGATAAGGACTGTTCTTGTGACTTCATGGCTTTTTGTATACTAACAGAGAAGTCAGGAGCTGAAAGCAGGAAGCACTAGGCAGCAAATAATTTATCTTTTTAAATATTTTGATTGAATATACCCACCATCTGTAACTGAAAAGAAAGGACGCCGTTCCTTGAAAATGTACGATTGCTATACCCTAATGATGGTCTTATCAGGGAAATGCTACCTACTAACCACAATCAGAAAAAATAACTTTTGCTTCTAAATTTTTATTTAACTATTTTCTGCATATCTTAGTAATACATATTCAAGGAAACATATTCAATCTACAGAAAAATGAGTCTCATGGTACTTACGGATATTTAAGCAGTGATTAAGGAAAAGTATGTGATGAAACCTCTTGCATTTGAAAGATAAACAAAATTAGCACAAGTCTTCGAGTCAAAAAAACCAAACTAGGTTAGGCTTCAATGCATATCCTGTTGGCAGCTTGCATCACACTCAACATTAAAAGTACTCTCACTCTGTCTTAAAAGTAAATTGCACATGTGTAATTATCTGAAAGGGTCTACAATAACCTTGTAGATGGTGATTCTACCACTTCTCTGGGCAGCCTGCTCCTATGCTTTGCAAGCCTTGCCATGAAGAATTTTTTTCTCATATCGAGTCTAAACTTCCACTGGTACAAGTGACACCATTTCCTCTCATTCTGTCACTTGTTACCTGCGGAAAGAGACTGACCCTGACCTGGCTATAGCCTCCTTTCAGGCAGTTGTAGAGTGATAAGGTCACCCTTGAGCCTCCTTTTCTTCAGGCTAGATACTCCCAGCTCTCTCAGCCTCCTGTCTTTGTTTAGGAAGAGAGGTATCTGCCAGGGAAAGCCGGAGCTTTCCTTGGAATGGAGAATGTAAACTACCACCACCACTACCCTTCTTCCCAATTATAATTTTTTCAGTTAAAAGCTTTTAGGCAAAAGATCTTGGAAATAGAAATAGCAGTTCTTTACTAATATATAACAAAACAAACAAACACAACTACAGCATTGATAACAAAAACAGTACCAAGAACTTCGAGGACTTTGCTTCACAAAAACCCAGGGCAGTTTGGTCTCGGTGCCCCCGCAGGATCTTCAGAGCACCAAGCTGGGAATAGTGGAAAAAAGAGTCTCGGGCTGGCAATTGCAGAGTGGCAGAAATGTCCTGGCAGAGCGGAGGCAAGAGTCCCGGCAAGGCAGAGGGATGCAGGGTCACGCTGTAGCAAGAGGAGCAGCGCTGATGGAACTACCCCGGCAGGGCAGAGCTGGCTCAGCTTTCGCAGGACGGCAGAGGAGGCCAGAACTCCAGGGTGAGCAGACGATGACAGGCTTCCCGAGACTGGGCCGCAGCGAAATTCTCCAGCAAGAGCACTCCGAACGCCGAAAACCAGACAGCCTGGCTACCTGAAACTCTGTCCTTTTTTCTGCCTCAAAACCCCACCCCCCTCCGAGCTTCGACCATCCCTTTGTTTTGTTAAACAGTCTTAAGTACGACATTTAGTCTCCTTGGTAACTTATGGGGAAAAAATTCTTTAGAGTAAAAAGGAACAAAACCTAATCCCCAACACCTCCTCACAGGACTTGTGCTCCAGACCCTTCACTAGTTTTTTTGGTCTTCTCTGGACATGCCCCAGCGCTTTGATGTTCTTCCTGAATTGAGAGCCCCAGAACTGAACACAGGTTTTGAGCTGTGGCTTCACCAGTGCTGGGTACAGGGAGACAACCCCTGCCCTGATCCTGATGGCCACACTATTGCTGGCACAGGCCAGGATGCCATTGGCCTTCTTGGCCACCTGGGCACACCCTGGCTTATATTCAGCCACTGTCACCAGCACCCCCAGGTCCTTTTCTGCTGGGCCACTTTTCACCTAGCCTGTGGTGCTGCCTGGGGTTGTTGTGTCCAAAGTGCAGGACCCAGCACTTGTTGAATGGCATGGCACTGGTCTTGGCCCATCTCTCCAGCCATTCCAACTCCCTCTGCAGAGCTTTCCTACCCTCCAGCAGTTAAACACTCCTGCCCAGCTTGCAGCTTGCAGCTGTCATCTGCAAATGGAAGTGCATTCAATCCCCTCATCCTGATCACCAATATAGTAAAAAAGACTGGCCTCAATACTGAGCCCTGGGGAGCCTCACTGGTGCCAGCTGGATGTACCACTCTCTGGGTGTTGCCATCCAGCTAGCTCTTTACCTAGCAAACAGTGTACCCGTTTACAGCATAAGCAGCAAGTTTCTCCAGGAGTACGCTGCAGGAAATGGTGTCAAAGCCTTCATTAAAGACTAGATGTATAACATCCACTACTTCCTTCATCCACTAAGTGCATCATGATATCAGTATCCAAGATGAATTTCCATTCAGATATAGGAGCCTTGAAGTAGTACTCCCCAGACTGAATGGTCTACATTTTTTCATTAAGTAGATCTGTTTTTTTTATTCTTTTCATAGAAATTTAGCTTGTAGATTGAAGTTGATGGATATAGGATACACATCTTCAATTTCCATGCTGAGTACCTCATGTTAATGATCATTCAGTTAGCAAATGTGTACTTAAGTTCTTCATGATGAGAAGAAAGTTCTTAAGATAATTGTGTGAAGATTATGTAATTCTACTTAAACCCAATCTTAAAATATTTTATTATATGCTACTTGCTGAAAAGCAATGGAGATGAGTATTTTCTGGGAGTTCACAAATCTGTTCTTTTGCTACCCTCTGCTGGACATAAGGGAGAAATCCATGGGAACATACTTGAGTTTTGGTAATGGAAGGAAACACTAAATTTAATTTTTTTTATTTTAGTACAATGACACTTGTATAAAGAATTATGTCCAACAGACTGTTACAAAGAAAAGAAATCTGCCTGCTCCCCATTTTTTTTCCTTTTTTTTTTCTTCAAATATTGGTCTGGTTTTATCCTTCAGTGATTACTCTGATCATCTCAAAGAGAAAATTTCTAGTTTCCAGAGTTAGAAATTAAGAGAAAGAATAATGGTAAGTTTCTGTGGACTTCTAAGTTGAAAGAAAGCTGTTGTTGCACTGTCTAAACTGCTAGCTTACCAATTTGTACTGATACCAATATGTTGCATAGATCTGGAGTGCTTCTGAAGTAGAAAATGCACTGCACCAGAAAGATTGAGAACCTCAGGTATCATTCTGCCTCTTTAGCCTGAGACTCAGTAGCCAATTAAATTATTGATCTATTGCTATTGAGCTCATCAAGATAGTACTATTTATGATAATCAATTTTCCAGAACAGGTGTATTTTCTTTTAGCTTTTAGCTCTATTGGTAATGAGGATTCTTGGGAAATACTTGAAAAAGACAAGACAAGAAAACTTGTTATAAAAATAATGTTTCTTGTGATGTAGCCAGCCAAAAAGATGGGTGGGAGAGTGGTTTTGAAATGAGAATGTCAACTTTACCACAAGAAACAGAATTATTAGTTTATAAACTTCAAACTCTTTGCCTTGTTCCTATAAATGTAATGATTTTCTGGTTTTTTTTTTTTTTTTTTTTTTTTTTTTTTTTTTTTTTTTTGTTGTTGTTTTTTAATGTGTTTGGGGCTGCCAACTCTTAGTAAGCTGAAGGTGAAGGTCTCTCAAATTTTTTAAGTCTTTCTTACAAGGCCTGAAAAATGTTCCATAACTTGATGTGTTTAATTTCAGAGGCTGAGTATATTGTCATATTTCTGAGACTTCCAGTTTCCATTTAAATGCTATGCCCTTAGCTTTCACATTGCCTTTTCTACTTCCCTTGCCTCCACTATGTATATTGACACGCAGTGCTAAACATGTATGCTTGTATTAGCTTGGTAATGCTGCTATGATGCAAAGAGGACTTGGGGAATGGTTAATATCTGTATTTGTGAGGTATATGTATATGCAATACTTGAAGGCTGTGGGCTTATTTCTCACTCTCTCTAAGTTAGTGAAACATGAAATTTAGATTGCAACCGAAATCAAAGCTAACCCTTCCCAAATCTGCAAACGTTTTGGGTTTTTTTCTCTTTATAAACGGCACTGTTAAGTAAGTGCTGGTTCTCATCAGAAAGACTTGCAAAAGCTCCAAGCACAGTAAGATAGGACATATTTGTCAACAGTCTGTTGACTGTTAAACTGTTTGTCTTCTATGACTACACACTTCTTGACAGCTTACTCCTACTTAATCTTCTGCTTCCTAGAGTCTCCACAATGCATAACTGTCATCCAGGAATTCTAGCTGCTGTGACTGTCAGATATTAGTTACTGCATGCTTAGTACATAGTATACTTGTGTGTATATATATGTATATATCTGAAGAGGTATACTTAGATAAAAATATATAGTACCACATACATAGAGGATTCTAACTACCGCAGGTTTTGTAATGGGAGCTCTCTGGTGGCTCCAAAGTTATATTTCTTGAATGACAAGCTCATTGACATAATGGCTTCTGCAAAGCATTTGACTGTCTCATTGTTGTCTCTAAAATGGAGAGACATGGATTTGATGACTGCAATGCTTGGTACATAAGGAATTGGCTGTACGATTGCCCTCAAAGGATTATGTTGGATGACTTGATGCCCAAGTGGAGAGCAGTTGTCAACCAGGAATTGATATTGGGACCAGTGCTTTTTTCCGTTTTTGTCAGTGACATGGACAGTGGCATCAAGTGCACCCACAGCAAGTCTGCTGACAACACTGAGCTATGTGGGGCAGTTGGCACACTGGAGGGCAGGGATGGCATTCAGGAGGACCTTGACAGGCTTGAGAGGTGGGTCTGTGCTCAGGTTCAGCAAGGCCAAGTAAAGGGTTCTGCACTTGCCCCAGAGAAATCCCAAGCACAAATTCTGGCTGGGCAGAGAATGGAGTCAGAGCCCTGTGGGGTGGTACTGGGGTTGAGAGGCTGGACATGACCCAGCCATGACAGTGAGTACTCGCAGCACAGAGACCACCTGCATCCTGGGCTGCATCCAAAGCAGCATGGCCAGCAGAGTGAAGGAGGGGATTCTGCCCCTCTGCTCTGCCCTGCCCTGGTGAGACCCTGCCTGCAGTGCTGCACCTAGTACTAGGACCCCAACATAAGGAGCACATGGGCCTGTTGGAGTGAGTCCGTAGGAGGGGGAGCCACAAAGATGACCAGGGGACTGGAGCATCTGTCCAGTAAAGACCGACTGAGGGTATTGGGACTGTTCGGCCTGGAGAAGGCTCTGGGGACACTTTATAGCAGCCTTCCAAAAGGAAGTACCAAAAGGAGCCTACAAAAACGCTGGAGAAAGACCTTTTACAAGGTCATGTAGTGATAGAGCAAGGGGGAATGGCTTTAAACTGAGAGTAGGTTTAGATTAGATATTATGAAGAGTTTCCCTGCTATGAGGGTGGTGAGGCACTGAAACTAGTTGCCCGTAGATGTTGTAGGCAGGGCTCAGGGCCATGTTGAATCCGGCTTTGCGTGAGATGGTTTAGTGAAAGGTGATTTTAGTGTTCTTCCACACACCGACTATTTATGATTCTATGCTAATAGACCTCATCTCAGAGAGGAGCTTCCTCTTTATAATCGCCTATGTCATGATATTATTGAAGTCCAGTTTGAAAACTGGTTAGTCTTATATTACTTTCAGACCGAAATTGTTTCAGTAGTGTTTTATGTAGCCTCAGGAGTTAGCAACAAGTCATGAGTCTTGTCTATGTGCTTGTATAGAGTAACAATATCGGTTCATTTAAAGGTCTTTACTATTTACTGAGCATGAGAACCAAAAGAGGTATCTTTGACCCACAAGGTACTTCATAAAGTGCGTGCAGCTCAGATGGCTTCTCGAGCTGCAGCTCAGTAGCAGATTGGAATGGACTTGGGCTTTATCCTAAGGCATCCAAACTGTGTCAGTTTAGCAGTCCTAGTTGTTTTTACCCTTTCTTTAACCTCAAGTCAAGCATACGGCTTATCTTGTAGCTCCCATGCTAGTGTAATTCTTTATCCAGTGTCAGGCAAGTCAAGCGTGGCTCTTCTGTCACTAACAGGTGTTTCTCTAGACTTCAAGTACAGGAAATATGTGCTTAATAGTTGAGGGTTGGCCACATTGTCAGGCTGAAAGAACATTTACTTCAGTGGTTAAGGATTGTTTGTATTTAAGTAACTTTATAGTTTCTAAAGGTTGTTTATTTTCTGGACAGGAGATGGCTCCACCTCACCATGATCAAGAGGTATCAGCGTTTCTAACGCTAGGTGGAAGCGGTCAGCACATCTCCCGTAGAAGTGTTTAGACCCTCTGGTTTGAGCTTTGAGCCATAGAGAAATGCTTTTAAGTGGGAAAAAGATCTGAGTCTGAATATAGAAACAGATAGAATGGTGATCCAGATATGAGGTACATGTGTGTCCTCTTCACTTAAATCTGTCTTGGCTGACCATTTCACGTAGTGGTTGGACCTAAGCCTTTGATAAGTATTAAGTATCCTGATAACTAAAACATCTTGCTGGATGAGGTTTAAATAGAAGTAGGAAAGAGAAAAATTACTTCCATTACTGTATCTAAGCTTAGTAAGTGTTGCAAATGTATCTTTCTCTTTTTTCCCCCTACTCTTTGCTTATCTGATAAAGGGTATTTTTTGTAAATGTAAGTGTCAGACAGGAAACGTGGTGTTGCACAATATGTCATGTAGAATACTTAATTAACGCTTTCAGTTTGGAGTACACAAGTACTCACCAATACTGCAGTCCTTCAAGTGTGAGGGACAAAAACGTGGAAGCCACAAAAGACAGTTTGGAAAATGCTACAGCAAACTGTAAGCATGCAGAAAATATCTCCATGTTAGCATTGATATGTAATGTGGCTTTGAAAAAAGTGACTGAACCTTAAGAGATTAAACATAAAGCATGTTTGCCCACAAGCTAATATGCTGACATTGAATCTTTCTTAGTCACTCTAATTTACTGATCCTCAAAAGTCAAAATTCTCTCTTTGCTATCATGGAAACTGATCCCAGCTATCTTTGTTCTCTAAATTAAGGCTGAAATCTATCAGCTTGAATATCTAAGGAAACTTCAGAAATTCCATGAGTTTGTCTGCTATCTTAAGAAAGATGTCTGTTTTCATATGTCTTGTTGTACATGAAAGTAACAAGTGA
Source organism: Sylvia atricapilla (assembly GCF_009819655.1). Taxonomy (NCBI): domain Eukaryota; kingdom Metazoa; phylum Chordata; class Aves; order Passeriformes; family Sylviidae; genus Sylvia; species Sylvia atricapilla. The sequence continues at coordinate 56,549,384 of NC_089174.1, read as the reverse complement.
CTGAATCTTTTTGAATAACCAGTGTTTTCTATGTTCAATGAGCAAACACTACATAATCAGTAGAGAATTTGTTTTTTGGTCCATCTTTGAGATGGATTTGGACCTGACAAGAAGCTTTCCATGTTAAACTAGTATGTATTCCCAGTATTGATTCTCAGATACAGGCCTACGATCTAGATATCTGTGGCCTGCAAACTTACTCTAGATGGTTTTCACACAGCTTTTTTTTGTAGAAAGGCATTTGCAAAGGCAAAATTTTCAGGCAGAGGACACTGATTCTCACCTTTAATTTGATTCGAAGATGTTTGCCTGTCTAATGTGTTTCTGATGCCAGTATCTTTCGTTTTGTCAGACAGGGGAACAAAACTCCTTCCTGTTTCTCTTTTTGGAACTTTTACCATGGTTTTACAGATTAGACTCATCCCTGACATTTTTCTTCTACTCACAGAATGTGTAATAGATTGTTCTCACTGGTGGAGTGTGCAGCTTCTCACTGTGAAGGAAAGTGCATATAAGTATCAGTAGAGCCTGTTTGAACTTTATCAGCAAAATAGAATAGATTTTCAATATGGCATTTTGTTGCAGCTGTGTTCTTCCCAACTGAGTCTTCAGACTAAGCTTTGAATACAGGTGCAATTCTATGGCTGATGTACAGTTTGTAGACTGAAATATCAAGATTCTTTTCCTTAGAGCGATCTGAGGAAATCTGAATTTCTTTCCATTAATAACTCTGTATTGATTAGCTATGCTTAAGCAGTAGTGGCTGGTTTGATGTCTTTCATGAGGTTTGGGATTTTTTTTCTGACTAATTTCTCAATGATATGCTGGAATCTGAATTGGCTTAAATTTGTAGAGGTATGGTAAGCCATAAGCTTTAGCAAGGTAGTCATAGAGTAGAGGAAAAAGAATATTCAGGGCTCTACAGTCAGTGTATACATGACTTCTTCAATTCACATCTATAGCTTTTCTGCAAGTTTTTTTAAGCATTCAGTCTTCTGGGTATAGTATATAGACTGGTAAAATAAGATTCAGGTTTGCCTGAATAATTGTCTTGGGTTGCAATATGTAACCAAAAGTGTGTATTCTATTTTCTATCTGTTGAAACCAGTTGGGGGAGGTGTTTTCTTTATCTCTTTTATAACCCATTCCTCATCACTCCTGTGAGGGAGGGGGCAGGTGCCTTCTGCTAATGGGCCAGCTGTTAAAACCAGGTGGGGCAGTGTTCTTTATGTCTACCACAATCAATCCTCCCTCTGAGGGATATCTTCTGTAAATGAGCCATTGAGTCTCACTGCATGACTATTAAAATTACATCATCCCATTGTGAGATGCTCCATCCAGTGGGAGGAGGCAAGCATTCCTACCTGGGTAGAACCTGCAATTGAGAACACCAGGTAGCCTGTTTTCCACTGGATTCCCAGAAGAGGACCCGACCCATCTCGCCACCACTGCAGCCTTCTACAGGATCATCTCTACTCCAACAAACCACATGCGTCACTCCAGAAGGACTTATTTTGAACTGCTCCCAGCACCCTGACCAACAGGGTGTCAGGTTGTATTCTGACTCTGTCAGTGTTTCTGGGATTATTTTTTGTTTGCTTGTTTTTTCTACAAGAACATTTGTATTTTTTTTTTAATATTCCTAGTAAAGAACTGTTATTCCTATTCCCATATATTTGCCTGAATAGCTTCCTTAATTGCAAAATTATAATAATTCCCCCTCGAGGGAGGGGGTTTACATTCTCCATTTCAAGGGAAGCTCCAGCTTTCTCTGGCTAACACCTGTCTTTTCAAACCAAGACAGTAATCTTCTGAGACCTTTGGAAAGAACACAACTTACTCTTCATTTTTGACTTCTAATAATGCAAAAAATTAATAGTACTTCTGGCAGATCTTTGACAGTGACTTATCTTGAATAAAAAGATTTGTTTCTTTCCCTGGCTCTGTTTTTGGAGTTACAGTGAACTAATTTAAACAAGATTGTAAAAATCAAAATTGTAGCAAACTTCTGAGGCAAAGCTCTGAAGAATCAAAGTCTAGAATAGGCACTTCAAAAGCAAGAATAGGACATTGACGTGTTTAACTTTAGGAAGAAACACCAGTTTTGAAAAAGTTACTTTTTCATGCCTTTATATGATCTGTAAGATGATACTTCTGTGTCAAAGTTTGCTTTCTAGTTTCTAATGCAGTTTGGGGTTTTTTGTTTATATATCTTGAATCTATTTGAATACTTTGTATTGGATAGCTGTCAGGTACCTCTGGCTCTTCCTTGGTTGTGAAGATCATAACTCTTTTCTGATAGGCTAGGTACACTATCCTGTTTGTAAAAAGGAGCTGTTTCTCTTACTGCAGAGCTCATAAGAGAGATATCTGTGTCTGAAATGCCAATTTTTGCCAGTGCTTTTTTTTTTTTTTTTTTTTTTTAAAGGCATGCCAATTCTGCAAGTTAATTCTTCATTGACTTGTGGCAATGCAAGCAAAGGCATTTAGTGTCAATCACGTTAGCTCAAGAAGACAGGCTTTCCTTTTAAAGAACAGTACCAAGAACTGATACTTGTATGTGCTGTTTGGGAGAACCTTGTTACTCCACTTTTAATTCTAATAGATGCCATCATTCAAGCTTTAATTTTTTATTTCAGCTTTTATTTTTCATCTTGAGACTGAAAAAATCTAACAGTTGTAGAGGCTTCCATTTGAGAGGATAAGTTAACCATTTTGATGGTGTTTTGCATCTCTGGTTTCAGCTGGAGCGAGGCTGAGATGAAGCCATAGTTAAGTGCTCAGGAAATAAAATAAGACTTAGAAGTCACATTCAGTACAGAGCTTGTGAATTAGTATGTTGTGCCTGAAAACTTTACTCTCAGAATCACTTTTTTTATTTCAGTTTTGCTGTAAGAATAGGCACTTAAACAAGCCAGCCAAAGACAGAAAAGTGATTTTGCTCTTTAGGGTATGCAGTGAAATATTCTCAGTGAGGTTCCCATTTCTTAATTTAATTTTTTTAAATTATATTTTCCACTCTAAATGTTGTAATAGATACCTTCCTCACTGTTTCCTTTGTCTTCTGTCAAACTTAAAATAGAATTATTTTCAGACAAACTTTTAAAATGCTTTTTAAAAAAGTGAAATCCATATCACTTGTGTTTATTATTTATTTTTAATAGGCTAGCTGTATTTTTGAGTAAAACTATCGTATTAACAGATGTTCATCTGTGGGAAGATGCTAAGGAGTCCTTCAAAACTGAAGCAGGACGTAGTTTGCTAATTCTCTGTTAATGGCAAAGAGGATTAGGAGCTGATGTTTGGAAGGAATAATGACTAGAGAATATAAAATGTCTTAATCAAGCTATTTTTCATGGAGTCACAGAATGGGTAAGATTGGAAGGGACCACAAAGAGTCATCTGGTCCAACCTCCCTGCTCAAGCAGGGTCATCCCAGTGCACATGACATAGAATCATGTCCAGGCAGTTCTTGAAAATCCTCAGTGAGAGAGACTCCACACCCTCTCTGGGCAATCTGTGCCAGTGCTTGGTCACTGCACAGCAAAAAAATTCTTCCTTGTGTTCAGGTGCAACTTCCTGTGTGTCAGTTTGTGCCCATTGTCTCTTGTTCTAGTGTTTGGCACCACTGAGCAGAGCCTGGATCCATCCACTAACACCCTCCCTTCAGATATTCACTGACATTGATGAGGTTCCCTCTCAGTCATCTCTGCTTGAGGCTGAACAGGCTCAGCTCCCTCAGCCTTTCCTCCCAAGAGAGATGCTCCTGTCCTCTCATCATCTTTGTCACCATCCTCTGGACCAGCAGCTCTGTGTCTCTCTGGTCCTGAGGAGCCCAGAACTGGACACAGCACTCCTGATGTTCCTCACCAGGACTGAGTAGAGGGGCAGGATCTCCCCCCTTGTCCTGCTGGCAATGCTCTTCCTGATGCACCCCAGGGCACCATTGGCCTTTTTGGCCACCAGGACACACTGCCGGCTCATGGGCAGCTTGTGTCCACCAGGAACCCCAGGTCCTTCTCCTCAGAGCTGCTTCCCAGCAGATCAGCCTGTGCTGGTGCCTGGGGTTATTCCTCCCCAAGTGCAGGAGCCTGCATTTGCCTTTGCTGAATTTCAGACCGTTCCTCTCTGCCCACCTCTCCACCCTGTCGAGCCCTTCTGAAGGGCTGCACAGCCCTCTGGGGTATTGGCCACTGCTCCCAGCTCTGTGTCATCAGGGAACTTGCTGAGGAGGCATCTGCCCCTGCGTCCAAGTCACTGGTGGAGAAGTGAAACAATACCAAGCCCACTACTGAATCTGGGGGGTTACTAACCTCTGGTCACAACTTTGAGACAGTTCTCAGTCCACCTCACTGATCCAGGCCGCACTTCCTAGTTTGTCCACAGGATGTTGTGGAAGACAGTGTCAAAAGCCTTGCAGAAGTCCAGGTAGACAGTACCCACTGCTCTTCCCTCATCCATACATGTAATTGTCCCATCATAGAGGCAATTAGACTGTCTAAGCATGATTTCTCTTTGCTGAATCCATGCCAACCCCTCTGATCACTTTCTTGTTTTCCATCTTGATATAGATGGTATCCAGAAGGAGGCACTCCATTACTTTTCCAGGGACCAAGGTGAAGCCTGACTGGCCAGTAGTTCCATGGGTCCTTATTACCCTTTTTGAAGACATTCTTAATTATGAGAATAATCTTAGCAATATAAAGTACAATGGCAGTATTTGTGATTTTTTAAAATTAAATATGTTAAGCAGATAAATTTTCAAAGACTTCTCTATGCATCATGTCTCACATTTATGAAATTGTAGGTGCTCTATTGATACACCTCAGTGTATTTCAGAATATATGGAATATGGTTATGTTGCCTCAAGTGAGCAAATAGTGGGAAAATATGAAGAATATTTAACTTGGTTTATTTGCTTTCTGACCCTAGCTGATTATAAAAAATGCAGCAGTAATGTAGTGCAACATCAATTTACTTAACTAAATAGAAAATATTAAGTTAATAATTTATATATGTAAAAAATGTTGTTATATGTGTTTCTTGGTATGAACTGTCACAATTCCAAAGTAGTTCAGATGTATCAGGTTGGTACAATATACTTAATAAGTTGAATAAACTTGGTGTCATATTATTGTCTCTTTGAACTTAAATATCATCAAAATGTACTTTTAGGCAGCTGCAGTGAGAACAAAGAAACTGGAAGAAAACATTGAAGCTGAGAGAGCAGCACATTTAGCATCCAATTTTACTTCAGAGATCATCCAGGTAAATTTTTTGTTTAATATTTCATAGATGTTTACAGTAAAACATTTGAGGAAGTTGTGAAGATGTTCCAAAAAATATGAAGAACACTTACTCCAGTGAAGAACCTAAATAGATCTGTTACAAGAAGTGACAAAATCATAAAAATAAATATATAAAAGGACAGAATAGAAGAGTGTCTTTTTTTCGGGGATTTTTAAAGTTATTAGAATAAATAAAATAAGATGTCATATTTGTAAGTTTGAGAATTCCCACTAGCATTTAAACAGTTAGGGAAAAGGTAATGTTTGACAATAGTTAAACACTATACTACTGTTTAAATATCCTGCCCTGTATCTTCTGAATGGCTACTTACAGCAATTTGGAGATGCAACACATAACATCCAGCTTGTCTAGAAGTGAGACCATAATGTATCCTGAAACTGTAGTTTCAAACACAATTTCTCAGACTATATTTAGGCTCCAAAATTATGATACTTGCAGTTACCAGTAAAGATTGATTATATGAATAAACCTAGTATATGTACTTGAACATTCAATTTTTGTATTCTTAAACTGTATCACACAGTATTGGACTCAGTAAAATAATTATGGTTTATTAAAAAAAAGTTAGGAAAAACTAAATGGTTATTTCTTACTAATATTTTATGAGTCAACAAACTTACTGGACTGCAGAAAAACTAAACAAGAATAAGGGAATTTTATATCTTTTCTTACCTATTTGCTGAGTAACAAAAATAAGCATTGCCATTCTTCAGTAATTTTCTTATTTTCATGATCTTCTGTATGTGCAGGCACTTAAATATTAAAAGATAATTAAACTAGTAGAAAAGATCTTGTTTGCCTCATTTCCTCTCTATTTCTGTAACATACAAAGGGACTGAGAGGATAACATTCCTTAAACTTAGAAACTTGGGTTTTATGGCTGAGTAACTGATAAAATATTTTTTCTTGCTTATATACATGAACAAGCTAGAAGTGTGCTTTGTTCTGAAAGAAAGTGTAGCTTTTATTGTTAGTCCCACACTTCATGAGTCTATTTAAAAACTAGAATTTCCCTGGAAAGCTTCAGTATTAATAAGAGCTGAAAATGTTCAGACACCTCCAAATGAGAACAGAAGGTACTCTTCATCATCCTATCTATTTGTCTCTGGTTTGGTCTTAATGTATTCTTACTTTTTTACATATGTTCAATGTTTTTTACGTAAGTATATGCTTTTATACTGAATTAATAGAATATACTGTACTGTAAAGCAGAACAGACCTAAAGATCATTGTAAGTGTTTCCTGACTTGCTTTAATTGCTTTTTTATCACTTGGTGTAGTTAAGAATTCGAGAACTTGAAGAAGTTGTGCATGTGGAAAAGGACAGACGAGAAGAAGCTTTTTCAGATTTAGAAATGATCAAGAAAGAGTTCAAAAGGTTAGAATATGCATATGAGAGAGAAAAACACAATGCTCAAGAGAACTTGGAAAAACTCAATGTGTAAGTTTCCCTTTAAATTCTTTGTAAAATGGTAGTAGATGGCTTGATTACCACTTCTGGTTTACATTTATATAGTTTTCAGTCAGTATAAAATAACTAAATCTTATGAAATTTCCCAAACCAACCTGAAGTTCAGAACCTGGTGTTCCATTAATAAGAGGTCCATATCACATGAGTGGGTAAAGAAAATTACTGATCTGTTACTGATTATTTGCTAAAACAAAAATATTGGAAATTATAGTTATGGTAGGATCCTTTCTCCTGTGTGTTTGGGAGAACAGCACACGTGGCAGGGTTAGAACAGATTTTTTTCTTCTGTATACACTTACATTATTATGAAAATATTGTTTTTCACTTCGGTGAGCTAGATCAATCTTTAGGACTCCTGTTAAGAAGTTGTGTATCATTTATAGTGGTGAATCTTCATTTTCATCTTTTGAATGATTGTAGAAAGTGTTAACAAGCTAACAAAAATAGAAGAAGGGGTGAAGTATATGAGACCAGATGAAATTACCACGGATTCATTTTCTGTTCAGCACAATCTATTGTGTCCATGGTAATGGATGTTTTTTGGAAGAAAGGTTTTTCCATATTCCCTGAGCAGATATAGGATACACTGTACTGAGTAGTCTTCCTTGGCTGAATGAAGTTGATATTGGGGTGAGAAAATGTCGGGAAGAAGAATCGTGTTGGAAGACAGAGAACTGAGGAGTAGGGGAAATAAAGGATAGATAGTAGTTCATTAAATGTAGGGAAAGAAGGGGTTTAAGAAGACGTAAAATGGGTGGTACACACTGGGGTTGTGGGGAAAAATTCAGGGTAGTAGAATGGGTTGGAAAAGACAGAGTTTGCATCTCTCAGTCTAGGATTATGGAGGTCTGTACATAAAAGAATTTATGGTGACTTGCCCATACAAGCAGTAGAGCGTGGTATGGCGTAGCTACAGAGTTCATCATGGCCTGGGAGGGTGCAGCTGCTGGCACCGGCAGGGGAACAGACAAGACAGATCTCTGTTCTGTTAAGCTTGAGAATCCATTTATTACCCCTGAAGACCAGGAGGGGGACCAGACAAAAGAGGCCACAATGGCAGGGTTGTGCAGTTTATATAGAGCATTGCAGGCCTGGAGTTTAGGGTTTGGGTCAAGGGAGGAGTTAACACAAAGAAGGGTACATCAAGTTTCCACCTCTTCGGAACAGCAGCACTCCACAATAGAGGGAAAAAAAGAAACTGGTTTCCCTACAAAAAAGGAATATTATGGCCTATGTCTTCCTATATTCATGCTTACAGAGATATTTTTAGTAATATAGTTAAAACTTGTGCTGTATTATAGACATCTCAAAACTCTTTGTTAAAAAAAGGGTCAAAAGAGGCCTGATGTGCATTTAGGTAAGCCAGAGTCACATTACAAAGCGTAAACTTCTTTCTTAAAGAAAAATAGCGAACTTTTATGATAAAAATTTGTGAAATGCATTATGATAGTAATTTAACATGATTCTTCAGGAAGATCACAGTCTTCACAGTTCTGAAATGGAGTAAGTATATTTCAAGATTCTCTACAGTTCTGAAATAACATCAGTTAATTAAACTGTAATCTCTTCGTGCCTGCTTGGTTTTGCTGTGAGCACGGGTTCTCTCTCAGTAAATACATGACACTGAACTGATACTAAGTTCTTTGCCTTTCCTTGAGCTGGAGAAGGCCTAGACCATTGATTTGACATTTTTTCCATTTTTATTGTTTTGTTTAAAAAGGCTCCTTTGTTTGCAAGCAAGCCTTTTTTTTTGAGGATTGGTTGTTTGATCAGTAGTTCTGCATGACAGGCTACTTTGTACAGTCTGACTTTTTCTTTTATGTAACTATGTAACTTTTTATTCTTACAGACCACACAGACTATGGCTCTTTTTTAATTTTTTTTTAATCTTTTTTTTTTTTTTTTTTTCTTCTTAGTTTTTAATTTAGTGTAGTGTGTTTTATTCTTTTCCTTCTGGTAGGTTCCCATATTTGAGTGGTCTAGCATATATGGAAAAACTCATGTTACAGAAGTTTTCTTGAGCTAGTGTTCTTCCAGTGTTTGTTCTTGAACCATTTCTTCACTTGTTCCAACACCTAATATTCCAAAGTTGTTTGTATTAGTGTTAGACCACAAAAATTAATAATTCTCAGTAAAATGTGGGGTTTTTTAGTTTGGAGGGGTTTTTTGACTAATGCTTGTTAAGGCGTTTTAGTTTTTAGTCTAGAAAAACTATTCTGTCTTCTCAACACAGCTGCCATAACATGATTCTCTGTAATCAGTCAGGGAGCTGTTAGTATGAATGTGTTCTGGGAACCAATAGATGATGATAAAAAATTAGCTAATTAGCAGCATTTTTAATGTAACTTAAACATCTGTTTAGGTTTTTTTCAAACCATTAGAATTTTACAAGCTTTACCACAAGATCTGGTTTTAAATTTTGAGATTAGTAAATTTGGTTAAAACATGAACACCTCTAAGTAGTAGCTTTCCAGTTAAGCCTCTGAGAAGCTCTTAAAGATGTTTTTCTCTATTAGATTATTTGGACCAACATAACGATAATGGTTAGATGTTGAATTGTATTGAGCATTCAAGAATGTTTTGTTCCTTGTGAGAATCTTTTATCTAGATGTATGGAATGTATAGAATTGAAGGGGTTTATGTCTAGGATATTTTGATCCACAAAATCTACATCTTTGAAAAATGTTATCATAAAAAAAGAAAAATAAGAGTTCTTTTAGAGAGTGTATTTTTTTTTTAATTACTGAAGGAAATACCTGAATAAGTATATTTTTTCCTTCTTAAAACTATGAAATACCATTTTTACAGATATGGTACCATTTGCCTTTTGAATTTCGATAGTAGTGTTTACTGAGAAGTAAATTCTTATGTTACTAAAAAGCAAGATGAAAAAGCCTTAAAAAGCTTTCCCTTTTTGCTCTAAACAGGACAATTATGTTCAGTGTTTCTTTTTCAGGAAGGCAATTTGCCCGCTCCTAGAAGTTTTTTTGGATAAAACAGAATTTATGCCTGCTTGAGGCATCTGTTCTGTGCATTAATTGAATATGAGAATAAATATTGTCTAATATCCAAACAGTGCTCTTCACTGCTTGCAATCATGTGTTGATTCAGTCAATTACTTCTAGCAGCTTCTGCCAGCTGAGTTTTTTGAAAGCAAATTGTCTTCTGTGATTTCAGAGAATGTATACCTTTCCATGAAAGTTAAGACAGCTAAAACAATTGGTGTTTTTTTTTAAGAGATATTGAAGAAACATGAACTGCCTATCCTCACAATTTTGTTAGTCCAGACACCTAAATTTCCAGATCTGAATTAAGATAAGTAGCGAAGATCAAGTTTTTTTGCGAGGTGGACATCAGTCTACTCAGTTCCCTTGAGATAATTACGTGCATGGGTTGGGCAGGTACTGCCTCATCTGTTTCCTGTGCCCTTTCTATTCTTTGAAGCATACAAGTGTCAGTAACATTGGTGAATATCAGTGATTGCTTTCACTGGATACCTTCTGAGAGAATACAACAGCCTTTGATCTACTTAGCTTTGAACGGTCTGGTCCTTGGACTTCAGACAATGTCAGGATCTTGGTTTTTTTTTGTTTTGTTTTTTTTTTTTTAAGACATAGTTTGGCATCCAAACATATCTTCTCTTTTTCTGGAGGACTTGCATGAGTTAGTCTTTAAGCCTTAGCCAAATGAAAGTCTTAGAGACTTTTATTTGTTGTGCTAGAACACTTGTATGTCTCTTTAGCTGGACTTGATGTAGGCAAATAATGCCAAAGTTGGAAGCTATATAATGCTGTAAGAATTTGTTTTCTCAGGAAAAAAAGCGTCATTAAAATGACTGAAACCAAGCAAAAAGGCTTTTCTGGGTGGCATTTTCTTCTTTTTAGAAAAAATATAGTTGTAATAACCAAAACCAAGCTAACAGGCTTTTCTGGGTTGCATAATTTATTAATTAGCTCTGAACCCAGCAGCGCTATGCAAATTGGAAGCAACATGGGATTTGGGTCTCTGTGTGAATTTACTTTTCTCGAAGAGTGAGAACATGACATAGAATAATTTGGAACTGCTTTTGCTGTGTTTCTGAAAGCCGAGAGAGTAGATGCTATTTTGGGGGACTGAAACAGGCAGGTTTTGAAGAATAAGAAGTAAACATCTGCAGCTACAGCAAAAATTCAGCCAGGCTGATGCAGAAGCATATAGGTATTTGGAGGACTGCTGAAGTAGTCCTTCAGCTGAAAAGATACAATAATCTTTAACAAATGAATTAAAAGTCCTAAAGTGACAATATTGATTCAAAAGCTTCAAAATTGGAAGAACTTTGAGCCTTTTGCACTACTTTCAGTTCTAGAGAGACAGAAGTGCTAGGAGAAGAAACAAAGAGATGAGCAACACCTGGGTGTTTCTCCTGCTGAGGGCTACATCAGAGAATAGTTCAGGAGATCTGTAGTCCAACCTGCTGCTCAAACTAATATAAGTTTTGAAGTCAGGCTCTTCAGGGTTTCATCCACCTAGGTCTTGAAAATGTGGAGAATGGAGATGGCACAACCTCTCTGGGAACCTATTCCATAAAGCTGGAAAACATTTCTCCTTGTCTGAACCTCTTTGGATTCACTACTTGTCTTGTAGGCAAACACTGCCGTGAAGTGATCGATTGCATTTCCTTCATAACCTCCTTTTAGATACTAGGAGGCCTGTTAGACACTGTGGAATTATCTCTTCTCCAGCTTAAACATACCAAGTTTCCTCAGTTCTTATATTTGTTTCTGCTGCTGACCATGGTGGTGACCATTCCCTTAGCCCACCCCAACTTGGTTACCAGGTTCTTTTTAAACATAGCTTCTACCCAGCCAGTTACGACTCAGATCAGTTTAGGGTGGTCATGCTTCCTAAATTCAAGTCTTTCCACATGTCATTGTTGAATCTCAGACTTTCATTCTGGCTTATTCTTTCTCCATGACTAGAGAATGGCAGCTCTTCTGTTGAGTGTATCAATTTTATTGTATCATGATCTAGCCACAAGGAGTACACTGTTCACTGCAAGTATTATGAGACTGCACTCTTGGCTTATTCCAAGGTGATGGATGAAGCTGTTAAACAGATCTTATACAGAACTCTACAGTATTACAACCATTCCAGCTACTACCATCTGGACTTTGCTATTAAACCACTTTTATCAATGTTATAATTCACATATGTAGATGTAAGTTTTAACAGCTATAAAAATACCGTGTGAGAAAGTGCTAAAATCCTTGCTAAAATTAAGTTATATTTAATCTACTTGCCCCCTTTTTGTTCACAGCCTTGATCATTTTATCATGGAATATGACTGAGTTGGTCAGATATGATTAGGCTTTGGTAAATCCTCCCTGAGTGTTCCAAATCACCTTTGTCTCTTTCATGAGTCCAGAAAATGGTTCTAGAAGGATTTGCTTCATAACCTTCCAGGGCTGAAGTGAATCTCAGTGGTTTATAGATCCTTGGTTTCTCCTTTTGACCTTTGATAAATAAAAGTGTGACATTTGCCTTTCTTCCTTTGCCAAGGACCTCCCCAGTTTTTGTGACCTTTCATGATGATAATGAGCAATGTCACTTTGACAATGGCCAGCTTTATCAGAACCTTTCAGTGTAGGTGGGTTGACCTGTTCAATTCTATGGGTTGAGTTCTTACAGGTTATCTCAGACTCAATCCTCACCTATTCCTAGCAGTTTTTCTCCTTTTTGTGTCCTTTTACTGACCACAGAGGCTTGGGAGTAGACCTTGTCGGGGAAGATGAAGGACAAAAAGGCAGGGAGTATGGTGATCTTGTCTCTCTGCTGTTGATAAAATAGCTATTTTGTGTAGAAGTCTATATATGTTTTCTTTCCTACCATAACAGTGGTAAAATCCCTTCTCATCTTTGTCATCTTTTGTGAATGTTAATTCTAGCCTTTCCTAAGGCACCTCCTTTCCAGCCCTATACACTTAGGCAATCCTTAAAAATTTTTCCTTGACTTTCTGTCTTTGACTGTCTCCTATTTGCTGTTGTTTGGTCTTGTGGTTTTCTCATGACCCACCTTTTTTATCCATGCCAGACTTTCTATATATTTGTTTTCTTGAATATGAGGAGGACTGATGTAGTACAAGAGCTGTTTGAAATTTTGAATTGTCTTGCTATTGAAATCATGCTATTCTGAGTAGAATCATCATTGTTTAAGAATGGTATCCCCCAATTTAGTGTTCCTACAGAAACACTCCAAACCATGTGCTGCTTGATCATTCACCCCTCCTCTTCTTCCTCCTTCTGTGATGGGCTGGAGAGGAGAATTGGAGTCACAAAAAGTAAAGATCATGAGCTGAGATAAGGACACTTAACTGGACACAATGATGAAATAAGACAATGAACTGTAATAGCAACAATACTAATGACAGAGTGTGTACAAGGAAAAAAAAGTGATCGATCCACCTGTGTTTGCACAGTGTGGAAACCCCCAGCCATACCCAGTCCCTCTACCTGTAAGGAGACCCTCCCTCTGTCCCCAGAAAACTACATGAGGTGGTGTAGAATAACCTCCAGGTCCTAGCCATGCCCACTCCTGGCTACTGCAAAAATTAACCCTGTTCTGGCCAGAACTGGGGTAAGAATATAGTCAAGTATGTGGAAACTCGAGGAGCAAGCTTTGTACTTGAAATCAGTGTTGATTATGCAAGATGTGATGTCTTTCTGAAGAGAACTAATCTATTAATTAAAATATGATGACTTCTGTTTATTACATGTAATGCGGAGTCCATGTCCAAATGATCAAATTTATGATTAATTTATGACTAAAATAAGCCTTGGTAATAGAAAAGAACATAATCATAACAGAAATTTTTCTTAGAAGGAATATGTAAGTTTCTTCACTTTTCTTCACTTAAAAAAATGAGGAAAACAGGTTCATAAGTCATATGATGTGCTAACATGATGTGATACCCAGATTGTCTTTTAAAAATATATAGAATACTTGACAAGTATTTTTGATTATAATGTTCTAATGTTGAAACTTTCCAGATTAGAAAGAGAGTGTTTCTCCTCAAACAACCAAATGAAAGAAGTGATTGAGGAAAAGAAGAAGGTAATTATAGACCTCTCTGCAAGACTAAGGGATGCTGAAGAAAGCTGCAGAGAATTACAGAGTGAACTTGCAATGGTAAGACAAAAAGCCTATGACAGTTGTTGTTTAGGTTTTTTAAACGTACTCTGAACATAATCTGCATTTGCTGTGCTGAGCTGTGAAATAAATATGACTTTGCATTACTTTGATTTTTATTTATATTACTTTGTTTTGCGAAACAAAGATACTGGAGAAGCTAATTGAAAATTAACATCCCCAAGATAAGTTGTTTGCAAAAAACAACTATTTCAAAAGTGTGGCTGTGAGTCAAGAGTAACCAGTCTTTGCATTCCTAATGAAGAAGGCAGTTTGTGGATATGGATTATGATTTTGGGTGAAGAATGTTCTGTCTTCCTATCCAAGCTTTTTTTCTCCAGCTTGCTTAGTTACTGTTGTAGACTTGCATATTTCTATTTCACATAATGTTTTTAGTGTAAACATTTGACTACAAAAATTGTTTGAAAATGTATTCTTTGAAGGTGACAAACTTTTTAGTTGATTGGGGTTTTTTTGTTTGGTGTGCATTTGTCATATTGGATGTATTTTATAGGATTGTTTTCTGAAATATTTTTCCTTTTATATGACCAGTTGGTGCCTTCCCACTGTCTCTACACGCCCCAACTTTGAATATAAATTTTGCTGTCCTCTTTAATAGCAGGAGGGTCAAAGCAAAAAGCTTAGGATATCAGTGACGTAGATGAAGGGATGGGAATGCACCCTCAGCAAATTTGCTGATGACACCAAGCTGAGTGGTGCACTTGACACACCTGAAGGACAGGATGCCATCCAGAAACACCTAGAAAAACTGGAAAAGTGGGCACATGAAAATCTTTTATTATTTATCAAAACCAGGTACCAGGTACTGCATCTGGATCAGGGCAACCCCCAGTGTCAATAGAGGCTAGGGGATGAACAGATGGAGAGCAGCCTTGCCCAGAAGGGCTTGGGCATGCTGGGTGCTGGTGGATGAGAGGCTGGACATGACCCTGCAGAGAGAAAGAAGGCCAAATACATCCTGGGCTGCATCCAAAGCAGTGTGGTCAGCACGGCAGGGAAGGGATTCTACCCCTCTACTCTGCCTGCTCTGGTGAGACCCCACCTGCAGTGCTGCATCCAGCTCTGGTGTCCCAGCACAGGATGGACATGGACCTGTTGCAGCATGTCCAGAGGAGGCCACCAAGGGATGGAGCAACTCTGTTATGAGGCAGCCTGGAGAAGGCTTTGGGATGGCCTAATTGTGACCTTTCAGTACCTACCTGAAAGGGGCTTACCAGAAAGATGAATAGAGACTTTTCAGAAGGGCATGTAGTAATGGGACAAGGGGAATGGCTCCAAACTGAAATAAAGTTTTCATCTTATATTTGGAGGAAAATCTTTATTGTGAGAGTTGTGAGGCATTTAAACAGGTTGTTCTCATAACAAAGAAGTTGTGGATGACCTGTTTTTGGAAGATTTCAAGGCTGGGTTGGATGGGGCTCTGAGCAACCTGGTCTAGCACTAAAACTAAATGAACTTTGAGGTTCCTTTCCAACCAAGCTCTTCTATGATTCTATGATCTAGAAAACCTTATTTCTCTTCATTGTATAGTAGTATTTACAATATTTCTATACTTAAGTGATTTTTTTCTCTAAGCTTATAAATGTCTGTTCTTGCTTTCTCTTGGACCTATGAGTGTAGGAGATTACTGTGATCTCTTCCGGGCTACTGGCAGGCACTGTGCTATTCAGCATATAGGAGCAGAGATTTCCATCCAAGAATCTTCAGATTTGTTGGCATCTCCTCTTCAGCTGATGAAGTTATTCCATACATTGTCTTAGTGTTACCTACTTCCCAGGTAGATTGGTTATTAATAAATTGAAAAAAATAAAATTAAAAAAATGTTTTTCCTTTAGGAAGACACATCTTCTTCCGTGCAAGCACTAAAGTATTAAAAGACATTTGCTGCCTTAGTCAACCTGAAAAAATAATTTTATCAGACACAAAAAGAATACAAAGAAAAAAGCCATAGTAAAATTTATGTTATACCTGACAAGAATTCAGGATAAAATTCTATTCACGCTTGAGTTTTTTGGTAATGACTACAGTATTAAATGGTGTTTGTTGTGCTACTGAAAGAAAAAGCAAATAGATTGCCCTACTTGAAAGAACTGTCTTAGTCATATAGCAGGTTTTTTAAAATTGCTTTACTGGAATGATTTCAAGCCACAAGACTCTCTTGAACTGGTAATAAAAATACTCATTTTCTGAAGACTTGTGTTAATGGTCCCCTATGGGATTAGATTTTTATCACCTTTGATGGCTTTGTATTTTTCCTGAAGACTTTTGTTATTTGATTGGGAAGCAGGAGTGCCTGTGTGTGGTCTTGTTTACTCAGTATAGACAGCTTTTTTGATTTTTTTTTCTCCCCAAAATCAAGAAGCAGAAGGCTACAAAAGAAACCAAGTATAAATAACATTCAATATACTGTTATTAGTCTTCCCTTTACTTATACTAATATTTTATGAAATTGTCAGTGCATTCTCTTCCCTTTATTTCCACCTCCTGCTTTCTTGATCTGTTAATTATTTTCTTATATTTTGTACTATTATTAGACATCCTGAATACATCTTTTCCACTTCAATCTAGTAGTCTTAAGTTGGTTTCTCACGGTACTGTTAACATACAAGTTAATTTTTTTGTTTGTAAAATATTCATAAGATTAAAAAAGCACATTATTTTGAAACTTTATATGAAAAAGTGCTTTTTTTTTTCCTTAATGGATCAGTTGAATGTACAGTAAAGTAGTTATTCTGCTTGTAATTTTAAATATCAGCATGTGGCAGAAGTTTGCCAGAAGCTTGCATGGGTCAAATGCCAATAGGATCTGTTACTGTAAAATAAAATAGCTTATGAATGATCAGCATGAGAAAACGTTCAATATTTACATTATGTTTACCTGAGGAAATTGGTCTCAAGCTTGTCATTATTTTTAGCTACGGTTTCTAGGAATTTTTAGTTTCAAGAACAGGAATTTAGAAGAATGGCCATTGTGATTTAACACTTGGTTTAAATTGAGACAGATCTAGCTGTATTCCTGCCCCATGGAAAACATAAGAGGTATCTTTAGAGTTTTAAGTTACTCAGGATACTTATATTTCTAGTACCTTGTAGTGGATGATCTTAGTATGGGACAAGCAGGAGATGTTAAACCTTTATTTTCTCAGAAATGCAAATTGAAATTTGGCAAACTTGCCAGTTCACTAGAATGCATATTAGGAAAGTGAAATAATTAAAATATGGTATCTTTTATTTGGAAGACATGTCTATCCATTTCCACCCCTTTTTGTAGATTCTATCAGAACTAGCATTATTTGTATATAAGTTGCTTAGTAGATTACACACAGCTTGTCTTTTCTACCATGGCGTGTAAATTTTTCTCTTACAACCATGCCTGAAGTCAAGCTCTGTTTGCATCTTAGCTGTCCATAAAAACCTGGTAGGTTATCATACACTGAATGTCAGAACAGAAATGTTTGAGAATATAGTTCCAGGTCATACACATTAGGCATTGTTCTTTAACAGAAATTGCCTAGGTATTGACTGAACAGACAGTGAAACACCCTGAGGATTATGATTCTGTTCTACAACTTCTGTGGAGTAGAAACTGGTACACAATGGCAAAGACGTAAATGTCTTCTAGGCAATTTAATGTGGACAGTTTCTTTCAGTTAAAAAAAAAAATACTAGTCCTGATACACATTCTTGATTAATTTTGTGCTAATGATTGTCAAGTGTTGTTTTACCTTGATTGTTTTCTTCTTGCCTTAACATAAGGGGGAAAATGTTTTTTCCCAGATGTTACTTCTGTTATTATCCTAATAATAGGAAGACTGGTTAGTCTGAAGCATATGCTGTAATGATCTTCTGGAAACAAACTAATTTTGTAATTTATTTGGGAAGTGCAGAGGTCACTCAGGCTGTGATGTGCTGGTGTTGGAAGACAAGCATCTAAAATTTAGAGTTGCAGTTCTCAAATAATTTTCTCTGACTTGGAAAAAAAAAAACAGACTTCAAAACCCAAAGAGATACTTCATAACATTCTCTCCCATGAAAAATCGTTACAAATCTCTTTTTATGGAAGGAGAATGATTTCAATAAAACTTTAGCATTTTTGATTAATTTTTAAGTCTGAGATGCTACATTTCTTGACAGATCATATTTAATATGTGGTGAGACTCCTCTATAGATTTTTGAATATTCAAGCTAATACAGGAAAATAAAAGAAGTGTTCAATAATTTGATAACTTGAACAAAAATAAATAGTAGCCCAAGGAGAGAATTTGTTAGTGACAGTTTGGTTTTGTTTTGTTTATTATAATAAAATTTATGCCTGTTTGTTGAAAAAATTGTGCCGCTTTTCTGCTTTACAGAACATTGCTTGAGTAAAACCAGTGCTTTGTAAAATGTGGAGCAGTCTTTAGTATGTCTGTAAATGCTTTGATTTGCTGTCCCCAAGGTCATGCCTGGTAAACATTCTGATACTTTTGTAAAGAATTTACATCAGCACTTTTCAAGGAGTATCTGAGCATGCTGCTCCTTGATGGCTATGTGGATAGTTCTGGATTTGGCTCTTACTCTGCCATCACCAGTTGGAATTTGTACTGCAGACTGAGTGGGTGAATTGGTCCATGTGCAAGAGAGCTCCCCCCCACCTCAGAACCCCCTTGTAACTGTAAATGAAGTAGAGAAAGTTCCTCAGGAATTAAGGCAGTTCACTGTACAGCTGGACTCCATCTCCCTGTATACTACTGCGGTGGTTTTGTTAAGGAAAGGCCTCAAAGTCCTGCCCACATGTTTATTTTTTAAAAGTTATTGAACTGGAGATAGACATGCATATTTGCAGCATCAGTTTCTGTGGGCTGTGCAGAGAGTTTTACATGTATTTTAGTCGACCATGGTTTTTGCAAAAATACTGGAAAAACAATGGGACATCTTTTCTGTATAGGACCAGGAACAAAAATCAAATACTGGTAGTTAAGGAAGATATGCCTACCACCAAGGTAGTAGGAACTTGTCCAGATAAACGAAAATACCTTTCTGGAAGATCGATGCAAGTCCGACAGTGAGTGGAAGAACTTTATAGCAGTCATTTTTTGGAATAGTTCAAGTTATTCATACAGATAAGGATAGAAAGTATTTGTATAAAAGATTTTTCTTCTCATTGGAATCTACAGTATTTTTAATGGAAAATGTTTGGCTTCTCTTTAATGTTCTCTTTCAAAGTTCAATTGTGTTTTGAAATTGGTGATTAAATAAATATGTTGCAAACTACATTCTCTACATTTTCTTTGTCCTCAGTTGTTTTATGAAAATAGGAGCCTTTTTAAGGATATGAAGATTGTTTCAAGAAAGTATTTTATATGCTAAAATTCAGCATATATTCTGAGTTCAGAAAATATGATTTTTCTCCTGTGTTTTAGGTTTTTAGCCTTCAGTTAGGAATATATTTTGAAAAAGGGAATTGTCTTTGGAGAGTATGGGAAATTTTTTATATATAAAATATACTTTATAAAATATACTAGAAGTTCTCCTGTTCATGGAAATTTCAGTGATCTCAGAGACCTGGAATTCCCATGGGCAGGTTCTTCCAGTGAAGACTGAGGTGAAAAAAGCAATAAGAAGGCTTTTTTTTCTCTCCTAGTCACCAAATCACTGTCTCATTAGCAGTGGGCCCATATTTTGCCTAGTCCTTTTTTTGCAGGTGATGTGGTTCAGAAATCTTTTTCTTTTGTTTTTCTCATCCCACGCCAGATTCAACTTTAGCTGGATTTTGGCATTCCTAAACATAACCCTCTAGGCTTTAACAATGTATCTGTATTTTTCCAAGTTTGAACAACCTTCTTTATGCTTCCTATTAATACTTGATACTTTAGTCAGGAGTTCCCTGCATATCCATACAGTCCTTGCCCTTGATTTTCAAAGATCACTGTTTCAGTCAAGAATCGTCTGGTGTACAGGGAGCCAAGCAAAGTCAGCAGAAGACTTACTTTGCAAATATTCTTCCACCCGTTTCTAGTAATGTGCTCTGTGAAGCAAACTTGCTTTATATAAAGGCTTTAGCAATTTTGTCAACTGATTTCCCTTTTGAAATAGCCTTGGAAACAATTAGACCTGTACTTCTCCAATAGTTCTACAGGAATGGCAAAACATGTTGATGGTTGGAGTTGTTGAGAAGGATCATAATCGCATCTCCTGCAACAGTTGAATCTGTCAGCTTGTGCACTCCATTTTCCTTTTCAATGTAATACTCCCTGTGTTTGTTCAGACTGAAAAAAACTAAGGAGATAATAGCTACTGCTGTAAACTATCAAGTGAGTGCTTGTGGAGAAGATGGAGCTATGCTCTCTTTACATCTGTGCATTAGAGAGAAAACAGGGAAGTTGTAATTTCCTGTAAGGGGAAAACAGAAAACTTCACAATGCGGATTGTGAGATACTGGAATGGGATGCCTGGAGGATTTATTGAAACGTCATCTTTGAGGATACTCAAAACTTGACTGAACCATTTCAGATCTGCCTAACCTGACTCCGACCATACTGTGCTCTGAGTGGGGAGTGGGACCAGATGACCTCCACAGGTCCTGTTAGCTTAAATTCATGAGTTTATGCTGTATACATTCTTCTTAGATAGCTGTCAGTGAGACATAAGAAATCAGATGAATCGTAGATCCTTTTGGACTGTGCCTGGATTTTTAGCAGTGTAATTTACAGTGTTTTTTCCCTTCAATTTCTGATAAGGGAGACAGTGATTTGAAAATAAAAGTTAGAAAGGAAAGATACTAAATATTTAGCAGTTCAAGTGTAGAGAGACTGGCTAGTCTAAGTAATTTCCTTTTGATCTTTATTGCTGTTGAAAAAGGGACTAAAATTGACTTCAGAAGTGTAGATTCAGTTAGCAAATGAAGCAAGGAGAAGTGGTGAAGGCTGAATAGACTGGAATACACTGACTAAATTATGGTAAATTAACTCAACAAAATGGAAAAATTGGATGAGAAGATTGAAAAAATTCTCACATTTGACTTTTCAATAGGAAAATATTTTTCTGAGGAGATTTAGTCTTCTCTGTGCTGGAATATTTTATGTAAAAAGAGTACTTATTTTATTGTGGTATTTTAATATTTTTATATTTTCTTATTTTTAATTTGTGAGGTCTTTGAGATGATGTCAGTATGCAAATGTAAATTACTTAATGTGCTTGCATTCCATAAAATATTTTTACTGAATCTCAACATTTACAAGTTCTATTTATATAGATAAGTTTATGGAGTAGGAATTAAACCTTGGTTATTTTTCAATATATTGAAGTGATTTGGAAATTCTTTATGAAGTGTAGTACAAACTCTCACACAAGGAAAAAGCGTGTAAATGCTGCAAGGGACCTAACACTGAAATACACATATGAATAATATATTAGTTGATATACAGGACATATAATTAAAATTGAAAGAGTAAAGCAAATTTATAAAATATTTAAACCGAATAGGAAGAAGACTGCAGAGAATTAAATACATTTCTTGTTTTTTTTTATTCTGACAGTTATATGCTACCAGTACATAGCAGTTTTCCTGGGGAGGATGTTTCCCACACATAAGAAATTGCCTGTGTTCTTTGACATGCAATGAAGCACAACTAAAGCAACAGTTTCTAGATATGATAAAAAACAGCAGAATTTTGCTCAGTAAAAAAGTTAACTTTATATTACTAAGTAGAAATGGAAATTGTGCAACTATGTGTTACAATTTAGAATGGATATAAATTGAGCAGTTAAAAGTCATGTGACATCTTTGACCATAACCTTAGTCATAAGAAAATTGTGAAGTTATTTAAATCTAGTTTCCTCTTGAATTGGGGTGGGGGGTAGGGGTGGTTGCTTTTCATTTATTATTGCTGCTTTTAGATTTTCTAAATTGCTGAGGTATATTACTTTTTGCCAGTCGGCAGCTAAAATCATACATTTCCTTGAGAAGTCAAAACTACATATACCCAAAAGGACATTGGTTTTGCCTGGAACTATGGATGCATGTCTCTGGAAACTGCAGGTTATAGTATCAGATATAAATTGAAGGAATTATTTGGTATAGTCTTTCTACTGTAGTGATTTGCTGTAGAACTTTCCTGGCCTCAAAAAATTTGGTGTATTGAACAAGAGACTGCACTTAGTGAACAACTTTCTTTAAGAAAATTCAGTGATAGGGTCTAAGAACTCTGTAGCTTTATGTTCCATGCATAAGTATGAAGTTTCAGTATTGAAGAAATCCCTATCTAGCATGGAATGTATTAACAATTGAAGTAGGCAGGTTTGCAATGAGAATAGGTGTGGGATTTGACTGAGTGCCAAATCATGGCTTTCTAGCCTGTCTGCCAGTAGTTTGGTGTCTTTCTGGATGCCCTTGTAGGGTGTAACAATAGATTTCACTGCTTGCATAGATGGGCAGAATTTAATGTCCATTAAGATACTTCTAAAGCAGAAGATGATGAAGAGTGAGTTTTTGTACAACCATCTTTTGTTTTGCTTTTGAAATCCATTAGTTTTATATTGTGTGTTACAGGGTTCTTATTTGTTATGTCAAGTTAGGTCTCTTAGCTTGAGAAAAGACATAAAAAGAAACATAAAGATGAACAAATATATCATTGTGATATGCATTTCTTCTGTTTACTTATTTTAATGTGTTTTTTCCCCACCCCCTCTTGTCTTGTCTGTTCCTCCTGTCAAATAAAGGCCAAGAAACACCAGGTCTTTCTAACAGAGACGTATGAAAACAACATGAGAGAGCTGGAGTTACTCTTGGACAGCTTTGCTATGTCAGGCCAGCGGACAGCAGGTTAGTTGAAGGTATAAAATGACAGATGCATCTGTCAATGTTCCAAAGTCACTACATTGTGGGAATTCTGCAGATGCCTCATGCATTCCCTCTTCTCAACATGCTTTGATTTGATGACATGATAAGAGCAGTTCTCACAGCAGTCAAATGGCCTTGCTAGCTGAGAAAGGGTGACGGATTGTGGACCTGCTGTTGTCAGCCCAGAACTTGATTTACAAATGCTGAGGTGTATATGATCGGTCAGAAAAGGGCTCACTTGCTGTGCTCTAAATCCAACTGAGAAAAAAGTCCTTACAGTATGCCTGCAAAGGGAACAGATGTTTTGCCTGAACTGAGCCAAATTCTGAGGCAACCTTCAGCAATTTAAAGGTCATATATTCAAAAAGGTTGTGTAGGACACATGATGCAACACAATACTTTTTACTGTTGTTTGTGTATCAGTACTACGTTGCATTAATTTAATCTGATATAGAACAAATATTTCTGTTTTCATTAAAATTAATTGCAAGTCAGTGGTTGTCACTCTGCTATCTGTGAGTAGATACCAGTAGATAATTATTGTATCAGACTTAACAAACTGCTGCCTAGTTAGACATTTGAGATAGTGGCTAATGTAAACAACCTGAACTTTAACATCAAGATAGTGATTTTTTTTGGAGCTGAAAACTGAACACTTTTAAAGATCTTCATGTGAAACTGTAATTCCTGTTAGAAAAATTGCATACTAGACACAAAGTGCTTCTAATTTACAGTGAAAGTAAACTGGAAGCAAACAAGTAAAATGTGGCTTACAAAGGAAATGGGTTTATTTTATATATATCATGATATGTTTTTGCACTTTTTAGCAATGGTATACATAAATGGGTTGCTAAAAACACTTTTAAATGAAGATACATTTTTTTGTATCTTCATAAAATTATTTTTTAGGGCCTGGTGCGGTTAAATTTCAATAAAGAAACAACTTATTGGGATTTCTCCTGTCCTTAAAAGGGGAGCTTGAATTCTGTGATTCATTCATTTCCTTGTCTAGGCTATATGCTTTTTCAGTTTTGAACTGGTTTTATTCCGTAACTGTAAATGTAATTACCATGATAATACCTGTAGGTTTACAGTTGAAGAGCCCTTTAAGACTGTATGTTTTCCACAGTGTTGCAAAGTTCTACATGCTGAGAAGGACTTAAGTAACTCTCAAAGGGGCTGGATGCTGCTGCCAAAGTGCAGTTTCCAAAGCAGCAATTGTCTTTTGGATGGTTAACCTTGCTGAGACAAGCTTTGACTTGTTTCTATAATATTAGAAATTCAATAACAGTACCTTCAGTATTAATTTGGTTTGTTTGAGGTAAACTTTTAAACTGATTTAAATAGATTTTTTTTCAAACTTTACCATCTCTGAAGAGGCTCTTGAGGCAGATAATAGAATTTAGATTTTCAGTGGATCAACTGAGTCTTTACAGTCAATTACAGTCTTTTAATATTAAAATAGACATTGACTAAGACATTTGTTCTACATATTGCTATGCTTTTAAGTTTGAAACTTATTTTTTAATGCTTTTGCATTATTATATTATTACTCTGGGGTACTTAGAAATTTTTGTATCTAATAATATTTATTAGAATTATTTTAAAAATTATTGTTATTATATTTGAAATGAGAATATGTAGGTGTGAATAAAGGTAAAAATCTTAAATAAATCTTTGTAGTCTAATTACTCGATGACTGCCTGCATGAGCCACAGGTGATGGGGAAATCTTTCTTGTTCTTGTGGTCAACATTGAACTCAAGGGGTTGAGAGATCTACTTAAAAATCTGTTAGTATTAAAAGCCCAACACTAAAGATCCACCCCCTAATTCAAGTTCTGATTAGTCTGTGATTATTAGGCTATACAGTAAAGAGAAGATAATACTGTATTGTTAAGATTATGTCAGAGGTTGACACAAAATCAGAGCAGGATAGAGACAAGGAAATAAACCCTTTAAAAACCACCTTCCCCCCACCCCTCCCTCCTTCCCAGCTCTACCTCCTACCCTTTGGCAGGAGGAGGCAGGGAATGGGTGTTACAGTCAGTTTATCACCCATGGCTTCTCCTGCTGTTCAGGGAGAGGAGACACTGCCCTGCTGTACCCTAGGGTACCTCCCACCAGATGCAGTTCACTGAGAACTTCTCCAACCTAGCTCCATCTCATGAGCAACAGCTCCCTGCAAACTGCAGCAGTGTGAGTCCACTCCACAGGCAATACTCCTCCCAAAACTGCTGTGGCACGAGTCACTCTTACATGGGGTACAGTCCTTCAGGAACAGGCTGCTCCAGCCTGGCAGCAGGGCCCTCTTTCCACAGGCCTCCCACAGGATCACAGCCTCCTCCAAGGTATCTGCCTGCTCCAGTGTGAGGCGCCTCTGTGGGCTGTGGGTGGGTCTCTGCATCCTTGTGGAACTCTGTAGGATGCAGGAGCACAACTGCCTCACCATGGGCTGCAGAGGAATCTCAGCTCTGGTGCCCAGAGCATCTCCTCCCCCTACTGCACTGACCTTGGTGTCTGCAGAGTTGTTCCTCTCACTTGTTCTCACCCCTGCTTCTCCGTAGTTGCAATTAAAACTGCGCCACAACATTTGTTTTGATTTTTTCTTAAACCGGCTATCACAGGGGCATTACCACCATTTCTAATTGGCCCAGCCTTGGCCAGTGGGACATCCGTCTTTGAAACCACCATGGACTGGCTCTGCCAAACATGATGGAAGCTCTAGCTTCTCATAGAAGCCACTTCTGAAGCCCCACCCACTACCAAAAACCAGCCCATGCAAACCCAATACAGATTAAAACCTAAATAGTTTTAGAATGTCAAAAATACACATGTCAAAATAACAAGCATAAATCCATGTCTTCTCCTTTTCCAATGACCTTTATAAATTTTCCAGAGCATTGTTATTCTTATTGGTCCATTTGCAAGAATTCACTTTGTATCTTTAGAGTTTATCTCATTTTGCAGTTATTCAGCAACAGAGTATGTTCTTAGGGATGTTTGTCTTCAGGAAAAAAGTAATTGTAGTAATCTGAAAAAAATGGTGAAATGAGTGCAAAGTTCTAAGAGTGTTAGCTGCTTGGAGTTAGCATCACCATTTAATACAGGCCACCAGTACTGTTCTGGTCAAAAATCTAAAACACAGCACCATATGAGCTGATATGAACAAAATTAACTCTTTGCTGCCCTGGTCCAGTACAGCTAGCGGAAAGTCTGAAATGGCAGGTTTAAGAGTTTATTCATTTCTATACTTATGTAATATTCGTATGGAACTTGGCATTTTGCCCAAATTCTTCCCTCAAACTCTTGGGCAATAGTGGGCATACACTACACAAGTACTGGGTTGGGTTTTTTATCTCATTGCTGACATGGTGCCTCTACCACAACAGAGTGCATTTGGATTATGTTGCATGTCTCCTGCACAGCTGTATGAAGATAGACAACATTTGGGCAGCATTAAAGCCATAGGTTTGATTTCAGCTAATGCAGGTATGCTGAATCTGGTAATTCTATTGCAGATTGAGCTGCCTAGAAACAGGGTTACAGCAAAGGTAAGGAATAACAGCATGGAATGTTTACTGGCAAAATTTGAATCTTGGCAAACATTATATTAATAACATCATTGCAGGTTGGGACTTAAAATATGAAAATGCATCATTGAGACAGTTTGACATAGACTATGGCATGGAAGATAACTCTTGGATTTACTTAATAGATATTGTTTTAAACTGAATGAAAATTGTGTGTTATCACTTTCCTAGAGCTGCAAGTATGAAAAAATAGTTTTTGGGTTTTTTTGTGAAACAAGATCAATACAGAATGTTCCTACAATGAGTAGTAGCAAGAAGTTGGTCTTGTAATTGAGAAGACTAGACTGGAGCTCTATGCATAGCTATAGTTATGTGATAAAACATTATAGTATGGTGACACTTGTCATTTTCTTCAATGTGAAGTCTTCTCAAAAAAGGTCAGATTTTATGAAATCTTCTTAGACTGGTTTCAGTGTAACATTGTTGTTTGGGATATTTCTATGATTCACTGGGCACTGAAGAGTCATTAAGAAACTCCTTCTTTTCCCTGACTCTGTAGACTTTTAGAAACTGTGGTAAGTAGGTGTAGTGGCTGATAGGACAAAGCAGGGGTCTGTTACTGGGATGTGTGTGCTGTAGAGCGGATCTTGCTCCTATAACTGAAAGCAATCTTGCAAATTTTGCTTTGACTCGGTGGGACTTGGACTGTAACACCTAGTCCAGCCTGAATAGCACTTTATACTTTCTGGTATTATCAAAGGTTGAGAGAGAAGAGGCTAACTAATTGAAAAAAAATTTCCAAATGGCAGTTGACAGTAAGTTGTGCACTTAAGTAAGTTTTCTCTGAGTTCTATTGATGCATTACATGTAGCCCGCAGGAGAAATGTCATCATTTTTACACAGTGCATTAGTAGAATATTGTGCTTATCAGATGACACTAATTATAGAATTCTTAAAAAATACTCTGCTGGTAGGTAAGTGCACCTCCTCTAGCTGATAAAATTTTATGGAGAGCCAAAGAAAAGGCTGAGACTTTAGTATCTGATTTGACTTTATGAGCCACTCTGTGTAAATTGCTTAATGATACTGGTGATAAACATCTGTATCATTGTTTAGTTGTGATGGGAGTTAGGATGATTTAGCCTTCCTAGATTTAAAATGCCACAGATATTTTCACTTTTGCAAAACCGGGCTGTTGTTGGAGTCGGTAAAGATTGCTTTGGTTACAGAACATGTTAAAACTTGTTGAAAAGTTGATACTATAATGTGCTACAAAGTAAGTGATAAATGCTTCTTAGGAATGAATATAAATAATGCTGAGAAGAATGATCTGTCAATAACCTAGTGGTGTAACACCAGGAAAAAAAAAAAAAAAAAAAAAAAAAAAGTTTGTTCTTGGAAACTGAATATCAGCTGACATCTTGTGACCTCTCAATCAATACAGTGTTGTTTTGCTTTCTTGGCACATTGTTCTGTGCACTTTGGAATGGTCAGACTTGTTCATATATCCCTAATTAAGGCAACAAGATCAGAAGTCTCAATATAAAAGGTTAATAAATAAGTTTAGTGTATATATAATAGATATATCAGATTTATAACTGAACTGCTCTGTAGTACTCTGCAGACAGATAATTTTTTTTGTAATTTCCTTTACAATAAAATTCAAGAGAATTTAAAATGTTTTTAAGTCCTCTCCAAGCATAACATAATCATATGATCTTTGGCTCAATAAGGCTTTAACTAAATGAAGTTCTCCATTACTATATGCATGCTTAGTCACAACAGCAAAATAATGTCAGGAAAAGTGTAACATTCTTAACTTTCAAACTTAATGTTTTTCAAAGTATATAATTGTGTGGTTTCGAAGTTGGCTTTTCTGACTGAATGACACAGGTTTGACCACAGTAGAAATAATATGTGAGACTGCATATCAAATGCATTAGGTATAAATGTAATCCAGAATTGACAGTTCTGTATCTTGTATTAAAGCTTTTATACAAGTGTCTTTCAGCTATTTTTGCTGTGAAAGCATGGCTATACAGCTGTACCTCTCATGGCAAACAAGGCTGCTCCTAAGTGTTCTATATTGTCACTGAAGCCCTAACTAATTCTAGTACCTGGCATCCAGGATGAGTAGTTTTCTCTCTGTGGCTTTAAGGCTTAATTTTCATTCCGTGTTTTCCTTCAGGCACTTGTGAGGACAAAGATAAACCTCTGAGCTGCTCTGTCGTTGCAACTTTGAGGTGTACCTTGACAGCTTACCAGAACAAGCTGGAAGATACATCTAATGAGGTAGCACTTGCAATGTTTGGCTCTATGTGTATTGCATTTGGCCTGCAGCAGTACATAAACTTTGCTTGTAAAAAATGGCAGGAGAGTGGGAATCTTGAATTGACAGCTTCAAGTATGCCCAAAGAAAAAGTCTCTGTCACTACCATTTCTCTAAGCTTGTCCTATAGTGAAGTTTCACATTTGTGGGGATAGGGAGAACAGTTTTTTGTCTTTCTAGTTTAATTTGGTTTTCTTGTTCATTCTTTTGGGGTTATTTTCAAAAACTATGTAGGTTAACAAGCCATTCATATATAGGATTGTAGTTAAAAGATAATGATCTAAGAGGGCAGCTGCATATACTGCAGTGTTCCTAAATATACAGTGACTGAGCCTCAGCAGTCACTGCTACCAGTTATGTAGATGATCATGCTCCCCTGTACTTCTAAAACTGGTATAATTTTCTGAGGAGAGTGTGTTTTCAATAGATTCTCTTTGGGAGCCCTTTTGCTGTCATTACTATTAAAATAGGGCTGTTAGAATACTGTTTTTAAGTTATCTAAGAAAGTAATGGAAATATTTTAATGTTGGGAATCTTGCCTTTGAAAAAAATTAGATGTTTTCCATGCTATCCTACTGTCCTTTTATATCATTGACTGAGGAGTTACAGTTTTGCATTTATTTTGTTGTGTGTTTTGCTAGTCTGACTAAATTACTCCTCTTGGGTGTAAATGTTTTATTAATTTATGGCTTTAAAAGCTGTAGAAAGAAGTTAACTATATAATTGAAACTTTCTGTACAAACTTGTGATTAGCCTTTGAATAAAATTGGCAAATACAGAAAGGCAAGGTGTGATAAGGCTGTAAAAATGCCAGCACTCTATTTTGCTTCTAGGTTTTGTTTTTTGTTTTGAAAAATGTATAGTCTAGTCACTTAACACATTAAAAAAAACAAAAAGTAAAAAAAAAAAAAAAAAAACCACACACACACAAAACAAACAAAAAAACAACAACAAAAGGGAAGTGTATCAGCTTTTCCCCTTTTATTGGGAAAAGAATGGTTTCCCACAAGACCTTTGAGTTTGTTCAAGGGGCACAAAAATGAGTGACCATGGAAACAATTATACTTTTTAAACAGCAACCACTGTTAAATCTTTCCCAGCAAGATAAGAGAACTGATGTGTGTAGTCATTATGAAACTCTTCTGAGACCCAAGTCTGGAAGCTGAAGAGTAACTAGGAACATATGACCCACAGCGAATTGTTATTTGGGAGGAGGAGCATCACGTGATAGGCAGCACAGTTGAAAAGTCGACTCAGCAGGCTTTGGCTTAGTGATGGGCTTTGTTGTGAAACTGTGCCAGAGACAGCAGTGGGGAGACCAAGGGGGTGGCTTCTAAGAAAGCAAAAAGAGTGTTCTGACAGAAAGAAGAATGAACTGTCAAGGAAAATAAATCGCAAGTAGAGCAGGACCAACAGATGACCTGCCACAAGACTTCCCAGTAGGACTGTGTGTGACTGACCCTGAAGTTGTCATATGGAGCCAGAGATCACTGAGCACCTTCGTGATGCACAGAAAGGGCAGTGCTCTGTCCTTCTTGATTACCCACGCCCCCACAGAGAATGCCGCTTTTGGCTTTTTATGTGTGAGATACGTTTAATAATGAAACTTTTTAATAATGCAATAATGCACAAGGGGACTATGAAGGGCACTGTGCAATAAAGCTAGGATGTTCTAATACATAATAAGGAAGGGTTTTAGTAAGCAACACAACAATAAGCAAATTTTAGTGGTTCTCTTTATAAAAAGGTTTTCAACAAGATCTCACAAATTAATGAATTTATTAATGTATGTGTAGCCTATATGTATATATGAAATATACTGGTAAACTTGTCATGTGTCATCTTTAACTTACTGTGTTAAACATTAGATTAAAAGATCTAGTTAGTTTGTGTGATGAAAGGTGTAGAAGTGTTTGGGTTTTGTCGATAACTAGCTTCTGATTTTCTGTATAGTGCAGACACTACAGAATATATTTGAGGAGAGAGAAAAGACTAGTAAACCAATAAAAAGACTGGAAATATTCCAGTAGCATTCTTTAATTTACTATAATTATTTCTAAGTGTTCTGCCAGGTTTCCTGACATCAAAATATAAAAATAAGCATAAGTAATTAATAAATTTTGTGACTCAGGTATTCTTTTTCTGAGTTGCTCCTTAAATGGCAGCATAGTCATATAAACAAAGATACAGATTATTTCGATAAATTGTTGTTCTTTTTGAAAATGGACAGTGAAGCTAGTACCCATGACGGTACCTCAGTTCACATTAGGCAACCTCTGAGATGGTTGCTTTTAACCCTACAGTAGTCACCAAGCCTCTTTGGAACATTGCTGCTTTTTACAGTATGTGAGTATTATGCAGTGCTGTGTAAAGAATCTTGCTTGTAGCTGGATAACTTCTGCAAATGGCCACTAACTTGAAAACTTGTTTTCTCAAACTACTCTCCAGATCACTATCTGAATTTACTATGCTTTCAAGTGCATTGCAGAATCTGTGTTTTTGCCAGATATTTTGAGAGTTAATAGGATAGATAAGAGTGGACTCAGTTTGGGATTCTGCCGCTACTCTTTATTTTTTACATCATTATAAATGAGTTATTTAGTGTTTTTGTAACAGCATATTATTTAGATTGTATGGAGCACAAAAACTCTTCAAGGAATTGAAATAAATTTTGTTTTCTTACTTTCATATACAAAATTCTTATTTTATATTATATAGAATAGATCATTGCAGACTTTCTGTAAAAGCCTGTTTGACTTTCATATTTTTTACAGCTTGAGAAAATGAAGGCTTTGTGTAAAAAGATGACAAAAGAACTTGATGTATCTGAGGAGAAAATGTGTGCTTTAAGACAAGACCTGAAGGTATGGTTTAATGAATTTGGCATAAAATTTGAACGTTCTGCAAAAGGTATATTTCCGGATTTAAAGTACCTTTTTTCTCTTATCAGAGTAAGTCTCTATATCGTTGTATTCTGTTGAGCGATCTAGTTTACCTTTTAAGTTTGTGTGAAACCACGTTGCTTTATTCTGATTACCACTATAAAGGATGTAATTTCAATGATTGCGCTTCTGAAATAATTAAAATACATTTATAAATTTGCAAAGTATTGTTTTATTTCAAAATTGGTATCAGTAATCTTTTTTGTTTAACTGTTTTTCTGAAGAAAAGGGAAAGAGAATTTAATTACCTCAGTGCATATGAAAGTATATTTTATTAAAGAATAAGGGATATCCATTCTTTTGTTATTTATTTTTGTTTGTGTTTATCAGAAACATCAATTCATGTGATGCATCAAGTTGTCTTTAACAGCTGTAAAGTGTGTGGCCTGAAATTTCTTGGACTAAAAGTTACCTGAGATAAAAACACTTGAGAGCTCTATCCTTTAGTTTTGGATCAAGGATTTTTTCCAGTTTTTGGCTGACACCAGTTTTGTAATGTCCTGTCTGGTGAAGCCAATAGCCAAGGGAGTGGGCAAGTCCTGAGGTTGTGTTTTAACTTAATCTCCCAACTAGCAGTGTATTGTATTACTGACAAAATAGAATGTCTGTAAACCCAGAATTTTTCAGATTCTTTTGCTGAGGATATGCTGCTTTATGTTCTATGCAGTGTTTTTCTGTAACCTTCATTGAATCTTCACATTAATGGATACTTGCACATAATGTATTGTCACCTATTACGAACTTTCTTTTCTAATTTATATTTGGAAGATTTAGGACTTCTCCTTCTGATATAGCACCTTTTTAAGTAATCTAAAAATTTTGCAAGAGATACTTGTATTCTTCATGTACAAACTGAGCTTGCTACACACAGAGGGTACATGTTTTTATGCAATATGCCGGTTTTCAATCTCTCTAAATTTTTGATAATAATATTATATAGATGATCAAAATCTAGATCCAGTCTGAAAGCATTTGTATTAGAAATTTAAAATTAGTTTAATATTTTAATGTTTTTGTTTAGAAGAATAAAAATTTTTCTGATGTAATTTTGTGATGAATTTGGTAGTATCTTTTGTACAGTTTTATGGTCTATGAAGCTATGATTTTATGAAAAATAAACAATAATTTCAGTTTGACCTTTTCCAGACTTTAGCAGTGCTGGAAATTCTGTGTAACTGCACAATAAGGGATAGTGTATTAAGTTCTTTGTTTACCTGGTGACATTTTGGTGCTGGTAACATAATGGTATTTATCACCATTTCTGATTATTACTTACTTTCCATGGTGAAGCCTTCAAAGAGAGTCCTCACTTTTTTTTAAGTTGCATGTGAAGAATACAATGGACAGCTGTGTTGCTTGCAGACTCAGTTCTAAAAGATCATTATTTTCACTTAAGAAAATAATGTATCTTTTTAATAGCTCTGATAACTTTGCACTCTGCAGAGGATAAGTTGTGTCCTTGTGTTCTACATCTCATTTGTGGGGGTAGAGGGGACTGTGAAGATCACTATATCATGGAGCCTTTACCTGTCAGAGATGGATTTCCAGTGCTGTCTAGTTGCAATCTGTGGAGGAGGTCTATTGTCAATTTTGAAATTCTGTTCTTGAAAGATCATGTCCACCTAGCCTGGAGTCTTGTGAATACATGTGGTTATATGACTGTTTCTTTCCTCAGGTGATGAACACTTGACTAAGGTAGCATTTTATAGAGTAAAATTTATACTAACCTTTCTTTTATATTTCTCTGTTTTACAGGAAGCACAGGATACTGTGGCTGATGCCAATAAAGAGTTAAACCATCTGCACACTAAGTGTGCAGACAGAGAGACTTTAATAGAAACTTTAAAAATGGAACTACAGGATGTACAGCAATGCTGGGAGAAAGAGCAAGTACGTGCCACAGAATCTGAAAATGAAATCCAGAAGCTTACCAGGGCTTACCAGAAGGATATGAAGGTATTACTAGAGACAAGATGACTGTCAAAGAGTCTTTATTTAATCTCAGCTTTATACATTTACATACATCAGATGGTTACTCTTAGTCTTAACAGATTTATCCCTAAAATATGATTTTAAGATCTATATTTTGAAAAATGTGTTTAATATCTACAGGATCTCAGGACATACTGGTTTTACTTTCTTCTGTATCAGAACTAATAGCTTAATCATTCCAGTATTTTAAATTTTTGAAAAAGAGAGTTTATTTTAAAAGCTACACCTGATGAACAATTATTTATTTCTTTCAAATTAAAAGTTAACAGACATGTTTTACAACTGAAGCATGTAATACTGTCATTATCATGTGTTAATTACTGGTCCACATGGCAATTCATAGCAAATATGGAATTGAGGTAGTTTTGCATGCATGCCACAAAACCTAGAAATTCTTAGTTTTTATCTATTAGCTAATTGTAGTGTGCTATATGTGGGAACGGCTCCACAATATCTTACTTCAGAACTGTTATCTCTCTCTTTACATGTATTAACAGATTTTTTTTTTTGTTGCTTTTTCTGCCTAATGATGCGGTTCTGTACTAGCAATGGCAGTGATGTACTTGTAGTTGTTGTGCATATTGAGCTCATTACTTCCACAAATTTGGACATGGATGCCAACTGAGTAAAAAGGAAACATTCTTTCCACCTCTTTTACAGTCTGGTATTTAAATGGGGTCCACATGAAGCAGCTGGAATTCTTACACACATCAGATAATGATTAAAGTGAAGGAAACTAGAAGTCTGGCTATATTGTAAAGTCAGCATGTCTACAACCCTGTGGTTGCATTCAACATGTGTGAATTGATTTGGGGTCTTAGAATCTTGTTTCTTGAGCCAAATGGATAATTATCATCCTAGTTTTATCACAGCTTAAACAAAAAAATGTAATGATGGTGGCACACTGGATTTTCCTTGGGGAATTTGTAGATCTGTAAGAAACAAAGTGAAACTAAACTACAATTTATTTTTAATTGCCTAAAATGCCATGAGATAATTGTGAAAAAATGCACCCAAGTGTAGTGGAAAGGGCTCAGAAAACCCCCTAGTTTCCCATCTCAGCAATCCCTAATTTCTTAATATAAAACTTCAACCAAGGCCTCGGGAAAACAATGAGAACCTTTGCAATAGTTTACAGACTTTGTTCTTGTGACTTTTGATGTACAGCTTGCTATTTTCTTAATCAAAATTGCTAAGTTGCATATATGTACTAAAAGCATTAAGGATGGAATTTCTATGGCATGCTATTGTTGCTAAAGTTTATTTATAACTTGCATCAATTTATTATATTACTGACTAAAATAAGTGTAAATGAATGAAGCATGGCTTGTGGAATTTGACTGATGAAGCTATAAGCCTATTTTGTCTGGCCATATAGTCTCATATATAATCCATACAAAAACAACTCTGAAAATATTTTAGAGTGATAGTTGTATAAATGGTGTGTTGCCAATCAAGCCAATCAGTGAATTTTCTGCATGCTCTGCAGTTGTTGCAAGTGGATACAGTTTGAATATAAGTTTTACCATAAATAAAGTCTTACCATAAATAAATAAATAAATTGCATGTACTAATAGCATGGAATTTTTTATCTGTATCAGGTAGTGGTTGTGGTGAAAGCAGGACTGTTCAGTATTCTTATAAGTTATTTATATATTATGTCTGAATAGACATATTTTGTAAAAACTGTTTTATTACATTTGCTTCAATATGTATGACTGCAAATTGCACAATTAGCAATTGTGGAATTTTGAAAAAAAATTAAGAATGAACTGTGTGGACTTTTTTTCACTTGCATGTAGTTCGTGTTACTGACCATCTGATGCACATTTTTCAATTCTAACACTGTTCAAATACAACATGTAATTTTTCCTTTTATTTCAGGAAAAACTAACCTTTCTTCATAGCTTATACCAGCATTCAATAGCAGGCTGTGTGCTTATAAAACAACCAGAAGGCATTCTAGATAGATTCTCTTGGCCTGAGCTTTGTGTAGTCTTGCAGGAGAATGTTGATGCCCTGATCTCAGACCTCAACAGGGCTAATGAGAAGGTAAGTGTCCTTAGGCACCAGCTACCTCTATTAAATTCAGTGACATTTGTCCACATCGCAGTATCATTAAAAAGGACTGACATTCATCTTATTTCAAAAAGAATTTGGACGTTAATAATTCAATACCATTAATTATGGCTTGTCTACAACTCAGTTTGATGCCATTGCTGTGGGCATGTAAATGTGACTGAAGTCTGTATGAAATCTCTAAGCTACACTTTCAGTGCAGGACATGCTAATAGTACTAGCCAATATTAGCCACAGGGACCTAATTAAAAGAAAATAAATTAATCTTACTGATGAAGCAATTCAAAGAACTTAGTCATTTACACTAATAAAAGAAGTCTTTATTTTACCATAAAACTGAAACAAAATGCATGTACTCAAGAAATATAGTCTTTAAATTATATGTTTATTATTCAGAAGTACTTTTTGAAAGAATGACAGTGTATTTTTTAATTCAATGGTAACTCATGGATGGAATTATATTCAGAAACACAAATAGAAAATACCTGTTTTTATAAAACATGTCAATATTTGCTATAGGCAGAAGCTGTACTTTTTGGGATCTAAGTAAGCTTATGTGGCCTTTCTCTCCAGAAATCCCTGCATTTTTAGGACATGTTCCTTATAAATAAATTAAACTGAGTCCACAGAGTAACATATTACAGTCTTTAGGATTTCAGTTCATTTTCTGGCTCTGATGAGGTCAATCCTAAGACTAGTACAGCAACTCCAGAACTTGTCTGTCCTGATATTTTTTGAGACATAATAATGGAAAAATCTTCTTTTGACATTACTCATCTCAGAAGTGACCACTCTTCTGCCCTTAGTAAGATGCAGGGCTGGTTACACTGAATTATTTCAACTCTGCCCATCAGAGATAAAACAGTTTTTAATTAAAAGTTATACCCCAGCAGTCAGTTGGACCTACCCCCTTACTAAAGGAGTAGGATAAAACATGGATTATGAACTTTTGATGTACTTTTCTATTTTACTTTCGAAATAGAGGAAAGGGAGTGGAAGAGAAGGGAATGAACATCATTGTCAGTGTTTGGGGATGTTGTGTCATATTGTTTCTTGCTTTTTAATTTAGTATGGTTATTGGTATTTACTGTGAGGTCTCTAGGGCCCTTTTCATGTACTTACCAGCTTTTCAGGGATTTTGAACAGCATGTCACTTATGTTGTATTCGCTTTCTTGCAAACAAAATTCTTCTCTTGCATTTCTGTGTGATGAATTTGAAAAGTAGCTTTCTGACACTGTATGGTAATAAAGCGTAGGTATATCTATTTAAAGATTATTGTTACCTTGATTCATTCCTCCATTTAGTTTGCATGGGAGCTCTGAAGTTATTTACAGAGTGAATCCATTTGTGCTTGTTGAAAACAACTTCTGTATGATAAAAGGCCCTGAAATTCTTTTAATGCTTAACAGTATCTGGATATTTTGGGTTTCCACTAAAACAAAAATTAAATTAAGGACTGTTTTTTTACATATTATTTGCAATTCTTGCAAACTTCTGAGGGACTGGTATACTCAGATTGGTACTTTAGCAACACAAGATTTAACGCACATGTGTAAAAAAAAAAAATGTAGAAGTGTCCAGTTCAGGTTTTCACCAAAGAAAGCAACAAATACCTGCAATATGGTACAACATATTGCAGAACTGCATCCAATTTTTTGTTAATTTTGTTGCACAACTCAATTGAATAATCTGTTGTGAAAGGCTTTTACTTAGTTTTAATGAATATATTGAAGAAACTACAGTTTAGATTTTATGCTGGGATTGTTTGTGGTTAAACTGGTGTCTACAATAAAGTAATAAAGTAAAAAGGTTTTTAGAGAAGTAAAAGAGTTTCTTTTAAAATGCCTGATACACAGATATCTCACCTGGAATACGTTTGTAAAAACAAGTCCCATACTATGAAAGAGCTTCAGCAGAGCCAGGAGGATGCTTTTAACAAAATGGCAGAACAGATGAAAGCACAGGCAAGCTGTTGGCAGAATGAGAAAAAGTATCTGGAACAGCAGTACTCAGGTCTCCTTGGGGAAGTTCATGCAAGGGCACAGGTATGGTGCTATGAACTTCTGATTTTTTTTCCTTGTAAATATTTAATGGATTATTTCAGTAGTTTGAACCCCTAACCAGTTTAAGGTTGTTTAAAATGAAAAAAAAAACAAACCTGCAAACTTCATGCTAGTATTAACTTAATTTATAATAAGGAATAAATGTCTTCATTAAAATATTCTAGAAGTGAATTGCTTAAGCTGGCTTACAATTGCTACAGATTTTTTTTTTTTTTTTAATGTTAAGACTGTAAGATTAAATTTGCTTGGTTTAAGAATTATATAGGGCAGCAGTGGTTTTTTTCCAGTGTCATGCTTTGGAAAGACTGTGTAGAGTTACAGTAAAATGGTGTCATCTGAGGATAAATTTAGGTATAGTCATTCTGACCCTAAAATCCTATTAGCAGTCTATTAGTAGATTACAACAGTATTGGAGGATGCTCTTACACAGATGATACAGTGAGCAGTGAGTCGAAAGTGTGAAACTGTTGGCACTGGTTGTTAGACAAGTTATTTGCAATTTAAAATGTTCACTATTATTCTACAACCATCATTCACCATCTTTTCAATCACATTCATTCATATTTTCCTTTAGAAACATCTGGGCA
The DNA here is from genome assembly GCF_009819655.1 of Sylvia atricapilla. Taxonomy (NCBI): domain Eukaryota; kingdom Metazoa; phylum Chordata; class Aves; order Passeriformes; family Sylviidae; genus Sylvia; species Sylvia atricapilla. The sequence goes on along the minus strand of NC_089174.1, from coordinate 56,511,073 downwards.
TGCTTTCTAACATAGATTAGGTAATGTTGGAGTGCAAGCTGGTAGTTTTGTAATCTAGGTAGTGCAATGTCTGTATACACTTGGATGATTCAACAATCTCTTTTCCATCCTGTGTTCCAGTTTGTCTTCCTTACCATTCAGTGTCCAACTATCAAGAAGATAGTCTAATTTCTTCTCAGTTTCTAATTTGTGACCGACTTTCAATTTGCAAATATCAAATTAAGCCTTTGCTTTCCTGGCATCTGTAGGGTCCATAAATGTCTACTGTTAGGACTGTCCTAGTCCTGATTTCACATTTTTCCTGGCTTACCTGTATTTTACCTATTGCATTTTGAGCCAGTTAGCCATATTTGTCTGCAAGATCAGTGCTTTGTTTGAATCAGAGGTATGCAGACTACTATTATAGCCTTATTTCCAGAGGAAACAAGGAAAAATGTGCCACAAGTTACGGAATGTCTTTGAAGGATCTTTAAGATTTACTGACTGCCAGCGATTACATAAAAATGCAGAATGCAATATTTAAATTTAATTATTTTAGCAAGCTTTATTCATTAAATTTTATAGGAAACATATAATCAGTGCAAGTAGAATATAATTTGCTAGTATTTCTTCGTACAGCTGGAGGTCTCCTCACTCTAGGACATTTATTCCAGCACTACAAGGAAACTGTAGCAATTTGCTACATTTTCCATCCAAAGATCTGAGTGTTAAAGTTGCAAGCACTTTAGTGAAATAACCCCTTGTAGGGTTCCATTCTGAAAAGACAAGATGAGTGATTTTTGCTGTCTTGCTCCAACCCAATGATCATTATAGGATGCTTCCTTTTATTTGTAACTTCATCTTCAGCCAGTGTTCGCTGACGACTTCTAGATATTTTCTCCTCAGAAGTCCTGTCTTCAGACTTCTTTGGTTTTTCAAATTGTTAACATGTGTGTGAAAGCAAAACATAGAGCGTTAGAATGAACAAGAGTTAAGAGAGAGCTCTAACTGCACAGCAGTGTAAGTAAGTATTTTGAAAATTACTGTTTTCGTTTATTAGAACTGCAGTAGAGAGTTAGGGCTTTTCAGAATGATCTCCTTATAATTAAAATGCTGCAAAATGTGATGGTTTTAGTGGCAGTGACACCTGCTACTGCTTCTGTCCCCAGCCAGTACTGTTCAGGATCCCTGGTTCCACAATAGGATCTATGAATGTTAATAGGTACTACTTCACAGCTGGTACTGTAGGTCAGATGGATGGTGTAATCAGAAAGCAGTTTTACTGTTTTTCTCTAGGACAGAAATTCCCAGAGTAGCCTTATCACAGATCAGCAATAAACAAGGTGCTCTGTAGATACCACTCTTTGTCAGTGATCTCCATGTTTGGAGAGTCAATGTAGCTTAAAATGTATATCCTTTTTCTTTGCCTTTTGTTGCTGGAGTCTAGTCCTCTTGAATTGCTAGTATGCCATTTTGAAAATGTTACTATGCCTGTTCCTTAGCCTCACACAAATTATTTATTATTTACAGTCTCATAGGAAATGTCCTCTGAATTTTAACTACTGGCTGTTGTTTGTTTATTATATAGACATGTATTAATCTGGCCCCATTTTTTGTGGCAACTGCTTAAAATAGAAGGGTTTTGTTCCGATATGCAAAAAACATTTTGTAAGAGAAAAATACTGTAACTACTTAAAAAATTTCAGTTTCAACAGAAAAATAAAAGGTTTGCTAAACAGGAAAAGGAAAATGTCCCCTGGGGAGAAAAAAACAAGTGTTGGGTTGTTTTTTTTTTCTTGTTTGGAGGCCTTTACAGCAAGGCAGGTAAATTAAAGAATGGGGTTAAAGGATTAAAGTATATTACAATTTTATAAAAAGTCATTGCAATTCGTGCAAAGGGAGGAAGAGAAGTGTGTGTAACTGTACTGGTCTTGGCCTGCCAGGTGTCTGGTAGGCATGTCTGGCCCATGTACTTAGAACACAGCAAAGGGAGGGCAGGACTGTTGATGTCATTTAAAGGTATAGCTCTCTCTCTCTCTATATATATATATATTTGGAAAAATAAAACAGCTGAACAACAGCAATCACTGACTCACAGAATAGAATCACAGAATGGGTCAGGGTGCAAGGGACCACAGTGGGTCATCTGGTCAAACCCCCCTGCTCAAGGGGGTCATCCTAGACCACATTGCACAGAATTGTGTCCAGATTATTCTTAAGTATCCCCAGTGAGGGAGACTCTACAACCTCTTTGGGCAATCTGTGCAAGTGCTTTGTCACTGCACAGAAAAGAAGTTACTCCTCTTGTTCAGGTGGAACTTCTTGTGTGTCAGTTTGTGCCCATTGCCTTTTGTCCTTGTATTTCCTGGCACCACTGAGAAGAGCCTGGATCCATCCACTTACGCCCTTCCTTTAGATACTTGTAGACACTGATGAGAGTCACAGAATTGTTAGGTTTGGAAGGAACCTCTGAAGATCATCTAGTTCAAGCCCTCTGCCAAGGCAAAGTCACCTAGGGCAGGCTACCCAGGAATGCATCGAGGAGGTTTTTTAATGTCTCCAGAGAGGGAGACTACACCATCTCCCTGGGTAGCCTGTTCCAGTGCTCTGCCACACTCAGTGTAAGGAAGTTTTCCCTTATGTTGAGGTAGAACTTCTTGTACTTTAGTTTTTTGCTGTTGCTCCTCATCCAAGATCAGTGTTGGGCACCATTGAAAAAAGTCTGGTTCCATCCTCTGGCACCCACCTCTGAGATGTTTCTGTGTATCGATGAGATCCCCTCTCAGTCTGCTCCAGACCAAACAGGCCCAGCTCCTGCAGTCTCTGCATGTAAGAGAGAAGCTCCGGACCCCTGATCATCCTTGTGGCTCTCCACTGGACCCTCTCCAGCAGCTCCCTGTCTCTCTTGTGCTGAGGAGCCCAGAACTGGGCACAGCACTCCAGGAGTGGCCTCACTAGGGCTGAGTAGAGGGGAAGGGTCACCTCCCTCGACCTGCTGCCCACACTCTTCCCAGTGGACCCCAGGATTCCATTGGCCCTCCTGGCCACAGGGGCACTGATGGGTCATGGACAACCTGTGATCCACCAGGAGTCCCAGGTCCTCTTCCACAGAGCTGCTCTGTAGGAGGTCAGCCCCAGCCTGTGCTGGCACTTGGGGCTCTTCCTCCCCAGGTGCAGGACCTGGCACTGGCACTAAGTTAAAGGTAAACAGATTTATTAACACACGCTAAGAAAAAAAAATAAAAAATGAAACTTTCAAAACACTCTTCCTCTCCCTCACAAACTGTTCACTTTTCTACAAACAACATAAAGAGACAAAACCTGTGATTTTCAGTCAGTTTCACTGTTTAAAAATAATCTTGCATCAGTTCTTTGGGAGAGGAGTCTCTTTTAGAACTTCAATGGAGACTCCTTACTGGCAACATAGAACAGTGGGTCTCAATTCTCACGAAAACAGCCGCCCAAGAACTTGCCTTTGTCAACTCACTCCCATTAGCAGCTTCCTAAGCTGCTTATAGGATATGTCTGCTTATTTAGGGTACTGTTTAAGGATGCCTTTTGTAGTATAAAACAAAGATTCTCTTCTTCCATCTCCAAAATCATCTTTATCTTGAAATTAAAGATCTCTTTTTTCCTTAGGAGCAGAGGGCTTCATATCACTTTTCTTTCTCTGTTCAAATTCTCCATTAAATCTCAATTATATCAGTGTATAAGCGAGAGCCATCCATCCTTCCAAACAGCACTTATATGTTACAGGAAATAGTCTATTCTTTATGGTTTCACAGTAAAAGTCCAGCTAACTAGGCAACTCTACTATTCTTCCTCAAATTATTTTTTTACTGTCTTATCTAATTTGTCTTGTGCCGTGTTTTCTTTATGTTTCACTCTGTCCTCTTCTTTTTACTCAAAAAGAGGATTAGACTTTTAAAAAGTCTTAGTCTGTGTCAGGAGAGAGTTAACATTCTCACCTGGGCCTGCAGATGGTCCCATGGTCTCTGCTGGGCAGCAGCCTTTAGGATCTTCAAAAGCCACGGGGATGGAGGAAGAGAATTTCACCCATGAGGAATGTTGGAGCAGCCTGGCTGGTAGATGCCTCCTGCCCCTGCCCACCTTGCTGACCATTGGGGTAGGCCTGACCCAACAGGGCCTGTAGTTGTTATTAGGGGGCCCAGTGGACACCTCACCTGGCTTGGATAGGCTTTAAAATCAGCTGATGTTAAGCTGCAGCCTCCTGCTTCCACGCTGGGAGCTGATGGGGCCAGGCCAGGACAGGACTGGCTTCCCACTCGACAGGGTGGAGTAGCGAGTACTGGCTGGCTAGGGCCGCTCTACAGAGCGAACCTGATTTGGTGTTACTTGTTGGTAAGCCAAAAAGAAAAAGGGGTGGCTTAGACACAATCAGGATTTATATGGGTATTGCCAAAGTTGCATTCAGCGTCTCCAGTAGTCAAACAATATATCGGTATCTAAAAGTGGCTTCTGGTAGGTGCCTGTCCTTTCCAAAACAATTCTAAAGTCCTGATAGGTCAGTATTTCATATTCCACTTTACCTGGAAACCAAGCTGTGTTAACCAATGACAAGGGGTGAGAGGTAGTCAGGAGTGAGGAGTGAGTCAATTGAATGACAGCTGGAAGTGAGATTGTAATTGGCTGGAGGGACGTGTGGACAGTGTATGAGCAGAAAGGTGATTGGATGATGGAACACGTGGACAGCAGCACTGCAGCTGGGCCAGCCGATGGGTGCCCTTCTTCCTCTTAAGTTGTGTTAGGCCTTGGTTTGGTTTCAGTTATGTCAGGTAGAGATTAAAGGTATGAAAAGGGTGTGATTTTTACAACAAAGTGATCTCCTTCAGATGCATAACGGGATCTGTGTTGCTTTGTGTTTTATGATGCTGGTTCTGCAGCAGGTATCAGGGTAGTTAATGTCCCCCACAAGAACCAGTGTCTGTGATTCTGAGGCTGCTTTGTGCTGCCTGTAGAAGATGTCATCCACCTTCTCCTGCTGCTCAGGTGGCCTGTAGCAAAAACCTACAAGTGTCACCCCTACTCATCTGCCTTTTTATCCTGACCCATAAGCTCTTGACTCATTCATCATCTACCCCAAGGCAGAGATCTGTACATTCCAGGTGTTGTCTCAAGGGAGGGTAACTCCACCACCTTGCCTGTTTGGTCTGCTCCTCCTAAATAGCATTTCCTTTATTACAGCAATCCAGTCACGTGAGCTCTTCCACCACATCTCTAATTGCGAAGGTCAAAGTCCTTTGTCTGCACACAGATCTTTAGTTCCTCCTGTTTGTTCTCCATTCTGTGTATATGCACTTCATGGAAGTATTTAATTGTGTCGATATCCTAGTGCAGTTGCACAGTTTGTCTTCTGGTTATGTCTTTGGATGCTAGTACACTCTGGAGCATCGCCTCTTGAGCCTCCTTTTGCTGCTTAGGTGGTCACTTTAGTTCTCCCCTTCCCAAACCTTTTCTCTGTCAACCTGTTCCTGTCCCACTTTAAATCTAGTTAAAGCTCTTTCAGTGAACACTGCTAAGATCATTTTCCCTCTTTGAGACAGGAGGATCTCATTTGTTGTCAGCAGACTCAGTGTGATATAAACTGACCCATGATCAAAACACCACAAATTCTCACGGTAGCACCACTCTTGAAGCCATGTGTTCTCTGTGGGATTTTCCTGGGTTTTGCCCCATCATCCTCTGCAACTGGGAGGACAGAAGAGAACACAGCTTGTTCTCCAGATCCCTTGACCTGTTATCCCAGGGCCCTGAGGTTCCTCTTCATAATTCACAGCTTTTTTATTGGAACTTCATTGCTACCCACCTAGTAAACAGGTAATGGATAGTGATCAGTTGGCTATACCACTGGGAAGTTTCTTGATGATGTCTCTTACCTGGGCTGCATGGAGGCCACATATATAGGTTAATTCTGGTTAGCATATTGGACCCTCCATTTCTCTAAAAATGGAGTCACCAGTTGCTACCATTATGAATAAGGTGTGGTGATTGTCTCATGCAAATGAGGAGGAGTTGTTGAGTATGGTGGAGAGAATTTTTTTGGGATTTGCAGTTCTTTTGACATGTACTTTGTTGTTCCAGTATGATTTTGAACCCTTTTCTGTTCTCCCTTCAGTACTCCCTCCCTTTTTGTGGTTACTGCCTTGGCAGCTCTGGCTGTCAGGGCTGAAAACACATGGGAGAGGGAGTGTATTTGCCCCTTGTAACAGGCGGAAGGGAGTAGAAGACACTTGTTGCTGTGAGGGTAACATTGCACTACCAATCAAGATATGAGAAGGGCTCCACCAATGAAAGATTGATTGACAGGCCTTGGGAGGAGCCAAGTCTACATATATGGGCAAAGCTACAGGCTTTGGGAGGGGCCAGAAGGATATACCACTCATGAATATTAATGATGCTGATGCACTCACAGAGTATAAGAGGCTTTTTTTAATAAGATGCCATTTTGTGAGCCGAACCTCTGGTGGGCAGAAGGGATCTCATCAGGCTCCCAGTGCTGTTCTCCCCTTTGCTTTGTAATTTTAATGAATTCTAATTAAGTTTTACTTATTCATTCCTGCCTGGATTTTGAGTAATTTATAACAATTTTTACTGTTCTTTTTTTCTTAATTGAGGAGGTCATGATCTAGGGAGTAGGCTGCCCTGTCCTAGACAATCGGTCCAGCCTAGATGGACTTTCATCCACGCTTTCATTTCTCTGATTCTGAGATTCCAGGGTCTTATACCTGTTGTATAAGGGTCCCTGGGAAGGTGAAGTAGTTTGGGAGGGGATTCACCTGTCCCCCCACCAAGGAGAAACCTATTTCCACTCACCTCTGTCTCTAAGGTCCCCAGTTGCCTGGTGGTGAGAGGGTGGGGGATCCATTGCTTCATGTGAAGTGGACAGTGAGTGCATTTGTCTGAGGTGTAGTAGAGTGTAGCTCCACCACTCAGTCTATTCCTCAGATTCCATAATACTTCTTAGTCTTTCTACTTTGTCTCTCAGCTCCAGCATTAGGCTTTGTAAGTCATCTGCCTGATCACAACTCACACAGCTGTTGTCTCTGCTGCCCTGAGAGCAGTGCCAGGCTCCATCATTGCCTGCAGCCTGAGACCTGGACTTCTGCATGGTTTCATGGGCGCTCCATCTGGGTTGCCCTATCCTTTCTGGTGTGCACAAAGGAAGTAAATTTTTTCCAACATCACAACTGAGCTCTATAACTGAGATTGAAGATCACCAACTGAGCTAAGTGCTTGAGTTGGCAGTGCCTCCATGCCCTGCCTGTGCAAACTGTCTTGGTGCCCTGGCTCATGGCTTATGTCTCATGCCCTGTTTGCCCTCTCTGTTCATTGTATCCCTGCTTGCTTTTCTGCCCTGAGGACAGCTTTAGTACATGTGGGGGTGGGCCCTATCTCTTCTACTGCCATCTATACTCTGAACTCCAAAAGAAAACCTTTTGAAGTTTCTGTGTCATTATATTTCTAGCTTTCAGTTCTGTTTCCATGCCAGAATAAAGGGTAAGGGTATAGTAAGAAGTTCGATAAAAGAGTTTTGTTAGTAGCACCTGTTTTTTTGTTAAGGTTTCTTGGAATTAATGAAGCTCTGCAACCTGGTGAGGTACCCCTCAAAGCTCAAACACCAAAGGAAATCAGCTTGCAAATGTTTAGGAAGAAAAGTCCATATCTCTTTCAAGAACTGTGCTTTTAAGCTTTAAAGAAAACTCTAGAACTCTTTGGTTCTAGCAAAAGAAATTATTTGCCAGTAGAAGAAAGAAGGTCTATTTTCTTGCAAAAGGTTACATTTCTCAAGTCAGAGGTTGTCTTAATTTACTTTTATATATTACTATATCACGAAAAGCATTAAAAACCCACTTTAATTAGCAAGAGCACTGAATACTGGCATTGCTGTCCAGCAGCCCTGTAGGGATCACAGTTTGTTTACTTAGATACTGGCCTTTCACCTGTGATGGCCAGAAACCATAGGTTGTTTTCTAAATTTGGCTTACCTTTTTGATTCCTTCCAGTCATGCTATCAGGGATTTTATCTATAAAATCAAATGCTGTAAATAATGCAGTAGCACTGAAAGTATTGTCCATGTGGATACTATTATTTCAGCATAATAAAGTGACATATGTGGCCTGTAAATTGCATTTTGAAATGAAATCTTTTAGTGGCCTACTCTATTTTTGTACCACTTGAAGTATTTTAATAACATTAAAAATTTTTTCCCTTCCAAAAAAGTTATAAAATATTTATTTGGTGAAAGACATTTTTAACTGACTAGGTTACAACCTCTGTAGAAGCATGGAATCTTCTATTTTCACTCTAGGGATAGATGTATATATTTTTTTTCCTTTTGTGCTTGCAGAATGGAGGAGGGAAAAGAAACTAGGGCCCTGCTCACCACTTGTTTGGGACCTGTACCAAATAGAACACAGAAGAATATGGCTGGATGATTCCATTTTGCTCCTTTTTAGACCACTGCTAACAGGAATAATGTCACTCTATGTGACAGGAAAATTGTCTATAGCTCTAAGAGAGGTATCTGAAATGTAACACAATCCTCAGTTTTCTTCATCATATGGGCTTGTAATTCCATCCATGTTTGCCTTATTTTGACCATGTATTGTAGCTGAAGCATTAGCATTTAACTTAAGCTCGTACGTTTTTTGTGAAGAGTGCCTAAAATTTATTATATCCCTATACCAGTGTAGCCTGTTTAAATGTAGTCACTGTTTCAATCACAGCAGGCTTTCATCCATCAGTTAAAGTCTCTGAGGTCACTTAAAGCTCCCAGTACAGTGTCTTGATTCCAGTACTACAGTCTGCATCCTCTACCTGTAGTCCTAGCATTTCCTGACTTGTTACCATCTTAATTTCTCTCAATCAGTTTGCTATTTTAAATCTCCCGCTTTCCGTATTTCAGGGTATTTAGAGGAAAAAATTGTTCTGCAACTTAAAAAACCTATAAAGGCACTAGGCAAAATAAAAACATCTGTATTACACTGTTCTTTTGAAAACTCAGTTCTGTATGAGACCTAATTAATCTGTGAATATATAAGTGGGGGGTTGATTACAAAGTAATTAAGAGATCACCTTTACTTCCCCTTTTCCAGCTGCTGCCAATCTGTCTATGTTTATGTTCCAGAGCCTTGCTTATTTTTTTCCTCTCCCTTACACTAACTTTATTTCTGCTTTGTAGAACAATGTGCTTTCTGAAATTGGAGCATGTAATTGCTTACTGTTAAGTCAACTCATAAAACTGCATTGTGGACATTCAGGTGCAGGCTTTTGGAGTAGTAAGGATTATCATCAGGAGCCAGGAATCCATTTGTAACTGAAGACTGTGGAAGCTTGACTAATACTGTTTGTTTTCATATATCTGGTGGTTTAACTGTTTAAAAGAAATACTTTCATCATCATTACTAATAATATTTGTTTCTTTAGTGTGTTACTTGAATGTGAAGGATGTGTTTTCTTTTATATTTTGTCCAGGTAAAAATTACTTTGTTAAGTAAAGAAAACTTGTTAATATTTTTTCTGGTTTTGTTTGGTTGGGTTTTTTTTCCTCTTATCCCAGGAATACCAAGAAGCAGCAGAGAAAAATAAGGAAAAAATTTATGTCCTTGAAAAAAGTCAAGAGAAATTGGCTCTTGAAAGCATATCTCTGAAAAAGATGTTAACACAGTTTCAGAAAGAGCATTCCTCACTCCTGGTGGCCTGTGCACTATTGGCAGGTGCCCTGTATCCTCTGTATTGCCGATTGTCTGCTATGTCTTCCCAAAGAGACCTTCTCCAAGATCAGGTTAACATTTGTGAATTAGTGAACTGGAGGATCAGGACCCTAGTTCATGCTCTCTCTGATGATAAGGAAAACAATCAAGATGAAGCAAAACTAAAGAAAAGAAAATCCCAAGGCCTGATCTATATATTCCGAAGAGCTGTGATTGCAATTTTGGCAGCCAACAGACTTCAAGTTTTAGCACAGTCTTCTAGTTCCCTCTTCACCTGGACAAATGGCTTTAAAGAAGGCATTGGAATTCCAGTTTGTGTAGGAGAATCCAAAGGCAAGCGTAATCTGTCAAGTAAGCTAATTTTTTTCCTTGATAAATGTTGTGTGAAATGACATGGTTAATGAATAACATATAGTAATATTACTTATAATAGAGTGTTAATACAAATTTAACGGCATTTTAACAAATGTAATTTCTGTATTTCCAATTTTTAGATAACTTGATAAATATAATTTCCCGTGAAAGGAAATGCTTTGTCTGTTTAGCATGCAAGTAAAGTTGCAATTACACACATAAGCTGCCATTGTTTGATATCATCAATATTTGCATTGTAGATTTCAGAACTAGGTGCTAGTGCATTTGCTTTATGTGATAAATGTTTTGAAACGTTCATACATTATTTGCCACCAATGTAATTTTGAAAAGGTATATTCTCTTCTTCTATTAACAACTTGTAGTACTTATTTCCTGCTGAAAAATACAAAAAAAGTTTCTTACTGATTCAGATAAAATATTAGTGTAGGATTTCTGGATTTCCTTTAGATGTTATGTAGTCTTCTTGTCCCTTTCTGTTACCAAACCAGCTCATGCATTTCCCTACAAGGAAAAATGGTATAAAAAATGCTTTCCAAATGATTATTTTTCTAGTTTAGTGCTTGTGGAAGCGTATTTAATACAGTCTAAATTGTCCCAGAAATAGTCTATGGCTTATGTACTTTTAACTTTAGTCAATTTCTGAAAGAGAAAGTAATGTGACTAAGTAGTAACTTAGTCATCTAAGTTATTCAGTTATATTGGTAGCTACAATTCTATTCTACAGGTTGTGAAGAGGAAGAGCTTGACTGTGTGGAAACTCTCAGCTGGTTTGCTAGTTCCAACCTCCTTGCTGCAATAATCAGTTCTGTCACTGAACTGCAGGATGTTGTTAACAGACCAGGTAATTTTAAAAGTATATTCTTGTAGTTGAAGATTAAAAAAATAATCAGGGTGGTCACATCATCTCCATTTTTAGGATTTATCTAAACTATTCTGGATCAAATCTCCTGAGAGCTGTATTGATGGAACAGATTGAATTTTCTTTGATTGTTGATATGATACTTTATCCTTTTGGTAAAGTCATTGGAACAGAAGACTGATGAGTGTTTTTAGAAAGCAGATATATAATTTTGCCTATTTGATTGTGAGATAGTAAAAAATAATCTATACCACACAAATAGATATTTGGTTAACCTGTTTTTAAAAGCTTCCAATGAAGTAACTCTTACAAGGTTCTTAGTTACCTTATTCCACTGCTTTGATATTCAAGAAGTGTTTCCCTGGAGCTCAACCTAATATTTTTCCATAGAGAAAATCTATCAAGTTTTCCTATGTACAGAGTATTGTGTAGGAACAGCAAATTGAAGAATTGAGACAAATGCAGCAGCAGCATGGATGTGCTGAATTACTGATTAGAATGCCATAAATGTCATGATATTTTGCCAGTTTGAGGTAGATGAGGATTCTGCTGGTCTCTATTTACTAGACATGTCTACACTCAACACAGGTTTGATTTTGAGAACTAGGAAGAACCATGCTGGGAATGTTATGGCCAGAGTCAGTTCATGTCTTTCATATCCTCTTTCATATCTTACCTCTATTTAAAGTAATTTCCACAGAACCTCAAGGTCTAACTGCTCATGTATTACTTAGAATTCTGTTGCTTATGAGATCAAGTCTCCTAAGAATTTTTGGTTCAAAGAATATAATAAATAATTTAAAGCTTGACATGAAATTTCTGGAAGTATTGAGGTAATTAGGCTTCAAAGGAATATATATGAAAGCTTCCACTTAGAAAATTACATTATGTTCTATAATAATATTTTAAATAGAACTTAAATCTTCAAACTGACTTCAATGATGTTGAATTTCTTAAAAAATTGTAAATAGGCAATCTTTTCATATCTTTAAATTATGGCAGTTCTGGATTAGACTACACGTCACAGGAGAGAGTACTACAAGAAGGTGCTGTCTGGATCATCAAGATGGAACAATTCAGTGTCTTAGAAATTACATTTAAAGATGTCTGGGTTCTGGGGAACCATTTGAGGCAGCTGAAAAAAAAGCATATCTAGATCATTCAGATGACACTGGAACATTTAGGTTTGTACACTCTGATTTGAGGAACCTTCCTTGATCTTTTAAATAAGTGGTTTTGTTTTGACATTGATGATTACTTCCCTTCATAGTGTTAGTTAGTTTGAGTCTCATTCCATCATGTCTTGGAATGATCTCTTTGCTTCACTTTCTATGCAAGTTCATTACAGTACTGGAGTTCTTTTGTTTGCTTTGGGTTTTTTTGTAAGGTTAGATTTTAGGTTTGTTTCAACAAAATCTGTACTGTGATAAACCAGGCCAGTGTTTTCAATACAAATATCACCAACTGTTAAATATATGAAGTTTTAAAAGTATGAGATGAACATTTTAGTTTTCATACTACAAAGTTAATCCTGCTGACTTGGGGTTCAATTTCACCAAAAGAGAATAAATAAGAATTGTTTTTCCATCTTTCAGCAAAGTAATATTTGGCACTTTTTTTTCATTTGCTTGATGTAAGACTTAATTGCTCTTTGTCATATACATGTATTTATGTTAATAATTTCTTGGATGCATCATAATGTGCATAATTTAGTGCTTTTATGCTAACTCTTTCATTCTTCGTGGCAGGTACTTAAGATATATATACTTAAAAAGTCTATTCTCCTCTCAGTTATTATAGATACAGTTCCTTGTGGAATTGATTTATGTTTTCATTTCATCTCTCAAAGCAATCAGTAACTTCAAAATATTTCTATTTATTCAAAGCTAATCTTCTTAAAAACAATGGATGATGTGAATATTTATCACTATCCCAAGAAAATGCCTTGGGATGGATGCTGAATTTTACTGATTAAGGGGAGTGCTTGTTGTGAAGCAGAATTATAATTTGAAAATGCTACAACAAAATTGTTTGAATTATTATTTTAAATTTAGTCTTGATACAGTTAAATGTGAGATTCTAGACATAGGGAAAGGGGCTGCCATGCTAGGTACTGCACATGTGGAGAAACGTTGTTATCTGGCAGGCAAACAATCTCATAAGCTGATACAGCAAGTGGAAATATTGGGAAAAGTGAAGGAACAGTAGCTCATTGAGGGTATCTTTTTTCTCTATATACCAAAAATCATGACAAAGGACAGTTTTTCAGAAGGTTTTGGCATCATCTTACATGGAAGGCCATTTAAATGTTCTGTTTTTAATTTTAGATTAATTGAACTGAACATTCAATTAGTGAATGCATTCTGACTAGAGAAAAGAGAGGATATTTATCCTGTCATACTTGTTTTATAGCTTTAATCTGTGTTAAGAGTTAAATTTATGAAGGTAGATTTTTCTTCTATGTAATCAGTAATCAAGAACCAGCAAAGGAAAAGACAGGATTCTTTGCCAAAGTAGACAGAGCATTGCAATAGCAGTTTTTTCTGGGTATGAAAAGAACAATTTTTTTGATTTCAAAGGGTGTTTAGTTAGTTAAAGTGCAAGATAAAAATGCCTCCTAAGATTTTTAACATTAAAGATGTTATCTTAGTAATGAAGAAAAGGCAGATCTACTAGATCACTGAGGTTATGGGAGAGCATGTACTCAAAAATGGTACTCCAGATCAGCATTGGAATCATTGGAGTGGTGCTATTTCAAAACCAAGCAAGAAAATGGCTTTGAAAATAAAATATTTGATTTTATCATGTGCTTTTTTTGTTATTGCTCATAGATAAATCTCGACCTCATATGTAAATGATCTTTACAGTGAGAACTTTAATAAAAATGTATCAATAATCATGTTCTGTTTGCCTTGTACCTCTAGCTTTTTCCCTCACTGTCCATAAACAGAAATTCTTTAACTTAAGCTAGGGTTATTTTTTTCTGTTTATACTCTTAAGTAAATACTTTAGTTCACTGCAGCAACAGGAGATCTGCTGTACTGCTGAATGGAAATAAGCTCTTCCATGCTTGTCATCTTACACTGATAGTATCATAAGACAAGTAATGACAGATTAAGACCTGCCTATAGCAGAGGGAAAACTAAATTACAAGACTTTTATTAAGGCATAAATAAACCTATTAACTGTTATCTGGAATACCAATTAGTGGAAGGAGCACTGACAATTTTATTTATCAACATTAAACACAATTATTAATTACAGACCTGACGAATCTAGCAGTAAGCAGGACATGTTGGGTGTGCAGGGGCCTTAAGTCCATTATATGAGAAGGATGATTACCAAAATCCTGTGGGGAAATACGTAATTGTAGCTGTAAAATTTTAATTGCCTTGGAATAAGGTAAATTATATTCTCTTGTCTCAGAATATAAATAGTATGGCATTAAGGTACCAAGCCTCACTAATTTTGAAAAGCAAATGATTTAGACATCTGTAGAGGGGAGGGAAGAGAAATCAGGAAACCCTCAGAAATTTGCATTGTAAATATTATAATAAAGTGTTTTACCATGTGCTATCACTTCTGACTTACTTGACCTGACTTCCATTTACTTGCATCCATCTTGCATGTTTTCAGAATTACAAAACTAGAACACTAAAGAAAGTCTTCAGAAAGTGTGGTATTGCAGTATATGATAACAACTGGGCAAGTAGTCTTTGACAAACAAATCCTATTCTTTAGAATCTTATCCTACTCTCCGATTTATAAATTGATAGCATATTTTCATTACTAAATACACAGTTTGTTTTAAAGTCTCTCTCTGAGATATCCCTTTGAGCTCAGTCTTCCAGTATTTAATGGAAAATTTCTGTTGAGTATCTAAAAGATGTTGTTTGTTGCGGTTTTTTCACTGAATGAAACTGAAACTAATAATGTACTTGATGTTTCTTTTCTGTGTTTTGGTTTGTGTTTTGTTGTTGTTGTGGTGGGTTTTTGGTTTGATTGTTTGTTTGGGGATTTTGTTTGTCTTTGTTTTTTTGGTTTTGGTTTGGTTTTGTTTGTTTGGTTTTTGTTTGTGTTTTTTTTCTTTGACTTTTTGTTTTGTTTGTTTGGGGGGAGTTTTGTTTGTTTTTTTGTTTGTAGGTACAAAGTCACGGCTTTCTGGAAGGTTACTTTTAAGTGCAGCCAGGAATTCGTTTTCAAAACTTATGGACAATCTGAATGTTATAATGGAGGCAGTTCCATTAGACCACAGCAAGTACAGTACTTGTCTGGAGAAAGACTCCTTGGTACAGAACCTAGCTCATGGACTTAATAAAATAAATACCCAGGCCCTGGAAGCTGGATTGTGTGACAGAGTATCCAGTATGGTATGCGTAATTATAGTCCTACTTCATGTAAGCAGTACATTCATGTCTAAGTGTTAGATGAAGCTCTCTTGATAGTACCATTAATTTTTTTTCAGTTTATAAGACTGTTATGTTGAAGTCAGCTATGTAGGCATCAGAATTTGATTCCTAACACCCAGAAGCATTAGAGCATGAATATATTTTTTCTTCTATGTCAAAGAATTTTAAGAAGTGATTTGATGTATCCAAGAGAAAAAGATTTTTTAAAAGTTCTGTCAGAGTTGTATTTGCTTTGTATGAACTAACTTGCCTTTGGCTTCCACTAAATGTTATGGGGTTGCTTTTTGTTGGGGGGCGGTGTTGAATTGTTTGTTTGTTTTTGGGTTTGGTCTGGGGTTTTTTTTTTTTTTTCATGCTTTTTGTTCTATCTTTCATGAAAGATAGCCTTCTTCCCTATAATCAGAGGGAAACGAGAAATCTTCTGAAATAATGGTCTTTTATTGTGGGCCTTACATTAAAATGGTACTTCCTTGAAAACAGAATTTTCAGTTACCCTCAAGAGCAGGTGAAACAGATTAACTTTTTTGCACTTGTGCATCTTTTAGATGATGGACAAAATAAGAGCTTTGTTTAATTTGCTTGGGTATTACATGTGACTCTTAATTGCTAAAATATTTCATGATAAAGCACACAAATTTGTTTCTGACTGTCAACAGAAAAACATAGAATTCTTGCAGAAACAAATATTTGAATTTACACGAAGGCTTCATACAGCAGAAGTGGAACGCCGCTCGCTGCGCCTGCAACTTACAGAATTCAAATCAAATTTCAGTGAGATGAAAAAAGAAGCAGACAAAGCCCAGAGCCTCCAAGAGCAATTAAATATGCTTAAGCAAGTAAGATATATTTGATTTAGAGGTGACTGCTTATAAGATGTGTTTTTGTGTGTTCTTTTGAAAAATAAGTATAAAATCATTTTAATATTAAAAGAATTTTCCAGAAGATTTGCATTGTAAATGTCACTAAACTAGAAGTTGGATATGTTTAGAAAGGCTTCTCTTCTACAAGAGTTCTGTTTTGATTTGTAGAATGAAGTGTTCTTGTAAGTTACATGTTTGGTCTTCAACAACCAGGTTTTCTTTTGTATGTTGAAAATGCTGATGTAATTTATATACCCAAAAAGCATTTATAGATTTCACTTTAGCAGAGTAAAGTCAGCTGCCATGAGGGTATTCAATGAATATGTTAATGAGAACTTCAGGAAACATAAACTCTGTGTGGACATTGCTGAATATTATGATAAAAATTTTACAGTATCTTTGGTACTTGGTTATGCCCTGAGCTAGTCAATGCAAATTTTAGTGTGGCTGTTCCTCTGAAGGCTTAAGTTTATAGAAGGGGACAAAAAGCCCCTCTTCAACATTCCTGCTAGCATATATGCATCAAATTCCTCTAATCAATTTACTTAAACACTGGGCATTCACTGACCTGTAAATAGCATTGTCTGACAGCAAGAAGAAGGCACAACAAAAAGGTTCCTTGACTGCTTGAAACCACAATATTGTGACTAATGGACATAGTGTTTGAGGGGTTTATGCCATTTGGTGGGTTCTCTGTAAGACCCCTATCATGTGTACAGAACTGTCCCTTCAGTCCTTGGAGGGGAAGAAACCTGTCTTGCTTTAGCATGCTGGAGGTTCACTAAGCACCTTTCCTCCTATGCTTATTTATTGTAGGTTATATTCAGAATTGAACATATGTTTGAACGGTTTGAACTAGTGAATGGTTAAGAATTCTTATACATGCTCAAGAGGTATACAGTACAGCTAAAACAGTTGTGGCCCAGAAGAAGCAGTGTTCTCTGTAGGTGTGACCAACACTGATACTGAAGTCTAGTTGGCAGACTTGTCGGTGTCCCAATCAAGACGCTTCCAAGCAGAGACTAACAGATGGTGTCAAATCCATTCTTTTTCTTATTCCTAGCTGGTAAAATATTGGTGTTTTTTATTCAAACAGGCAAAATTATATCTACTCATCTTCTTTTACTCATACTGGGTTTTATTCTTATTTCTGGGAAAAATGGAAGAAATTATCACAGTTTAGACTGCTTTTCAAATGTAGACAATTATTTTCCTTGAAGAGCTACTTGGTCTCTCTGGAACACTTTGGAAAGGGAGAAAGAGTTCAGGAAGATATTTACATGAGTTAACAAGATATGCACTAAAATTGAGGACATTTATCTGCGTATTTCCTTCTAAATATTGGTTCTTTGCAATCTAAGGTGTTAATTTGAATAGAGTAGCAAATGCATACTGTTTAGTGTAGCCTGAATACTGTTTTGAAAAAATACAGTGAATAAAGTTGTCTGGCCATTTTGTATTGCTTGGAGGTCTATCTTTGAGGTAAAAAACCCTAAAAAATTAATAATTTAACATGCTTTTTTTTAGAATCTAATGTGTTTGCAAGTGGAGCTTTGGAAGTCAAAGTATGTAAACAGGTAAATATAGTTACATAATCAAACACAATTTATTTCTTTTATCAGAAATTAATCTCCCATGAGAGATTCAAAAGTGTATGTGAAGAATTAAATAATGCATTACATCGGGAGCATCAGGCACAATTGCTTTTGAATGAACAAGCACAACAGCTACAGGAGTTAAATAATAAACTAGAATTGCAATCCAGTGAAGAAGCGGATAAAACCCAAGTCTTAAGTGAATCTGTAAAGGTAAGACAATTATTGCTCTGAATTAGGCACCTGAAAAATATATTTTTTGGTGAGGAAGCCAAATATCGTAGTTCTTGTGCAAATAAAATGTAAATGCACACATACTACATAGCCCATTGAAATTTTAGGGTAGTCAGAAACACTTTCAAAATTCTTCATGATATAACATCATTTTTCTGCTCTTGGAACTGGGAGGTGTACACTAATATATATGAAGTGTCTGAAATTTATTTGGAACATAAGTGACAGCAGATCTAACTATCACAAGGTGTTTGCAATTTATAGAAAAAATAAATTAAAAATTACATGGATATTTTGACTTTTGAAAGAGGTCATAATAATATTTCAGAACCTGGATTGTCTGATTCCTGAATATAATCTGAGGATGGAGAATGCATTTGTCAGTTTGGAATATGCAAGGTGATGATAGAGAGAAATCCCTTTTTTGTCAGATATTAGAATTTTCTGTAGATATAATGAGTAATGAGGGAAAAGATGATGTTACCAGAATTTCTGATAGCGAAGGATCAGAGAGAGTATTAGAGGTTTGAAACCAGGTGGATATCTAATGTGGAAGAAGAGGAAACTTTGTGATGGCAGACCAGTAATGGGTGGTGACCTGAGCTCTGCAGCTTTTATTTATTTTTGGTTTAAAGCAATCTTTGCTGCTTATGTCTGCCCTTCAGACCTGCTACTGTCTTTCCATCTCCCGGTATTATTCTGTGAATTGACAGCTGAGCAAAAGAGTCTGTGTCACCAGTATTTTGAGAAATAGAAGCACTTGTAATTTTGAGAGAAGTGTCAAGCAGAAGAACCAAAATTATTCAAGCTACAAAACTAGTAGAAATGTCAAAAATATTGAAAATATAACAATGAAAGTAGATGTCAAGGAGGGTGAATTGCAGTAAGTAGAGATTTGAAGTGATGGATAGAGGATGCTGAAGGATGTTGTTAAATTTATTAAATAGGGTTTTCACTAGTAGTATTATTTACTAAAAATGCCTTACCTCACTAAGGGTAAAAGACAGTGACTTTTCCAGAGTACCTGTTGGTTTTTGTGGGTTTTTTTCCTCCCTCAAAATTCCCTAGTTTTGGATGTTTCATTTAAATGGAAGAATAAACTTGCTAGTGTTTTTGGTCAGGTTGCTTGTTAATACTATTGCTATTTTCTTTCTGATAAAACTGCAGTGTATATATAAGCTGTTAGTATTGTGTTTGATTTATTTGAGAAAGGCTTGATTCAAGATTTTTAAATGGCTATTAGGAATAGAAAGAAGGGAAGGACTAGAAGACAAATCCTATTTGAAATCTTCATTTGTGTCTAGTTTTTATACATTAACACTTTTTTTTACGTTTCACTTTGTCTAAAACACACCTTTTCATTTATTTAAAGAAAATCAATTTTAGGCAATTAAAATATAGGAGAAACTTTTAAACAAATGTGTTACATAGATTATTGGATACTGAATTACATTTCAGAGATTCTGGGTTTTATTAATTGAAGGTGACATATAAATTTTTGAGACAGTCACGACCCTAAAATGCATCCTAATTCTGCA
The DNA here is from genome assembly GCF_009819655.1 of Sylvia atricapilla. NCBI lineage: Eukaryota > Metazoa > Chordata > Aves > Passeriformes > Sylviidae > Sylvia > Sylvia atricapilla. Next base: position 56,491,489 of record NC_089174.1, on the reverse strand, counting down.
GTCCTTTAACAGTTCATTGCTACTGGAACAATGTCATTTAGTGTAAAATGCTTGGTTATTGTGGAAAGCTTTAAAGATACAATGCAATGTAATAATATAGGTGATAGGATGGAGGCAAAGAACATTGACAAAATAAACCTTAGGGCTGAAGTTTACTATTTACAGGTGATTTGGTTTATTACTTTGCAAGTCTCAATCCTTCCCACTGAGGAGTTTGACCAAATTTAAGTTGTAGGCTTGTTGCTGTGTACTGTCCCTCAATTTAGAAGATTGATGTCTCTTAATTTCTTTATGATATTTACTATGAAAGGTAGGACAAAATTGCATTTTGGTTGTAAGAGCATGTGTCTGTGACTGGATCAAAAAAGGAGACAAGAACAGTTATGGTACTATGTCAACACATGTCAATGATCTAGTGGTCCTTAATTTTTTTAGTCAGGCAGATACAATTTTATAATGTATGCATCCTAAATCATAATTTAATCTTCACTTTTTATCGTTATTTTTGCAGTTCCAAACCTGTGTTGAATATGTACTTTTGAAATTCAAATGGCAGTCTAATATAATACTTTGATACCAAGGAGTAAAAATGCTTTTAAAATTTTGAGCATGTATGTTTGGTTTTTAAAATTCAAGAAAAAGTCTCTTTTCTCTCCCACAGTTAGCCACAATCCAGCCTTGTTCATACCTTTGTTCACAACAGGAAGAAATGGTCTCTGCCTTTGCCCTGGCATCTCAATTGAAAGACCCTTTTCTTTGCCTTAATTGGGTTTTATGACTAAAAATGTTTGGGGGTTTTGTGGGGCTTTTTGTAGCTCTCATTTGCAGTACAGTGAAGCAATCTCATCTTCATTATAATCAACCTTGCCCTTGTAAAACAGTGTTCTTACAGTTGTATAGGTTTTTAAGCACTTAAATAATGTGGAAAAAAAAAGAAAATAATTTTTACTGTTTCACTGTAAAATATGAAATAGAAAAAAATGCCTCCATCTTCATCTTAAGATACAAAATAATATTACTTGTATGGACCTAAGTGTATATAAAAATTTGGTGAGTGTAGTGGCATACAAGTAACATCAGGTAGAGCAGAATGACATGGAGTGAAAAAATACACATGCTTTGAATTCTTTATTCATAATTTTTAAAAGGTAAGAAAATTAAAATATTAATTTTAATATTTCACTTTTGAAAACTTATTTTTAAACTTATTCACAGTTCAACAGCAATCAGTAAGGAGATATTTTGGTATTCACGTACTTTCATAAAGTAGGTTTATTAAAGGAGTAATACTTAATTTCTTAGCTTTATCAGTTCAGATTTTAATCCTGTATATTTTTATCTTCTTAGTGGCATATACCATAGAGACATCCCAAGTAGCCAATTATGTTCAAGGTCAGCTGGAACTAAGCAACTCTAACACCACTTCTTTTTATTAGATGAGGTAAATCATTTGCTCTGATTCCTCATTCTTTGAAGAAAAACTTTTATACAAATGCTAAACTGGTATCAATAACAGATATATTTGTAATTCCTGATACCAGCTGGTCTTAATCAAATAAAATATTTTTGTTTCTTATTGATATGCACAATCTATATATTTACTTCCTTTTAGGTATATTAGTGTCTGTAATAAAAATAATGTATTTTTGAGGTTCTGTTTATAGAACAAGTTCCATAAATTATTAATTAATAGCTCCAGTGCAGTAGATGTTAAATCATATAACTTGATGCTGATATGCCTCAGGATAGGCTTCAATATTTATTTTAGAAGAAAGTACCCTAAATGATGGGTTTGTTTAATCTGTTGGGTTTAGTGAAGCTGCCATTAATTTATGACAGAGTAAGTGAAAAAAAAGAAATCTCATACAAATGCTTTGATAATACTCACAAAAAGATATCATCTGGTGGGAAGATTTGGAGTGTTTATTTTCAATACCTATGTCATTCAAATCATACATACACATTCTCTGTCTGGAGTAGCCGTCACTAAATGGATATATCTGAATGTATTAGATTCAGATGAAGGTTGGGATTTCTCTGTTTATTAGAAGTGGATTTTTTTCTCTCAACACACTCTCAGTTCAGCTTTCTGGAAAAAATATAAGTAATGACCAGAATGGGAGGAAGAATAAAGTTAAAATTTGTGATTATGAACTCATTATTTGCTTGCGTTAGCATAAAGGCAAATGCAACAATGCAAAATACTGTAGTATAAGTCACATGACCATAATTAAATTGAAACTTTTATTTTGAAAGGATATCTTCATTACTATTGTGTTTCGCCTCGTTTCTTTGCATTTCCTCTTTTGTCCAGTTTTACAAGTTGAATGTCAGTAATAGTTAATTTTTGAGCAATGTTAAGGTTTTACATTGGAATTTGAACATGTATTTATACCAGGTGAACAATTTTTTTCCCCTAAATTATGCCCCCATACAATATTTTATTGGTTGGCATTAAGAATACTATTCAGGTATATTATTTACTATGTTACTATAGGAAGAAAATGATAAAATTGTATCCAAATTGCTGCTACTTTACATTGGAAGAAGAATGAAAGTAATTGGTTATTTATTACATTTATGTTAAATCTAATGAGATGTAAACATTATTTATCTAATAAATAAGAAAAAGCATCCCTAAGTAATAAAAATTCATACTTTATTTTTTATTTGCTTATAAGTTTAAGATAACTCTGAGGAAATGCTCTCACCGTTAAATCAATTTGTACATAACTTAGACACTGAGACAGAGCACTGGAATAAGTAATGATTATGTAACATCAATTTAGTTTATCTTTGAAAGCTAATTATGACCAGGAGTTAAGTTTCAGGAGGTAAGAATAGGTTTATCCTTCTCCAGAAAATTATGGAGTAAGTTTATTCATGGTAGTCTGATTCAGTAGTCTCGTTTCAACAGTCACTTTTTGAGTATTGCAATTAAATGCCCTTCTGGTAGTTTGTGGAATAAGGCAAGTAACCAAGACAGATAGACTGGTGGCTAGAAATAACGAAATTGTGGAAACGAGAGTCCACAAATTTGGACTGCAAGTTACTTCTCGACAGATGGCTGAGACCTTGGGATTTTTGGTCCAATATATGACTGACTGGCAGACAGTGAAATCCAGAGTCCTTTAGTGTTAATAGTGTAGTAACATTGCCTATTTCAGAGAATACTTTTGATCCTGAGTTTGTTTGCTGCACTAAAGTATTTTAAAAAAGATAAATCTGACATTTTCTCAAAGTTTAGATAAGGAGAAAAGATAACTTAAACAAAGTAATTGCATGAACCAGCACATTTCTAGTCTTTTAAAAGTAGCTTTCAACATTTTATGGGTATTCCATTTTTAGGAACTATCTACTTCCCCTTTAGGGAAAGGAGAAATTAAATAGAACAATATCAGGATCTAAAAGCTTAATGTTTTTATTTCTGTATTGTAATTATACTAATAAATACCTCTGTCCATGACCTTGGAATTTATAGTGCAGTGAGAAAGATTTATTGACAAGTAATTTGGAAGAAAAATGGGATTATTGTGTAATTACAGCATGTGGTTATTAAACATATGTACTTACATACCATTTATCCCTGTTATTTCAAGACCTTCAACTATCTTTCAGTTTTCACTGAAAAATACTGAAAGGCTTCTTAGTGAATCCAGTGCCTAGCAGATCTTTGTTATATTATTGGACCAACTACAAAGTAACTCTGTTACCTTGAAATGTGCAGAGGGGATCAATATATCTTTAAAACAGCATGTGATTTTTTTAAAAAAGGTGTTCTATACTGTATTTTTCCCGGTAGTATAGATATCAATGTGTAGGACTTCCTACTATACAAGTTGTATATCTTCATACAGAAGTCCTTTATATGTAGATTTGCTTTTTGCTGCTGTTTATTTAGGATATCTGCAGGGCCTCTTCACTTTTCACCTTAGTCATGTTTTCCCATGTTCTCCTTTCTCTTTGTGTGCAACTAATTCTGCAAATATCTTTATATCTTCGTGTCAAACCATAAGTAAAACCTTTCAAATAGCTATTGAAATATAATTAAACTGGTGGAATATAATTAAGTATGTATCTAACTGGCACAAGACTAAAACAAGAGATGCATTTCTTTGCACCTGTATTCCCTTGGCTGCATGCTATGACAGCAGCCAGGCCTATCCTTCATATAATTTGTTCTTTTAATTTAATTTGACACTCCATTAGGTATTCAATGATTTTCAAGGGGAAGGTTTTTCAAAATTTATACGAATTTCAGCTTCCAAAATCTGTACCTATGCTGTCCTCTATTAGAGCATGGAAGCTCTTCAAGATTATAGCAGGGCAACAAACTCAAAACAGAAATTATATTTTATGCTGCCTAATTTGTTGTGTTGTCTTTTACAATACATATTTATGAAAAATCTTTTTACTACATTTTTTTGCTTCTCAGTTAAAAAGACTTAAAAATGTTTCAAATTCTTTCTAGTTAAAGTAAAACTACCTTAAATGTTGTTGCATTTTGGGGGTTCTGTTTGTTAGTATTTTGGGGGTTTTTTGTCTGTGGACTTTTCAATAAGAAATTAAGTGATTTTAAAATTACAACATTAAGATTCTCAATTCTAAGTAGCAGTCCCTATATTTTATTTATAAATACTACTTCATTGTTATACATAAAAATTTCTCAGGTATAAGAATGAGGAAATCAGTGTTCTTAGAAAAAGTTAATAATAATTTAATAAAATAATTTGTTGTGTGGTATCATCTAGTGATAGGCATATATGTTACTGTCATTTCTATAGGTGAGTGAAGCAGGTAACTTTCCAAATTTTGTACCATCACAGTGCCATTTTGTCTTATAGTAAAGGAAATGTACAAAAAGAGAAAAATATAAATAATAATTCAGTTTTACAGTTGCAATGATTTATCACTGTTGCTGTTTAACTTCCCTGTTTCAGGATCTGTATTTGCCTTGCTCAGGAAAACTTACTCCTTTTTAAGCTTTGTGTTCTTGCTTGGCACTTGGTACGACTCAAAGCATATCCAGAAGGAAGTGAGACATATAATCAATATGTCTTTATAGCACTTTGATCTCCATAGTGAATATTGGGATGTAATATATCTTTGATGCTTTTTCAATAGAATGATTTAAAAGTTGCCTTTTATGTAAGTTAAATTTTGTTTTACTGTATCTGTTTTTTTTTCTGCTAAGGTGACTACTCTCCAGTTTTTAATGAATGGAAAGATAGGGGTAACCTGTATTGAAGAACAGGCCTTTTAGTATTAAATTACATACTTATCAATTATTTCTTACTTTATTGAGGTTTAAAAAGTAAAAGGAATGTGTGTTTTCTCCCTGCAAGTATGTCACACAGGATATGGCTGGACTGATTTCAAATAAAATATTCATGCACTAAATAACATTTGAGACTCTGTGGAAATACTTACACTTTGCATGTATGGCTTGGTCAGAACTCTTCTGAAGGGGAATGCAGTATTTGAATGTAAAACTATACAAAGTGAGAAATCTTGTGAAGCTCACATTAATGTTAATGTCATGCTAAAAAAAGGTATTTGTCTAATTAATTAATTAAAGAAAATCAAAAACTATTTCTGAAGCAAGATCAGATAACCTTGTTGTGGCACTAATTGACATTCTTGGCATTGCCCCTAACTCCTCAATGTGATGGCTCACATTAATGTACTTGAGTCTGGTGGAATTGTGCAGTAGCCTCTTCCAAGAAAGGGCTGCAGAATAAGCTGCAGCAGTAAAAATCTTAGCTGGGCCACCAGTTTGTTGAGGTTATGGTCAGTATGTTTTTGTACTCAGAACTGAACCTTAAGTTGTATTTAGAACTTTCCTTGAAACTGTTCTGAAGACTCCTAGTATTCCCATTTTTTGAACCAGTGTCTGAAGAGAAGACAGAGACAGGGTACCATAATATTTGTTTCTCAAATTTAGTTCTGGGGCAGAACTCTATGTCATTTAACCTGACTCAGATGACTTTTTGTCTGTGTCAAGATGGCCCCTAACTTCAGATTGTATTTCTTTTTAAACAAACAATGGAAATTAAATTGTGTTTATTTACTTTGTAAATAAATTGTCACTGTTAATATTTTATTGCTGTTATTTCTTGTTCTTCAATTGTTTTAACTGACTGTTACCATACAGAAATATTCTAAGCATATTTCTGATACAAATCTAATGGAAAAGTTTTTCTTGAGAACTTAAAATAGTCTCTTCCAGGGCTTAGAAATGTCACTGGTAATGCAAGATCATTGAGACCAGCAGGACATGATCAGAGACTGATGGTTTGAGGCTGTGACAGATGAGAGAAGCTACAGTGAAATGCAAGAAATTGTTGCAATATGTTGTGTCCTCATAGATACACAACTAAATATTTGTATGTATGTACATGTGATAAATTATCACTGTTAAAGTGAAGATGAGGTCTAAGTACTGGTTGTGTTTTTGTCTTGCATAGTGTGTGCTAATATGCACAAGTAGATAATGTGTAGCAAACAGTATTGCGGAGAGCAGTGCTACAGAGCAGCATCAGAGTTTGCTTGTAATATTAGTGCCTCATTTACAGGTACATGGCAGTTATGAAAAGTCATCTTTTGCAATGTAATCCAGGTGTAAACAATCTTTTTCAAACCTTGGAACTGTACCAGTTGTAAGGCAGAGAGTCTACCAGAGTAGAAAGTGTAACAGTGAAAAACCCCACTTTTTGGTGGCACTTAAGTATCTGATTTAAAGGCATGACACTCCAAAGCACAGAAAATCTACATGTGGAGTGCTGAGTCTTGACTGCAAAGGGATGATTGCTGTGGTGGGAGGGAAATTTACATTTCTAAGGAGAAAAAAGAAACATCAGTCCTGAGGTAGTGTGTCAGAAATTGCAAAAGGGAGTGAATGATCATGTGAACTCATGCCACCATGCATATGATTCCAAAAATTTATTCTCACTTAACTTCAAAGATTATTCTTAAAACTGATAGTGATAAAGCCTGAGTTTTTATAAAATTGTATTTGTTCTATTAAGTGGTTTAATCCCTCTTGGCAGCTTTCCAGTAATACTAACATAATTCACTTAGCTTAAAGATGAATAAAATTTCTAAATTATAATGTGCATAAATTTTATCATGTACTTTATCATTTTCTGAAACACAGTTTAAAAGTAGGTCTCAATTATTCTCTGTTTGGATTAGTGTATGTCTGAAAGGCCCAGTGCATCTCCTTAATGAAAAGGGTCTCCCTCAACTGTCTAATAGGATCTAGGCTGTGTGTGGGCAGTTTATATTTTGCAATTACTTCACTTTAAAAGTTTTGTTTAGTTTTACTTTGAAGCTGACTGAGCTCTCTCTGGAAGAGATTTTATTGTGTGAAATTATTAAGAAAAAGCTACTGTGTTTAAATTACTAAACTCTTTTCATTCACAACAGCTTTAAAATACACACAACTCAATGACTCCACAAAGGATTTTCAGTCATACTTCGCTAAACATCTTGAGCTAATGCAGTTGAAAAATAGATTCTTTTCTTGTTGATCAGAATAGATTTTCTGTTGAGAAATGTTTGCACTATAGCAAGAAGATATTAAATGTAGTTGTAAATCTTTGAGGGACTGTAATCCAGCCTGAATCACTGTAGCTGAGATGTTTGAGGTACCTAAACTTGCTTGGATGTCTAAGGGCTATGTTTCTGTAAGTAAATGAACTGTTGTCTACACATCCATAGGTAATAAATGTTGTTTGCTTTTGTGACATGAGTGCCTCAAATTCCAAGTGACTTTTGTAAGAAAAATCTCTTGCAAAATGTAAATGTGTGCATTTTCCCTTCCTCATCTATTGAGTGACTCTCAAATAAAATTTTATTTAAATGTTTCTTAATAGTTGGGCTCTAGATCTTGTGCAGTAGCCATATATCACAACTGTTTTTAGAGCTACATATACTGACATTTAACTCATAATTGTCTTTTGATGTTTGTTTGGCATTTTTTGTACTGATTTGGATAAACTATAGTTTGTACTCCAATATTATGAGGATTTTCCATTTAAAACAAACACAAGCAATTGTATCTGACATTGTGTTAGAAATGTGAAAATATGCCTGCAAGTATCTCATCATTCACCAGTATTTTGTTAGTTACTTATTAAAATTATTTTGTTGGTTGGTATTTGTTTTGGTTAGTAGACCCACACATACTCATTGCACAAGGCTTTAAAAAAGACATGAAGTGCATTTTGCACCTTGTTAGATATACTGAGATCTATAAACTACTTTAACTGCTTCCATGCTATATCATAGACTTCAGAGAGGAGTCATAAGGTATGTTCTTTCTCTTAATGCCAGCATATGAAAAAATTGTTTTTGTCAGGATGAAGGTCCAGTAGCAAAGAGGTTGAAAAAAATCACTGTTTTTTTTTTTCTGCAATGCAGATACAGCTCATTCAAGTGTCCTTCTGAGCACTCACTTTTTTTTCCTAGCAAAATTTAAAGGGCAAGGAAAGCATTTGTTTTTTATGAGATGTCATGGGTGTTCAGCCTCAGTTCTGCTTTGCAAGAGCAGATCAGCCACGTGGATTTAATTTCAAACTGCTTTAAGACACTACTGCAGACGCTGAGAAACATGCAGTGAATCGAGATATAGTATCTTGATAGTTTCTATGTGAGAAGTGTAAATCCATCTTATTTCTTGACATAGGTCTCAATGTACTTCTTAGATGTATTTAATGTTTTCTAAGTATTGATGAGAAATCTCAGTTACAAAGGTGTTTTTTGTCACAGAACTTTTTTCCCTAAGATTTTAAACCCACTCTTTTGATAGAAGCATAATTGTAATTTCTTCTTGATAATATAAAGATTTTTTTAAAAAAACATCCTGTAGATTTCAGCTGTATTTGAGTTCATAGTTTGAGTTGATGTATTTGGTTTGCATTGCAGTGATGCACACAAAAATATGGTAAACATTAAATATTAATGTAACTTGTTGTACTTGTTGGATTTGAACCATTTGAATCTGCAGACTTCTCTAGGTTACTTGTAGAATTCTGAGGGGCACTCAAAGATCATTGTTTCCCAACAAGGATAATGGGAAATGTGTTTAAACTGGCGAAGAAATGGATGCTGGCTAAACTTTCTATACTTTTTTATGTTGTGAAATTATATTAGTTGTGAGTGTAGGACAGCCTTCAGAATGTATTTTTTAAAAAGTAATATGTTGCATCTAAATAGAGAATATACATACGAAACTTCATCTGAAAGAAAAAATCTTTAATTTCACAAATTAGTTCATTATACACATACTGCAGTGTATTTGCATATTTTGTACTGCTGTGTTGTGTCTGTGTAATTTAAATCTAATTTACTAAGCAGTTTGATCTAGCTTTAGTTGATCTTGGAAAATACTGTCTCAGTATAAATGTGTGACACATGCTTAACATGAATTTAAACTGTATGACTGTCATTGTTCATCTAGAGTGATTATCCATCTGTTATCTTTTGAATAGAGTCCTTTTTATGTGTAAAGAATGACAATATTAAACTTTGATTTCTTTTTATAATGGGTTTTGAATAAAAAGACTCCTCACTGCAAAATCTAAACTTATTAAAGGAGGCTTGTGGAAGGACCAAACCAACAGACAGCCAATGAGATTTTTCTTCAGTGCTATCAGTTGCTTGCTGTTCTCTCCAACAAATTTTTCATGCTTAATTTGTGAGGGAAAAGAGGTCTAAATCTAAATATCTCTAAAGGAAACTCCTTTTAAAGATTCTGATGAAAACTCAACTGATCCATGAGATTTTGGCAGACTGGAGAGGAAGGAGTGCAGTGATGTCTGAATTAGCACCTGAATGCCTAAAAACCTGAGAAAGACAGGTAACTGGCATTGTACAGAATGTTAATAAATTTGAGTTTAGCTTCTAAGTTGGTTCAGAATCACTTGTACTTGAAAGTGAAAGCTCAGCATCTTCACAGAACTATGTGCAATCATACTAGGTTTTTAAAACCTTCATTCTTCTTATCATAGTTAGCCTCAACTTTCTAACAGTTGTAATTGTCCACAGAAAACATTTCAAGATAAATGCATTATCAGGTTTTGAAATTTTCTTATTTTTGTAAATACTAAGACCTGGGGGGCAAAATAAGGGCTATATTGTGGATTAAGTGAAATATCTCAAGGCTGTGCTTTTCTGATAACTGAACCTGAAGTGACCTTTCTCAGACACAATTACAGAGCTGTATGTTTTTCCTTTAATTTCATCAGGGGTTTAATTAGTATACAAATAAAACTTCCCTTATCTTCCTTTCTACCTAATTGGCTTGTCTTTGCTTATATATGAAGAATGTGAAAATGGGCTGTAATTAGGGTGACCGTGTTAACCTTTTTTTCTCAAATGTACTGTTGCCTAAAGGCCTCAAAGCCTAAAACCAGTGCTTTGGATTATTGCTTTGCAATCACTATGGCTCTCCCACAGGTTTTCTCATGAGCAGAAGGGCTTTGGGTGCTGCAGGTTCCCACTGCTTAACGGGATCTTCATTCTTCTCCCCACTAAATGTTTATTGATTATCTCACTGCTCCACACTCAGCCTCCAACAACTTAATATCAGGTGACAGTCAAGAGAGTTCTCCAAGTAATTAGAGTAGAGCATTGAGGGAACAATTAGGAGCAGAGTTATTAAACTTGATTTATCCTATTCTCTCCTGAACACTTTCTTGGATATCAGAACATCACACTTTCACAATCTACCCTAGCTGAGAAATTAGTGGCTAACCTGCTGCTTATCATTGTTGCCTTGCTGCCTTGAGGCACACCCTCTTGGTTTCAGTCACTCAGCTGGAAATATTAGAGTCTATAAAGTTTATCAAGGGTTTTAATTAGATCAATCTGAAGAAGCAAAAAAAAGAGGCTTACCAGCCATTATTTTATAATACACCACACTGTATCTGAACATTTCCAAGGCTTGACTTTAACCCACAGTAGTAAGAACCTTCAAGTTATTGCTGAAACTGCTTTTAGAGTGCTAAAATCACTTTATATTTTGCTTAGATATTGCAATATTACTAGTAGATAAAGTCTGAATACTTTAGAGATTTCTGTAAATAATGGGCTTCCTTTTGAATATAATAGAGCAGCTTTTCAGTGAGATACTTGATTTAACCATTTCTATATTGCTTCATCACCAGCTAGTGTGGATTGCTGCCCACGCGCCTTAAAAAATTAGGCCCTGCTATTGCCTCAGTAATAGTCATGTGCTTGCCATGAGTAACCTAAATTAGTTAGCAGCTCACAGAAGATTTTAACTAGTGGATCTTTTCACTGTTTGTGGTCTGCAATTAAAGATTTATGTGGGAGCCAACAAGTCTTCAACCCCTGCAGATGGACAGCTTTAATAAAAATGAAATAAATATGCATAATGTTCCTATTATCCTGTCTTTCTCTACTCTTTTAGACTGCTAGGATCTTTGAGCCAAAATCCATTCAACAGCATCTACATCAAAAATTTCCTGCATCAAAATACTAGCAGAAACTACTTTAAAGCAGTTTTTTTCAAACAGGTGGGAAACTGGATTGGACCAAATAGTGGTAACAGAGACTCTTTCTGTGTTCAAATATAGTTTATTTATCAAAGGTGGGCAGGGGATTACTTGACTTGTTTTTCAGGACTCTTTTCTCAATGTTGAAAGCAAACAGTAAATACAGTAATTGGAGGAAGATTATGTTTCGGTTTTTTTTTTTTTTTTTTAATATCCTTGTGCAGTGGATGAATGCTAGCTGCATGTTTATCTTTTCTTAGGGGAAATAAATCAATTGTTTATTGAAAATAAGGACATAAGAGTAAAAATAAAATTAGTCAACCTGGAGTTGTTTGAGCAAGAGTAACATTTCTAGGTTTAGAGTTTCTTAAATAAACTCCAATTTTTTATTTTTTTTTTAACCGTTGTGATTAGTTTCAGCCTAGATTTTGTAAATTCCTGAACAATTCCTGAACCATTCAAGTAGTGGTGCTGTACCTTCAAAACACACCACCATTGAAGTAGCTGGTTGCCTTTTCTCTTTAAGAATGTTAGAAGATTTATGCCAATCCACACATAACAGTTTATTTTGCAGGACTATGCAGTCCTATGCTGTAGATTGTTATTTTGTAGGCATTTTCTCTCTCATAATGCTTTTTGAAGTGCCTCTGATGCTTAAAGTGGTCTGAAACTTCTTCAAATTAGTTTTCAGCAGCCTCCAAATTATTATCAGCATTTTGTTTATCCTGTTCTTCATAGTTATGCACAGCATTGTATATCTCCATGTTCCACAGTCCAGGACAAGTACTGAGTACAAATTATGCAGAGCATTCTTAGAATTTAAGCAGAAAAATACCCATAAATTTGGAAAAACAGGTGTGCAAGAGCCCAGTCTTGCTATGCAGCCTTCTATATTTTAGAATCTATCAGGAAATACACAATGTGTAAAAGAATGTTTGTAACCACCTATTTTAATTTCTTTCTAAAAAGACAATTAAAAGCTGTAACTAAAATGTAACATGTAACAAATTATGAAATCAAATTATTAATAATCCAGTCTATAAATGTATTGATTTATCCCAGCAGAAATGAGTAGCAACTATCCAGGTTCTGTATTAATTAGTCCTGTGTGCTATTTTTCATCTATTGGATTAATCTGAATTGATTAAAGCACGTTGTGTTAATTCTAAGCCAGAGAGAAATGTTTAAAAAATACACATACTATTTTGCATATTGGGAAACTAATGTTAAAATAGTGAAAGCACCATAATATAGATTGTATTTGATGCTCTAACAGAGAATATGAGATTATTTATTCTACTGAAATTTCTGAACAGTGCAGATATTTAAATAAATGCTTCTGTGTTTATACCCTTCCTTTGTGAATTCCTTTCTTTAATGTTTATGTTAAATTAAGTTTTGAGAATATTCTGTGTTCTTTAAAGCTGTACTCTTGATTATTTTCTTCATGATTAGAGTACTTGTAGCATACTGTATCTCCCTACTTGATCAAAAAAACCATTTTTTTAATGAATATATTTGTACACAGTCAATATACTAAAAACTAGGGGGTTCTGAGTCAGTAATAGTTTTGCTAGAGAATTCATAAAACCTTAGTATGCAATGGTCCGAATCTACTCCACAGTCAGTTTTCCACTTTGTTTAATAGCCTATGGCATAAACTGAAGTTAATTATTTGGGCTGACAAGTAACTCTGCTTTCTGTCTGCTTGCAGAGTCTCTCCGAGGCAACGGTGGAGCTGAGAAGAAGAGATCGATTTCTGCGTCAGCAAAATAGACTTCTTACCCAGCTGGAGCAGGACAAGCGTCGACTGAGGGAGAGCATCCGTGATGCAGAGAGTGCCCTCTGCATGGCAGCAAAGTGAGCACTGAGACCTTGGGGAGATCACTTAAAACGGACAAAAGATCAATTCTCACTTTCATGCACAGGGTTTTAGCCTTGACTAATGCTAGAAAACAAAAGTACATCTGCCTCTCTTTGAAATTCAGTGATAGTCTTCGAAAAAGAAAACTGTTAGTTCAAGATAGTACATGCTATATTTTCTGCACTTATGCCATAATAGTACTACAAATTCTTAGTGCAAAATGCATACACATTTTGTCTGCCAATTACTGTACTGATTTGACAACATCTCTTTGGTAGATCCTTCCCATTCTATTTATTTAAGAAATGATTGTTTGTTCTAAAGGGGCTGGAACTCATTTTGAACCTAGGCTTATCTGTGGAATAGTGTAGATATTTCTGCTGATTTCAGAGAGTTTTGGATTTAGATGTAAGCCCCATGCCTTTTTTTACTATAACTTGAAGAGTGGAAGGAAATGTTCAGGGACCATTTTTGAAAGTATTGGTAGTCAAAAGCTGTTCCATTGACTTGAATGAGATTATTACTAACCTCTTAGAGTTATATAGTCAGATAAAATTATAAATCCTTTTAGACTTTTTTATCTATTACTGTTACAGTAGTATGCACTTTGAATATTATTGGTCCATGGCCAAGATTTAAAAAAGGTTCAATTTAAAATTAAAATTTCTCCTTATACCTGGGATTTTGACCTCTGAAGAACAATAGCTTAGAAGCTATAAGGGGCTTATGCACCAGCAAAATAATGTAATTAATATATTTATCAGTGATATATTTAACAAGCTAATTAAAATGACAATATATTATTTGGTATAAGTATGTCAAAGCATATTATGACCTGAAGACGGATGTGTTCTCAAAAGCCTTCTCCTTTTCACCCTGCCTCAACCTATTTTATGCGCTCCAGTAAGGATCATTCCCTCTGGCCATTCTAATATTCAGAAAAGATTTCTTTAATGTGAAAACTCCCAAACCAGTAATTGTTCTACCAACTCTTAACAAGTGCAAGTGTCATTTCTTCCTTTGGAACATGTAAGCAAAGTAGGTAAATGGACTTTGGTCTTATCTGGAAAAATACTATTTTAATATCTATTTCATGACCTAAGTGGTTGCAGGCAATGCATGGCCTACAGTCTTTTAATTTATTTCTTTTAATTTAAATATTTTAATTTATTTCCTAAATTTTTGTAGATCTGTAAAAGGCAGCAGGATGTCTAGCTTGTTCTGAGAACGGCTGTCTTGATTTTCTTTTAGTGGTGGCTAGCAGTTCTTTCCACTTTCCTCATGAGTAAGAAGCAATATTAATGAAATTGCCTGAAACAGTGAACCTGACAAAAATACAGTAGTCTTTTGGTAGTAGTAATTTCTCTGTATTGTGGTTTAACCCCAGTCAGCAACCAAGTACCCTGTCAACCTAGTCCAAAGAAAGGTGAGATCCTGAAAAAATATAAGTCTGTGTGGTTTTATTAGTAATGTAAAAGCCAATTCTATTCTTCTGGCCACCTTCCTGTATCTTCTGTTACAGTAGTATGAATCAAGTAATGAGAAAGCAGCCGTTATTCCATGGGGAAGAATGCCATGATTTTGACTGGAGAAAAGGAGCCTGAGGGAATACCTTATTGCTATCTGTAGCTTCCTGAAAGGAGGCTGTAGTGAAGTGGAGCTTGGTCTGTTCTCCCAAGTAACAAGTGATAGGACTAGAGGAAATGGCCTCAGGTTGTGCCAAGAGGGGTTTATATTGAATATTAGGAAAAGATTCTCTCCTGAAAGGGTTGTCAAGCATTGGAACAGGCTGCCCAGGGAAACTGCAGAGTCTGGAGGTATTTAAAAAGTGTGTAGAAGTGGCCCTTGGGGACACAGTTTAATGGGTGGGCTGGGCAATGCTGAGATAATTGTTGGACTCAGTGATCTTAAGGGTCTTTTCTAACCTAAATCATGCTGATTCTATGGATTCTGGTTTAGGTATTGTGGAAGCTCAAAATATACACATAGCTGGCAAAATAAGAGACAGTCCTGGAATACTGAGGTGAATTAGCTTTTCTAATTTTCTGGCATGGATTCCATTTTACCTCCCTACAGTGTTTTGTTGGTTGTGCTGTCCTTTCTCCTTAGTCACATGGTGTTATGTAACTTCAATTCTACTTCTGCCAATCATGAGTTGAGGCCAAGGTTTTTCATGACAGCATCATGACAGCTGATGAGAGCTGTCTTTCTTACTGAATCACTAATCTACAAAAGGGCATTAGAGAATTGTTTCATTCTCCAAACTCTCTTATTATAAGGATGGGGTCCTTGGCTGAACTTCTTTTGGAAATGTATGAGCATTTATTCTCTTGCTGCTAGAAGACTCCATTAAACGTGTCTTTACATCTAAAACTCTCCAAGAACACGATAGCTGTTCATTAATATGCCCGGAATTACAGCTAGTTTAATTGATAGTCCACAACAGAAACAAATTTCATATGCCAAATAGTGGTACAGGAACTATTTTTAAGGTTTGCATTGGGGATATAAAAAGGAGAGACAAAAAATAATACTTTGAGTTACTAACAATTATTTAAAAAGACATGATAGTTAAAAAGTAGCAGAAAATTAATTTCTAAATCAGGTGAGTTTCGGTTCCACGATCTACTTCTTTTTTTTCTCTTGTAATAGAGACAGAGAATTGATCATTAGTCATATGAAAGCTGTAGAAGACACTCTTCATAAGGTAAGAATTTAAATTGATTCCTCTGATTACTGTTTCTAAATATATCAAAGTTTTCCCACTACTTTTGCTCAGGGAAGGAGTGCAGTAGAAATTGTAAGGTGGTTTCCTTATGTTAGAGTTTATTTCCACCTTCAACTTCTTTTATCCTAAAAACCTGTTCATTTTTAGTGAAATAAGATACAATTTTGTAGTACACAAACTTCTTATTTCTTACTGAAAAACTTACTAAAAAATCCACTTTCCTTCCCTTAATCACTGAGAGCACTGTTTCTGGTTACCACGTGGAGACTATTGAAAATCCAAACAGCTGACAATTTCTGTGGAGTTAAGTCTGTGCCGTGTAAGTCAGAGGTCATTTGGTGGTGTCACATGCATGGTGGCCATAAAACATATGGCTTTATGCATGCTATTTTTGACTTTGATACATGATAAAGCATAAGGAAAAGACAGTAAGTTGTAACCTGTAGTCAGAAACTTTGATGATATTTTTAGAAGATTTTTTAAATTGAGTAATAATCTTAAGTAGTCTCTTTGACTTGCACGATTTTGCCCTGATATAATATTATATGAAAGTCCAACAAAGCTTGTACATTAATTATTTAGGCAAAAAGGAGTGTTTTTAACTGTAGCTCTAGTTGTTGATTGTTTTATAACTCTTTTTAGTCTAGAGCAACACAGAGCAAAATAAGTGTTTTTATTACCTTGGAGTGTTAATTTCCCTTATCACATCTTACATTCACAGCAACATGGGAATCTATTCTTCATTTTAGTTTCTGTGTTCACCAAAACTAATTTAATTTTAAGATACTTTTTTCAAGTCTTTCTTTCCTATAATGTTCAAGGAAGTGACAGAACACAAAACTATGTGTTTTAGCTACAGCAAACTGTGCTGGTAGAGACTGTCTTGCTTTTTGCCCCCACCTTTTTCATACTGGTTTCTTTTAAGCTTAAAAATTTATGTCATGCAGAAAGTGTTGTGTTTTTGCAGTAAGAGATACAAATAATGCCCTTGGCATTCAGAATTTATTGTTCTGGATTACAAGGTTACATTTTGGTTCTGAAAGCAGTGCTGTGATATGCACAAGGATTGAAGTGTTTGGGGAAAGGCTATGGAGAAGGTCACATGCTTAGTACTGATTAACCTGATGCAGTGAATGAATGAGAAACAGCTATCTTTTTTTTTTTAAATCTTAATTACCATATTGCTTCTTAATTCTTGATGTACATAGCTGTTAAGCCCATATAGCACATTAGTGATTAGCAAAAAAATTTATCCTTTCTGATTTGTCAACCTAAAGGATGAGGAAAACATAAGAACTAGAAATGTCAGGATGCTCCTTTCAGCAGGAACTAAAAAAATTGATTGTAAATCATTCAAAATGATTGTAAATCATTCAAAATGATTCAAAAGTATTTCTCCTAGAAGAACAAAGGGAAATTATTGATTTGTTTGAGAAGTATCTGATATGTAAACCCTACATCATAATGGTAACTAATTACCTAGCATTAGTAGACATGGCTTATGTGTAAACTATAAAGTTTACACTGTTGTTCTTAAAGGGTGTCTCACACAGTAAAAAATTAGAACATGAAGAAATGGATTACATACTAGTAAAGGAACTATAAGCCTTTCTTTCTCCACTAGAAATTCTAGGAATTACTTTTGTTTTAAGAAAAGAAATCAAAAGAAAACAGGTAAAGTTCAGAATCAATTTTGATTGAAGTGAAAGTACTACTTTGAGCTGCAGCTTTACTTATGAGAGTGTGAAATTGAATGTTTTGATATTTCTGTGTTGATGTATTCATGAGCAAATACCCACAAAATTCCACTGCATCACTTCAGGATCTGTATTATTAATGCATAATGCTAAATTTTTACCTATAGATCTCAGAGGGATTTTACAGACATCCTTAGTAATCTTAGTTGGACTCAGGAATAAGACAGTATATGCTCTGATCCATTGAAGTGGCCTCATTCCTCTCCATATACTATTCCTACAAGAATTCCAGAAGTCAGTAATGTAGGTTCTAGATCAGCTGCCTTTGGATACACTGAGGTGTAACATTCAGCAAACAAAAGTAAGAGAAATCAGAACCAAAGGAAATGATCTCAGTGCATGCTTCTAATATACCACTACACCATTTACACCAGTTTCTGCCCCACATTGTGACTGGACGGAACATCTAGTGTCATACATTTGACTTTGCCGGAAAGTGCTTAGGCATGCTTTTGCCCAGAGTGATTCTTTCAAGACCACTGTGGAGCTAACTTTTTAATTTTAATGAATATTTATTAAGCATAACTGTTGAAGAACTTGAGCACTGGATATGCTAAGAGAGAAAATATTTTTAGCAACTAGTTTCACGTCCTTCATAAATTACAAGATGTTCTTTAGAAGGTTATTTTTTGTCTTACCTTGGGTCCTGTCACATTAGCTATCTTTATTCTACTCCTGGAGCTGAATTATTTCCACAAAACATTCTGATAAAATAAGAGATCTTTCTTCATTTTATACCATCTAAATATTATGGACAAATACTAAATGCAAAATGGATGTTTTAACAAATAAAAAATTCAAAACAGAATATCACCAAGGAGAGACAGAGACCTCAAGAGGGTTATAGTTTGGATAACTCAAAAAATTTAAGTTTTATTCTTAAAATACTGAAGATGACCAAAAGGTAATAGCAAAATTATAACAGAAATAAATAAAATTCTACTGAGTGATGAAAAGAAATTCCATCTACTTGAAGTTCAAACACAAAGAATTTCTTAAAAAGTCTTCTAATAAAAAGCAAAATCATTTAAGAACATGTCTTATTTTAAAAGCCATGGACAGTCCTTTTTTTGTGTATGAAAAATAAGTTATTTCTTGAAACACTTTACCCTCAAAAATTTGAGGTTATTTTTGTTGTGAGTAAACCCTTGTAATATTTGCTGATAAATTGTATTCTGTTGCTAATTTCTTCTTTATTTCTTAATATTCTGGTTGTATAAACTGTAAGAGACATTAGATCTATTAATTTTCTGCAACTGGATTCTTGAATATGTGTTGTTAATCATCTGTTAGTTACGGTAATAATGTCACAAGGTTGTGGGTTCAATCCCTGTATGGGCCAGTCATTTAAGAGTGGACTTCATGATCTTCGTGGGTGCCTTCCAGCTCAGAATATTCTATGATTCTGTGATCTGTAATCCAATCAGAGGAAGAAATAATTTTACACTATCTCTGCTAAAATCTTCAGCTTTCCCCTTGTATTGATCCTCAGTTTGAGTGCTTCTTTTAGGTTAGCCTTGGCTAGCAGCCAGATGCCCACCTAGATGCTGTCTCAGTCCTCAAGAGAAGAGAGGGACAAAACAGAATGAGAAAGCTCATGTATTGAGATCTACAGACATTGCATAGTAGTTATCATCATAGGTAAAACAGCTGACTTGGGGAAATTATTTTAATTTCTTTCTTCAAGTAGATTTGGAGAGTTAGAAAATATTTAAAAATTACACTGCTTTTTAATCTCAGCTTCACTTGCGACCACTCTGCTCATGCTGTGAGGCACAAGGGTTTACAGTCAGTCCACAGCAACTCCTCTCTGCTGCTCCTACCTCCTCATGCTGTTTCCCTGCATCACTGTGGGCTCTCTATGTGGGCTGCCATCTATCAAGAATATCTGCTTCAGCGTGGACTCTCCCTGGACTTCAATTTCTTCAGGAACTATCCTGAAGGATTTCCTGGACCCACTCTGACATGGGATCATTCATGGAATATGGTGTGAATATATGCTCCAGCATAGTCCTCTCTCTGTGCTATACCTAATCCAGTACCTTAAGTGTTTCTGTTCCACTTCTCTTTGATAGTCAGTGTTTTTCTTCCTTCCTTCTCTCCCTGCAAGGTGGGTTTTTCTCCTTCTTAAATTAATCACAGAGTGGCTGCCAGCAGGGCTGTGGGGATTAGCTGTGACCTGTGATGTGTCTGGAACCAGAGGTGACTGGAACCAACTTTGTCCTGCACTCATCTGTCCTCACAGAGGCTGCACCTGGTACACTGTTATTGCTGTCTTGTTTTCAGACTGCCTAAATCCCTGTTCTCTACATTTAGCCTACTACACACCGCCATGGGAAGTCATTCTAGCAAGCCAGCCTTCACAGTAACAGAAAATTGTTTGTTTCTCCTTGTACTCATAACTATCAAAATCTTGGCAAGCTTAGTCCATCATAGTTTTCAGCCTGTCCTGGCTGTTTAGGATTTGGCTGTTTTAGCAGATTAATAAAATACAGAATACTCACTGTTTTTCCCAATACCAGTTAGCAACTGACTCATTCTGACACTCTGAGACATGCAGGGATCAGAGCAGCTATCCAGTGTGCTCCTTTCCTTCTGCACTTGGTCAGAAAAACTACTCTTTGACCACTTCTGTAGTGCACTTCATTTCTGCTGATGGAAAGGTTCATATGCTAGCTAGCAAAACAACTTCCATGCAGACCTGTCAGCAGTCGTGCCCTGAATTCCTTCCACTGCTGTTCATTGCCTTGCTGCCACCCTTGTCTCCTCTGAAATGCCTCTGAACTGTCTGTTTATGAGATCTCAGTGCCATGATTCTATCAGTTGAAAAAAAAATATAAACACTTTATCATCCACCCTATTATATATTTGTAAAAAATACAAAGACAGAACTTTCTTTATCTAATTTAATAATCTGGGTTTTTATAATACAGCATATATAATATAGTTTTATAATACAATTGGAGATGGGGTGGGTGAATACTTGAGGATTGGTAAGGTTGTAGCAGTAGATTGTTATTTCTGCTGTGGTCCATAGCAATCAAATGCATTTCCTTATGATGACAGTTTTATGGCCTGCAAGGAATTGATTTACAATAGGTTTAAGTCCATATACAAGTTGACTACATCAGTAAAAACACTCAGTATAAGTGGCAATAATTGTTAGGTGCAGCAAGGAGACCACAAATTGATCAGGTCCTGGAAGAAGAGGACAGTTAAGAGACTTAAGTTAGCTGTCTCAGTCAGACTCCAGTAGATGTGACCTGACACATTCAGGTATACTGATTAGCCATATTTCTCTCAGTTAACTGGGATCCATAATCCATCATATTATTTAGTTATCTCAATAATGATTTAAAAGCCCTTGTTTTAGAGATCTCAGTGTTGGTGTTTTGTTTGTTTGTTTGTTTTGTCTAACCTAATGAAATGCTCAATGATTGTTCTGTGTGTTAGACACATTAATAGTGAAGCCTGCTTTGTGTGTGCTCAAAGTCTGTCCATCACTGTGGTCCTGGGTTGCTCTCAACTGACCCTATCACAAGCCTATTGAAACAGTGAGTATGTATACATGCAAAAAAATCACAAAGAAAACCCAATTAGATTGTTAAATTCTAAATAACTCCTGTAAGAAGTTTACAATAGGAAACCAGCTATTATTTCTCTGTGGTAACAAAAAAATGAAATAAAAATATTACTTTTTCTCCTCCTCCATCTCAAGTGAGTGCTTCTTAATTTCACTGTTTGATGAATGACTTTCGTTTCCCCTCCTAGCAATCTGACTTTCTTGATCCGTGTTCCTAAAGATCAGTTGTGCAGGACATACAGGTGTTAGCACAGCTGGCTTGCTGATGACAACTCTGTCCATATAGCTGTCTAGTGTGTCATCACTCATATTGTTCAGTGTCATTCTGACCTAGCCAAGCTAAAAATGGTACTCCAGCTCAAGAGGGATTTAAAAACCTTCACAAAGTAAAGATAAGACATTGCCGAATGTCATATCCATGTGCTTAACTGTTTTCAGTTTGAACGTATCTAAATAACTCATTTCAGGATTCATTTGTCTTTATCTTTTGTTTTTCTTTGTTGGTTTTAGGGGGGGTGGTTTTTTTGTTTTTATTTGGGGGGTTGTTTGAGGTGGGGTTTCTGTTTTTCTGGTTTTTGGATTTTGATGTTTTTTTCAAGGCTGAATACTTGTGTATAGTTTGCCTTCAGTAAGAAGAAATCCTTGTTTGGAGAATTGTGGGATTATTGAATACATTAACTGTTATTTTCTTCAGACATGGGTTCATTTTCAGCCCAAGGTCACTGAATTATTTTCATAGGGTATGCATTATAGTGCACATCTTGCAGCTACAGAGATGCTTAGGTGCTGTGGTCAACATTTGAAAAAAAACAAACCAACTCTGGATCAAATTAATATCTTATTCAGCAGACCATGTAGTGTGTGTATGTAGTAATATGAGAAAGCTTGAATTAATTGTATAAGTAAGTCTGGGACGGTACTCTGCTCTGAAAATTAATTTCCATAATCTTGACTAGTCTTGAATGGGAAAAGAAAAAGGGGAAAAAAAAAAAAAAAAAAAGCCAAGCACATCCAAAACATAAGTTTTATGAAATATGTCTCCTTACACAAACACTGTTATGTAGTAATTAATGCTCTCTTAGAAACCACCTGTGAAATGGCTTGTTTTTTAATTAAATACAGATTTGTATGGCCGTAATCAGAAAGGATAGTCACTGAATCAGTATGCTAATACAGATTTTTTCAGTAGTTGTTCTATTGAGGTAAATATTCAGTATAACTAATTGCAATAATGTATGGCCACCTACACTAAGGTATGTCAAAATGCTATTTAAACCTCCACTATCTACAGAAGTCAGACCCTTAAATCTGAGGATGTTTTTCTTCTTTTGATGAATGAATGTGCAATGACCTGATGGCTTTTTGGCTTTTAATGACTACTCAAACCTGCGATGGCCATGTAACAAGTATCCATTCAACTGTTTCCCTTTCCCTCCTGGAAGACACTCTTCTAAGCAAAATATGTTGTGATTTGGTGTAGTTTGGTTTTTATCCCTCTGGCGGGGGGAGGGAGGGGGGGAAGGGGGGAGGGGAGCGGGCGGAGCAGGCGGGTCGTGGAGAGAAAGGTTGGATGGGATGTTTTTGCACTTCAATTGACTAATTTAGTTCCAAATACCATTTCTCACCTCATTTTCTTTCTAATTGTACCTGTAATTTCCCAGTTTTTAGGTTCTTGATTTAAAGTGCCTTCAGTTTAAGATACACAAGTCTTTTCACAGGCAGTCTCTTTACTGTTGGAGTGCTGAAATCCTTGATTGCTGAAACATTCTGATGGAAAATACTGTATCTGAAATTATACAGGCTCTCATTCTATAAGATAAACATAAAGCTTTTTGGAGTAATTTCCTTACTTTCAGAGCAGACTCATGTTGGTGTTAAGTGCAACCAATATTAACAGAATGACTGTGTGATCTGACAGGGTGTTGTGGGATGTACTTCTTTGGATATTACTTGTGCCAAATCCTGCAGCAAATAATTTGGGGTCTGTATTTCCTTAAATGGATAGCACTTAGGTTGATCATTGTTTTCTAGAGACTCCAAAGTATATGAATGGAAGTACATGAGGAAGATAATCTTTATCAGCAAATTATTTGAAGACTACTGTTATCAAGACTATTCCATATTATTGTTGGTGCAACTTCTTCTTGTATATTCACTTGTGTAAGAAAACTTAAAGAATTCATACTAAACATGAAAAAATAGGAAGTGTTCATGAGGGTTTAATTCTATCCAACAATGTATATAATTTTCTATTATTCTTCTTAGTTCTATGATCATTTGTATAACACTATAACAAAGACTTGCCCATTCAAAACAGTTACTATGTAACTTATTTCTGTTAAAATGACTTCCCATGGAAAAGGACTGTGTCTGGTAGATGTGCATGTTCTTAACCTGTGTAAATTAACCTGGCCCCCAGTCTCAATGCTGCCCTGGAGGTACAGACACTATGCAGCTAAATAAGCTACATACTTGCAAGACTGTAGTTAAGACTAAGATTTGCATTCAAACTGCTTTCTTCTACTTTAAAAAGTTCTAAACTCCTTTTTGTGTGCTGTGTGTCACACGCAGAACACAAAGCAGTGTGATAGAAACCATTTTGCTTGTACTCTTTTAGAATGATTTCTGTATTTGCAGCCTCAGTTATATCAGCTATATGGTCATCTCAAAGACAAACAGATTATATGACTGTTTTCCATTCGCTTATCACCAAATCGCTTTAGATCTTTAGATCTGTAGTTCTGCTCTTTAAATTGCAGATGATATATTATTTAAAAGGTAGTAGGAAATTAAAGAAAAATAAGCCCAAAGCCAAGATTTTTTTAATGTTGAGTTTGTGAACTTTGAACTTATAAGATGTTCTCATATATAGCTTACATTGTGAAGTTTATATCCATAAATAATTTTATTTTCTTTTTATCATAAGAAAGCACTGAATTAAGAACAAAATAAAAACTAAAATCTCAGATTGGTTGTACCAGTCATATAGAAGCAGGGAAAGGACATTAGGAAGGGCTGAGCACATTCTAATACCATTTGAGACTTGCTAGCTTTTAGTACCATGTCTCTATTGGCATAACTGGATATACCACATCAAACCATGCGTAGGAAAACCAAAGGGAGCACTGGAGTGGACTGTAGACAAAACTATTATTATATTGAGCAGCAGAAAATTTTAGAGTTCATTTTTGGACATGTAGAATTAGTCCATCAAATTCTGCACTTTGGTTCGGTCAATAACGTAACTTCAGTTTATTATTCAGTTTCAGCTTTGATCTGAATTAATGAGTACTTTATTGATTTTAAATTGAGCGGCTATAGTGTTGTCTTCTTTGTTGCTCTCCTAATTAATTAAAAAGTTAAACACTGTCATAAGTCACTCTGCTTTATTTTAAAATGCTATGAGTATTGTAGTAGAGTGTGGATCCATTTGTGATTTTGCCTGTTTTCAGATAGTATTTATATATGTCTAAACTAAAAAATGTAATGATCATATTTAGAAGCATGCTCTCACAATACTTAACTGTACTCTGTATAAAATCACCCTTGGGACTTTTCACAGTCTCAGCTAAAGTTAGGCTTACCAAAATCAGCAATGGCCAAAACTTTCATTAACGTAAGATAAATATAAATTTATATAATTTTTCTCTATATTAATTTTAGAGCATAGGGAAATGAAACTGGTTTTACACATTTTTAATCATTGCAATAAGCCTGATTAGCTGATTAGATGTTTTAGATTTTAACATAAAGCTCTCTAGTCTTGGGAGACCTTTCAGACAAAATGGTATTGCTTTAGATTTCATATGGAGAAAAAAAAAAGTCATTAAATACAAAGAACCTCTGAAAATTGCATTTTAAAGTTTAACTGCATAGGATGGATTCTTCTGCCTGTTGAGCTTCCAAAAAAACCATCTTTTAAAAAAGAAATGAAATTACCTATTTTACCTTTGCCTCGTGGTTCTATAATGTAAGTTTGTATGTGCGTATTGTTTTTACTGCATTAGAGAATGAGGAAATAAATACAGCTTCCCAAATACTGTTGGTTTTTTTTCTGGATATCAAAAAGCCGATAGACAGAAGTTATTAAATTAGTTCTTTACTAAGATTTCCTACAGGTCTGGCCTGTCCAATATGATTCTATGCAGGCATGGCCATTATAGCTTTCCAGTCCTTGAATAGGTAGGCAACTTAGAATGTTTTCACATCTAGTGAAGCAATATAATGATATTTGTACAGCATACACCCAGTCTCTTGTTCTTACAATTTTTCCTGAACCCTCATGAGTATTTTTCAAAGGAAAAGTCTGTCTTAATTTTCAGTTTCTCAGTATGCATACTGATAATGAGATGTACTCTCTACAGTCTAAGTATTTACAAACACAAGAAAATGCTTGTTTGCTTTTTTTAATTGTGAATCCTCATATTAAAAATCATACTCTTTATGAAGCTAATACATACTTTTCTGATGCAGTGATATTATTGGCATTTGTTTACCACAATGCAGCCATTTAAAAAATGGGGTTTATATTTTATTTTTCAGTGAGTGTCAGACCCCAATATTGAAACAGAGTTTGAAACTAATAGGGTTAAAAGGACTTCTACTGTCTGTATTGTGTATGTATTATACCTACATTGCTTATACATTGTTTTTTTTCCCCTTAGTATTAGCAATCTGCTTTTGTACTTTGACATAGGGATTTCCCTTGTGAATTTTGTCACAGAAAAAAGAGAATCATCAATATCGCAGTTAAACTTGACTTTCAAAGCTAATAGTATCTCATTTGGGGGCTGAAATTTAATAAATTTTCTTTGATTCTGTTTGAGTTTTTAAACATCAAACAATGAATTGGCCAGGGTGCAGTAAAATATTTAGATCTATTGACTACGGTTCAGAAGGATAGAAGGCAAAACACTGGTGGTTTGATGTTGATAAATTCTTAGTACCTTAATCCACATTAATGTTTTCTTTTATCTGTGTGCATACTGGCAGCAAAGACACTGGAAAGTTGGTGTGTATATATAAGCTATAAAAATGTAAATCAAGTGTGTATGCTTGTGTGCGTGCGTGCATGTGTGTGTATTTTGTTATATTCAGCAAGGTTAACGTCTGACCAGAATTACACATGCTGACAGAACACTCTAGAGAGTATGTTTGTTCCATAGGACTGTATATCCTGAACCTAGTGCACTATGTGTGCAAAAAATGTGTAGAGGACCTTTCCTGTTATAAAAATTGCATCATAGTGCATATGTTTGGCAGCCACAGGTATTGACAGGAATTCTTTAGGTCAACTTGGGAAATGTAGGGCTCCCTACTCCCACAGAACAGAGGAACGAATAAAATCAAATCTCTTCTTTGTATCAGTAGATTTGCACATGCTTCTTTCAATCAGAGCATATTTCAAAGGCTCTACTATCATTTGAAATCTGTTCACTCATGATCAGCATTTTACAAGAATCTAATTTTGTAAGTGGTTACAGAAAAGTAATCTAGGAGTTAAAGTGAATAGATTTATGTTTTAATTCATGTTCAGTGCATTCTTGTGGGCAAGGAAGCCTCTAACAGAAACTGAAATTTATTAAAATAGTACTTAGTAAATGGTATATCTATTGATTTAAATGTATTTAGAATATATCCGTATATGTTTTAGTATATATTCAGTGTATGTTTTAGTTTTAGAGTATGTATTAGGTTATAAAAACAGTAAATTATTTTTAGCAAGTGCTCACTGTTGTTACTCAACAGATGCAGCGTATGCCAAATGAATGATATAATCTATTCGTTTGTACTATACAAACATATATTTGTATGTGTGACTATCCATCCGTATTACAATATAATCTGACTACTGGGATCTCCTGGAGGCAGACATTGTAAATTTTGTATTAAATAGAATGAAAAATGGGAGGTGGCGTCATACGGTGTGTGAACCTAAGTGGTGCGGCCGTGCAAGGTGCGCGTTAAATACGTACAATGCCCCGTCCGTGCCGGTAGATAGAGGCACGACATGTTGCGATACGCGGGGCAGCGCCGCGCTCCCAGGAGCGGCCCGGCTTTCCCGCTGTGCCGCGCCGTGGCCGCGGACAAAGCGCGGGCGGCGCTGCGGCGCGCGGCCGGCAGGTGGCACTGCGACACCAAGGGCGCGCGGGTGGCGGGCGGCCGTGGCTGAGCGCGCGCGGCTGCCCGACACCGCCCGGACGCGGCCTGTCTGCGCTTGGTGCAAAGCGCGCTAGCAGTGCCGCTTAGTGCCTTGTGTCTCACACCGGGACCGCAAAAAGCTTTCTTCCTTCCGTTCCTTCCCCCCCTTATTAATTGGAAAGCTACAGGTTAGTCCATTTTGCTTTATTTGAGGATTATTCATTTTATTCTGAGTTTTGACTGAGTTGTTTCTAAATGAGCCTTATTCTGGAGGACTGATACCAGAGTAGACAGAACTCACATGCGAGGTTCTCACTGATGTGATCACATGAACTTTTTAATTTCACAGCTCCTGTTTGTTCCAGTTAGAAGTACAGTCACCCTTTTCTTTTCTTAAGAGGTTTTTACAGGTAGCAGATCTGTGAAATGTATATGCTAGCTGGGCTACAGAGCCCTTAGTGTCTTTTCTTCTCATTTCAGACCAGGGGAAGATGCTTTTTCTTCTTAACATTCTCTCCCAGCACTCTGAATTAGAGATTTATTTGCGACGAAAAATCAATTAGTCCTAAATTTATTCATGGATTTCAGGTCCAGCGATCAATGCAAGTCCACTCAGTGGGCTCAAGGGGACCCAGTTCATCCCAGTTAATGTGTCTGAAGGGGAATTACCATTGATGCTGTTTTCTTCCCTTTAGGTCAGAGATCAGGCCTTGCTGCCGTGTTCTGCAGCAGCCACGAATGACTTCACCCTGGAGCTACCCAAACTGCACCTGGAGACCTTTTCAGAGGAAGGGCTGAAGGGCAGGCCAGAGGCTGCAGCATTTCAGGTTAGAGTCTAAAATAATCCTGTTTCTTGTTTTCATTCTTTTGCAACTGAGAACAAGAAGCTAGACTTTTCTGAATGTGTGGAGAAGAAAATGCTTCAAAACTATTGTAGTCAACAGTTGAAAGAGAAATAATTTTCATACATACTGTTGGATGTGGTATTTCAGAGATGATCTGAACTTTTAATTCTGCAGGTATAATGTTAAATAACCAACAGAGATATGACTGTGGAAAAACACAAATTCTGTATTTAAAAATTAATATCACTTTATCCCATCCCCCTTTCCTCTGCTTAATTTAAGCAAGACAAATAGAAATTAAAAAGAGGAGGGAGGGAAGACAAGATATTTATGCTGCTACTTGGTCGGTATCAGATTTTTTCATATTTCAGTTTTAGAATTAACAATGATCTTTAGCACTCATAATTTAAAAGAATGTGGTATTTGAAGTACTGTAGTATAGGAGCTATTTTGCTCATGTACGTTTAAATGCTTATACGTTTAAGAATACTAATTTTATTAGGAGGAAACTGGGGAAAAGAAGAGAAATTAACTGAAAATTTACATGTCTTCAGCACTGAAAATGGATTCTGTACAATGCCTCCTTATTGTTTCTAAGTTTGTTATATCTTCTTCTGTACAAACTATGCCTTAGTCTTTATAGCTGCGCAGAATACATTTTTGTTAAAAGCAGAATATTTTGTTTTCCCAGTGAGAGAACAAAAGGCAGAGTGAGTTCTTTCATTGTGCTCCTCTCTCTGAATCAGTGAGACTAAAGGTAGTCAAAGTGCAAAGATGTTAGGAAATGCAAATATTGCGCAATATGTATACTTTTCTGTAGTACCTTTTTTCATTTACTGTAGATTTTCAGTTCTAGACACAGTACATAATTGCAGGAACAGCATCACAAAACCAAACATTCAAGAAAAGCAGATTCTAAACTGGAAATTTCTCACTGTTGCCCTTTTGCATGCATGTCTTTCAATATGAAAAATATTGAAATTATATGTGTATTATCATATTTCCATAGTAAAGTAGTAATATGTAACACTGTGAGATTCCCATGCACCATAGTAAGCAGAGCTGTACATCTCTGGCAGAGGTAGGTTGCAAATGCTTCCCCACACAGTGATGATCACTTTTAAAACTGAACAAAAAGTTCCATTTTTCTTCTAAGAAGCTGTCATAGAAATCACCAGCTTTTAAATACTACTCTTCTAATTCAGGAGCCTATTTGGTGATACCTGCTTCTGTTATTTTGTCTTACTCCAATTTTTTTTTTTTTGACCTTCCAGTGATTGCAGAAGCATTTACAAGACAGCCTATTCCGTCATTATTTCTAAGAACAGAAACAGTAGTATAAAAAGCTGCATTTCAAATTTCCACAGACTACTTACTTGTGCTATAGCTAACCCATAATAATGTATGTGCTGCACTGGTAGTGCAGTGATGTAAACCTATTTTTTGTTTACCTACTTTTGTTTAGCTTCAGTTACACTTGGTTACTGTGTGCATACACAAACAGCTCCAATGGTTCAGTTTGTATCTCTGTGAAGTTCCTTTCCTCTTTCTCCTTTTCTCTTTTGCTTCTCTTCCTTCCCCTTCTCACCCTCTTCCTCTCCCTATCTCTAGTTACCATGGTGGTTTTTCTGATAAGTTTCTAAGCACACTGTAGAGATTTTCTTATAAAATTTTCCTTTTTATAACTGGGAGTCAACTAATTTACGTTAATTTCATGCAAAACTACATTAAGAGCAATCCTGTAATCATGAATGAGGTAAACTGTGAGTAATCACTTTATGGATGTTTCTCTTTAAAACCAGTGGAATTGTTTGCCTTCATGTTCTCTAGAACTGCTATAGTTAGTCTGTGATAAGTACAACTCAGTTAAAGGCCTTATTATCTGCAAGTGTTAGACATCAGGAGCTTTTTCCCAAGTCTAAGTTTATTGGTATTTGATTGTATATTTTCAAAAATTGCATGAAAAATTAAGATCTTAAATTAGACAGTGTGATAGGGATGAAGCACTGGCTATCAGAACCATTGAGTACTGATAGAAAATGATATTGTTCTATTTTTATTATTCATGCATCCAGTTTGTAGTAGGTGACTGAGATCAGTAATTAATTATATATCCACTGGTCTGAGCATGTAATTTCTTCATTGTATGGAAATGGTGTACATCTTTTAAAGAATTGTACCCTCTAGTTTTGACCTGTAGGTAATGAAATGAAATATTTGGACACACCATTCTGTGTATCTCCTCCAAAGCCTGCACTTTATGAAATAGCTCCTAAATTGCAAAGTTATGTGGTAGGTTGAAATATTAAGTTATTCAACAAGCATATCCTTGCACTAAGCATCTTCTAAAGCCCCATTCAAGCAGTGAAATGTGACTTATTTTGTAGGCATTCATTAAAGTCTTGAGGACTACAGCAGAATTACTATAGTAGTTTGAAAATGTCACTTCAGTTGGATAAATAATGAGAAAGGTATAATATCTCTGAGATTAAAATATGATTGCTATAGCTTTGAAAAAGTCCCACCTTGTATTTAATTGCTGTGAAGAATGTTATGTCACAAAATTGTGCTGTTTGTTACCTAAGTCTGAGAGTGAAAAATTATAGTATTGTTTTCAAGCACCTGGAATGCAATGAACACAGCATTCAAGATGTGCTGTTCTGGCCATGCCCTCATGTTCCTACTGGAGACAAAAAGTTGAGCCATGTGTGAAGCTTCCTATGAATACAGGATATAGGGTTCAAAAGGGAACTAAAATGACATGATATTGTCAATTCTAATTGTCTTGCTTGGCAGATGACTATTTAAATTAGCCAGTAAAGGCTATCAGCTCTTTATAAAAGACCAAATTCAGTTGTGTTACATCTTTAGAATGAGGATAAGGTTACTTAATAATGTTAACACTCTCATCTGAAATAGTTTTTTGGCTCACAGAAAGTGGGCATTCAGAAAAATAATTCCGAATTGTCTTGAGTACTTTTAAATCAAATATGTAATTGATACTAATGCGAAGCAGTTTTACCTAAAGACAGTTCATAAAGCCCCAGACAAATCTGATGGGATTTATATGCTTATATAGAAATAATTAAGCATTGGTATATTATCAGTTTAGGTTTCTTTTGTTTGGAGAGGTAGATACAGAAGGGTGAAAACTGGTAGGAAAGAAACTTCTTGGAGCAAATTTAGGTAACTCAGACACATGTCTTACTGTTATGTTTTAAAGGAATTATAGTCAATTTATGCTAAAATGACTTCTGTATTGGCATGATCCAGCTTATCTGAAGACATGACTCCAGATTCTAGTTGAACACAGAAAAGGAACCAGAAAAGTATCTGGGAGTGCTGGTTGACAGTGACTTCATATCAGCCAGCTGTGCCCAGCTGGCCAAGAAGGTGACTGGCATCCTGGCCTGAATCAGCAATACTGTGGCCAGTAAAATGAGGGCAGGGATTGTCCCCCTTTATTTAGCACTGGTGGAGGCCACACATCAAGTGCTGTGTCCAGTTCTGGGCCCTTCCCTCACCCACTATAGGACAGACATTGAGGGGCTGGATTATGTCCAGAGAAGGGCAAAAGAACTAGGGAAGGGTGGTCTGGAGCATAAGTCCTGTGAGGAGTGGCTGAAGGAGCTGGTGCTGTTTACCTTGAGGAAGCGGAGGCTCAGGGGACACCTATCCTGGACAGGTGACAGCCAAGGAAGGAAGGGATCTCCCTTGGAATGGAAAATGTAACCCCCTTTCCTCCAAATTATTACAAGTTTGAAATTACAGGGCTTTCAGGTAAAGATATGGGGAAAAAAAAATAGTTCTTTATTACTATATATGTATATGTATAACAAGACATTCAACCAACCCCAGCTCTGGCAGTAACAACAACCAGAGGCACAAGCCCAGTGATGCCTTCTTGGCGGCACTCTCCCCGTCGGCGCAGTTCCGGTCGCAGCCAGCAGGGGCGCTGGTGGCTCCCGGCGGGCCATGCGATGATTCCCCCGCGGCTGCAGGGGGCGCTGTGGCGCCAGTCCGGCCAACTCCCTCCCGAGGGTAATGGTGGGCGGGATGGGAAAGGGGCTTCCTCTACACAGCGCCAGTGCAGCCGAGCACAGTGCCCCTCTGGATAGCAAAATGGACTGCAGTAGGAGCCTTGGAGCAGCGGCTGGAACAGCAGAGGTGGGCACACCCCGGCTGGCCTACAAAGGCCAACTTCAGAGCCCTGCCAGGAGCCGCAGGACACGGGGTGTCAGGTTAAAGTGTAGCAAAAACCCCCAAGCGGCGGCAGAAAACTACTGCGGGGCTGGGCAGCTCCAGGCGGGTTGCTGCAGG
Source organism: Sylvia atricapilla (assembly GCF_009819655.1). NCBI lineage: Eukaryota > Metazoa > Chordata > Aves > Passeriformes > Sylviidae > Sylvia > Sylvia atricapilla. The sequence continues at coordinate 56,458,729 of NC_089174.1, read as the reverse complement.
CAGCTGTCTCAAGCCACCAGGAGAATCTCCCTCCAGGAAAGGATGGGGGTCGGGGTCCCCTTCCCAGTGAGGCTGGGTGTTGGGAAGGCCCAGTTCAAGGCTGCTGTTGTGGAGCAGATGTCACTCATGATGAGGAAATGCAGTGAAGGAGAAAAGCTCTGCAGTGGCAGCGAATCCTCTGGCCTCAACAGTCTGGCACCAAAAACACACCAGTTCACTCAGATCCCAGGGGAGAGAGAGCGAGGCACGGGGCCCAGCCCCTCACCCCCAGCCAAAACCTCTTGGCATCTCTGCACTTCGCAAGAGAATGGCCCTCACCCAAGAGACAGCAGCAAACTGCACCCTTCCCCCTTCTCCCAGCCACATCCTTTGTCGCTTAACTGTTGTCATTGCCATCTCTTAGACAGCAATTGGAGAAAATTTCCTGAGAGAAAGAAAAAACCCAGAGAATCCTAACCTCCAGCCACACCTTATTCCTCTCTACCAGCTACCTGAAAAGAGGTTGTAGTAAGGTTGTAGGCAGTCTCTTCTCCCAAGCAATTAGCAACAGGACAAGAGGACATAGGCTCAAACTGTGCCTGGGGAGTTTCATGTTGAACGTCAAAAACGTGGTAAGGCATTGGAATGGACTTACCAGGAATATGGTGGAGTCACCATCCTTGGAAGTGTTCAAGAAACAACTGGATGTGTCACTTAGTGCAATGGTTTGTTGGTGTGGTGGTGTTCAGTCAAGGGTTGATGATCTTGGAGGTGTTTTCCAACATGATTTTGTGATTCTCTCTTCCAGGTGGGTTTGAGATGGTTAAGTTTTCAGTTTGTCTTGCCTGTCTCTGCCTCCCTGTTTTTGTCTCTCTCTGCCACGTGCTCTCATGCTCTGCTGCCTGTCTCTATGTCCACTCTGCACATCCCACTGCACGCATGCCCTCCTGGCTGTGCACTTGCTGCCGTGTGCACACTGACCACATGCACCCTCCTCTCTGGTTTTCTTGCTTTCCCTTTCCCTGTGTGCCTGCTCTCTCTACTCTACGTACTCTTGAGCTTTCCTTCAGTCAGTCTCTGCCTGCTTCTCTGCCTGGGTCTCGCTCTCTCTTCTGCTTCCTGTGTCTCTATCCCACTCTGTCTTGCTTGCTCTTGATAGTCTTTCTGTCCCTGCTGTTCCTCTGCCTCTCCCTTCCAACTGCCCCATCTTGTTCCCTCTATCTTCAGCATGTTATCCATCTGCTCATGCAGGTCTAGGAAGTCCGCATAGGATTTTTATGTACCTCTTTGTTGTTCTTAGGTGTTTTAAGGTAATTTAAAATGAAAAGTGCAGTAATAAAATGAAGACTTAGAGTTTTAGTATAGTAATATAGTCAAGTACTGACGTATCTTCCGTATTAGCGTATCATCATTATAAATTTACGAGGAAGTAGGTTCTTACCATTTATGCATTCATGCATGATTTAGTCATGCATTATCTAATTGTGCTGTAGGTCCACTTTTTCTAATTAATTGGACAAACATAAATGTAGTTTTAGGAGCTTCCTAATTCGTATTTATTTTCACTTGTTTATTAGTTTTAGATTTATGCTTGATAGATTAGATGGTGAAAGATATGCATAATTCTGCTGATAATTTTCCTCAAAATAATAAACACTTTCTCATTTCTGTGTTCACTTGTCAATAAAAAAGTTCTTACCAAATTGAGGAAGCAAGCAATTTCAAAGGTAACATTATAATTCTGTCATCAGATCTTACCTTCTGCATAGGGCTTGCCTTTCAAATATGAATCAGTTCTGGTAAGAGGACTTAATGACAGGAATAAATCATGAAGCGGCTGCTTAAAAATCATATTACTAGAATTTTAAATCTTATACTTCTGTTTTAAATATTTTTTCCTTTATCAACATAGGTATTAAAAGAAAAAAAAATTTTCTCTTAGTACTTCAGAAAAAATAAATGTGTTTAGAGAGTCCTAAAGATGCATTATGCACATTCTTGTAGTGTTTTATTTTTACTTACACTGTTTCAGAGAAGGAACTATCAATTGTATTATAGAGGGCAGAATGCTGCCTCCTCTGGAATCAGTTTGCTGTTTCTTGTCAGGTAAAACTGAGTCTTTGTTGTCCAGGAATTTAGCAGCTGCTATCAACAGTGGCTAGGCTGCTCTCCCACCTCCAAAAGGATTAATTTCTTCTTCTGCTCTCCAGAAGAACTGATATCTTACCTAGTGTCAAAATGTGGTACTTCTGGACTGACCACAAGCCTGTCTAAAATATACTGTTTAAAGAGGAAAGTGATTTTTTGTTACTCTGCTGCCACTTTATGCTTGCATTTTGAGTTGAAATACTCACAAAATAAATGTTTCAAAAGCATTGGAGTGGGGCAACACTTCCTGCAAACTTCAATATATCAATTTAAATTTGGTGTAGGACTTTAGCAATAATTGAAAACTAAGTATAGTCTGAATAACCAGATTGAAGAAATGTAAAGCGGAGAACTCTGATTTAACCTTTTTGAAAGTGTTCAACTGGTATCTGGAGCCATGTCTCCAGATATGTTGTACCATGCTGCTAAATACTTAGAAGCAATTTTAACTTAACTCAATATAATTACTATAAGATTAATGGATATTAGAAAAATATTATTTAAAACTTTAAAAAATGAGACATCTTCTAAATGCCAGTGATGTTGGAAATTTGCTTTCTATAATTTGAATTTCACACTGTTTCTCCTTTCTTCCACTTAATTGCTCAGCTTCCTTTCCTCTTCACAGTGTTTCTGTTAGCTGTCTTTTCCTCCCTTTTTCCTGCAGGCCCTCTCTCCTTTCCTCATTTCTCTACTCCTTACCATTACTCTCTTTCCCTCACTTTTTCAGCCACCCTTGCAGTTCTTTATTTCTTCCTCACCTTTCTTCATCCTACTAAATTAGGGCAGATTATATGAAGAACCTTCTCAGAGGATGTTGTAGTTAACTGGGCACTCTTGCACTCCAGCCATGCAAAGTCTTGGCCTTATGGACCATAAATATCATAATCAGTGTCTGTAATTGCCAATTAATCAATTACTGAAAGCTCTCTTTTTGTCTGTGACAGTACTAACACTTGTTCAGCTCCTTTCATAAGCACTATCCATTTTGTAAAAACTTTTCAGCTAAGACCATTATTATCTTGATTATCTTGAATGGCAAAGTTAGTATATAATCATTTAACCTTTCAGTAACCTTTCTCAATAGAAAGTTTTCTCTTTTGGCCCTATCAAGCAATCATGTAATCATGTAATTCATGTTCATTAGAATTTTTTCATGTATTTATGTCTGTTGCATGTGGGTGATGTCTTAGGAGTTATCTGTGCTAATATGCAAGAAATTCACTAAGTTTATTTATTTAGTTTTGCTTCTGCTTGTAATCCTGGGATTTTTTTTCAACTTGTTACTAGGTGCATTTTATAGCAGGAAGCATCTTTCCTGTTTGCTACTCACTATCCTTTCCTGAGAAAAGTTGCTCTAGAGTCATGATGATCTCGGTACCTATCCAAAGCTGCCTCAGTCAATAGGAGCAGACTCCTAATACCTGTATTTGAAAAATAAAGCATTATGTAATCACAGAAGATATCAAATATGGTTCTCACAAGTTTTTAAGCAGATATTTTTAATTCAGAAATTCTATCTTTCAGAGCTGCTTGGGTGTATCTTTGGACAGCATCTTCAGAAAGAGTAGTTTTCACATATAGCAATTGTGTAAATTTGATTTATTTTTAGAGTGTGTGCAGTATGTACCATTGTAATGCAGACAAGTCCATTAAGAAGCATACATGTTTAATTGTTCGTAATCATGTAGGTTAAAATTCATGAAGTGAAAACCATGAAATATTGGAATTGTCTAGAGTCTTACATTTTTTGTACTGGATCTTTTAATTTCAAAAACTAAAAAAATGCTGAGCAGGTGAGCCTAAGCAATAGAAGTTAATAAGGCAGTAGACTTTATTACACAAATGTTTAAGTAGCAGAAACAGAATCAGACTATTTTCTATCCTGATATTTAAAAAAAACCCCAAACTTCTTATAATGCTGAAACTTTTGTTTAGTCTTTTTTTTTTGCTTAACTGCTTAGTAATCCATTATTATATAACGGGTCTCCTTGTTATTCTTATCAATCGCTTACAGAGTAAGAAAAAATTATTAAATATTACATTATATAGTGTTATAAGCGAAATAGCCGAATTGTTTTGTATGAAGAAATTTATTAAAGTCAATTTGGTTACAAAGAAATAAAAAGTCCACCACCAAAATTACAATAAAAACAAAGGAGAGATGCTGAGCCCGGGAGTCGGCACCGGTGAACAAGGTCGGACCAGCGGTCTACCTGGCAAACCGTCCTCCCCCCGGTTCACGAGAAATTGCCACTGGAGCCTGGATTTTTATACAGTTTTTGAGCCCTCAGGCTAGACCCAGCGATGTAAATCTCCTCAACCGTCCGGTAGTCTTATCAGCTTGCATTGAATAGTTCTTCCTGGGCTTACTGGAAGCGCTTTTGTTTTTCCCTCCCGGTCCGGTGATGTTGTCCAGGTGGCACCAGTAGTCTGGTCAGGGAGTGATGACTGCTCCTTGTCTCGCTCCAAAAAGATGTTACTTCGCCCTGTGCCTTCAAGTGCAAATGAAGTCTCCCCCTTGAGTTTAGGTTTTGCAATCTGAGTTTTACCAAGGCGGGGGGTTGCTTAGTATATTTACTATATTCAACTTTCAGCACTTTATATAAAATATTATTACAAGCATGAATTAATTCTTAGCCTCCCTCATAACATATAGGTACAAGAATTTTGTAATGGAATCATGGGAGACATTTCTGCCCAGATACTGCATTTTGTTGGGCCTTGTGGTTAAAGACTTGGAAGAGGAAGGGTTACCTACAACGTGAGCGAGTTTATTATGGCTTAGTGATTTGCTGATTGATTTCATTTGCTGTCAGTTAAGGCTCTCTTAATGTCAAGCTTTCTTTGCATAATGCCTTGAAATAAAGACTGATGAAGATTTTTCAGATTGATGCTGCTTATATAAACTGACCCTGATTTGCCCTTCTGCTTGACAATGGAAGTGACAGCAGTTAGACAGAAATACAGCAATGAATATGCAGCTTACAGATTAAGAAACATACAGTAAAAACCTTTCAGAATATAAAACTAGGCATAAAAAACAGGCTGTTCTCTTATTTCCGTACTTACCATGTATTGAAGAAGTAGACTGGGATGGCATCCCAGATGCGATACTACTGAGGTGAAATTCAAAGAGGATAAGTTTTGAAAGGATTAGAAGTTAAATTGTTTTGGTTTACCAGATTCTAACAATTGGTCACTAATTAATTTTGACGGGGGGTTTTGTTGGTTTTTTGGTGGTGTTTTGTTGTTAGTGGGCTGTTGGGTTTTTTGTGGAAAGGGTTGTATAAATTTTGCCTCATAAATCCACGTATGTAATTACGTGCAAATTTTATTTTTTACATTTTTCTTTTGAAGCTGTTGTCTTGATTTTTCATTTACTGAATTGATTGCTTGTCTAGTGACATGTTGCTGGTATCCTAGGATCAAAAATTCCAACATTGTTTTAGACTGTGAAAAGCACAAATTTTTGGGATTCATAAAATCTTTGCAATAGGTGTCCCAGGACTAATATGCTTTTAAAAGGGCACTCAATACTTGTCCACTGCAGTATCCAATTTCATTATACTGTTTTAGAACTTTCCATTCATTATGGTCTCCTCTCATTTTTGATCTCTTCCTGTTAAATGGAAAAAGGTGATAAGAAATTAGGGGGTGAGACAAGAATGGTGACAGCTGAAGGGTGCTCAACTTAATGGAAATAGGATTAATGTGGAACTGTTGTGTAAACCTAATTAATAAGGATACACAGCCTACATGCTGGCAAGCTTACATGCAAAGGATTGGATCTTCTATGGCTTTTAAGAAGATAATATCCATGGAATGACAAAAATTAGTTTATCCTCAGGGAACTCTGATAGAACTGGAGATTCTTCTAGAAAGCTTGAAATTCAGGATCTTGTTTTGATAAAGAGCAGTTCTAAACTAAAGATCAGGTGTATCCCTTCCACCTGTGTGGGCAAAATTATGATGTACAGTTAATGCCTGAAGACTTAATTTTCATTCTCCTTTCTCTCTGTTAAGAGGTAGATTGTTTTTTCTTTTCCAATACCAGCACCCATTGGTGGATGCCCCTTTTTCTGCTCCGACTTAATTGACAAGTACTAAAGGGAGAGATCAGAGAGCAAAGCCTCCTGCCATTGCCACAACATGTAATGCCAGACTCCCCCTCCATCAAGTTTTCAATCTCAAATATTTTTGGTTTTTGGTTAATACTGTGCAAGTGAAAAATTACAAGTTGAAGTTTAAATTCTCAAATTTTGATGCAAAGACCACAGGGCTGGGTTTTGAGCAGATTCGTCTACATGTCAAAATGCGATGTTTGCCTGTACCTTGGCAAAGGTCACTGTCCTGGATGCTTGATTTTTTCTGCTTATTCCACGTGAGACTTGCTGCAAATTTTACTCCTTTGGCAAATAGACTGTGGGACTGAATCAAGACTTAATGCCTAGAGGGCACATAGAATAGCAGTAAACTCATTGTCCCTGCTTAAAAACAGATTGGGCAGGGAAAAGGACATTAAAAAAAAAAAAAAAAAAAAAAAAAACCCAAAAAAACCCACAAACAAACAAAAAAACAGTGCTAAAATGTCTCCAGAATTTTTCCCAGCCTTCATCATTTTAATTGACAGGTCTTCTGACAAAAAACAGTATTTTTGAGTTCAGCACCCATTTATTTTCCCATTCCACTTTGAACCCATGTAAAGGTAAGCATTTTCATATGACTTGTGTAAAGGACTTCTGCAGCTTAACTACAATTCTGAAAAACTGGCTTTTAGGTTTATTTTGAAAATGGATTCTACTATTTCACTTAATGTTAATTTGTTAATAGTAATAAATATTCCCAGTTTACCTTCTTTGTATTAGTCATGTTTTGGCATTGACTGTCCTAATCACCTTTCATTCTTGGACACTCCATCAGAAGTTTCTTTTCAGGTTGCTTTCCTCATTTCTGAACTACAAAAAGATTAGAAGAGTAGAAAGCGTCTGTAGTTTCTAGAGTTTATAAGCTATGGAAGTGATTCCTATGTTACCAACATTCATAGACACAATTGCTCATAAATTACCAAACTGCAAGTAGTGGTCCAACCCTGAAAAATGGATAAAGAAAATAGTAACGAATTTACATCAGAGGTAGATTGAAGAATGCTACTGTCCTGAGTATTTTTAAGTTAGGATGGCCTAAATTAATTCAGGCCTTTTAGTTAGGATTCAAAAGGTAGGCTATTCCCAGCTCCTGATGTGTCTGTCAGTGTCCATTCACCTGGCTGCTGTCACCCGTATTCATGCCCCTTGTTATCTTAAAGTTTGGCAGTTCACAGCCTCTTGTCTCAAGCTCCCACCTGGAGCTCAAATCAAATCTCAATCTGTAGCTTGCCCGTCCAGCTATCTGGACCAGATCTATTACTCAACTCTTTCAACCTGTTGTTTTAAGTGAACAGCATTCTCACTTAGCTTCTTGACCTTTTGCACAGAAGAGGCCATACTTCAGTATAGTGGAGTCTCAATTCATCCACCGGTTTTTAACTTGTGTTAGTTGCGATTTATGCCTTTCTGAGCTGAGCTAATCTCTTATATGACAAATTCCAAAAAGACAGACAAACACAATCACTTTTTCCCAACAAGAGTTTTCTTCAGCTGTAAATCCATTTTTTGATGATCCACAAATCAGAGATGATAGGGATCATTTTATTTGATCTTCCTCAGATAATGGTGGTTAAAAGCAAACTCTGAGCAAAAAATAATTTTTTTATGTAATACTAACCTTTAAGGATAGCAAAGTATCAAGCTCAGTGATGATGCCGCTTCTGTCAGACATTTGCTTTGGAAAGAGGGATGCTAATGTACGTGCTCATTGTGAGATTTGGTATTTGGTGTACTGTGTTCTTTAAATTTCCTTCTCTTATTTTGGAACAAAAGCTGTTGTCACTGAAATTTCTAATAAAACATTTTCATAGCATAAGTTAAGTCTTGAAAGCAAGTCTGATTGAAAATCTAGCCCTTTGCATGTTGTTGGTGTTTGTAAAAATTTTTTTTAGAATGTATGAAGCAATTGGGTATTTCATTAACATCTGAGTTTAGGCAGAATTAAGGAAGGACACCTGTCCATCTTATATTTGGCATTTAATGTTAGATACATTAAGATTGAGACAACTTGTACTTCACTTGACATTTCACCTGAATTTTGATGAGAAGTTTTACTGTCTTCTTTCTCTCCAAGACTGAATGTGTGATGGGATACTATCATGTTTTGTAGTAAGACTGTATCCTGACTTCTCTGTAGTGACTGCTGCTGTTTGATTCTTCTCATCAGTGCATTATGCTTGCATTAGGTAGATTTTCATGCTCACTTAAATGTAGGCTTTGTAGTAGTGTCCGTGACTACCCTTCTCTCTCTCTTTCATCCCTGTCTAGAATATACACTGGAAAAGAAGCTGATATTCTAAAAAGAAGACAGGATACCATCTGAAACTTCTTTCAGTTTCCATTTCTTTCTCACTAAAACCACTTGAAAAATTCTAACCTTTCCTCACAAACTTAAATATTAATTTTGAATAAAGGCTGTGTAAGAGGATGGGAAGAGTACAATGGGTAACATTTTCCCCATTTGTAGCTTAAACTACAAATTCTTTGGGGCAGGAATTGTTTCTCCTTTATGTTTTGCATGCAACTGTGCTTGACTTTGTGCAATAGACAGTGAGAATGGTCTTTGCATATAAACATTACTGGCCTATAAAAACCTGTATGTCCTTAATTTTGTTAAGTGACAATTTTCTTGCAGTCCAGAGTTATTTCTAAATAGTCAAGGCTTCAGGTAGCTCCTTTGCTATAAAATTCTCAGGATGCTTTCTGCCTGATCATACCAATTAAACGCATTTGTCCTAATTTATCAGTTTCTAAAATATTGAGGTAATTTCTGAAAGTCTTACACTTGGTAATAATTTTCATGGCAATTGTTGTTACGCCCATCCACTGTGGTTTCCAGTAGAAGCACTTTCTCTTCCGTCGCTGTCAATTTCAATGCTCCCTTTTCAATTTTCTTGTAGGAAGTCATGTCATTACCTCTTGCAGAGAATCTAGCCTTTTATTTAGAGCTTCATCCCCTTGGGCTATCTGCTGAGACCTACAGGGTAAAGTAATTGTTATTGAAGCGAAAGGGATAGAGTTAGGCCCCATGTGTGGCACTAAGTCAGCTTTCGTTGGGGGAAAAAAAAAGTTGTAACAAAACTGACCTGTTTTTTTGGCACATTTAAATTGTGCATGCCATGCTTGAATGGAACTGAACAAAAAGTTTAGTGCTGAAATGAGATACAAGGAGAATAGATCATTAAAGAAGTGCCAAACAGCAGCAAAAGCGCAATTTTGCTGAATACGGTTTCCCTTGAGGTTTTTCCCCCCTTGCCAGAGAAGCTGCTGTATTTATATCCTTCACTGATGCCACTAGACATTCTGGACTATGGGTCAAGGCAGCCAGGATGGGTTTTCAAATGCTCGAATGTATGGAGGAAATTTATTGTAATAATTTCTTTTCCAAATATAGCTCTTTTAAAGATGTAATAATTATCCTGAAATCTTGTTTCTGAAAACAAAAAATAATTCATGGGTGTTTTGTTTTCTGGACTCATTTTAATGAATCTTATTTATGTCAGTTCAAAGCAAGGCAGTAATAACAGGCATACAGAACTCCATTCCGTAGACTTTGCTTTCACACCATTTGTTTTTGCCGGAATTCCACTTCAATCAAACTCTCCCATAAATTAAATCCTCAGTCTTTTCAGATTCTCATATAAGTAGTTTGTTAATTTAGTTAACCAGTGTTTATCTTTCATTCTTCTGAAGTTCATTCATTATTCCTTCTCTTTTTCTTTTTTATCTTTACGTATATGTAGTCCTGGTGTAATTTGCTATGTGCTAACACTGTGTTTGGTTGAAGAATTCCTGAAGGAAGAAGCAAGCAGTCAAACATGAATTTCAACTTTTCTGTACATCTTTGGTTTTTAAAGTATGTTGTGTAAAATAGATGGTCTTCTTACTCTGACTGCTCCAACTGATGTTACAAAGTCAATGCATGTATTGTCAGGCTGTTTTGTTTGCTTCTTTGACACCTTTCAATAAGCATCATTTCAGCATAAGGTTTCCTTCCTTTAGATTTATTCCTTCCAAACATGAGATGCAGTTCTATGATAACAGCAGACCAAAAAAGTCCTGAGATAATGTAATAGTATTGATATAAAAATAAAGAAACTGATTTTTAGTAATTTGGTATCTTATTTGTAACTTTAGAATAATGTAAAACCTTAGATGGAAATTTTCAATCATTACAATTTGTAACTCATAATTCAAATAATTTTTTAAACTGTGTTCTCAATGGCCAAACACTAAGGAGAAGGGAGACAACGTGTATAGTGTTTTAAGCGGGACTATAAAAAGAGTTTTTCATAATGTACGATAAATAAATTAACACTTTGATGAGAGATCTGCTAATTTGCATATGCGGATCTGTGTATTTCTTGTTGTATGCTTCTGCTATAACTTCAATGAGAACAGCTGAAGTTTGGCTAACATTTGAAACTAATTCTTAAGAAAGAATGGTTTTCTTTTTTTTTTTTCAAATTTGTTGAAGATTATTATTTGTCAGTGTTAGCCAATTTTCACTTTAAGTAAAGTACTCCTACAGATTGAGGTCTTTCAGTCTTGTAGATTTACAGGCAGCAATACATGCAAATGTAGTTTTACAGCAACTATAGCACTATCCACCTGAAAATTGCTGGTTATAAAAATAGTGTACAGAGCTAGACAATGACTGGTTATTCAAAAGTGCAGGGAATGTTATAAAAAAATGGGTTCATGTGTTCCCTGGAGAACTGTCCTAAGCTTAAGTGTTCTTGGTGCTTTTAAAGATTAATATGGAGAAAGAAAGTGTGGCTTAAATGTTGCTCTTTTGCTCTGATGTTCACTGGTTTGTGGTTTCTAAACAGCATCAACTTAGTTCATTCTATTTTTACTCTCAACTTTGGTTTTTCATCTTCACCGACCTGTGGCCAAAGCCAAAACTTTTTATGCATACTCTCATATTACAGATGAGACATTTCTGAACAGGTTATAAAGACCTTCTCCCACTCAAAATCTTCAGAGGCCATTTTTATAATTGAATAAAAATCTAAAGTTTAAAATACCTAGTTCCCTTATGATATGACTAACACCTGATTTTTTTAAAAAAATTCTGATTTTTAACTCAAAGACTGATAAAGTGCTGTTAAAGTGCTCTGGGATTTTCTAGATAGGGATACTGATTTAAATGTTCAATAGCTGTAAAAAAAGAGATTGTTAAAAGTATTTAGGCTTAAAATAATCTGTACATTGAAAGTTATATTTGAAAATAAAACTCGGGCACTCTTACACATTTTATTCCTAGTCCAACTTCAGCCTAAAAGCATCCTTTTTCCATGCCAACTCTAAGGATATATTTTTATCTGGTGAGTTGTAGCCAGTTATCTGGAATTCATGCATCTGAAGTTTTTGTGTAGCTGCCTGTTTCATGTCTTAGTGCTGGAGCAGGGGTCTTCTCTAACAAACGCTTTTGGATTAAAAGAACTCCTACCATTTGCTGTCATATCAGTAGTATATGTTTGTAGGATGTTGATGTCATAAATAATAGTGATATCCTCTATACATTAAAATATTATGTGGAGTGAATAGAAAAAGATCACTGTAAAAAAAGAGCACCTGAGTATTTCTTCTTTTTGTTTTTGATTAATGTGGAGCAATTTGTGCTCTTAAAATTGACAATCCGTGGTAAATTTGAAAATCCTAGGTAAACCACCGGATTTGTGTTGCATCCCTAGGATGACTTTGTAATCACTGAATTAGGTTGAGGTTGGAAAGGACCTCTGATGGTCCTTTGGTCCAAGCCCCTTGCTCAAGCAGCAAGGAACACCTAGAGCCAGTATTCTTCAGCTCCGCTATTTTGTGGCCTCCTTGACTAAGTCTTCTCCCTACTAACTTTCCTACAATACTCATCTGTCTAAAAATGTTTTAGGTTTTTGAAATTAGTTACAATAATATTGGGTCCTATAGGTTTTGGGATCACTACATTTTGTTTTCTGAACAGAAGTAATTTTCTGGTGTGTATTCTTGAAACATTTTTTGTATAACTGGAAACAAAATTTTGTTGTTGTATGGCCTGTTCCCAGTTTTAATGTCACACTATTATCAGCCCATTCAAAATGAGAAGTGCTTGCTTAAATGCAGACCATGCAGATGTGTATAAATGCCAAATTTTACATTATAAAAAATAATCAGGAGTTTTGCTGAAACATCTTATTGTTGTGTATATAACAATAATATATAATATATAACAAGAATATGTAATATATATTGTTTAAAACTATATATACATCTTACTTCTGTGTGTATTTTAAAACAAAAGAAAGCACTCATTAAGCAGGAGTGGAAAAAATTTCTGCAGAGCTAGATTTGCATTCTGAGAAGTTCTGTCAACTGACTTGCTTGATCACAGAACAGTTTCCAGAGCTGCAGATGAAGATCTGAACTCCTTTCTAGAAGCATTTCAAAATTGGATGACAGAAATTATAACTTGCAAGTGAATGCCCATTCCTTGTGTATCAGACCTTCCAGTAAGTGGAACTACTGTGTTGTTGATGACAGATCCATCATCCAGTCTGTGACTGACATAAGTTTCTAAAAATCATTTGTACCTTCAGTGGCACATCTAAAAACCCAATATATTTGCCTTTCCCCAGATGTCTTTTAGAATAAGTATTCTTCATGTCTGTGCCACCCCCAGAAGACCCAAAAATAATGTTTGTCCCAACCTGTTCCTGAGCAAGAGAGATCTAAACTCACCCTGACTCTTTGCTTGGGAGTTGGGATTTACTGAGAGGAATGTGTACATTCGGATGCATAAATACCACCTTCCACATTTGTAAGAAAACATTAGAAACAGCAAACCTACTTTCTTCTGGACTAAAAAAAAATCTAAACTAGTCAAGAAAACAATTGCTATGTGTGAAAATAAAAGTTTGTGAATACATTTTTCCTAGATTTAAAATTTTCAAATTCATTAAAACGAGAGAACAAATTAAATATCTGAGTAGGTCGGGAAGGAATTAGAAAATGCTGTTTCATATAACTGCATGGACTTAGAATGTCTGTGGGGGTGTAGGATGAAGCTGAATAGTTAGTGGCTTCACTAGCTTTGTAGTAGCAGAGGTAAAAAGAAAAAGTTAAGGAAATGTCTCTTTACATTCTAGTTCAGTGAAACCTTTAAATATCATGTGTAAAATACTTAAAGGAACACATGAGATTTTTTGTGTGAGATTTGAGACAAAGCTTGTTATGCAATGGTGTAATCCTTGTTTATGGGTCACAGGCCCAGGCTATAGTCTTATTTCAACATATCTCATTTTTAACATGTGGGCTGTTGCCATTTGAAGACTCTCAGGAATTATTAGTTTAGGAGTTTATCTCATACTCATACAGGAGTATGAGCTATATCCTCATTCCAGCTTGGCATTGTTTTTAAATACATGCAGCATTTTAGTCATGTTGAATGTGAAATAAAAATATTTAAAAGCAGGATTAGAGCTGATAGTGGCAGGCTTACAGAGGTATGTGAACACTCTATTAGTGTTAGCACTGCAGTATTTAAAACATTTTGGATATTTTTTCTGGTAAGAAAAGATATGTTGGTGTTGACTTGCCATGGCAGTTTTCTACATGTCACAATAAAATAACCTGATTGATTTCAGTGATGTTACCTTTATTCTGAAAAGGAGCAGTGTGTTTGAGAACAAAGAAAGGAACAGTTAAACCCTTAGTGAATGCCTGTACATTGTACTAAGTTTGTAAGTCTGTACTACTGACGTATTCAGAAGGCAAATTTCATATTATCTGTAATATGTTCTTACAGTTGCAACATGTTACAGCTCATTTCAAAGGGGAAAACTGTAACTTTATAAAATGTAATTAATCCATTTTAAAGAAGACCAATAATCTGAAAAGTTAGACTATTTAGGGTATATATAAAGATACCACTAATGTCAAATCATTTGTTCTCTCTTGTGCTGCTAACTTTATTATCAGTCTGATCGATATTACACAACTGGGACATTCTTACATTATATACATGAAAACAATTATGTTTTCCTGGCTATACTGTAAACAGATCATTTATTCCAGAGATTTGTAGCTTTACTGTATTTCTTTTGTTTCTGGCAAATAATTTTCTTAGCATGATGTGGGAGGACTCATTTTGAAAGTATGAAAATTCACCTAAAATTGTGTAGTGATTCTTTATAAACATAAATTGAATGTGCACTGTCCGATGTTAATAAAATAAAAAATAGTATCAACTTTTCAATGCAGTAGTGCGTGTTTGAAAACAGGTCACTTTGTAATTGGGTGCGCAGTCATTTGCTTTTCCTTGAAGCTATCAATATTTCAGATTTTTGAAGAAGTACAAAATCTTATGTCAGACTTTTGGTTACATCCTGAATTACAGCCTAAGTTCCTGGTTTACAACCTTTGTTTGATTTTTCTAATTAATAAAAATTAGATCTTCTGTAATGATGTATGCGACTTGGCATTTAAGTATAGTTTGTCTGGCACTGATGATTTACTTTACTTTTTAAAGGCTGTGATTCAAAGTTTCATGGAAGTCTACCAACTTGCAGTTTCCAGAGTTGAAGTATTAGTGAGAGAAACAAAATCTCTGCAGCTTCACATTGCAGCCCTAAAGTCCAGGCTCCAGACAGCTAGTCTTCGTGAAAGTAACTTTACAAATGGTAAGTCTGCTTTTCAAATAATTTTTGTCATTTGAATGTTGTTTCTTCCCCAGCATCTCCCTTCATGCTGTATAGTTTCTGTAGGGAAATACAATATTTTTCTATAAACAGAGCAATAAAACCAGTGTCAACAGAAACTTTTTATGAAGAGAAAAGAAATGGTAAAAGTTAACACAAGGTTTAATTTTTACTGCTGTATCTTCTACAAGGACCTCTTCATTGCTGCTGGAAAAGTATACATTGTGAATTTTTTAGTTTTTCCAGTAAAGTAAATAGCTGAACTTTGAACCTGAAGAATTTCACATCTAGAGATGTTGTATGTTAACTCAGAATGTTATTAACTTCATGTAAACTAAGTGTGTTTTTAGGAGATCTGAATTATTTTTAGACAATTGTGGTTATGAATAATACTTCTCAGTAAACTTACAAGGTTAAAACTAAATTTCAGGGATAATTTCTGAAAATAAAAACATTGTTGCCCACAAAGGTACTTGGATTTGTTTAGGGTAGTAAGGTGAGTCTTCAGACTTGGGATCTCTCTCTAGAGAAATTACTAAATGAAGATTTATTTGTGTCACACAGGCAGGAGGCCAGACATAAACTGTCAAAAATATATAGCAAGTATCTCTAGAATGAGACTGTAGGATATTCAACTTGTGTATATTCACTCAGTGTATTTCTCCCCATCTCTTCTTACTTTTCCACAGAGGGTAGAGGAGAAATCTTTGAAGTTCATTTTATTTGTGGTGGATGTTGTTGATTTTCTTCCTTCCTACTGTCTTTTCTTTCAGTCTTGTATAGTAGATTACCATAAAGAAAATGAGTATTGTTTGTCTTTCTTTTTGAAACAGAAGATCTGTAAGAAAAGAGCTGTCACAATGCAAATGACATAAACTCACTAGTAAACATATATTTAAACATGTTACTATGGCTTTGGCTTTGGTTTTTTTCCAACAGAATTACATGAATTTCTTATCCTGCATCTAACAGCACAATAAGAAATTAGTGCAATTATAAACTATATTAATCAGTGCTGAATTTGGGTTTTAACATCTTGAGGTTACAGTTGTTGGATAAAAAGTTTGTTTTATTTGTCTTCACACAACTTTTCTAAGAAATGAAATGACTACACGGAAATGACTTTTTTTCTTCTCCACCCAGACTCTTTTGATGTCTTCTGCTAGGTTTATGTATGTCCTAGTGAGCCTGTATCCGATGTAATTGGACTGCTTCTTTGCCTGTTATAATTGTTTTTGTTGTTCAAATCAAGACAACTGCTTGTTTACTAAAGATTGGGAAGCCTGCCAGACTTGCAGCAAGGTTTGCTTTGTTTTGGATTGAGAGAGCTTTTAAGAAAGATTATGCTGTCTGTGAAGGGCTATGCAGTGGCCTGATACATTACAGTGAAAAACCAGTTCTTCAATGTTTGTGATTAAATGCTGTGTTTTTTAATTAGTTTGTATCTGCTTGCAGTGTCAATGTAAAGATGGTACTATTTGCATTATAGTGGAATCACTTAGCCCTCTGGGGAGAACAGTAGTTCTTTCTTTATATGCAGTTTAATTTGAATCTAGGCCTAAGCATTAATATGAAGTGTTTTAAAATTTTAATGTAAAAGTTAAAACATTCAGAATGAGAATCTCAAGTTGCCATGAAAAAGTGATTATGGTGTATTTTGCAGTATTTGCGTTTTCTGTGAATCCGTCCCTAGTCTGTCCCTAGTATTTGTGAAAGTTGTATTAAGCTTGAATTTTAATAACTTCAGGCATCACAGTTTTGCAGTGTGACTTAGATTTTAGCATTCTAGTTGATACTGTTTTGGTTTGATTTTGAGGAAGAAGTTCTGCACTGAATTGCTTTCTCTAGCAAAAAAAAAGGTAGAACAGATTTTTAAATTTATTTTAAATGAAAGGGATCAATGATTTCTGGAGTATATATTTGGGTTCAAAGTTAGACGAGTTTTGTTAGTTTTAATTCACTGTCTTCAATCATATATCCATTACAGACAAAATTTTACATGGCAGTGACAAACACTGCACTTGGACTGTATTGGTTGCAGGCATATGACATATATTTGTGCTTCCTGAACAGTAACTACTGCTCAATGCTGAAATATATTTCTGAAGTCTTCCAGTTGTGTATCATGTGCAGACTCCAACCTTATAAAAATTTGGTTTTGTCTCACAATGTTGTGGCTGTTTCTTGATGTCTTTTATGCTAGCTGCTTAAGGATCTTGTGATATCAACAGCCCATTGTGTGCAAGTTTGGGCTCTTCATCAGTATTGATATTTTCCTTGTTTAGATGGTATTGCTTTCCTCATTGACCTGTTTCTACTAAAATTTCATAAGTATGTCACCTTTCTTTCTCTTCACACCACTTCTCTCTTCTGCTGCTTTGGGTTTTGCTAATAATTGCAGAAAGAAAACTGATGCCATGAGGCAAAATTGGTGATTCTAACTCATCTTTTATCTCAAACTCTGAATTGTCATCTCTATGCTCCAGTCTGTTTCTAGTCTAAGCACTTTCCTTCAAGTCAATAGAGTTTAGAATCTGATATTGCTATATGTGGTGTATGCTATATGCTAATGCCAACAGAGGGGAACAGGAATGGATATAATTGTGGTGGACAGAGGTGAGATGAACCCTGGAAACATTGCTTGTAGAGAAGAGAATTATGTGGGGAGAAGTGAAGTCAGTGGCAGAATGTCTCTGTAGTCTTCATTAGTGCCAAGCTATCTATCTGTTGTACTGGTGTCTGATGATTCTTACTCTGTGGAGAGAAAGGCCCCCGTGCATTTTTAATCCTTGTAACTCTTTAAAATTCAGTATGGATGAAAAACACCATTGGTTTTCTGCCTATTATCTGTCCTTCTTCTTTCCTTCTTTCTGCTCCCCCTTTCTTCACACACCGCCCGCCCCAAATTGTTCTCTATTCCTGTATCTCTTTTCTGTTGGTTGGGTGGGTTCTTGGTTGGCTGGTTTCAGGTTTTTTTAACAACTTCTGTAGTTTTTGTTCTTTACCAAGTGCTTCTGAAATTTCCCTAACATTTCTAAAATGACCTATTAACATTTTTCTTCTTGTATTAGGAAACAATTCAACATTTCATAATAGTCCTTCCTGCCTATTTCTTGTTCAGCAACATTCAGTATTATAAACATCATGAACTGGACTGTGTTGAATTCTGCTGCTTTATTAATTTTTATTCTTCTTCAGATACATTAGTTTATTGTTATGCTTGTATGTTCATTCAGAGTTGCAGTAACAAGTAGACCTTGAACTGAGAGCTTACAAGTGCTGTATTGTGCAGTAGTGTAGTCGTAAGCAGTTTCTTTGTGGGTGATGCAAGACAATGTGTTGTCATATTTAGTCACATGGCAAGTATGTGAATCCATGGTGTCCAAGGGATTTTTGCTGCAAGTGCAGTGTTGCATGGTATGGACGCGGTGACACTCTGTTTTCTGAGTGTGACCAGACACACAGGAGAAACTGAGCAGAATTCAGTTCATTATAGAATATTTTCAGAAAGTCATCTTGTAGCTTCGAGCCCTAAGATTTTATACCTGATGTGAGTACTGCTGTCAGAAGTTTAAGAATGTAAAATAATCCAGTATCAGTTCTGGCAAACACAAGAAGCCACTTTCATTTGCTATGAGAAGTGCTGCTTGTCAGCTGCTTCTCTGAACCTGCATGTGCACTGATCTGGTGATACTCCTTCCTTTTTCTGTTTTCACCTGAGACTTTAAGGAGAATAAAAAATGAAAAGGAAAATACAGTAATTTCTAAAGATTATTAAGATAGAAAAGCTTTGTGTAATGGAGAAATGGAAATTAGGGCACCCAAAAGGACAACTTTATCTAAAAGGGGGAGAAAGTGAGTTTCAGATGGATCAGAATGTAGCATGTAACTGTGAAAATAACTGGGTTTTTTTGATGCCTCTAACTGAGGTGAAAATAAAGTCACCCATTGGTTTATGTGGCTTTGTGTCATCTCTTTTTAACCATAGTTGTGTCTGTGTCTGTCTTTTGTCTGGAAATGTCTAGTGGTACTAAAAGTATTGAAAATACAGAAATGGTGGGTTTTGTTGAGGTGAGAGAAACAAGTAGAATGATCTTTTGCATGAAAATTATATATTTGTTCTTGAGAACCTAGTGATTTGACATATGGTCTCATACTTCTGTGTTGAAAAACTGTATTAAGCAAGATGTACACTTTTCTTGCTACTCAAAGCAGTCAGCTCTCAGTTCTCATGATCTACATGAAACTGTTCATAGGGGGTAGAGAGAAAAGAAATATTTATAGCTCAAACTTATCAGTTAACTATTTCCCTGACATTTTCTTCCTACTTAACCAGGCTGATTGGGACAGTGGTTTTACGTGTGTTGGCCCCATATGCTTTGTTTCCTTGTCACCAGTTCAGTCCGTGTTTTATGGCAAAGACTTGCATCTAACAGGGATGCATTTTCCTAAATTTAGAATTATGAGGCTGGAACTAGAGAGAATGAAAAAATCCTAACTATTTGCCTGTTCTCTTGCTGCATAAGGGAAAGGCATTTATTGGTGTCATGTTAAATGTCAGAGAGTGTCTTTCATGGGCCAGAGCCATATCTCTGATACAGCTGGGGGAATTCTTCCCAGATGTTGCAAGAAGCAAGTATGTTGTGAATGAAAATTCTCTGAGGTGGTTGACACTGGCCCAATGCCAGGCACCCACAAGTCACTCACTCGCCCTCCCCTACCACAGCTGGGCAGAGGAGAATAAAATTTAATGAAGGTTTCATGAATTGAGATAAGGACTGGGAGAAAACATTCCAAGGGCAAAACAGGCTCACCCTAAAGGTAAAATGTGAATTTATTACTAAAAGAGTCAGAGGAGGATAAGGAGAAGTAAAATAAGCCCTTAAACCCCCATTTTCTTCCCCCAACCACTCCCTCCTTCCTGCTGACAGAGGAGGGAGACAGGGCATGGGAGTTTTGGTCAGTCCAAAGTATCAGTATCCAAGATACTCCACTGCTCAGGGAGAGGAGTCCTTCCCCTGTGAGACTGTGGGGTCCCTCTCACAGGAGAGAGTTCTCCACTACTTCTCCAACGTGCCTCCAATTCCATGATCAGCAGCTTACCAAAGCTGCTGCACTGTGAGTCCCTCCCACGGGCACACAGTCCTTCCAAAACTGCTGTGGTGTGGGTCACGTTTCCACGGGGTGCAGTCCTCCAAGGACAGGCTGCTCCAACCTGGAAGCAGGGCCCCTCTCTCCACTGGGTCTCCCACTGGATCACAGCCTCCTCCAGATATCCACCTGCTCCAGCATGGGCACCTTCCCCATGGGCTGCGGGTGGATCCGTGCATCCCCCATGGATCCCCATGGGCTGTGGGTGGATCCCTGCATCCCCCGTGGATCCCCAGGGGCTGTGGGTGCATCCCTGCATCCCCTGTGGATTCCCATGGGCTGCAGGGGCACAGCTGCTTCACCATGGTCCCACCACAGCCTGCAGAGGAATTTCAGCTCTGGCGCTTGGAGCACCTCGTCCTCCTCCTTCTCCACTGACCTTGGTGTCTCCATGTTGTTTCCCTCACATGTTCTCACTTCCTCCTCTTCTCTGACTAGGAAAAAAACTGTGCCCCACTTTGTTTTAATTTTCTTCTTAAAAACATTATCACAGACACGTTGCCAACCTCTCTCATTGGCCCAGCTTTGGCCAGCAGCTTGTCCATCTTCAGACCCATCAGGCTCTGCTGGACGTGGTTGAAGCTTCAGCAGCTACTCACAGAAGCCACCTCTGTGGCCCTTCCGCTACCATAGACCAGGCTGTGCAAAATCGGCACATTCTCCTTGTTTTTTTTCACTTCCTCGTGTAGTCTTACGCACATTCAGATTTGTTTTGTGAGAGATTTGGAGATACTGGTTCTTAAACCGCCTTGCAAAAAGTAATTAGACTTGCTATTTTTATTGTTACTCTCTGTCTTGATGTGTTTTCCTGGAAATAGTCTTGGGCAGTAAATATGTACCTTGACAGTCATATAGTTGCTGTGCAACATGTGAATATTCTTGAAGTGATAGTAAAGAAAAATATGACAGGCCCACAAGGAAAATTTCCCAACTATTGAGATGGTCATAGAAATAAAATTGTGGAAGTATCAGACAAGTGAAAATAGAAAACTCTGTTCATAAGATTTACTAGGTTTAATGTCTCTGTAAGACTGAATCCACTAAGCAGTGATTCTCCCTGAAGAGAACCAATATTTTTATTGAAATATTTGCATTTCTTTCCTGACTTTAAGTAATTGGGCATCACTTGCCAACCTTACTGCTTAGCCAAGGAATGCACATATTCTAATCCAAATGGTCTCATGGTGTTGCTTACGCAAATAATAGTTGTAACCAACAGTATAAATAATATAGTTTAGAATAAAACTAATGTGGCTACTACTAATAACAACAACAACCTCTGTTATAAATCACATTCTGCATTCTGCAACTTAGGGTAATGTCGTGAAAAGCACTTACAGTAATCCAACAACATATTTGCTATTTTCCAAAGAATGCTTCCTTTTCTATGCAGAAATTTTTTTGATACTCAATACTCCACGTATGTGAACTTTAAACTTTTCAGACTGTTGTAACATATTTGAAAATTATAGTAATTTGATTAAAATGTTGCCTTTAAGGCAAAAGGTTCAGTTAATAGAACCCATATGTAATTAAAGAGGAGAACCAAATGTAATCAGACCCCAGTGACTGGTTCCTTCATATTGATAGTTTTACAGTGGCCTCTGGGGTTGAAAGTTTATTGTAGAGTTACCCATGCAGCTGTGGTCAAGAAAAAAAAAAAGACAGTCTTTTGAAGCAGGTACAACAATGTCCCAAACTGAAAATCGTATGACAAAAGTAGTTGACAGTCTGAATTTTGGGGCTGTCTTCCACTTGGCAGGTGGAAGAAGCACAAGACTACTGCATTGTACTAGCCAGAGAGTAGCATTCTGTAGCAGCACTGCTATATAAACATTCCTAAATGAGGGAAGTATGCCCAATGAGAGCAAGTAACAGTGTATTTTTTTAATAATATAGTTGCTTGATTTGTGTGAATTCATGTTTGAGTCATCTGAAAGTTATAGACACAGCACTATGTACCAAGCCACAAAAGAAGTTTAAAAAAATTTCCTGAACTTTAAAAAAAATAAAATATTTTCTCTGGACAGTTTTAAGAGTTGACATCCTGTGTTAGAGTTCTCTAATCATCACCAGCACAATTTACAATCAGAACACACAGAGAGCCAGTTCAGACCAGCTCATCTGTTGACTTTGGCAGAAGCCCTTAATCTCACTGTGTGTAGCTGCCACTTGAGAGCTGGGGACTCGGCAGAGAGCCAAAGGAGGGTGGGATGCGGGGTTGGTCAAGGCATGAACACATAGGCCTGCTTCATTTCAACAGCCATACACTGCTTTTTTTAATACTCTTTTCATTTTACAGCCTGGTGTTTTTTTTTTAACCTGAAATTAAATGAGGACCTCTCATGAGCCACTGCGCTCCAGGCATAAGAAATTGTAATGTCTGGCTTCCAGAAACTGTCCCGTCAAAATGTGCTTCTGATTAGGTGGCTTAATTACAGCTGTGAAAACAATGTTGATTTAGGCCTCAAGATTCCAGTGCATGTCAGCCGTTATTAGCTAGCCTTGGACTGAAGCCACCATTTTAAAACTCTGTACCACTAAAGTCACACGCTGCCTGACAACTTTTTATTTAGGCAGAAATGTTGCCAGAAGCAACACATTTTATGCAAAATATTTTTCATTGCGCAAATTTCAAATGTGACAGAGTTGATGGACATAAAATGGGTAGTAATGGGTGGACCTCACCAAGTCCAGAACCTAACTTTTGCAAAAGAAACCCTACCCCAACACATACCCTTCCCTCATCTCCAATAGTTTTTTTCTAATATTTGACTGACATAATGCTTAATTTTAATTCCTTTAATTCAGTTTTATTCCAAATCCAGCATGTTGGTTTAGCCACCCAATTTTATTGCATCTAAATTTTCTTGACAGTTTCATTTGCTGTTGGGAAATAAAATTGCCATTTTTGCAACATGGGAAATAATGGCTAGTTTCAAAACCAATATGTTTGAAACTTCCTTTGCCTGAAGCAGGTTAAGGCACACACTCAATTTACTTTAGGGGAAAAAAGCTCATTAAATAGTTTTTAATATTTTAATATAATTTAAGTAACTGCTTTCACAGTGGGAAGGCTTATTAGGCTCATGTATTTACACCTGCAGAGAGGTAAATGTTTGGGTAATTAGGTGATTTCCAATAATTCACTTTTTCAGTTGCAGGGTTAATGCTGTAAACACTGTAGAAGGACAGAAAGCGTGCTGCATTTAAACATTACATTTCCACTTGTAGCATTTTCTTTTCAAGTGCTTAAGAAAGGGGCTTAAGCACTTGAAAGGAAAATGTGGTTGGTTTGGGTTTTGTGGGATTTTTTTTGTTGGTTTGGTTTGGTTTGGGTTGTTTCTTTGTTTGGTCTGTTCTTCAGCTCTCCTTAATGACATGAATTGGCTAAGGAATGTGAGAGAATTGTGTGGGTGTTAACTCTCAGCAAAGGTTGGTACTTCGGAAAAGTAAGATCTGCGTTCTCACTTCTCAGTTGCTATGAAATTCCAAATATCCATGCTGTTAGTTTAATGGAAACCATGAAGTTCCTAAATGACCACAGGTTTGTTCCGCTGTTGAGCACAAAACAAATCTTTCAAGTCATTGGCTAAGTCACAAAAAAGGAGGGTCCTGTTTTCAGGAAGATAGTCCCCTTTCCTTTTTTCCTTTATGGTTTACATTTCTATGGCATTAGAAATATGTTTCTAGTGAGGTACTGGAACTACCAGCTCACAAACAAGGATCCTCAGTTCCCAGGACTGAAAACAAGACACTTGGAAGCTAGAGCTGTATTCATCTCTTACCCTAAATGCAGGCCAGTGCAACAATTGTACCTTCAGAAACAGCTAATTGGAAATGGATTTTGACCAACTAATGGTTTGGATAAGGAAGCAAGTCTAAAGTGTAGGTTCAAGTTTGTCCTGTAAAAAATCATCATGCATTCATTCTCTGCCTGCAGCAGATTAGTGGAGAGCAAGGCAGTGGATGCCTGTACTTTATTTTATTCAGTTTTCAAAGGAGGAATACTGGAATAAACTAGTCTTCTATTTTCTTTGCAAATACTAGGTGGAATTTCCTGAAAAAGAATGTTTCAGGAATGCTCCACTCCCACGTGCCCCAGTTGCTGTGGTGTGGTGTAAATCAGGAGACAACCCTGTAATGGCTTTTTTCTTATTAGACACCTTTACACTAGTCTTCTGAAATGTGTTTCGACGGTAATACACAATGAGTTTTATAAATTAGCCACATATATTTGCTTCACACTGCTATTTCTTTTGCCTTCTTCCCGCACCTATTAAAGGAGTATTTCCAGGACATCAAAATCAAAGAAACATTCATGTATTATTACATATATTGTTAATGCTGCAGTAGAAATTAAAGTATTGGGAGTGCTAGACAGGCTGTTATTTTGAAAACTGGATATTATAGACCAGGACATTTAACCCTGGGAGAAAGTTTTTACAAAAGAACAGAGCCAAGGACACAATTTTACTGTCTTTATAGAAGAAAAAGAATATTCTCTACAAAGGCAGACAAATACACTTCTTTACAGACTCAAGGACTTTTACTCAGGCCAAAAGGTGCTTCCTCCTCTCTTTTGAAGAAGTTATTTCAAGAAAGAGAGCTGGGAAGCTTCTATTATTCCCTGCTAAACTGTGGGTTAAGCATAAAGGAATGTCTGTTTGTTCTGAGACTCTGAATTCGCTGAGAATTTTTTAGAGGGGATTAAAGCATAGCTGTGCCTGAATGAGTCTAGCACAGATGCTTAAATGGTGAGTGAATCCATGCAATTCAGTCTGTCATCTTCCTGATATTTTCTTGACGTTTTAAATTTAGATCCTACAAGTTAAAACTCTTGTGAATAATTATTTTCTTGTTTTCTCACCTGTTTGGTTTTATGTTTCAAAGTAAGTATGTAAAGCACTGTTTATAAGGAGAAAATTCAGTGCTGATCTTCAGATACTAACTTTGATAAAGAATGCACGATGTGTAGATGCACCCTGTGGATTGCAGTTCACTTGATGAGGATAATAGATAATAGAATGACAATTTCTATTGTCTTTTTGCTGTTCTTGTTTACTTTATACTACTGGCTCACTGGCTGGATGACAGGGGGAAAAAAAGATTAGAGTATTACCTAGGGCAGTGTTGCCAGGAGCCTGTCTCTTTTTCGGCTAGCTTTAGAAAAGCATGTATGGGCAGCATGTGCTTCTAATGTAGCATGGCTAATACTCCATGCACCCATTAAGAGAAATAATAATTTTTAAAAAATATATGTATGTACACATACACACACTTTAAGTTTTCTAAAGCAAAATCTGAGCTTAAGAGGTTTGTATTTCCCTCTGGATGACAGAGAGGCAGTCTCTCCCACCAGAGAGAGTCAGTCCCACCACCAGATCATTCAGTGCCAGCTAGCAGTCAACCTTCTCTCCACAGGAGACAGCTGTCTCTGATGCTTTGTCTCTTAGTTTCTGCTTCTGGTGCACAGACTGGGGGGAAGGTCATGGGAACACAAGGCTGGGTATTGTCTCTATCCTAGGTCCCCCAGCAGATTTTACTGTCAGAACTAACCTCACTATTCCACACAGGGGAGGGTGGGTGCTCTTCAGACCGAAGGGAAATAGTGAGTATGGTAAAGAAAGGAAGCTGCGAACTACAGCAGTTTACTTTATTTTTACCTTTGTAGAATTCTTGAAATCAAATTGTTTTCCTGTTGGCTAGTTAATACTCTTTTCCTGCCTTCTCCTATAATTGTACATGTTTCCATTCTTTTCAACTGTGTAAAAAAACCCTTTGCATTCCTTTCTGTGAAATGTTTGCAGTAGAGTAACATTTGTTGTAAAAATAAATATATTTTTCCTACTTCTATTTGCTTGCATTTTGTACTTAGCATAAAAGTTAATGTGAGAAATGAAGACAAACCAAACCTTTGAAATGTATTAGAGGATATGACATGCAGAGATAGAAAGACAGAAAATTCAATTAGTGCACAAAGCATAATATTGTTCTTAACACATAATTTTATTCCTGTTATATTGGCATGATTTAAGGGAATACAGACAGCAGGTTACATCTTCATCTTTTTTTTTTTTGTTCGGTCTTACGTATTTAAGGCACACTGTTTAATATTTACTCATCAGGGTTATATTTATTTATTTATCTACTTGTTTGTTTATTTTTGTTTCCAATTTATGTATAAAAATTTTTCCTTGAATTCTGTGAAACCCACATTAGGTAGAGAAGGCACAGTTGTTCTAGTTGATCATAGTGAGGACCTGTTTTCTCCAGAGACTGAACTCTGTGAAGCAGTTTGACCTACTGAACAACTAATCTCTGAACAAATTTTTAAAATGGGAAATGAGCACTCCATAAGGTAAAGTGCTTTATTGTCAGCTAAAAGGATGTTATTATGATATTGATCTTCATTATTCAAATAACATTTTCTTTTTTCAGTTTATTTAACAGTTCAGTTAAAGAAAGAGATTTAGAAAGAATGTGCTTCTTAAACTGTAATTTCAATTCCCTATTTTACAAGAAGTTCTGTGGAAATCAGGGTACCTTTAAAATGAACAGTGAGTAATAAAATTTACTGAAGATATAGTCACAAATAATGTGGTTAATCATGAGCAGAGTTTCCATGATACATGTGCTGATTCTAGCAAAACAGTGACATTATGAGGATGCAATGATTCCATTTAATTCCTTTCGGATTATGAACTCCTTGAATTCCTAAAGGAATTCCTATTTTCAGAGAGGCACCTTTAGAACTCCTAAAGACACACTGACTTAAGACAACACATGTTTGGATCTAGGTCTCAACTGAAATTGGCCCCTGAACTCATAGTTGACTTCAGTAAATGTTCCCAGAAAGCTAACACTGCAATATTTGCCTCTTAAATTTGTATATTCACCAGTAATTTTAAAGGTTTTTATCCTATCTAGGTGGTGCAGATGATTTGACACATAGAATTTCTGAAGGCCAGAACCACAGTAATAAAATAATTTACTAATTTTTCAGCTTTTGTTAGTACTGAGGATCTCCTTTGATCACAGAGTGATCATCGTATATGATGCTTATATGCTTATGGTCAGGAGTTTGTTAGTCTTTCAAAGCCAGTGTGACATCGAGTTTCCTTTCACAAGGTCTGTTAAATATGTGGCATTCTTTTGCGAGTCTGAAGATTAAACATTTGTAACTTCACCAAGGCTTTGCAAAATTTCCTGACATATCAAGTCATGCAGTTAAATTTTAGTTTGTATATGTCAAAACATCCTATTGCTTTAAGTATTTTTAGTTTAATAACTTATTGAAGTTTACTGTGCTTTCAATATGTGTTTTAGAAGACTGTAATCGCAATGGGAGCTCTGAGTAAAAGAATTTAAGGTATAATTCTGGAGTGTACAAGGCACACCAACTTACTGAAATATCCCTGTTTTGGGGTTTTGGTTTGGTTGTTTTAGAAAGCCTAATTTTTTAAATTTGTATTACACCTTTCTGGTTTTACAAACAAAAAGGCTGAAAAACACTTTCCTAAATCTTCCTCTCTGTTCTTCATGACTCCTAAAAGTTTTATATACCTGATGAAAGTTTGGAGTGTTTTATGTGTTGGTGGTTTCTGAGTTTTGGGCTGGTTTTATTTGTTTGTTTGTAGTATGTAGAGGTGGTGTCTGTTTTTGTTTGTTTGGGGATATTTTTTGTTTGTTTTTAACTTTGCTTTAAGAACACACAGTTTGCTTACATATATATGAAAGGATGAAATTCCATTAGTTTTTTTTAATGTTTCTTCATCTAAAATATTATTGGTATGCAGGAAATGTTAGTTCCCTTTGCCTAGTGGACTCACTTGAAGTGCATAATCAACCTTACAGAAAGAGATGATCTAGCACCTGAGCTAAGAACAATTCTTGGAGACTATGCTCAGGAATCTATTAAGTATAAAAAATTCTGTTCAAGTAATTTATTTTTTTTTTCTGTCTGAAATATAATTTTATATGTGGATTTGGCCAAAACCCATAGAGACAGTAAACCTAGCTCACCCACACTCAAGTTGTTTATAACTGATAAGCTTGGTTTCTTGCCCAGTTAATGTAATTTGGATCTTGAATTTACAGAAGACCTATGTATTTGCCATCAACTGAAAAAGACCCTGAAATATTTTTCCTAGGCTATTCAGATATCAACTGATACTTCGTAAGCAATACTGCTGGAAAGCCAACTGTTTTCCCTGACCATTACTGTTATAAGACTGCCCTTTAGAACTCTATTGAAGATACACTACTTCAGATATTGCATTTAGTCTGTGGGAGAAGGAATAATTCCCTCCTGAAGTTACTTCAGCTAAGTTTTACTGGGGATCAATGAACATTAAAGTAGTTGCCTTGAATAAGCAAACAAAACTTAGAAAACTATACTACATTTACAGGGAGCCAAATGTACCTCTTCCTGGTGAATCTTTTTGTAATCTAATTTATGGTGGAGTGGGATGGAGCCCTTATCACGATTTTGGGTAGGAGGTAGAAGCATACACATCTGCAGTGGGTAGAAAATCTACATGCATTGGCCAGTGCTAAAAGGATGGAACCCTTTGTTCTCCTAATACCTTCATGATTTTTAATAATAAACCTTCATTTTGAGAAAATTAAATTGGCAGTAACAGTAGTTCACTTCTAAATACATGATACAAGTCAGTCACTCTTGCTCCATCACAAGAGGATTTTTCTTTAAAGAGACTACTCAGTTTAATACAGCTATTTAGATAAACTGAGATTCAAATTAGCCTGTAGGCTAATGCATCTGTGCAGGTGTTCTGACTCAAAATGCAAGTGTTTGTATTTTGTATATGAAATTCCAATCAGTCTGTTTTTCAAATAGGTGCAGATAGGTTGCATAAACCATGTCTGTATTCCATTTATGGTCCTAGTTCCATTGTCTTCAAAGAATGAACTTTAATCTACTCCTTGGTAGTGGATAGTAAAGGCTGTAAAATCTTGACGTCAGTATTTCCCTTGTCCTTTCAGGATAACAAGCAGCACCAGATTATAATCTTAGTACCAAAATAACTCGGTGAGCCAAAATAACATTTATTCACTTACAATATCTGCAGTACTATTATTCACTATGGGGCCACGTATGTCCCCAACACTTCATTTTAATTCTGAGTAATGCAATTTTCGTACATCGAATCTGAGTGAGGTGTTCACTGTATTTTTTCATTGCTGCAGAACTATCCACTTCTGCATTAGCAGCCTCTTCCAAAGGTATGTGAGTTCCAATTCCTTATAATTTCCTGCTTTTCACCGTCTTTCATATAGACAAGTTGGTTCTATGTTCTTCCCATAACTTCCTGTCATGAGAGGAGTCCGCTTTACATCTTAATCAACGCATTTCCTTTCTTGTTTTCCTTACTTCATGCTTACGACTTCTCTTGAGCTTCTGCTTTCTACAGTCTCAATGTCTGCTTCTCTTTGTGAAAATAGAATTTCTTGTGCGGAAAAAATGCCCTTTCAAAGATTTTTAAAGAGAACTGCAAGGGGACTTTTCCCCTGTAGATATGCTTGGAAAGAAAATAAATTACATAACCTATGTGAGCTTGCTGTAGTTTAGCAAACTAGAATCTTAAAGGTCTTGTGTGGATAGTCTTTTGAACCCTGTGTTGTTTGAACTGTGGTGGTTGAAACCCATAAGGCCACCAGAAGGTATTGTATATAGTGGCTTTCATAATTTCACTGTCCAGACACCAGTGTTCAATCCAGACTCTTCCACCCTCTTCAGCAAAGAGCATTTGAGCATCATCAGGGCTTATTGCATACATATCGACTTTTTAAGGGACTTTTCTGACTTACTCCTTATTTTTATATAGAAATACACTTGAGAGTACTAGTGAGTAAAAGTACTAATGAGTAAATTGAAGTGTTCTCAAGGCATCTGTCAGCAAAGTAACAGTGAGTTGCGTGTTTGGTCTTGCTTTTCTACAAGTTATCAAATGAATCCCAAAAGGTTGATTTCCATATTTTAATAGATAATTTGTTTTATTAGCTACATAGATCCAGATTTCTAAAAATATTCTTAAAAAATATTGCGTATTTGGCAGAAATGCATAGGAAAAATTAATCTTCTGAATACCTAAAGATTTTTTAATGCAAGAAAGCTGAGTCATAAAGACAATTTCATTGTTAGCAGACCTTCTTTGTCTATGTTTAAGTGCTACTATTGGAAGTACATTACTTTTTCCCCTCTTTCCCATTGAAACCAAATTGATGTTACAGTATATTTTTGTTAAGTATAAACTGATTGAAGTATTTTACTGAATCAGTGTAATTTCTTTTTTTTTTTTTTTTTATTCCCCAAATTGCTATGATTATTAGCTCTAGAATAGTTTTTGTTAAGAGATAAATAAGTGCACTGCTGGCAAATATCCACTGTCCTTGTTCCATTTAGTAGCAGAATGCC
This sequence comes from Sylvia atricapilla, assembly GCF_009819655.1. Taxonomy (NCBI): domain Eukaryota; kingdom Metazoa; phylum Chordata; class Aves; order Passeriformes; family Sylviidae; genus Sylvia; species Sylvia atricapilla. The sequence continues at coordinate 56,428,187 of NC_089174.1, read as the reverse complement.
TAAATTGTCGTTGTGCTGGTTCGTCGCCAACAGACAGAAAGGAAGGTAGCATTTTGCTGTGCGTGAGCAGTTAGAGGGCAAGCAGACACCATGCACCTTGACCACCTATTATGAAGCTCTTTGCTGCAATGTCAAGTGAAAGCGAGTTAATTGGGTGAAGCTGTAGAGCATGTTAGGGGCATGGTAAAGGGTTGCTGTCTGACAGCTGAATGTCAGCAGAAGCTAGTGAAGTGTGGCTGAGAGACAGAGACCTGTCACAAAGTTCATGTGGACTGTAGCACAGTTAGGGAGATGAAACGTGGTTCTGTCTCACTTTCTCCCTCATTGCATTCAAGCACCTTAAGATTTCACACTGTATGTGTCAACCCTTGTTCTCTAAGCTGTTTTCTCCTAACACTTCTGCATTCAAATGATTGGACAGAAGATGCTAATGTTTGGCAAAATGAATGTAAATATACTTCTTTCCTTTTTCTGCTAGAGCAGCAGTATACATGCAACTCAGATGAAACTTTGAAGGCTTACATCAGACAGTCACACTGGATAGGAATTCAGATGATGGCTGAGTACATATCTCTCCAGGATATGGGGTTTGACACTTTAACTAGTGGAATAGGTACAGTTTTCCCAGAAGAAAAGGCTAAGTAGGGGGGGACTACTTCGTCAGCTGGTGGTGCCATAGCATGGTGTTGTGCATCTTTTAGTCTCTGTCATCCTCTTCTCCCCTTCTTGCAAGAAAGAAATGGAGTGCCAGACACGCTGATATAAGGCAATGAGAAGCTGAGGGAAAAGTCACTTACTAGGAAAGCCTTCTTTAGAAACAAGAGAGGCATCACTTAAATGTAGGGATGATCTTACAGACTGCTGTGAAACATACATGATAGTGTTATGACAATAGTCATAATAGTAAATGTAGTGTATCTTTCACTGTTGTTTGCAGCATGCAACACAAAGTAAAATCCATTTGGGTTGATCACCCAGATTCTAAATAAATAAATAAATAAATAAATAAAAGGTGCTTCCATTCTTGAGAAAGTGGAAAGACAGTGGCAAGTATCATGGGCAAAAAGTACTAAGAACTAAAGTTCTAAAGTACAAAAAGTTCTAAAAGTAGTAAGTACTCAAGATTTTGGAAACTTTGATTGGAATTAAAATAGACCAATCATTTCACCATGAAAAAAAGAGCACAGCTTTGTTTGTCTAATGTTTTGGTATTAACAGTGCAGTGCAGAGGATTTGACCTAAAAATGGGAACTTTCCTGTGTATTCCAATGAAACATCTGGAACAAAAGCTTACTGTATAGGCTGTGTGTGGAATTTGGCCAAAACTTTTAGAAAACATCAAAATTAGCAATGCAGAACCAAGTTATTTGTCTTTAAGCCCGCAAAACATTGAAGATTAAGTGTGTTTGAAACAGGAATTTGTTTTAGAGAAACAAATACAATATATAATGAAATCTTTCTCCTAATTGCTTTTAATTGAGCCTCCAGACTCTGGTTTCACTGGGTGAATTAAATGCAAGAGTATTAGGGAAGTAAGAAAAAATTGTAATTTCCCAGTATTACAGACTTATAGTTGTTTAAAAATTCCTGAAAGTAGAAGAGGGAATTCTTGATAATGTAAAAAGCCATTAGTATTGTTGGCTAGCAGCACCTAAAATGTGTTGTGTGTCTACCTTTCTGACTTAATATGGAGTGAGTTGGCAGCCCACTGAATTATTCTCTGATAGCAAATTGTTTGTGCAATCCAGGCAGGAGTGCTGACAATTAAAATTTATAGTGAATGTTACCATTTTCTTACATTGTGTCAGAGCCAAAATTTAGTCCTACTGGCTCAGCATACAGAATTGCAAGATCACTGACATGGGAAGCAAACTTTCCAGTTTTGGTCATACAATTCCTGCTTTGAAAAAGTTTTGTAACTAACACTGTATTCCACTGACTTTCATCCACAAGTAATATTTTCCCTTTTAAATACCAGTTTGTGGCATTTTATTTTATTATTTCACTGGTAGTAAGAAATGGCTCTTGGAGCAACTTTTAACAAAAAAACCAACCAACCAAACAAAAAAACAAAACAAAATTTAAAAAAAAAGAGCATCATACTGGAAGTCCCTTGACATTGTCTGGCAAAAGGCAATTCAGTTTTGGAAATAGCAGTCTGAACAATAGAACATCTTTTCTATAGGGAAATCGGGTTTCCGTTTAAGTGCTGCAAAATGGTTGTTGAAGACAGTGCTTCTTTTTCTTAACACTTACTGGAATTGATATTGCAGCAGTGAAATGATGCAAGCTACAAGGATAGCATAGGTGAGAGAAGCTGAAAAGAATATTATTGGCCATTTGATTTGCTGTCTACTGGTATTACTGTGTATTTGTATGTTCTGAAGTTGGTCTGAGTGGAGTGAGTATCAGAAATCAATTGTGGAGAAATATATTGACTGTTTCTCACTTTCCCCCCATCATTCTCTGCATCTGTGCTTAACTTAAAATTCTTCATACACCTGAGAAACTGTGTTACTACCTTTCCAGAGATTTTAGGGGTCGCTAGAATTCTGAAGAAACTACAGCTTACTCCTCCCTCTGCATTTCTGTTTACTGACAGACATCCTCACACTCCTAAGTGTCCTCTATTCTGGTGAATTACAGATCAAATTTTAGCCTTGTAATTCAACAATTTTGTTTAATTTACATTGAGATACAACACTGAACTTGTTATTATGCCTACATCATCACATAGGTAGGGAACCGTTATAACTTGTATTCACAATCTTCATACTCTTCTCTCTCTTATTTGGTCTCTTCTGATTCTAAGCAGTTTCATGGCTTTTTTTACCTCAGTTGAAGCCATTTGTTACTGCATGCATAACCCAGAAGCCTTAATGTACAAAAATCTTACCACTGTTTATTATTCTGATTTTCTAATGATATATATTTTTAATAGGGTACCATATTACATGTTAGAAGAAAGCAGAGGAGAAGTTTGGATTACTGTGTCCAGAAAATGAGTATTTGAAAGCAGTTTGATGTGACAAAAATTAGCGGTGGGAAACCTGAGAAGTGGAAGTTTTTGTAATAACATACATTTCCTTCATAGATGAGGGAAATCGAAAAGCTGTGAAAATTGTCCAGTAGAATTACCTTTGTGTAGATTTTGAAGGCTGAAACTGTTCTAATTTCTGACTAATAACTGACTAATTTCCAGCTGCAGCTCTAGATTTTTCTCCTACAATTGAAGATAAATAGTATACTTAATATGTTCATTTCCTTATGTAATTATCTGCACCACTGTCATAACACAGGCATAATCTTCTAATTTCAAGTGTTCAACTGTGCATATTATTCCACAAATATGAATATACAAAAGCAAAATGGGCATCTTTGATCACAACATAATGCTTTTTGGTAGGCTGAACATTGCAATAAAAACATAAGGATATAATAAGTTATGGTAAGAAAATATTCCATCACAATATCATCATCATAAAGCAATCCACTATAAATGAGTTTTAACTGTGGTAAAACAGCTCATATGCCATGAGACAACCTTTAAACTAGATCCGAAGTTTGACTGTAGGTCAAGAGAAGAGAAGAGCTGTTTTAGAAATCTTTTCCACGTCTGATAAAAAATTGCTTGAGTTAACTAAGGTTTAGAAAACAATTATTCCATAATATTGACTAACTTCATATTTTATCTTTGAGAGAACCTGTTTTGTAAAGTTAGGAGATCAAACTTTGAAAAATATGCACAGGACATGACCAATTACTATATTACATAAATATTTTGAAAGCCTATTTTTGCTCAATGTATATGTCTAGATATCTATTTACCTGGTGAAGTGTAACAGTTCAGATGGAGTCATGTATGGCTTACAGGGTAAATAAAAGTGCTGTGCTAAAGATTTACCCAAACAGACACGTTATTTCAGATAAATAATTCCTCTTTTAAAAATTACCTAAATGCATATTTTTATGATGGATTATCATCACAGCTCTGGCATAGTCATTTGAGTTTATCAATTTAAAACATGTTTTAGAAAGGTGTATAAATACAATAATGATGAAAGGGGTCTGTTGGGGAAATTATAACTGCCTTTAAATATCCTCTATTAAAGGTATGTGTTCAGAAAATGAATATTTTAACAGTCCTGAGTATTTTTTTTTTATAACCTATGGAATACTATTTTTTTATTCATCTTGAGGATATATAAAGATATTGGATCAAAGCAGTTCTTAGGAGTAAGAGCCAAAAATTGTTTTTGCATCAATCACATTGCTATTAAATCAGATTTCCCTTTTGTTCAATGACTAGTATTCTGTTCTTTGTAATAAGTACAGCAAAGCCTCTAGATAACTAAACCGGAGTTGTGGTTTTATTTTATCCCAACAGTGAAGCTTTTACTGTAACATAGTCTATTGACTTGCTGCCAATCATTAAGATTCATACTTTGGGTTTTTTGGCAACTCTCAAAGGATGTGATTTCTTATCTCTTTACTGGGATTTTGATACCATATTTTTCATAAAAAAACCGTCACTACACCTTGGAAAAGGGTAATATGTGAGTGTAACCGTAGCATGAGATATTTCATTCATTGTGATATGCTGATTAATTGAGGTGTTGATAGCAGCGCAAACCAATATGTTTAAATTTTCCTCAATATTTGTTTTCCAGAGTGAAACCGATTTGTAGCTTGCAGATTATTGATATAGTAATGTTTTTTACATGTGGAAGGATTTTTTTTAGAACATCAAAAGTTGTTTGCATATTTCAATACTGTCATAATGGTTTTAATGAATGATTCTTATTTTAGAGAGAATTTTGTGTGTGGTCAGCTGATTAAAGTGTAGAAGGAACAGGCTGTTAATTGCTGTATTAACCTTCGCTGAGAACTCATTCACGTCATTAGATACACTGAGATCTCATTTGTGCGTTGGCTTCTTAGTGGTTCTCATTTGGTGGAGTTGAACCCAGAACGACTGAAAAACTAGAGTTACAAATCTTGTTTGCTAGTTCTGCTGGTTATCTCATCCTCATCAGACCTATAATTTAGAAAAACTTGGCACTACCTCATTTTAACTATGTAGTTGAAACAGTCATCTAAATTTGCTACTGTATTGATAGTGTTTTACAGTGGCTGCAATATAGCTTGTGGTGAATCAGGAAATCAAAAGAGTCTGTATCAAAGGGAACTGTTGAAGTAGGTGTTAGAGGCAACAATTGATTTTTCTTTAGCAGTAGTAACAGAGGAAAGGGAAATCTTTCATGGATGGGTCTTTATACATATGACTGAGGCTGGATTTGTTGAAATACGAATCGACACACATCCTTCAGCTTCTCTCCAGATATATGAGTTTGGGCTGCCAACTGTATATATGGGTTTATGCCTCAACGTGTGGGTGTTTATATATGCATGTGTTTGTATAAGCACTTTTCCTTAAGTGCTGAAGAGAGTGTTCTAACCCTCAAAGATACTGTAATGGTTATTCAGTGTGTTCATTTTTAATTCCATAATTATGCTTTGCATGTGATGCTTTCACATATTATAAAACCTGATGAATTTTTTTGTTGTTTTCACACCATGTAGTGCTCTGGTAAAGGGCAGAAGAGCAACATGACATTGAATTTTCTTTTATTTGTCATGGGGAATGCAGAAGGTCTTTCTTTACCATTTTAAAAAAAATTGTTAGTACTGATATGCTGATATAATCCATAATCTTTCAAAGTATGATGCCTGATGTTTTGTTGCTGGAAGTTCTTTAATGTTGAATTTTAACTAGTCTAACCTTTATATCTGTTTGACTGAATGTTGAGACACATTGAAGTATGAATCACGTTCCCATCAATGTACATTCAGTGTATATTTTCCAGCCATTTTCTTACAGGCTAAATTGAAGAGTATTAAGTGCTTGATTTCAAATGATGATAAAATATATTTTAAAATAAACAAATACCTTCTATGTTTAGCATGGTATGTGTTTCCTAGTAGCAGTGACAGGGAGACTGTAGAAAAAGCTTGTTTATGTTTATAAAAAGAAATCTGGTAATTGTAATGAAGAGGGGCTAAAAGTTCTCTGTAGGTATTTGTAGCACTTCAAATACAGTAGGTTATTTTTTTCTAACACTTACTCAGCATAATACCTGAGAAAATATCCTTTGTTTCTTTTTATTAAATATGATTATTGGTCTCAGGTACCAAAGTAAGCATTTAAAACAAGAAGCAAACACTTGCAAATGCTTCATATTTGTAGCTTTGTGAAAGGAATTTAACAGTAAATGTAGATTCTCTTCTTGCTTTATTTTTTTTATTCTTTATTTATCATTCCAGGAAACAAGAAGTAGTTCAAGCACCAGTGTGGCTCCAAGCTAGAAATTCAGCCTGACCAGAGTTCTATCCCAGAATTTTTGGCATTGCAAGCTGAAGCTGACACATCCTACAGTGTTACGCAACAGATAGACAGTTCTCTGTCTTCAATCGGTTTCTTCAGCCTGGATGTCACATCCAATCCCAGAAGAACAATGGAAAATGGATTTTCAGATTCTTAGTATCAATAATTTTCTAGAAAGGAAAAATTATATTAATGTAAAATGATGCAATTAAAGTGTAATTTTTTTGCTATCTTTGAATTGTAGTTTAGCGATTGTATTTTTTGACATTAATTTTACAGTTTTATGAAAATACACATTTGTATGTTCACATTTCTGCACTTGTCAGTTTTTGCATACTGAAGCAGTTATTTCTTTAAACTTTTATTTATTGCAGTTGTTCATTTTTTATGTAGTATATTTTTAAATGTTAAAGAATGACACATTTTGGGTAATTTTCCTCAGTCTTAAAAAAAAAATCAATAAGCCATTTTAGTCTCTATCTATCAAAGTTGTTTCATACTTGTCTATTTTAAAGCAGGACTGCAATACTTTAATAGGATTGAGAGAGCTATTTGAAATGTATGCCAATGATTCCTGTCATTTCATGGCAGCCCTGCCATGGTTCACTGAGCCCCCTCTTTTCTCTTGTCAGCTCAACTGAAGACAAGCATTTAGTTGCAAACTTTAAGCAGGTTGTGCAAAACAGAAATGATGTGACTGCTTCTCTTCCTGCACAATAATGTCACTGCTGGTCAATGTGAGAAGGTCAGGTTGCTTCTTGTAAAGCTACATGATACCACTTGCCTATTTGAACAAGTTAAGTTAACCACTGAATCTGGTCCCTGCAGGCACCCTTTTATCAAGTCTGCATTTCATAAGAAAGAGGAACAATTGTGGAGGGAGGATTTCTGATGATATGTTTATATACTTTATAAGGACAGTTCCCAAAGCGGTGTTGCAGGTAATATATTTAGTTTAAACGGAAAGACTAAAAAGTAATGGCTGTTTTGACCTTCAAATAGACTCCTTTTTTGTTGTTGTTGGTAGGACCCAAGAGTGACGCCCATCTTTGATGCTGACAGAATTTAAAGCAAGGCCATTGCCCTGCATTTTCTGCCTTGTAGCACACAAAAGTAAAATTGTATGTCAGGCCGAGATGTCGGGGAGCTGACAAGATGCCCCAGTGACATTTCAGCTGGAAAGAGCAAGTGTCTTGCAACCAAGTGGTCAAATATCAAATAATAGGTCAAGCAGGAAGGAGCTGAGTTCTAACCACAAAGAGGTTTCTGGTAACTTACTTGACAAGCTTTTGGGTGCTTTGTGGCTTGACAAAGTGATGTTCTGTTGGGTATCGCTAGACAGACTGTTCTTTATCGCCTTCAGAAGATCAGACATTGACATTGATTAAACTCTTTAACCCTTAAAGGTTAAATCCTAGCATTTTCATCATTGTGAATGAAGAACAAAAGAAATTTTTTAATATACCATTTGCTTTCATATTAATCACAGGACTCCCTAGTGCTATTAACTTTTGATGTGCTGTGTAGGTTTTGACAAAAAAATTGAATGCAAAATCTATATAATAGATTGTTTCTCAGTATGGGCCAGTGATACATAAGAAAAATAATATTATGCATTATGGAATTTGTAATTTCTTATAATATATAAAATATAGGATTCGATTTTAAAGCTTCACGACTACTACTGAAATTCCGTTTTGGATGGAAAAAAATATTTGTTGCATAAATGATGTATCACTTCAAATGAACAAATCTTCCAACTACCCTTGTTTTCAGGTACTCTAGAATTATAGAATATTCTGAGTATGAAGAGACCCACAATGATCATCAAGTCCAAATCCTAGCCCTGCACAGGACAATCCAATGAGTCATACCATGTGCCTGAGAGGACTGTCCCGATGCTTCTTGAACTCTCTTAGGCTGGTTCTGTGACTGCTTTCCAGGGGAGCCTGTACCAGGGCCAAACAACCCTCTGGATGAAAATCCTTGCCTTGACATCCAACTTAAACCTCCCCTGCCACAACTTCAGGCCATTCTCTTGGGTCATGTCACTGGTCACTACAGAGAAGACATCAGTGCCTGCCCCTCCTCTTTCCCTCTTGAGGAAGTTATAGGCTACAGTGAGGTCTCCCCTCTGTCTTCTCTCCTCCAGGCTGAACAAACCAAGCCACTCCTAATAGGCCTTTAAATTTTCAACAGAAGACCTTTAATCTAAGGTAGCTTCAAATTTCAGGTATTCTCTATTGTGCAGTCCATTGCTCACAGCCTTGATGTGCTTGTATGTGTGTGTAATAACACAGAGCCATGAAATGCCAAATAATAAATCCTGAAGAACTCTTACATGAAAGGGTCAGAACATTCATGACCAAAGAAGAACATTCCTTTATGTATTTAGTCTTGAATACTGAAGAAAGAAGTTTTTATTTTCCTCCAAATGTCTTGGCTCCACACTTTCATGACAGTAACTCTTCTTAAAGGCACCAGAAGAGTCTGCTTTTCCAAATTTAATGTCAAAGATCTATTATATTAATATGAAGGATGGAAGAATGTGTCTCACTGATCATTTTCCTCCTACATGTATATGTAAATACATTTAAGCACTTTTTAGTATATTCTCATGGTACTCTATAGTTTGAGAGAGAAAGTGTCTTTTTTGCTATGTGGTCTCAAACTGCTGAAGATTTGCAGCCTACTTGTTGCTTTCCCATTATTGCCAGTCTATGTGGCATTGTGCCTATAGAGACAGAAAAAAGATTTCTTTCTGAGATTCTATATTTTACTGAGAGTAGGAGTTACTCCAGTTACTCCAATTACAGCTCCAAGTATGGGTTTATGTGATTTCACAGGGACTGTAACAATGGTAAATTAACTGTAGTTAGTAGGAATGATCTAACAAGCTGTTGTTTCTCACAAGAACTAGTTTGTAAGTTTTCATTGAAGGAGAACATCTACCTCATTCACTCTGTTTAAATATTGACTGACCATGAGTTACATACTATTTTTCTTGGAGCTGTCCAGTTGGAAGGGACTTTGAAATATCTTTTATTTGGCTGTCAGATGTCAGTTGTAATCAAAATCTCCTCTTTCTTACGTTGTGAAGAAACTGAGAGTAGTAAACTGGATTATCTTTAGTGTGATACTCCTGAGTTGCTTTTTCTTGCATTTGATAAAGTGAAATTAGAGATAAATTCCAGGTAAGTAGAAAGTACCCTCTTAGTAGTTTACAAATGCAGTTGGTAGCCTACCAAAGCATATTTTTCCCTGTCTTCTGGGGACGCAATAGAAGTCATGTTTGTGTAGAATGTGGCAAGACTGTACAGTAACAGTAGCTCTCAAAACGCATTCCTGTTTTATACCATCTGCTCTGCCTCACTTTGAAAATTACAGAACTTGAGACCTTGATCCTTACTTTCAAAGCTTTTCACTTTTAGGCTCTGGAATTTGAAGAGGACTAGTTCCACTTGTATAATATCAGCTTCGTCTCAGCACTCTTTCAGGAGAACAACTAGTTTTCTTACAAGAAAGACCATATTTGGTGGGGCCAAAATACTGTCCATGGTTTTTGAATGTGGTGCAACAAATTATTTGCTTTCTGGTCAGTCTCAAAATTAATATTAATTTATTTACCCACCAAGCAACACATCTCTGAAAAGAGACTGTGTAATACACTATTTTTTCTCCTGCACTAGGTTTTATAGCTGTTAGTACAAGTTGTGTTTGTGCTTGTGTGCACACATATGTATATTTTTCTCAACAAAAATTTTAGTTATTGGACTGACAGTATTACTACTCCACATACTCTAAGCAATTCCTACTAGTAGTACAGAGGGGTTTTTTGGCTATTTGCAAATTCCCACAGCTATTTGCAAATTCAGCAGAATTCAATGTCTTTCGAGTTGTATAGACACTTACGAAAGTATCCTCCATTCTAAAAGTTCTTGAATGCCTTTATCACGTCAAACCAAGGGAACTGAGGTTTGAAGGCTCTGAAGATCGTCTATTCCAGCACCCTTGTTAAGAATACAGTCAGCTACAATAGGTTGCTGAACATTGCCTTTTGTCCTGTCACCAGGCACCACAGAGGATAGTGTGATTCCATATTGTTTACAGGTTTTTACACAAGTTGATAAGATCTCCCTGAACCTTCTCTACTACAAGCTAAAAAAATTACAGCTCTCTCAGCCTTTTCTGAGAAGGGTTGATGCTCAAGTAATTTTATTAGTCATCTTTTTGGTCCTTCACTGGACTTGCTCCTATATTACCATCTTTCTAATGTGCTAAGAAGCCATTAGTCCAGATACAGATTCACCAATGCTGGATAGAGGAGAAAGATTGCCTCCCTTGACTTCCTGATGCAGCTCAAAGAGGCCTGTTTTCCTGCCAGGGCACATTTCTGCCTCGTGGTAAACAGGAAGACCAAGAACCTCTAGGTACTTTTCTGCCAAACTGCTCCCCAGACAACTGCCTCTCAGTCAGTCTTGGGTTCCTGTCCTGTCCTGGTGCCGGAGGTAATTCTCCCCAGGCAGAGCAGCCTTTCTTTTCTTTACCTGAATTTCATCAAGTTCCTATCAGCCCTTCTCCAGCCTGTCAAGACAGAGTCTCTCTGGACTGTCAGCAAATTCTTCTGATTTGTCAACTCCTTCTCTCAGCTTAGTATCATCTGCTAACTTGAGAATTTTGCATTGGGTTCTGTCTGGGTTCTATCATCTCAAAACATTAACAATGTTTTGAGTCTGTATTGGTCCCTGTATTGACCGCTGTGACTGGCCTCCAGGTGGACTTTGTGCTGCTGATCACCATCCTTTGAGCTCACTAGTTCAGGCAGCTTTGCAGCTAACTTACTGTCCATGTATCTAGTCCATAATTCCTTACTCAACAAGTGGGACATTTTATTTTGCAAAGGACTCTCCAAATTTCCAAACACTGCTAAAGCCCTGGATTAAGTGAAAAGCAGTATTTTATATAACCTCTGTCAATTAGGTCAATCTGATAATTTGATCACTTACAAGAGCATTTGATCATTCTGCTGCCATTCTGTACTTGAAAGGTTTTTCAATGCTTTAAATTTAAGATAAATGTGTAGGTGCTATAACTAAGCTCCTAAAAATATTTAACATCTCTTCTGATACACAAAATTGCTTTAGTAGCATTTTTCTCCTGATGTATTTTGTAGTTCTTTGATTACTCTCCAGTGAATAAACCCCAAAACCCCCCTGGCAGCTTCAGAGTTTGGATGAAATCTATATGTGAAGAGAACCTCTATTACTAATGGTGATGGAACACCAAGCTTACTCAGCATTTCTCTCTCCATTCTGTTGTTTCTTGGCCTTGAAATTGAAACTTAAAAAAGAATCTATTAGAACAGTCTTTCCTATCTTTTAATCTTGCCCAGTATGAAATTACTGGATTTTGTCTAGTTTGACATCACTGTGGTATTTGTAATCTGGTAATTTTTGGACAATCGTTTTGCAGCATACTCTCCATATGGCCTAAAAATGTACCTCAGTATTTACTCAGAATGTGTTTAAGTGTTTTTTTTTCCACTTTGCTGAGTATTCAACTAAATCAGTGGAACGTACAGTGATTCTTGCATGAATTATCTAACATCTTTATGTGCAAGGTTTAAGTTGGAAAATTACATTATCTTATTAGTTACTCTTACTCTACTATGACTTCAGTTTTATAGATTTAGACAAGACTTTCAATTAGGTCTCTGCAAATTGTCCTTCAGTGGGAGATGGAAGGTGACATGCTCTTTGTCATACTAACATGGATCTGATTGCTGTCATGGGGAGCATCATGTAGGAATTTGGGGCAATTTACATAATTTTATGTATTGCTGTTCAGTGCTTTACAAACCAGCCATTCAGCAATGCGTATGAAACTGAATATTTGTCTGCTATTTCCGGTGTCCAGTGATTGATGAAAAAATTGAACAAGGGCAAAGCAAAATATGAGGAAGTGTCTGAAAACTAAATTGTTTCCAAGGAATGCTCAGCAGGAGGTAGGGAGATCCACTGGATAATTTTTCTTCAGTTCTTTATTTACTGCTTCTACTGTACCATGTTTCCTGTCTCTTTATAAGCTAATAGTACTAATAATCATTGCTGATATCAGATTGCCTTCTCATGCCTCTACTGTGCCCAATTAAAGCTTCATAAGTGGTTACACTTCGTTTTGACTAAGTCCATGAGAGTCAGTAATTAAAAAACAGGAAACATTAGATTTAGAGATTAGATTTAAGCACAAAGTGTTGTCATCATTATTATATAACTATCCTTTCTTTTTTTTTGGTAAACAACTTTTTTAATCTTCCACTTCATGATGATAACAGGGAAATCGTTCAAAAATAAAGCAATGCTAATTATGTTTAAATAATTACATTTCTTTTTGTGTGATATACAGCTAACCCACACAGCAGCCCCACTAACTTGACTTGGAAATATCTGAGTAGTTTAGTCCACACTAATAGTGTGGTCCTAGAAGTTGTGGAAACAAGCATCATAGACATTCTACTTGTGAGAAGTACAGTTAAGAAAGGCATGCATCTTCTACACGTACAGGTGTAGAAAATGGTACAAGAAAAATGCTGTTAGACTTTAAAATCTGGCACGTCTGCACAGCAAAATAAGTGCGAGCAACTTTTGTATGAATCAGCTGAGAGTTTCAGTAACTTTCAGTGTATGCTGTGTTGACTTCCCATCAGAACTTCATACATCAAGTCCTTCTAATGCATGGGATTCTCCTGGCGCATATGGAAGAAACCCAAAGCTACACTCCATCCTGTGATATATATATATATATTCATATATAGAATTATATATATGATATATATATGAATATATATATATGAGATATATATATTTATATATAGCATTTCAGATGTTTGCTGGCTAAAAAGTGCTTGAAAATAATTTGTAAACCTCAGTCTACAAGGTAATTATCAAAACGAGAGTAAGAGATTTGTGAATTCAATACTAAACTCTTTCCTACCTCAACACCATGTGAAGGTTTATAAAATTTGTTCCCATAAACAATAGCATGGGAGAAATCTTAGTTATGTTTACAATAGTAGATAAATCCTGGTTTCACACTTCTTTCTCAATTGGCTTACTGAAACAAATCTATGTCAGACATTTGGGGTGGGAAGCTGTATATATTAAAGCATTGACCTTAACAAGAGTCATGCAGCTAAAACCTGCACCGTTCTTTTTAAAATGTCAGGGGTTAATGTTATTTAAATGCAGTATTTGGTGGTTTAATTGAGTCATGCTTCATTGTCTTTTACTGCACATTCATGCCAACAAAACACTGATTGTTGACAGAAAGTTCTCTTTGCCAAAGTATACACTGACATACCATAGTGCTATAAAAAAAACAGTGTGCAAGACAGAATACTCATACTTTGCTGGCATAGGAATCCTGTACTGTCTAAATGGTGGCAATATCCATTATAAACTGACAGGAAACCTGAGCTAGGCTTGCTTGTTTTGTATATGTTTTCAGACTGCCTCTTGAGAGAGCTGGTGAGACTTAATTATTGAGTCTTTAGACAAATAAATTAATCTCAAGGGTTTTTTTTGTTGGGTGTGTCATGCAAGTTAGTAAGTGTACCTTGAAAAGTACAAACCCAGCTCCTGAAGAGAGTTTTGTTATAGAAGTGTCTTCTGACAGTCTTTGTAATCTGGCCTTAGGACACACCAATGGCTTTTCAGCTTGACTTTCTTTGAGTTTGGAAAAAGTAAGTGCATATTATTTCTCTGAATACTTTTCAGTGTTAACTCTTCCTGGCAGCTTAAAACCCCCAAGAGGGACTAGATGCTGGCAGTTGAGATGTAGAAATAGTGCAAATTGTGGACTCAAAAGCTTTTGAAGAGGAGTGCAGGAAGGAACAAACACTAAGACTTTACAAGATTTTACAAGAACTTGTATGTGCACTGGGTAGGATATATTTGGTGTTGTGTTTTGCACAATGGAATAACAATTCCAAAATAACTGCTGTCATATGGACAGCTGCTTTATACTTCCTTATTTTGGCTGGAGAAGTCTGCATGCTGTTTGTCTAGTCCTGTAGGACTTCATTACACTTTTGGACTCTGAGCTTTCCAGGATTTTTCTCATGACTGCAGGGTGGTTTCTGGAAATTATTAGAATTCTGTCTTGGAAATGAGTTTGCAAATGCTCATGAGTTATGACTTTAAAAAATTTTTTTTTAAGTCAGTGTAACTTTCCAGGTTGATATCAGCCAGCCTGGCTGAAGCTTGCAACTGCAAATGGATCTAGATTGTGTAAAACTTTTGATGCATTTGGGGAACTTTCTGGTCCTCATATTACCTTATTAGGTGGCTTTGGTGCATCACACTTGGCCTTCTAAGGAAATAACAAAGTGTTTGAATCTTGTGCAAGTAGTAAATGACAAAGAGTGATTTTGTGGAAAGTCATAATAGTCAGCTTTTTAGTAGCAGCATTTAAGCTCATTTAAGGACCTACCTTGATGTGTCTGGCTAAATATATTTTGTTTTCTTCTTGTGTCCAAGGTATTATGAAACTGTCCAGAAGCAAATTAACTGCTTCACGTCAGAATGACTAATGACATTTGCAGATCTATGTCTTCTTCCAAGATCTGCACTGAGTCTGTTGTATACTACAAAGAGCTGTATAGTTCAGCAGCCAAGACCTATAGAGTTCTGACTGTGGGGGACTTCATGCTACCACTGGCCAAAGGCAAAAAGTAGATCTTTCTAGCTTCCAGAAACTCACAACTATGCTGAGCAATACAGAGGTGTGAAGCCATAAGGAGACTTGTGGAAACCTCCTGGAGTAAAAAGTCTTCATTATCCATGCTGTGCATTTGTATATGAACATTTGAGTTGGGTGTTGGCTTTTTTATCATGTTAATGCTGTATTTTACTTAATAAATTTTTTAGCATTTGTGGTGTATGTGCACATATTGTGTGTCTTTGCCCTTAATTACATATTTTTCCCAGAAGCACTTGTAGCACTTTCCCAGAACACAGTCAGATTGAACCAGCTGTTGGTGAACTCTTGAAACCTCCATCAAGGCATAATGTGTTAAATTATTATCAAGAAAAAAAGGGAAACTCAAAAATTGACAGAAAAGTGTGACAAATTTATTGTTTGGCATTGTAAATAAATCCCTTTTTAAAGGAGTGAGTGATATATAATCTTAGGTTAACTACAAAGCAGAGCTTTGGCCAAAAAACTCCAAGAAGAAGTTATGTAAAACTGACCAATTAGAAAAACTGTCTTAATATTTTCCTAATGGATAGTTTCCATTTCCTAATGGAGAATATCTAGAAGCAGCTTTAATTGTGAAGAATCAGAAAGAAAAGAAAACAAATGAATCTCTGATTAGATTCAGAGGATATTTGTAGCCTTGTTCAGGCTCTGATTATTTGTAAAGACAAGGCTTCTGTGATTTTATCAAAAAATTGGGATTTGAACACCAAATGCTGCTGTGTCTCCCTATACAACAAAGAAAGAATAACGCTTTCATGTTAACTGCTACATGTAAAACCAAAACAAACCAACAAACAAAAAAAGCCCCAAACAACGACTGACAAACAACAACTTTTGCTGACATCAAGCAAAAAGGAAACAAACAAAACCCCTCCCAGTTTACCTTTTGAGATGGAATCCCTTTGTCCAGGAGTCTGACTGTAAATCCTCATTGTGACTAAATCTGTACTAGTTTTACTCCAGTACCATAAAAATGTTTTCATTCTCAGATGAAAAATGCTATTGATCTGCAACTTTTGTTCATTGTTATGTCTACTGTATTAATGTCCTGCACCCTATGAATGTATCTTGATTTTCTGAAAATGCAGATTTCCTCCAGTGTGAAACACCTTTTCAACTGTAGCTAAATCAAAAGTTTTCATTAAGTATTTGTGGAATACTTGTTTGTGCTGCACTTTCCTGGCTGTATGAGTGGCTGAGCACTGCACAGGAAATGGTAGGGAAATCAATGAATGTTACTACTAAGATTTGCTAGAATTTCAAACAAATTGCTTAAACCTAGCAGAAGACAGGGTGACTGGACTGACTCTGGAGTAATAATAAATTTAAAGGGAAGTGATAAAGAGGATCCTTGTATGAATGGCTCAGGCTTATTTTTTCTCTAAGCTAAACTTAGACCCTGTTGCTTTTCTACTTAGGTAAAACTTAATATCTTTGTTGTCGATGTAGTGTCCATTTGCCTACCATGGACCCCTGTGATTACAGGTTCTAATTAGACTACAAAAGGATGAAGATTCACAAACCATATAATGCCATTCTCTGCAAAGGAAATGTGCATTACTTCCGCTGTAAGAATCAGATAGTTTTACAGTGGGTTGAGGAGAACCATATCATTCTTCCTACTTCAGCAAAAATGTTTCTGTCTCACGTACACACACAGCTTGACTTCCAAAAGGGTATGGATTAAACAGTTGGGGTTATTTGAAAAGTGTCTGAAGTTCTCTTGCTAGCCATAAAGAATTGCACTATAAAGATTTATAATTCGAAAGGGAGGAGTTTCCTCTTTTCTGCTGCTGCACAAAAAGACTTGGTTTCTTTTAATAACTGAAATGGTTTCTACCTCTGTCTGAGTCTACAAGAACCTCTTAGAAAGTTCACAGAGCAGTTTCAGTTCACCATCTGAGCTAGTCAAATGCAAATTTATTTCTTTGAACATGCACTAGTCATCTTTTCCATTAAACCAGTTGTCTAATGCATATCCAACTTAGATACTCTAATTTTTATAGACAACTCTGAGGACCTCAAAAAGATATGAAGCTTAGGGACATGAACATGGAGTGTGTAGAGCTACTTGAGTCTAAAGTTCTGTAATAGAAATTTCTTTATGGCTTCCACAGGCTTTTGTTTGATTGTTTGTTGTTTGGGAGTTTTTTTGTTTGGTTTTGTTTTTCTTTGCACTCTGATTTCCTGTTCTCCATTTCCTGTATGTCTGCTTTGTTTCTTTTATTGTGTCTGTATATGTATATTTATTTCACAATCAAGATTTTTTTCCTTTGCCTGAAGGAAGGAGTACTCTCTGAGAATGAATGAAGGAGAGAAGTAGATCCAGGTGATACAACTTTAAGTCTTTCTAGAATTTCCCCTATATTAGAGCAGAGTTTAAACATCCTATCAGAAATACAGTGTTAGTCAGCTGGGTTATAAACTTGATAATCCAGTTTTCTTTTTTTGACCACAAACATAAGTAAATTCTAAGTAATATTTTAATATATTGTCTTTGTCCCAGTTATTCATACTGTGAGGGTTTTGTCTAAAACAAGTGTCACGTCCCCAAAGATACATTAACTTTCCATTATTAGATGAACTCAGATGCTTTTCTTAGAAGAATCAAATTCTGCTATACACATATTACACAGAATTACCGAATCAGAGAATATGCTGTATTGGAAGGGACCCAGAAGGATCATCAAGTCCAATTCATGGCCCTGCACAGCAGCATTCCCAAGAGTTACATCATGTGCCTCAGAGCACTGTCCAAATATTTTATGAGCTTTGTCAGGCTGGTGCTGTGACCACTTCCCTGGGGAGCTGTTCTGGTGCCCAGCCATGCTCTGGGGGAAGAACCTTCTCCTGATATCTGACCTAAACCTCCCCTGACACAGCTTCAGGCCATTCCCTCCTGTCACTGATCAGCACAGAGAAGAGACTGCTTCCTCCACCTTCTCTTCCCTTCAGAAGGAAATTGTAGACTGCAGTGAGGTATCCCCTCAGCTTCTTCTACTCCAGCCTGAACAGACCAGGTTGATGCACTTCATATGGTTTCCCCTTAAAGGCACTATCCTGGTGGCCCTCCTTTGGACACTCTCTAATAGTTTCATGTCTTTCATATATTGTGGTGCTCAAAACTGCGCCCAGCACTTGAGGTGAGGCCATCCCAGCTCAGAGCAGAGCAATCATGACCAAGGGACAATCCCCTCCCTTGCACTGCTGACTCATTTTCAACTTGCCCCTGACCAGGACCCCCAGGTGCCTTTCCATGGCACTGCTCTCCAGCATCTCATTTCCCAGTCTGTCCAGACATCCAGGGCCGCCCCACCCCTGGTTCAGGATCTGACACTTTCTTTTGTTGAACTTCATCTTTTTGGTGATGGCCCAGACCCCTGATTTGTCAAGGCCTCTCTGCAGGGCCTCCCTGCTTTCAAGGTCATCAACTCCTCTCAGTTTTGTATCACCTGGGAACTCATTATCCCTTCCAGTCCCACATCCAAGTAATTTATGAAGATGTTGAAGAGTACAAGGCCAAGGATGGAGCCCTGTGAAACCTCACCAGTGACAAGTCCCCAGGCTGATGTCACCCCATTCCCTGTATCCCCTTGTGCCTGACCCATGAGCCATTTGCTGTGTGTCCCCAGCTGTGGGCTGCCCATTCTGTCCAGAAGGATCCTGTGAGAGACAGCATCGAAAGCTCTGCTGAAGCCTAGAAAGATTACACCAGCTGTCTCCCCTTGATCAACTAGTTGTGTTACCTTGTCATAAAAAGAAATCAGGTTTGATAAGCAGGAATTTCCTCTCATGAAACCATGCTGGCTGTGACCAAATACTGCATTACATTTTTGGTGGTTTTAATAGCTCCCACTGTTGGGAAAGATGGGACAGGAAGGGCTTATGGATATGATTGTCTGGTAAGAAATACTGGAGATATAAAATAGGAGAGTGAAATAGAAATGAAGGCCAGCTTTGAGATGTAGGCATGGCAGGCAGGAAGACGGTGATTAGCTGGAGATAGGTTGAAGGACAGAAAACAAAAGGACCCAAGAATGCAGTCCATCTCCACCCTGCCAAGGCATTAAGGAAAAAGTAGATAAGAAGAGTAGTCTTTAGAGTTTAGAATATAGGATGATATGGTAATTTAGTAGTTCTCACAGGCTGCATGCAAAGTTTGTAGGTTTTGTATCTTGCGCTGGTTGGTCACTGTAAATTACAATATTCAACACAAAAGGAGGTATAATGTGTTGGAACAAGATCCTCGCTCTCTCTTGCCTCTTCACCCCTTCTCTTGCCCACTCTCTCCCTCTGCTCTCTCTACCTCCCCCTCTCTTACTGCCCTGACCCGAGCACTCTTCTTACCTCTCTTACCCCTCTTAGCCTTCTTACCTCCCTTACCTCATACCCCCTCTCTCTCTCCCTCTGTCTTTGGGGCTTCCCTTCAGCAGAGGCTGGTGGCTGAAAGAAGGCCCTCTTTACCCACGACCCTTGCAATAAAACCACGTGTTTCTAGAATATCTCAGGTCTGCAGAGTTCCTTGTCCCTGCTCTCCACGGATGTCCCTACACCCAGAATCAGGTTCTCCACAACTTTACCAGGCACTGAAGTGAGACTGTAGTTTCCTTCTTGCCCTTCTTGAAAACTGGGACAATGTTCACCAGCTTCCAGTCAGCTGGGACTGCTCTGGATTCCCAAGACCACACAAAAATCATTAAGAGAGGCTTTGTAATGACATCAGTTAGTTCTTTGAAGATTCTCAGATGAATCCAATCAGGCCCCATAGATTAGTAGGAATCCAGCTGGAGCAGCAGATCCCAGACGAGTTGAGGTTTGACTGGAGTTTATAATTCTTGCAGTCTGGTCTTCCACCTGAAGGCAGTCAGACCCCCTTAGTACATCATTGGTGTTTAAGACAAAGAATGCATCAAACAACTCTGCCATGTCCCTATGCCTGTTTGTGAGGTGACCATCCTTGTCCTGTAACAGGCCAGTGTTATTTTTATGCTGCCTGCTGCTATTTTATGAATGAAAAATCTCTTTATTGCTCCCACAATTCTAGCCAGAACTGTGGCCAGAATCATCTCCAGTTGATCTTTGGCCACATGAATTTTCTCCCTAGAGTACTGAGCAGCATGTTTTATTATTCCCATGCCATCTGACCTTGCTTCTGGTGGGCAAGATCCTAATGGAAAGGGCATACACATTTCTGTTTTGTCTTATTTCCAAGAGAAGACTCCTGCTCAGGCAAGCCAGCCTTTTGCCTTGTCAGCTTGACTTCAGATGTTTGGGAATTGCCTGCTCTTGTCCTCTTGGAAGGTGATGTTTATGAAGTGACCAGCACTGATGGACCCAAACACCTGCATTTTTACCAGGAGACATTACTCACTAATTCCCTGATATCTGAATTGTTGCCAGCACTTTTCCTGCTGTCAACTGAGATTTTAGGCTCAATCACTTGGTGGTCAAGACAGCTGCCAGTGTCCAGTTTGATCCACGAGATCCTCTCTGTTGACAAGAGATCAAGGAGAGTATCTTTCAACATTGGCTCCTTTAGGACCTATTCCATAAAGTTGTCGTTCAGATTTTTTAAGAATCTTCTGGCCCAAGTTGTACCAGCTGAATGAAGCTCCCAGTTGATTTCTGGTAAGTTAAGTTTCCCATAAGTATAAGGACAGTTGACTTGGAAGTGTCCTTTAGTTCCTCAAAGAATAATTTGTCAGCATAATTGTCCTGGCTGGGAGATCTATTAGTAGAGTTGCATGATAACAAGCGCATTATTTGTTTGTCTCTTATGCAGAGGCTCTCAACTGTGCCATTGCCAGCTGTGAGGTCCACACATTTCATCCTTTTCATTATATACAATGCCACTCACCAGCCTCTTCTCCCCAGCCTGTAAATGACCATCAGGGCACTCCAGGCACGGGACTCATCCCACCAGGTTTCACTTATGCCAATTATGGCAAATGTCTGGGACAGGGCCAGGCTTCCAGGTCATCTCCTTTATTTCTCATGGGGTGTGCCTTAGTGTAGAAACATTTCAGGTGTTGTACATTGTAGTCAATGAAGTTGATTGAAGGATTCCATTAGTGCTTATTTCCTTAAGTTTTGTCACACCATCCCGTTGCTCACTGTAGCAAGCCTGGTTTGGTCCCTTTTCCTCTTCCAAACTAGTTTAGAGCTGTGTCAACAAACCCTTCTAGCTCCTATGCTAGAATTCTTCCCATCTGAGAAAGATGAATCTCTTCAGGTGTCAGTATGTCAGGTGTTGAATAGAATACAGTCAAAACCACCATTTTTTTTTCTGATTACATGAGCCTAAGAGCCACACATTGGCCTGATGGATCTGCCTATTCCTATTAATAATGTTTGTTGTTACCAGAAGGATTGAGGAAATCACAGCTTGTGTTCCTGATCCTTCTACCAGTCTTCTCAAAGCACTGATGTCTCTTTGATTGTCCTTGGACTTTTCTTTGTTATTTCATCACTGCCTCATTGAACAACCAATAAAGGATAGTAATCACAAGGCCTTAGTATACTGGGGTGCCTTCCAATAATGTCCTTTTTCTATGCCCCTGTGAGCTGCATCTAGTCTGTATGTCAGGCCCTCCCTCCTTAGAAGGGAGTCTCCTATTACAACTACCCTCCTTTTCTTAACAGGAGGTCCTGATGGGGGGTACAGATGATGTTGCATTAGGAGGCCACTTAGTCCCTGAAGGAATTTTACTCACTTTATCAGTTTTCTGGCTTTCTTACTTCCAGAGCCTTACACATGCTGTAGAAGGTTCCAGTCCTACTTTTCAGATTCTAAAGAGGAACCTTCCTCCTGGTGCATGCTGTGACCTGCTTCCAGTCTTCATCTTGACAGACCCTGGGCTAATTACTGTGCAGGGTTCCGAGTCCATCTACTTCTCCACTGCAATGTAAGTTAGAGACTCCCAAGAGCCTTGAGACTGTAGTGCCTCTGAAAATAGTCTTCAACTCCTTCCTCATGTGCTTAAGTATTACATAACCTGTTCACTTCTTCCTGTAGCTCCCTCCTCTGGTGATACAGCCTCAACCACAGCACATCTTCTGCAAAGTAAATATTTGTCAGCCCCAGCCTTGCAGAAAGGCATCAGGCTCTTCTGGCAGCCTGTGACCTGGAGAGCTCCATCTCCCATCAGCAAGTCTGTCTGTCTGTAGGCCTCTGACATGTCTTCAGGTTCAGTGACTCCTGCAGCTATGTGTGATTGAGCTTGGTGTGTCAGCACCTTAGCTGAGGAAGCTTGAACTAGTGTGCTTAAAAGATTGGGCTAAAAAATGCTCTTCCTTACCAGCTATTCAGCCTGTTTGCTGCCTCTACTGGCTGGTCCCAGATGGTCAGAGAGGAGCCCCTGCTGTTTGTCCTGCTTGTGTGAGTTGCCATGCAAGGTGCTGTGCCATGCCCTTACTGCCATGTCATGCCCCTGTTTGCCTGCCCCTCTTTGCCATGCTCCCTGGAGCTGTTTAAATCTCCTGTGAATGGAACACCCCCTGTACAGCCTGATCCCTCAGTCCCAGAGTTCCTTCAGTCACTGTTGCCTCGCTGATTGACTGTACTAACAAAAACGTTTCAAGATGGGAACTTAGAGGATGGCAAAGGTGACAGAAAAATTAAGGTCATTAAAAATTGATTCATTCACTTGGCACAGATATGAAAAACATTGTGTATAACACGCAATAATGATGAGACACACCAACACACGTATGAATGGCTGTCAGTCTAATTAAAGATTAAAGGGGAAATTTCATTATTTTGAAACCTGAGGTTTGTATCCAAAGCAAATGAGAGCATGAACATATCCTAAGGTGTCATAGTTCATTTCCTCTGTCTGTAGCACCCAAGAGCATTTGGTTTGTTTAGGCAATGTTCTTGTTTTACAATAATTGCTTCATCTATTCCATGATACCACTACACAAGTGATGTGACCATTCCCATGAATCATAGAAGTGACCAAATTCATGAAGTTTTCAGCATGCATCTGTAAACAAACCACTGTCTTACAAATCACAGAACTGCAAAATGGCTGAGGTTGGACAGAATATCTAAAATCCAGTTCCTGTTCAGAGCAGAGTCAGCTAAAGCAGGTTTCCTGAACTCTGTTCAGTTGGTCTTCGAACAGCTCCAAGGATCCAGACTTCAGAATCATTCTGGACAATCTGTGTCATCTTCACAGTGAAAAAGTGTTTCCTGATGTTCCAAGGCAACCTCCAGTGTTTCAGTTTGTGCCCATTGCCTCTGGTCCTATCACTGGGTACCACAGAGAGGAGTCTGGTTCCCTTGTCTTCATTCTGTCCTGATGGGTATTTATACAAGCACACAAGGACCCCCTGGGCTGGTTTTTCTTCAGGCTGGACAGGCCCAGCTCTCTCAGCCTTTCCTCATACAAAAGGTAGTGTCTTTGTTGCCCTGCACAAGTTATTCCAGTATATATCCATGTCTCTTTTGTACTGGGGAGCCCACATCTGGCCACGATATGGCTGCATGTGACTTCACCATTGCTGAACAGAGTGAAAAGTTCACCTTCCTAAACCTTCCTAACCATTCTTTGTCGAAAGCAGCCCATGATACTGTTGACCTTTTATGCTGTGAGAATGCATTGCTGCCTCATGGTCAGCTTGCTGGTGCTTGAAAACCCAAACCCATTTCTGAAAGACTGATCTTCATCTGGGTAGCCAGCATAAACCCTGTGCCTGGGGTTATTCCTCCTCAGTTATGTGATTTTCAGTTTCTCCTTGTTGAACTTCTGGAGTTTTCTCTTGTGGAAATGTTTCTGATTGTCAGCAAAATGCCTGGCGTATCAGTCACACTGCCCAATTCTGTATCATCTGTGAACCTGCTGAGGATGTAGGTTACCTGTACTTTAATCCCATCCTCAAGGCCATGAGTGGAGATGTCCAACAGCACTGGGCATGATTATTCAGCCACTTTTTAATTCACTGTTCATTTATTTTAACTGTGCTTTGTGGGCTTGTCTGTGATGATGTTACAGGAGTCAGTGTCAGAGATGCTGCCACAGTCAATGTAAAAACCATCCACTGTTTTTCCTTAATCCATCAAATTAGTTGCCACATTCTAGAAGGCCTGGAAGCAGTTTCCAGAAGCAGTTGTTTCTTGCTTTCCTAGAGACTAATGGGATGCTAAAGGACGTGTTCTCCAATTTTTTTTCCTCTCTCTTGGAGTGGTATTTCTGTTTCAATCCTTGGGAACATCTTGTTTGATTTGCCATCATGACCAGTCAAAGACAACTGAATGTGGTCTCCCAGTGACATCAGAGCTCCCTCAGCAGTTTTGAGCTTATATATAAGCTGCTTATTTGCTCTCTAGCCCAGCCCATCTTCACTAAATCAGTCTTTCTTGCTCCAAGTCTCTCTGGTCGCAGTGGCCTAGGATTCCTAATAGCAGATTTTATTGGCAAGGACTGAGACAAAGAAGGCATCAAGTACCTCATCCATCTCTATGTCAGTTGTCACCAGTTTCCCCGCTCCACTCAGCCCTGGGCTCACAGTTCACTTTTGATTTTCTTATACTTGTAGAATACTTCCCTGTTGTCCTTCACATTCTTTGCCAGATTCAACTCCAGATGAGTTCTGGCTTTTCTAAGTCCAGCAATACTATACTCTTCTTGGGTCACTTGACTCTGCTCATGCCTGTGGCCCTATGTTTGAGTTCAGTTGCATCAAAAAAAATGAAATGAGAGGCCAGTGAAAGTGGCTGTGGCTATTGAATTTACTGATTAACAGAGAGGGAGACAAATATAAAGCCTTGTCAACTGGTATTGTGTGCTTCATGTTACCAAAGATCACCAGAAATATGTCTGCTTTTTAGTAGGCTATGACTGACAGAGTTTTAAATATTTTCAATTTCATGGGTTTAATTGTCTCCTAGAACTCCTCAGGTTAAAATGTTAGACTAAATCCCAAAATAAGCATCTTAATTGTATTTGGATCAGGGAAAACTACTATATTTTAGGTTTTGTAGATAGATATGGAATTATATCTATAACTGATGTTTATTTCTTGTCAAATGAGAAAATATGAGAATATAAAGTAAATTGTATAAAAGAACTATTTTGTAATCCTGGTTAATAGAACCTCTGCAGTTTTAAAGAAGAGTACTTCAGAAACAAGTGGTGAATAAGAGTGGGTGATATTACACATGCAAGAAAGTGGATTTTATAGAAACTGCTGATGTTCAGAAAATAAAAGAGCTGGTAATAGCAATTAATGATTGTGAAGCCTGCTACTCTGTTCTGTGAGATGTTAAAACCATGTCTGAAAAGGGAAGAAGATTAAAATACATATTGATTGGCTGATGGGCAAAAGGTAAGGTTTAAAAGCAAAGAATTGACCAATATGTGTGGTATTAATTAAACTCCTCTCATCATTGTGAATAAACAAGGCCTGATAACCCATATCTGTAAATTCCTGAATTGATTCCAGATTCAGTGTGCTTCAAAGATCTATGCCATGTAAACCAGAAATCACCTTCAGAAGGATCTTTTCCCACAGCTTGGGGGAACTGCAAGACATGACATACCTTCTCTGCTGCATGACAGAATGAAAACACATCATCTTTTCATTCTGAGTTTTCCTGCTGATTTTGTAGGAAGTGCATAGTGGGTGAATGATAAGTGAGTTGATAAGACAGGCCCCAAAATGCACACGTTTGCCAGAAATACCTCTATCTTCCATGAGGATAGATGACACAAAAAAGGTGTGTTACCAATTTGATCAGCTGTTGATAACCATGTATGACCACGTATAAGATATTTGGGCAAAACCTGCAAAGGTGAAGACACCAGAAAGGACTGTAATGTTGGTGCTTTGGAGGCACGACTGAAAAACAAGCATTAATGTGGGATGCCTCCTGTGGGAAATCCTGACCCCATTGAATTGAATAGGAACTTTGGCTTTTTATTCACCAAGACCCATTACACTCAAGCTGAATTACTTGCCTTCTGGGATGCACAATGCTTTAAGGAGTGTTATTCAGGCAGTGTGTACTTCTCAGTGTTTCTCCTGCTTTGGGTGTAGATCTCTTTGCTAGGAAACATAATAAAAATACTAAGCACTTCTTTTCTCTAGACTGAAAACATTTAGCTCATTTCAGGACTTTCTAACTATGGCTTAAAAGAGTTTTAAAGTCTAAACCAAACCACTCCCTACTGTGAGATAAATAGAGCCAAATATCCTGACACCTTAACTTACGTGTGTCCATTCCCCTTATCTGTGGTTTCCTTAGATTTTGCTGTCTCATGTTTTGAAACTTCAAATAAAATTTTAAAAGTTGAAGAATGAAGCCTGGGTTAGAGGCGTTCAGTGAAGAGGAAAAAGTGTCTGCCTCATGACTACTTGGTGTCTTCAGTTTGTTATATATAGCAAAGGTTATATATGCTTTTCCCCATTTTCCTTTCTATGTCTTTTCAAAAATATGTTTTATTGACATTAAAGACTACTCCATCATGGAGTGTTGCACAAACAGGAAACTTCTGTAACACAAATAGCAAAGAAATACAGTAGGAGAAAGTGGGTCACAGTTTGAAAGCACAGTATTTCAACACTTTTGCCGAGTCCTTAAGAAAAAAGGTTAAATTTAAACACCAGCTGAGTAAGTAGGGTTGAGTCAGTCCTGCGTACTAACTAGCTAATTTGGGTAGTTATTTTTTAATTTAAACTAAATTTAGGTTTCCTAGAATTTCAAAATCCCAGCATGGCCATCTCTCCAGCCCAGGTCCAGAGAGGGCTGCAGGGCTGCAACCTCCCACTGCTGATGCAGCGACGGCTTCACCTAGAGAGCTGTCTCTGGTCACTGAGTGGTCTCTGCAAGCATTGCCTGGCAATTGTGATAGCTCTTTGCTAAAACTATCCCTTCTTAAACCAGTCATTTTTCCAGTCAAACCTTGATGCATTTTTGCATTTGGGGATCCCTTCAGGTAGGAGGCTGTGGCTGTCCTGGCTGGCCAGTCATCTTCTCTGAAGTGCTGACTGCCCCATGTAGTGTCATATTGCTCTAGCACTTGTGAAGTCCAAATGGAGTGAAACCATTTTGAACTGCTTGTGCTTTGTGCATTCCCATCACATATTCAGACAGTAGTGCTATGTTATTTACAATCTTTTTTACCTGCTCCCTTTCTGTCATATCTGATGCCCTTATAAGCATTTTCTGTAGATTTCTGCAGTTGCATCATCCAGCAAACACTGGCCAGTACAAGGTTTTAAGTACCCTGGTTACTCCCTGCTTCCTATAAACTGTTCTGGATTTCCTGCTATTTGTTTTCACAAAACATTCAGTGCAGTTTCTGGCAAAGCTGATTATCTCAATAGCAAAGTTACAGTGGACGCATCACTATGAAGATTCCTCTCCATTTCTTTTGTCCAAGTTCCTTAAAAAACAGAGGAAGTTGATTATCACACTGTTTTCAGTACTTAGCACTACTCTGTATTATGCCAATAGGTATATGAGGCATGCTGATGTGCTCAGGCATGTATTTCCAAAGGCACCAATTAGCAAATTAGCCATCCTATCTCATGAGAAAATTGAACAGGTTTTCTGTATTTTTGCTATCATAACAACATGACTACCTTGTGCTTTTAATCTAGAGAGCCTACTAGTGAGTTAGAGCCAGTGGAATATCAAAATCTGTCATTTGGAGAAGTAAACTGAGGGACAGAGTGATTAAGTGACTGGCCCCAAATACTATCCAAGAGTAAATTCTAACATAGACTTATGGGAACTGTGTTCTCAGTCTGTTTTCAAGACACCAGATTTCACTAAGGCCTTTGTGTTGCTAACTAATTTTCCTCCCACTTATTTAAAAATTGCAACAAATTCAGTCATAATATATGGTTGAGACCTATAACAACCAAGAAAACTTACTGACTAAGAAAAATTACTGTTTTCTTTACAGTTAGTGTCATACAAAATTGAATTGTAGCTGGTTTAAAGACAGCTCTAGAAGAAAAATGAAAGATTAAACCTAGCTAGTTTTATAAAAACAGCACCCTTTTCTTCAGTGTTTCAGAGAACCAGATTCTTCACACAGCTACCTTATTTGTTAGACATGTTAATCCTCCATTCATTTTTTTTGAATGTAGTTTTATAAAGGAAGGTATTAGGATTACTCCTGTTGTGCCTTTCCCGGTGCTTCAATTTGGTTATTTAACTTCTTGTGAGGACCATCAGGAGGTATGGGTTCAAAACCTGTGTGTAATATGACTTTTACAATAAAGTGCCTGAAAATGATGAGTTAATAAATATTTTTGAATGGAGCAAAGTGCATTTGCTTGCCCTTTAAATCCGCTTTAAAAATTGGACTAGTTCTTTTCTTTGTTTGGTTTTCTTATTCTGTCATGTTAAGAAGCAGCCTGTTCTTCTAGTATCTGTCGTGCTCCCCCTTGTACACACTGCAGCTTGTCCCACTGGAAATGTTTGGGCATATTGTATTTAAATGCCTGATGTTCACCAGGCTAATGCAAGGAATAACTGTGAGTAATTATGATGAAATCTATCAAATTACTAAGACCTAAGAGGAGTCGTTCTTTAAAAAAAGTGGTATTCACAACTGATTTATTTTTTTACTGGGCATCACGCAGTCCAGAGGAAGAGACCATTGGACTAAATTGTCATTTTATGACAAGGTAACACAACTAGTTGATCAAGGGGAGACAGCTGGTGTAATCTTACTAGGCTTCAGCAAAGCTTTTGATGCTGCCAGGATCCTTCTGGACAGAATGGGCAGCCCACAGCTGGGGACACACAGCAAATGGCTCATGGGTCAGGCACAAGGGGATACAGGGAATGGGGTGACATCAGCCTGGGGACCTGTCACTGGTGGGGTTCCACAGGGCTCCATCCTTGGCCTTGTACTCTTCAACATCTTCATAAATTACTTGGATGCAAGACTGGAAGTTTGCTGATAACACTAAATTGGAAGGAGCTGCTGACTCCCTCCAGGGCAGGGAGGCCCTGCAGAGAGGCCTTGACAAATCAGGGATCTGGGCCATCACCAAAACGATGAAGTTCAACAAAAGAAAGTGTCAGATCCTGAACCAGGGGCGGGGCAGCCCTGGATGTCTGGACAGACTGGGAAATGAGATGCTGGAGAGCAGTGCCATGGAAAGGCACCTGGGAGTCCTGGTCAGGGGCAAGTTGAACATGAGCCAGCAGTGCCCTGGCAGCCAGGAGGGCCAACCCTGTCCTGGGGGGCATCAGGCACAGCATCACCAGCTGGGCAAGGGAGGGGATTGTCCTGCTCTGCTCTGAGCTGGGGCAGCCTCACCTCCAGTGCTGGGGGCTGGTTTGGGTGCCACAAAATGAGAAGGACATAAAACTGTTAGAGAGTGTCCAAAGGAGGGCAATCAGGGTGGTAAAGAGCCTTACGGTGAAGCCGAAGCCGTATGAAGAGCAGCTGAGGTCACTTGGTCTGTTTAGCCTGGAGAAGGGGAAAAATGGGGGAGAATTGTTTGTAGGCTACAACTTCCCTTGAGGGAAAGATGGAGGGGCACTGATCTCTTCTCTGTGCTGACCAGTGACAGGACCTAAGGGAATGGCCCGAAGCTGTGTGAAGGGAAGTTTAGGTTGGATATTAGGAAATGTTTTTCACTCAGAGGGTGATTGAAGACTAGAACAAACTCCCCAGGGAAGTGGTTGCAGCACCAGGCTGAAGAAGTTCAGGAAGTGTTTGGACAACTACTTTGTCAGGCAGAGAGTGTGATTTTTTTGGGTGTCCTGTGCTGAGCCAGGAGTTTGCCATGATGAACCTTATGGGTCTCTTCCAACTCAGGATATTTTATGAGTCTATGAAATCATCTAGTCATGCTGCAGAGTAAAGAAAAAAAGGAGAAGGCAGGCAGGAGAAGCTAATGGGCATTCTATTTCCTTGAAAAGATGCCAAACATCTCATAATTGTCTGTCTGAATATGTGACTCAATGAAACAGGTATGTTTTCACCTTTCAGTGCCATGCCTTCAGTCCAACCTGTACCCATCTTCCAAGGTTTTGAAGGTGCTTTTTCCTACCTGTTAAGCCCACAAAGGAACCAGTCTTACTAGTGGTCAGACCTGGAGGGCATTCAAAGTTTATTGGTTTTTTGCAGCAGAATGGCAGGCTGGGTATTGTGCAGGCTGAAGACACACTTGAAGGGAAACTAGGCACTCATGAGACACAAATGTTTTCATTCAATGCAAGAATGAGGTGACACCGTGGAAGACAGTGTTTTACTGCAAGGGAAAAGCACTACCAATGAGTTTCTAAAACAGTGTTGACCCAACAGAGCAGGTCTCTTTGACCTAACGCAGTTGGAATTCTGTAGCAATAGAACACTGCCCAACTATCAGTTTGCATACACAAGGTGTTGACATCCACAGTCCCTGGCAGTATTCTGCTAGGATTTTTTTACACCCATTCCTCTTACAATAGAAAACAAAGCATAGGTTTTCAACTGTACAACTTTTTTTCTCTTTTGTTCTTTCTGATCATGTAATCAAGGTGTCAGTTGCTGTAAAGCCTCTTGTGCCTTTCAGCTATCATGTAAGCAATAGCCTACTTAGCTGGGCTATTCCTGTGTTTGTTTGCATTTTTAAGAAATATTCTGATTTAATAGCTGTTCTTACACGGGCAGGGGAAGAAGAACCGTGAGTGCTGTGAAGTCGCTCAAGTGCAATTATCAACTGAAAGAGGATGTAAAGATTGGAAAGTTGCTAATCCAAATTAAAGAAAAAAAAGGTATAAATATACAAAACTCTATTGTCTGCCTACATGTTATTTCTTCTCCCTTAGCGGTGCTTTCCTGAAGAGTCCCACTTCTAGAAAAAGAGAATATTTTTGAATGCCCTAAATTACACCAGGAAGAGGAAGCCAAAGAATTAATCAAAATATTGAACTTTTCCCAGGGAAGTGGGATGCAGTGTGTCTAAGAGGCAGCAGAGCTGTTCCCAGTCTTCCCAGAAGAAGGGATCATTTTGTCATGGTGGGGCTGCTTGGAGCACTGTCAATCCCAGCCAGTTTAGAGACGCAGATTCCCCAAATATTGTACGTTCAATCACAGTTTGGAGTGGAAATCTGCTGCAGCTTAGATTATTGTGGAAGTACATGTTATGGCAATTCAACATTTTCAATACACTAAATTTTAAACAGGCTGAAGTTGTCTCTATTAGTAACTCTGTAGAATCTAGCTGACAATGCTGGTGCCAAGATTTTTACTATGCTTCAGGAGCTCAAAGCTTTTTGTCAGAATATTGCAAACCTACAGATCAATTAATTAGCAAGTGAAAGCTGAAAAAATGCTTTAAATTGCAAATACGTCAAAGATCTTAAAAAAAATGTTTGAAATAAAAGCACAGATATTAATTCCTGCGAGCTGCATATGACTTGGAATGTAGACTGAAGTGTAAGATAAGTGGGAATACATCCCCCATACCAGGAGTGTGCCACAGTGCACTCTGATAACCTAGTGTGAAAATGTACAGTTGTCACTGCAAATTCACATACTGATGTGTGTAAGAGAATCGTCTCAGAGCACTAAACCAAGCTGGTTTGGAGACTTCTTCTGGGAAGAAGCTGCAGTGAGCACACTGCCAGATTGGCAGGCTGTGATGTGCTGCCCAGGCAGGCAGAAGGATGGTTTGGTCTGGGGAAAGAGCTGGGGGCCCTCAGCACTGGGCGTCCCATGCTGGGCTCTGCCCGAGGTCCCGCCGAAGCGCAGTGTGCCCAGACTCGTGGTCCTGTGTAAACAGATGTCCATGGGATGAATCACAAAAATGTAATTACACACAATAGTGCAAATGTTTAATTAATCAGGTCTCATGTCCTTATTATCCCCTCACTGGCTTTCACTAATAATGACCCAGAGGAAAATTCTGTGCCTTCTGTGAATTATATTTTATTTACAAGGGTTCCGTTTCTTAGATGATTTTTCTCTTTCATTCCTGGTTAATACTACCAACAAGAAAATATAATTCTGATGTCGTTTACAAGTAAAACTTGTGACTGGCTTAAAATGCAAAATTAGGGAAGGCTTTGTGCTAGCTCACGTGGTTAGTTTAGCTGAATAAATTAGAATAACTTAGCACTTAATACATCTCTTGCTTCGCCTTCAAAGGATGCATAAATATTTGGCAGTAATTCTATGACTAAAGTTGAGAGGAAAAGAAAAGAGGTCTTGAAGGAGAAGCTGCTCTGTTTGAGCAGACCAATTCTTTCCAAGCTGATTTTTAATCTATATGAAACGTTTAATCGCAGAAGGGTGACTGGAGCCAAGAATGGAGTTCCAGCCCCTTTCCTTGAAGATGCCTCTGCCACCCCCAAAAGTCAGCCACTGGAAAGGAAGTGTTAAAAAGGATATTGTTTGCACTAAGGGGCCGAATTTTCCGCTGGGTAATCTGCAGTGAAACCTAGTCAAGGGCAAATGAAGATGGCAGGCTTGATTAATTAATATGTTACGGTGCTAAGAGCAAGATTTAAGCTATTGGTTTTGCAAGAGTCATTGATATTAATACTGCTAGTAAAAATTTTGTACTGCTGTTTACTGTTTCCCTTTTTCGCTGCAAATATGATATTAAAACTACAAATAACTCTTGTGGAATGTAGCATTGTGGCTTTATTCTCTAAATGTTACTCTTGCTCTACAGAAGAGCTCTTGTAGAGCTGCTATTACTATTGCTATTATTATGAACAGTTGTATTATTTCCATTATAATCCACAATTTTGGAGGCTTTTAACCTTTTAACTTTTTTTTGATAAAAAGAAAATTAGTTTGGGTTTAAATCAACTTTTCGAAGATCTCTATCCAAGATACAGGTTCCTACCCATGTAAATGTGAGTGGACTCCCACTTTTACAGAAATTTATATGGAGTTTTGTGAAATATGGAAAGCAAAATAGCTGTATATGGAAATAGGTATTCAAGCCTGAAAAAACAAGTGTCATTATAAAGCATGGAGTAGAACAAAATAATGTTTTGGGGATAACAAGGGCTCCCTCCCTTGCTAACTCATTCCTCTAAGCAAAAAAAGGCTTATGTGAAGCTGTTAAGTATTTTCATCACTTTCAGGCTGATACACAGCACATTCAGAAGTATCTATTTCATAATATCTTAGTAGCATAGGAGTGAATGCCCTTGCACTATAAATACTGTTTCAGTGTTTATAGTGTTTATAGGCAGTTCTGCTTTCGTTCATTAATATACCATGGAAAATACAGTAGTAAAATCTGAAGTGTGGGGCATGGATCGTGTCTTGGGGTGGAAGGAGGGGACTGTCTGTTGCAAATAAGCTCGCATGAGCTTGAGTGGCAACTAAACCAGGTCAGTGTCAGTTCAGTTTCTATTTTCCTGATAATACACTTATGTGTTTACTTTTCTCTTTACAGTAACATGGAACATTTTGTTGGAATTATGCCTCTTCTGGGGTTATTTTTTTCCTTTCTTGACAAGAGACTCTTAGCAGTCCTGTATAGCTCAGCAAAACCTTAGACTTTGCAGTAACTTTCCAAGGTCTCAGGACTGAGGCAAGCTTGCCAGGCTTTATGGGGGGTCTTTTTGGTCTGCCTGGAGCTTTGGTTTAGTTATTTGAGCAGTAACAATTCTTTTAATGATCAGGTGACCAATTTGTTTCATTTTTGTTTATCTCTGTACAGCCATTGAATAGCTTTAAATTTGTAGTTTATAGTATAAATATGCCTCTGTGGTACCTCTTGTCATCAGAGGCCCAAAACTGCTCACATGATTTGCAGTGCAGCCTCACCAGTACCGAGTACAACGGGATAGTCTGTGCCCTGGCCCACTGACCACACTATTGCTAATAAAAACCAGTATACCACTGGCCTTCTTGTCCACTTGGGCACAAACTGGACACTGCTGACCAGCACCTCCAAGTACTTTTCTGTCAGACCGTTTTCCAGCCACCCTACCCCAGCCTGTGGCACTGCCTGGGATTGTTGTAACCCTAGTGTGGGACCTGGCACTTGGCCTTGTTGAACCTCATACCACTGGCCTCAGCTCATCAATCCAGCCAGTCAAGATCCTTTTGCAGAGCCTTCTTAACCTCAAGCAGATCAACATTCCCACACAATTACATGTCATCTGTCAGCTGACTGAGGTGGACCTTGATCCCGTTGTCCAAATCATCAAGAAAAAATTAAACAGTACTGGCCCCAATCTGGAGCCATTATACTGTGTGTTTCAAAATCCTGAACAGGCTAAGATAGTAATCTCAGAGATATGTCTCTCTTGATTTAAAATGAAAACATTTATGAGGATCTCAGAAAAATATGAATATTTAAGCAAGATCCACAGCTGTAAGCACATGCCTGATGGTGTAGCACTGAAGTTATTGGTATCTAATATATTCACCAGCCCCTGCAGCATCCTGACTCTACAGTATCCTGCAGAGCTCTGTGTTGAGCAATGACTCAGTGATGCCACTGGCAGGGTAACCTGTCCCAGACTCTCTCCTCGGTTCGTGCCTTCTTTTGCTATGTGCACCACATGTTCTCGCTTGTCAACACCTATGGGTACAGGATGCCTGGTGCTAAACCAAAGAAATCACCCTGGGAAGGAAACTAGCCTGAAACCCAGCTTGGCAATGATGCTAGCACACCAGAACTGTCTTGCAGTGATGACAGCTGTTTTTTGTGGCAGAAGAAACGAGGTGCATCAAAGCATCTGGTGAGTGCAGGCCCCTCCTAATGATAGAGCACCTCTGATGATTGATTACCTGCAATATGTGCAGGAGGAATGCCTTTGTCATTTCCACTTGTGAAACACAAAAGAAATTTCAACAAAATGGTGACCTTCCTGCCTGTAAATTAATGCAATCATTTTCATGCAGCAGGACATAATTTTCCAGTTTCTATCGGTATGGCGTTCCTGCCTGAAATCTTGCACATGTCAGTCCACCATTGACAGCACATCAGTTGGATAGAGGCTTGATTGCTGAGTTCAAGTATTTGGAAGACCACCTTACATTGTAATTCTTGTTGTGATAGGCTTAATTCCTTGAAAAGGTTTTGTACAAATTAAGATTCTCACTTCTGCAGAGCTGTCTATTCAGAGGTACTGCCATCAAGCACTGGGGAATTCCAGATCACTGAGATCACTCACAGGTGTGGATTGGTTACAAGTGATAGAGTGTCTCTTTTTATGTCTCACTCTGTTTATGGTAGGCACCAAATATGCTACCAACTAAGAACCTTGCTAACAAGCTGCTAAGTAATGTTAAACTAGCTGACACTTCTTTGACTTGAAAATTGTTTTTCGGTTTTATGTGGCACATAAATATGGAATGAAGGGCCACACCTGCAGTATTACATCTGCTGTGTCAACTGCAACCCAGATTTGCTATTCAGGTCTCAAGAAATCAGTCCTGGCATGCTGACAGTTTTGCATGACACTGTGATATAATACTTTAACTTCTCTGTATCTTGGTTTTCCTCATTTTCTTAGAAAAACAAAGGTAAAAAAAAAAATCTTACATAGCTTTCCCACAATTATACAACTCCATGGCTCCAAAACTTTGACAATAACTTCTATGTTTTCAAAGGAGCTCTTTTCAAAGAGCCTTGCATGTACAAGCTTGGAGTAGTTTTTGATTGTTTTCTGAGTGTCTGAAGAGTAAATATATTTGCATTCTAGAACAGATGAACAAATTTAGTCGAGTGAACAATGCTGTTCAGTAAAACTTTCAAGAATGTTTCAGACTAAACTGTCTCTTGAAAAACATTGTTTTGGGAAGTTTAGAATAATATCTTACTCATTTTCTGTTTTATTAGTTTTCCTTCATTATTAAAGCTGGTTTTTTTTTCTTTAATATTCTGCAGCTACCATCCCACTGCCCTAGCACCTAGTAGGTGACAAATGCCACCCCTAATGGTCTAAGAATTATTATTATTATTATCATTATCATCATCATCATCC
Source organism: Sylvia atricapilla (assembly GCF_009819655.1). Lineage (NCBI taxonomy): Eukaryota > Metazoa > Chordata > Aves > Passeriformes > Sylviidae > Sylvia > Sylvia atricapilla. The sequence continues at coordinate 56,392,125 of NC_089174.1, read as the reverse complement.
TTGTTTCTTATATGTTGGGCATAGAGTTGAAAATATTTTCTTTTCCTTAAGATACAATAATTATTAGAGAAATAGAAAATAGCACTGATGAAAGTGGAAAAACCAGAAAATTGATGAGGAAAACAAAATGTTGCAAAGATGTCTATGAAAAAATCTCCCGACAAACAAAAAATCTGCAATAATCCATTGCTACTTGGTCCAATTTCTGTTTATAGTTCAGAAAACATGACAATTCAATAAATACCTTAGCTGCAGACCTGACAAAAGCCCATCCTTCTGTCATGTACTGCTAAACACTTTTCAGTTACGGTGATAATGAAATGATGTTGCAGAACACCTTTGAAAATCAGATTGTTTAATCACCTATTGAACAAAATTACTTAAAACTCCTCTGAGGCACTAGCACTGACTTTTTTCTTTACTATGTCTCACAACCATGCCAAGAGACTAGGGGAAATACAGAGTGAGAGCAGAAAGGGGTACTCAGCCTACTGTTTTGGACATTTGTACCACATAAAATAATGGAAAATAAGCTTAGGTCCTAAATGAAAGGATGACAATTCCATTAGCAATCAACACAGGTTAAGAGAAAAGGTCTAAGAAAATAACTGGTGTATTTAGGACATTTAAAATACTATTTGATAAAAACAGCTTCTTAATCCAATAAACTAAGAAATCTCTGTTGCATTTTAATTTGTATTAATGTACCATTCATTTTAAAGCCCAGAATAGCACCACACCATTATTGCACTCAAATAGATAATGGACAAGGAACAGGTCTCAAGAACAGTTATAAACAGCTCCTTTTTTCTGGCCACAAATGTTTGACCCAGGCTTGTTTAACTGTTTAACTTTTCCCTGAGCAATGACCATAGCTGATAAATTGCTGTTCCTTCCACAAGAATGAGGGAAGGGGGAACAAATAGCAGTATTGGTTATTTAGTATAGCTAGGATCCAAGAAAGTGATAGGCGTCTCCATGGCTCTTTAATTTAAAGTAATTTTATAATTAAGAGGCTCTCTAATGGAAAAAAACCCATATGGCTTGTGGTCCTCCTGAATAAAGAGTGTTTTACTGTGTCCAACACCCATAAAGCAGGAATTGAGCCTGCTGGAATATTGCCTACCACTGGTCCTACGATTCAAGAAGGAGCTGTGATATGGAGAGAGTTCCAGGAGAGGCCTCAGATTATGCGGGACCTGGAACCTCAGAGTGACATGTAGGACCATTTTCTCTATTCACCAAACTCCTAATAAGACTAAGAAACAGGAAATTGAAGTTAGACAAATTCTGGTTAAAATGAGGACATTTCTTCAAAATAACAGTCACTGGAACAACATAGGTCATGATTGATACTGGGGGAAATTACTTTGGCCAAGATTTCTTTTTTTTTTTTTTTTTCCTTTTTCTTTTCTCAAAGTCTGCTTCAGTTCAAGAGCATGAACTGTGCAGAACAGGCACTTCCTAAGGGAAGTTTGTTGTCTTTTGTTATGATGTGTCCACTCTGACATTATACCCTATTGATCTAATCATAGAGGCTACAGTCAATATTTAGGCATATCAATAACACATCCGACTTTTCAAAATTCTTCGTTTGATTTCATTAACCTTAACTTCTGGATGTTACTCTACTTCTCATTGATTAGTTGTAAATAAATATAGAAGGATGAGGCTGCATTAGTGATTTTGACTACTGAATTATTATCTGTACTGTTATCACAGGGAAGTAGAATTTCATACTGCATCCAGATTTTTGTATATAATGATATTGTATATTTTCAATTTCATAAAACGAGGACATGACACTGGTAGAGAATTTTTTCCTTTTTAGATGCATAAAGTTGGTACCTGGTAAGTATTATATTCCTCAAGAACAGATGTAGCAACTCTCTTGCCAAAAATGTGTGAAAATCTTCCTTTCAGGTGCAGAGTAACTCCTCATGGGCTGAGAGCAAAAGGTACACTTCCCCATGTCCCCTCTGATATCACTATTGATGCTTCATTGTCAGTGAGCTGGAATACCCACTAAAAAGAAAAATCAAGACTTTCCTTCCCAAGATGGATTATGAATTATATTATATAATATTAAAAAAAAAATCAAAGATACTGTCAGTAGAAGCCCATGGATCATGCTGCCATCAGAATAAAGCACTCAGGTTAGGAAGAAGCACCACCAGATTTTCCTTTCAACCAGTCAAGGTGGACACTTAGGATTTGCCTTGATCTTCAAATTTATCTTCAAGCAATTTAGGTCTTGGGGTAAATCTGAAGCATTTGAAGGCAGCTGTGCTTCATCAAGTCCAGATTCAGGAAAAGTTTACAGTTTGCATAGCTAGAAGAAGTTCTGTCATTACAGAATCACAGATTGGGTCAGGTTGGAAGGGACCACTGTGGGTCGTCTGGCTCAACTTTCCTGCTCAGAGTTATCTCAGAGCATATTGGACAGGATTGGGTGCAGACAATTCTGGAATATCTCCACTGAGGGAGACTCCACAACCTCTCTGGGCAATCTGTGCCAGTGCATGGTCACCTAGTTCTTCCTCATGTATGAGTGGAGCTTCCTGTGCCCAGTTTCTGCCTCCTCTCCTCTCCTCTCCTCTCCTCTCCTCTCCTCTCCTCTCCTCTCCTCTCCTCTCCTCTCCTCTCCTCTCCTCTCCTCTCCTCTCCTCTCCTCTCCTCTCCTCTCCTCTCCTCTCCTCTCCTCTCCTCTCCTCTCCTCTCCTCTCCTCTCCTCTCCTCTCCTCTCCTCTCCTCTCCTCTCCTCTCCTCTCCTCTCCTCTCCTCTCCTCTCCTCTCCTCTCCTCTCCTCTCCTCTCCTCTCCTCTCCTCTCCTCTCCTCTCCTCTCCTCTCCTCTCCTCCTCTCCTCTCCTCTCCTCTCCTCTCCTCTCCTCTCCTCTCCTCTCCTCTCCTCTCCTCTCCTCTCCTCTCCTCTCCTCTCCTCTCCTCTCCTCTCCTCTCCTCTCCTCTCCTCTCTCACTCAGCCTTTCCTGACTGCTGACTACTTACAAAAGAGATGCTCCAGTCCCCCAAAAATCTTTGTCACCCTCCTCTGGACCAGCAGCTCTGTGTCTCTCTGGTCCTGAGGAGCCCAGAACTGGACACAGCACTCCTGATGTTCCTCACCAGGGCTCAGTAGAGGGGCAGGATCTCCCCCCTTGTCCTGCTGGCAATGCTCTTCCTGATGCACCCCAGGGCACCATTGGCCTTTTTGGCCACCAGGACACACTGCCGGCTCATGGGCAGCTTGTGTCCACCAGGAACCCCAGGTCCTTCTCCTCAGAGCTGCTTCCCAGCAGATCAGCCTGTGCTGGTGCCTGGGGTTATTCCTCCCCAAGTGCAGGAGCCTGCATTTGCCTTTGCTGAATTTCAGACCGTTCCTCTCTGCCCACCTCTCCACCCTGTCGAGCCCTTCTGAAGGGCTGCACAGCCCTCTGGGGTATTGGCCACTGCTCCTAGCTCTGTGTCATCAGGGAACTTGCTGAGGAGGCATCTGCCCCTGCATCCAAGTCACTGGTGGAGAAGTGAAACAATACCAGGCTCACTACTGAATCTGGGGGGTTACCTCTAGTGACAAGCCTCTAACAAGAGCCTTAGTCAACACTCTAGGATTGGTTGTTCAGCCAGTTTTTGTTAGAGCTAACTATGATTAACAATGAAATGGTATAGTATATATGCAGTATAATATATATATATATATATATATAAACTTCATAATCTTAATCTTAAAATTTGAAGATGACCAGTAAAAAATATTTCTTCACATAATTCTGTTGAAGACAAAAAGACAAAACAACAGAGAAATTAAATCTAAGCACCATTTGGCACTATTTAGAAGTGGATATATGAGAAGAGGCTTCCTACTCGGGTTTCTAACTCAGCTGAACACAGCCGAGTAACTTCAGGAGGAAACAGGGAGCTAATACTTTTTCAGAATTGGAGCTTTGCCACAGCCCTCCGTTTAACTGGCGGATGCGTTAAGTGGGATTTTCCACAAATACTGCAAGCAAGTAACATGGCAGCAGTTTTAGCACAGTTGTTTTCTAAATGTAGGAAATCGGGTGTTAAAGGAAGTGAATGGGATGTCAGTCTTTGATGATGCTTCATATGAGAACTGAATCAGAATAAATTTCCTCTTTCAGAGAAACTGAAGGGAAGCATTTCATGCTGAGGAGAAATGGGCAGTAGCTCCATGTGACAAGATCATAGATAAGACCACACTTCTCTAATGTAATAAGACTGAAGCTTTACAGAGAACTCATGAGTAGTTGAGCTGAAAAAACCAAAACCCACCACCACAACAAAAAGCAAGCAAATACAAAAAAAAAATCTGGAAAAAAAAAAAAAGTATCTATTAAAAAATAAAAATAAAATGAGTAGCATTAGAAACAACAGTGAGGAAGATTCAATTAAAATAAGAGAAGAAATGAGCCAATTACCTTTTCTATGAACTCCAGTATTCAAGTTTTCTATAAAACCCATCCAACTCATGCAAATATGTTGTGCCAAAAGCATTTGAGACAAAGAATAAATAAATAAATACCATATGGAGGTCCAGTTGGTCACCATGCCAGAATTAACCTTTGAAATGGGCATGGTTCTAAACATGGGAAATGGAGAAGGAGGGGTGGCAGAGGGGATGGGGGAGGGGGATGGGAAGAGAGAAAAAAAAAGAAAAGATCTTTTGTTCCCTCTACAGAAGAGAGAAGGCTTGTTGCTCCAGACAGTTTCTGAGAGAGTTTGCTGTTACAGAACGCTTTGCTACCACAACAATGTTGTGTCATTGCTAGGTTCCTCCTCTTTGTCATATTCAGTCTGGGACCTGACACCAGCAAAGGATTTTTCTGAAACACATTCAACTGGTTAGCATTGCATCCACCCACTCACATGCAAGAAGCCCCAAAGTATCATCAATCACAGATAATTTTCTGAAAAACATTAATTTCTTGACTCTCTCAGGAACCACGACAAAATCCCACTGCTTTAGCAATGATTTAGTCAATGGAACTCTGGCTTTTTTATGATCATTTTTCTCTTTTTTTCTCCACAGTCTGAAAACACAAAAACATTCCAATGCTTTCTTATCTGAAATAGAGTGGAAGTGAAGTCTTTCACAGTTTTGTATACAGGTGTCACATTTAGGCATCCCTCTTCTTTTGTCAGAGCTAGGTAACTAAATGTAACCCATCACTTCTTTTTAGGACCTGATGTTAGAAACTTTGTGTGTGACAGAAAGGTGGATGTGCTTTTCCTCTTGTCACAATAGGATTTTGACTGATCTGCTCAACACCATGGTTGCAGCTCTTGAATTAGACCATTGAAATCACAAATATTTCTGGTAGCATTGATAGTTATGCTTCCATATTAGTAGGCTTTATGAAAGAATGGCAGTCTATGCAAGGATACCCAGTTGCTGATCATGTTATGGATATAATGGGAAGCCTAACTCCACACATAGTGTGATAAATGTAATGGATAACTCTTGTCAAGCTATGTGTTCCGAGATGGGAGAAACTGAAATGCAGGAAATTGCATTTCCTATTTATAGGCCAAAATGAGAACTTGAGGCAATAAAAAAAGAAAACCTCACCTCATGGTTCAATGGAAGTCCTAAGTCAGGCAGTTATAATCACTGAAGACTGTAGGTTATGAATACACATATATGTTTATATATATATATAAGAAGGGTAAATTTATTCTATTTTGTTCTGCTGAGTATGAGTCTATGAGAGAAAAAACTCTCCTGTTGTGATGAATATATGTGTGTAGGCTAGCATCAGCTGAGCAAAGACATAAGAGGTGTGTGGAGAGGAGCAAGTGGGACTGAAAGAGACAACTGAGGAAAGAGCATCTGGGGATCCTCAAACAACCAAATAATTTCAAGGGATATAACTTCACAGCATGTATTAAAATTAAATCAAGCAAACGAGTTGACTGTTGAAGAGGGAAGCTTTAATGCTCATAAAATACAATGAACTCATTTAAATTGTCAGGGGATATGTAAGTGGACTGACTTCAAACCAAACAACCGTTTGTCTCTTGTTTGGCAATTATTAAGTTTTAGTATTATTAATGTTTGCTAAATCTTAGGGTGGGAAAAGCCAACATCTGCCTCCGTAGCTGTGTTCATTGAAGTTGGTTCAGGAAGAGAAAGTTACTGGGATCTATTGTTATATTCTAATAGTCTGTTAAATTCTTAGTAATACAAGTCTGTTTAGGCATAAAATTAAGCAACTCTTAATTAAGGGACTCAGCTCCAAAGGAGCACCTAGATTCTTGGAAGCTCTCACTCATTTTCCCTAGACCAAATTTTGAACTTTCTCAATTCTGAGGATGCTTTTCTACTGTGAATTCAAGTTAATCTGAAACATAATGAAAACCAGGTTGCATCGCATCAAATTTGGGTCAGGTGTTTGCTAAAACTATGTATTTTGCTCAGCTTTACAGAAAAGGACTTGGTTATCCTAAGGGATGACAAGCTGAAACATGAAACAACAACATACCTTTACTGCAAAGAAAGCTGATGATATTCTGGGCTGTGGTAGACAGACTTCTTCCAGGAGGTCAAGGGAAGTCATCCTTTCCCTCTCCTCAGGGCTGCTGAGGCCACACCTGGAGCATGGTGGCCACTTCTAGGCTCCTTAATACGAGAGTCATGGGCATGGAGAGAGTCCAGCAAAGGGCCATGAAGGGTGTGGAGCATCTCTCCTGTAAGGGAAGGCAGAAAGACCTGGCAGTGTTCAGCCTGAAGGCAAGCAGGCTCAGAGGGATATCATCCTCATAAAGAAGATGCAGACAGGGTGTTTCCAGTGTTATCCAGAGGCAGAACCAGAGGTAGTAGGTGTGACCTCAAACACAGGAGGTTCTGTCCAAACATCAGGAAAAAAATGTTTTACTGATCCCTGATACAGGTGGCCTGGACAAGCTACGGAATCTCCATCCCTGGGATATTCAAAAGCTGTCAGGATATGGTCCTGGGTAACCAGCTTTGGGTAGCTGCAGGGGAGACTGTACCAGGTTACCTTTAGACACCCTTTCCAACCTCATTCAGTCTGTAATTCTGATACATGGGAGAGATTCCTGGAAGGAATTATTTCTTGCACAGTTGAAAATATATTTCAACTGCCTCCAAATCCTTTAGTATCTTTATAAGAAGGATCAGTTACTCTAGGACTGATATTCTCTTTTTGGTGGACTTTTTAATACTAGGTAATTTATTTTGCCTTCTACAATATGAATTTATTCTTAGTTTATAAAGGATTAATAAATGCTTACTAGAGGTGAAAAACAAGTGTAAGCCTTGCAGCAACAAGTGATATCAAAACTTATAAGCATGTCAAGACGAGGTGTAATGCACAGTTTTTAATAGTGGTTAACAACCTATTGGCTGGTTTTTAAAACTATTGCTTATTTATTACAACTTCTATTAATCATTTAATTTTACTAACCATTTAATAACTTTCCATTTTCTGTTTTCAAACTGAAATTTGATATAAAATCTTACCTCCCATGAAAATAAAGGAACCAAGGTAAATGCAGAATATGAGAGTCTGGCTAATGTATGAAAATATTGAGTTTTAATTATTCTTTGTGTCTCAATCTTGCTATACCAAGATATGTAGGCCTGATTAATTTTGACTCACACAAATATTTATTAGGTATACTAGCACATTTCAGTCTTTGAATTTATAAAATTTGAATTGCCCCCAAAGATTTTTCAAGAACCCAGTTTTAGAAGGGAATTAATGAATTCTCCCCAACAATAAAAGCTTGGTTTAGAATCTAGGGTGTGGTCCTTTTCTTTTAATGCTAAGACAGATATTTCTTGAGGTTAGGCAAAAAAAGCCTTTGCTATTTAATCAAATATGTTTGATTGCTCTTTCAAGAGGAGATTTTTATAAGCACGCTAAGGGCCCAAACTGATGCTGGGCCTGATTTAATGGGAAGCTGCTGTCCAGTCCTTTTGTTAACTTTATAAAAACATTTGTTAAGAAGGACATCTAGTGGGTCATCTGGTTCAGCAGCCACAGTTTAGTTACTTGTGTTGAATTCCGACTGGGTTGAAGGGTGCAAGGTTTGAAGGACAAAAGGCACAGAGATGAGACTGAGCTGCTTGCCCAGAATATCTCTTCTCCCTTTTCAGCTCTGCTGTTGCAGCACAAGGGTTTGCCTGCAAACACGTTCTCCATCCTGAAGCTCTTTGTTCAGAGTGTTTTGGAAGACATTGATTCAGTCTCAGAAGCAGAGATGTAGATTCAGCAATAGTTTGCTTTCCATTTGATGTTATTAAGGTAGCAATAGTACATAGTGAAAAATCTTTAACTCATTCTCCTTCCCCACTAAAATAAACAGAATTATAGGAGTATCTTCAGTTGGCCAAACTAAGGCCTAGATGAATATTTGGAGAAGGAGAAGGTCATTGTGCCATTGTCAAGAATTGCTCTCCCACCATGAGAGTTTGACTGTGTGAGGTTGTCATCCTGTGTCCTGGCTGCTCTGCTGTATTCTGGGACGCAGGAAAAGTTTATTCCTCCCTGAGGGTCTCCCACTGGCTCCCTTTTAGTGCTTGATTTTCAGGCCGTGTAGGAAGGAGACCTTTTCCATGTGGATGAAGTGCACCATGGACTGTTTGTAATGATATATGTGGAAGAGTCCTCTCCTTTGCAGCTCCTACTGCTCTTAGTGGTGGCTTCATGTCTTTCTCTGCCAACAGGTTGCTAGAATCCTTATCAGGCTTTGTAGGCATGTGGGGTATTTCTTTCCTACTTCTTACCACTCATGTAGAAGATGAGTGTGCACTCCACAGCCAGTGAGCTGTTCTGCAACTGCAGGCTCACATAAATAGCCCTATATCATGTTTCCTTTGACAGTAAATTCTGCAGTATATAAGCATGTTACTCAGCAGTCATAGCTCGTAGAAGCCTCTCATTGGTTCACAGTGTCCAGATGTGGCTGCCATGAATATAAACCCAAGCTTTGCTTTTTTCCCCACAGCACTGTGATGAGTTTAAAAGAGTCTTCTTTCAATGGTTGGTATAAAGCATCCTTCTGGGACAAAGAAATTTCTGTATACCAAATTAGAAGGTCTGATGGTGTTGGTGAATTTTTGTAACAGCAGCAAAAGCAGCAATTGATAGGTAGAAATTCCCCCCACAACCACCATTATTTGTCATGGTTTAATTCCAGATGAGGACTAAGCCCCAGAAGGGCACCTGCTCACTTCCCTCCCCTTGGTTGTATGGGAGCAAGAATTGGAAGAATAAGAGTGAGTAAACTCTTGGGTTGAGATACAGACAATTTAATAAATAAAACAAAAGCCACTAGCACAAGCAAAGCAAAGCAAGGAATTTATTCACCGCTTCCTATGGTCAAGTAGATGTTCAGCCACCTTAGGAAAGCAGGCCTCTAGCATAAGCAATAGGTACTTGCGAAGACAAAAGTTGTCACTCTGAACATCCCTTGGCTCCTTCTCCTGCCCCCTGGTCTATGTGCTGAGCATGATGCCATATGATACAGAATATTACTTTGGTCAGTCAGGGTCACCTGTCCCAGCTGTGTCCCCTCCCAGCTCCTTGGGAGTTACTCACTGTTGTGGCTGTGTGAGAAGAAAGGCCCTTGGCTCTCTGTAAGCACTGCTCAGCAGTAACAAAAACATTCCTGTGTTATCAACATGTCTTCCAGCACAAATTCAAAACACAGTCCCATACCAGCCACAATGAATAAAAATTAACTCTGTCCTAGCCAAAACCAGCGCACAATTTTAGTTTGAGATCCTGGACTTAGAAAAATGTCTGGACTCTTCCACTTTCCTTTTCACTATAATTTCCAGCCACTTAAGATTCCAAGTCCACTAGTTTGCCAAGTCAAGACGGAAGACTAATGTTGCTTTCATTAATAGTGCTTCCAAGATCATTCTTACTGATGAGAATATCCATGTAACTGACAGCTCTAATGCATGATACTTTTAATCCAATACTAGTCTGTGACCAGAAGGGAGTTATGGAATAATTTCCCCGTGATGTACTTATCCCTCTGTAAACCTCAATTTGCAAAGAAATCTTGAAGTGTGGAATACTCTTCATGGGCTTTATTTGAGCTAAACTTTGCAGGATTGGTTCTCTATAGCTTATTGGTTCTCTATAGCTTAATACTGCCTGCAGGGTCAAAGAGAGACACAATTAAGTAACTTGATGAAAAATGGTGGTGAAGAGAGGTGGCTTCCTGAAAAGGGTGACTCTGACAGTTCAACAGAAAAACAAAACCCCACTGCTTAACTGCTCTTAACTCTGAACTAGGTTATGGTTCAGCTGTTTTGGCCTTAGCATCAGTCTACATGGAGCTCCCTGTCAGTTGCCACGTCACATCTCATTCACTTCTGTATTGTGTCATTGCTCTCATGGAGAGAACAGGCAACTATGAGAATTTCCTTTGCTGTTACCTGATATACCATTATTCACCTCTTATCATTTTAGCAAAGTAGTTACACTGCTGTCAGAGGTAATGGAGAGCATGCCACTAAGAAAATTGGCTGTAATTTATTTATCAATTGCTTCTGCGTACCACAAAAAGGGACCATCTACTTTACGGCTGGGTCTAAGGTATCTGAGAGCCCTTGAAGTTCATGGTTTTCCGGTATTCTAAGTTCTACTTATGGCTTTTCCTGTATATGACACACAACACCACCACTGTGGTCTTCAAGGCTGATTTCTTCTTTGCTTTCTTTAGTCACAAATCATTCTGAGGCGTCCCTTAAGTGCATTTGTATTGTTAAGTGCACAGGCCTGATTTGGTGTTAATTCAATTTGAGTGCCCTTAATATCTTGCGGGATTGAGGCAATGCATGAGAGCTGTACCTTGTAAAAACAGGTTCCAGGTCTGCCTGAGAGCAAAGCACCTTTCCCACAGCAATTTACCAAAGTTGCTGATAAAATTTTCATAAGGAAACCTTTTTAGTCTGACCCTATTGTGTTGTTCTACCATTAAGAGTTGGGGAACTGAGACTGTATTCTGGTGACAGTTTATCACTATCTCCATTATTTTAGTGTATAGACAGCCTACTGATGGGTCACAGCCTGCATCCTGTCCTCTTACAGTGTGGAAATGGCTTTCAGAGCTGGAGCCCAGAGGCCCAAGTATGCCAGCTGCTGCAGTCGTATGTCAACACAACTGAAGTGAACTCTAGATAAACCAGTCACCCCTAACCTTCAAATGATGGGAGATGGGACCCTTTTAGTGCATTTAGGGCCAAGCAAAAAGAAGAAAAACCAAAAATAGGAATAGTTAGCCCTAAGGAGTGTGTGGAAGAAACAATACCACATTTTCATTGAGGAACTTACTAATGATCAAGATGTTAAGCCAGTTTTTCGAGATGAAAAGCCAGTTTTAAAGTACTTAGGGAAAGCAAAGGCTATGTTCTTACATGAGACATAATTCTGCTCTCAAATAAGTTATTGTAAATCCTAAAGAACATTAACTGAAAAAGTTTATCTTATAAGGTGAGCTCCTGTCCAGTACCAAGAAAAGTACCCATTTGCCTGGCAGATTGCCTCTCTACACTACTTTCTCCCCCCATACTCTGGAGAGCAGGAAGCTGCAGCAAAAGAGTCTGAATGAAGGGTTCAGCTGCTGCATATGTGATATTCCAGAACGTCTATGTTCTTTAATGCTGTATGAGCACATTTTTTCAGCTATTATAGAAAGCATAACGAAAGTTATGATACCTAGTATTTTGAAGGAAAACTGAGAAGAACAAGAAAGTTATGAAACAAGCAAGGAAAATAAGAAGATGAAAGAGAGACAGGATCAAAGAAATGGTAGAATGAGAGGGAGAAGATAAAAGGAGAAGGAATGAGGAAGAAGAGAAAGATAATCATAAAGTTATGCAAGTTGAAGAAAGGAAAAGAGAAAAAATTAAAAGAACAAAGGAAAAGAAAGGAAATGAAAAAGCAAGGATGGGAATGAGGAAGGAAATGAAAGAAGAAAATAAAGGAAATGAGAAAGGAAGGAAGGAAATGAAGAAGGGAGGAAGAAGGGAAGGAGAGAAGGAAAGAAGGAAATTACCTAAGAATTTTACACTGAATTTAACAGAGGCTGAAATGAAAGTTTGGGTGTTAATCCAGTGTGGCATGGCTGTTCAGCACAGGTACTAAAAGATGAGGCTAGATGGCTTGATTACAAGGAGCATCATCTCTAACCTAGTGCACAATGATAAATCTGTTTCACTCTAAATTGCCTTTGGGAATCTTGTCCTCCTTCCCAGCATGATTTACTCTCACTTGCTGCTGGGCAAAAACTTTGATCCTGTGTCCCATGGAAGTCAATGGGAGCACTGCCTTTGACATCAATGAGTGTTGGATCACACCCCAGGTGAAAAACAATAGCTTTGCTTCTAGTCAGACCAAACAGATGAATAAATCAGAGCCTTGTGTTTGTGGAATCAAGACTGGGTTTGTGTGTTTCTTGCAGAGGAATTTTACAGTCCAAGTATGTGTGACCAAGGCAATCTGATTAATTATTGGATAATGCTTGAGACAAGCATAGAGTTACAGATACCAGCTAGATAACTGCGTTATAGAGGAATTTATAATACCTTTAAGCATCAGCTTCTTGATCTTCAGTGGTATTCGAAGAAGAGAGAGAAGATAATGCTTTTTGTGGGCTATTAAGAGAAAGAGACAGCAGTTATACATGTTTCTCTCTTTATCATCCAGTATTATGCTATAACTCTGTGTTCCACTTCCAATTACTTTTGAAGAACTATGGAAGTTTTCAGCAAAAAGAACTGGCTGCATTTAGCATTGAGTACTTGCCCTGCATCAAATTGCAGCACTTGAACTGCACCACTGTGTTAAATATTTGCAAACTACCCTGTCACATGTAAATGAGGCAAAGAGCAGAGTAAGCATCATGATAGGCCTTGTGTCTGTTTCCTGTTCTATTTTGTCTCCCTGCACCACTGAGGTCAGTAGCAAACCTGGTACTGCAGGATGACGTGGAAGTGCTGTACTACCTGAGGAAAGTGCCTGCAAGGCTGATTCAACCTCAGCTTTCTTTGTTCTATGATTTATAAATTTTTGAGTGTGAAGTGAATATAGTTTGACATATCTTTCCTAAATGGTTCCCCCCCTTTTCTTTTTTTTTTCCCTCCAAGCTGAGCTGAACATGGAGTTAGTGATTTCAGAGAGGAGCCCTCCCTCAAGGATGTTCTGGATGAACTCCTGTGGGACATGTTTCCTTGAACTGCAGTGATCAGATATGGCTAGGGAGAGAAAGTAATGAAACTAAAGTGTCAGGTGCTATGCCACAGCACAGTGGGGCAAAAATCATGTGGTCCTTTAAGATGCATAGGTAAATTCCACAACAGCAGCTGTAGCAGCTCACTGGATTAGGAGGCCCTTACTGATGGGTCAGCAGTAGATCAAAAAAGAAACAGAGGGAAGAGTTTCACTGTCTTGTTCTCACACTATAAAGCAATTTTAGCAATGCAGATGGTTATAGTTACTGCAATAGGTCCTGGGATTTCTAATAATTAATGGGTGAAGGTTATTTGTGTTATAAATCGGCCAGGACACCTGCTCCTTTGAAAAGCCTTTATTAGTCAGCTCTTTCAAGGGGGAACGCGAGGGGTCGCCTGCGCCGCCGCTGCTGCTCCTGTCGCCGTGCTCGCTTCTGTCGCCGCTGAGGATCAGGTGTCAGGCGAGTCTGCTGCTCTCGCCGCAGCAGAGTCGGGAGTTCCGGCCTCGCGGGAACTCCCAGGAACTCAACTGGGCTCGGGTGGTCTAGGGGCGTCACTTCTTCCCAGTCTCTTTGTGGTCATGGCGAGGTGGCAGAAGCAGAATTCAGTCCTTAGGTAGCTGAGGGGTCTTCTCGGTGTTGTAGTGTTTCCCTTTTATCTGGATTTTGTGCTGGGTCCCGGCTTTTGGGTCCACTTGCCGGCAACTGCACTTCGATTTGGAGCGATGCACCATGGAAGTCCTTGGATTTTCCTATTAGGCGGGGCCAGCAGTTCGAGGAGCTGGTGGGGAATGGTGACAGTCTAGCCCGACGGAAGGGGAAGGGAACCTGAGGTTTTAGAGGGGGTATACAACTTGGAATAAGGTTTTGAGGGTACAAATTTTGGTACAAACAGCATAACTTTCTTAACAGACAGGTTACAACTGGCATAACATTTTAAACAGCATAACTTTCTTAACAAATGACAGACTGTGTCAAAAATGGGAATTTCTTACATTTCATTCATTTCAGTCTTTCCTCTATTTCTTTGATCGGGCCTTTGCCCGCATCAATTGGCAGTTTTTGATTCATGGGAATATCTTTTATTTAGTTCTTCAGTTTGAGGTTCTAATTAAAGTAAAACTATTCTCTTATAGGGCACTTTCCAGTTAGGTGCTGCTTAAATGTTGCAGCATTTCATGCAATCTAATACTGCTTTATATCAAAACACGTGGGATTCATATGAGTGTGAACTCTTATAAGGGACTGCAGGTTCTCCCCATCATAGATGGGATGGTGTGTATGTTTATTAATAGGACTATGATTAGTTCTCCCAAGAGTCCAGTATGAACCATTGTCTCGATCTCACCTGGTCTTGCCTCTTGGGTTGGGGAAGTGGGACAATAGCTCTTAGAGCATGCTCTTTCGATGTGTTTGCTCAATAGGACTATGTTTAGTCCTCCCAAGAGTCCAGTATGAACCATTGTCTCGATCTCACCTGGTCTTGCCTCTTGGGTTGGGGGAGGTATTTAGCTGGCCTTATGGAGTTCCTTTCAGTGTATTCCCACTTCTTTCTCAGTTTTTGATTAGCCTTTCTGTGGTGTGCCCTATGAGAGATCTGTAATGGTATTATCACAACTTTTTAAAACAGCTTAACACTTCATGATAACTTAGAACAACTTACAGAGAACATTTTTAAATGACAGCTTTTGATAACAACTTGGAAACATTTTGAATAACGGGGTTTTTTTGTTGGGTTTTTTTTTTTGTTTCTAATTGGGCTTTGGTTGTCTTTTGAAGGTTATTTTAAGTGTGTCTGGGTTTTTAATGGTGGTTCATTTGGAGGGAGTCTTTGCTGGGATATCAGAGTCACTGGGAAGTGGCAATGGTCTTTTTACTCGGGATAGTTGTGTATGGTGAAGCCCCTATGTCTGACCTTGGTCAAACTTAGATTTTCAAGAGTGCTAGGGGTAGACATTTTAGCCAATTCATTTCAGTTTTTGTTATTAATTTAGTTAATACATTTTTAAAGGTTTTATTCATTTTCTCAACTCTTCTTGAGCTTTGAGGATGCCAGGGTGTATGTAACTGTCATTTCATTTTTAAGGCTTTAACAGCATCATGCAGGACTTGTGCTACAAAGTGGGGCCCTCTGTCTGAAACGATGTTATTTATCAGTCTATACCGGGGGATGATGTGTTCTAGTAGTATCTTTATTACCACTTGTGCTGTTTCCTTTTTTGTAGGGAAGGCTTCCACCCAATGCGTTAAGTGATCAACTATAACCAAAAGATGCTTATGTCTCTGTACTGGAGACATTTCTGTGAAGTCTGTTTGTATATTTTGAAAGGGTCTTAATGCTATTTGTCTTCTCCCTGGTGTGGGCTTTCTCATTACTTTTTGATTTACTTTTTGACAAATTAGGCATCCTTCAGTAACTTCTCTAGCCAGGTTATAGATTCTAACACATAGGTGTTCTCTTAGAGAATCATCACACAACTCTTGGGTGCCCCAGTGAGTTAAGTTGTGTATTTCTGCCAGAATTTTTCGAGTTATTGCCTTATTTAGGAGATTCTTTCCATCTGGGAAAGCCATTCCCCTTGCTTCCTTTGGTGTAAACTTAACTTTTTATTTTTTTGTAGTTCATTTTTATCATACATTGGTTTATTAATTTTGTCAGCTGGTATACCATTCAAGGTAAGAATTTTTATTGGTTTTCCCAGCTTTTGAGCTGCTAGTTTGGCTGCTTGATCAGCTACTTGGTTGCCTCTTCCTTCAAATGTGTCTCCTTTTTCATATCCTTTGACATGTACAATTGCTATTCCTTGGGGCTTCATAAGAGATTCTAATACTAATTTAATTAATTCTTTATGTATCAGGTCTTTTCCTTTTGAATTTAGGTAGCTTCTTTCTTCCCAGATCTTTATAAATGTGTGTACTATTTTAAATACATATCGCGAGTTTGTGTAGATTGCACTTCGGTCTTGTTCTAATAAATCTAATTCCCTTTTGAGGGCATAGACTTCACAACACTGGGTAGACCAGTTTGGGGGTAGCTTTTTTTTTTTGTAACTTTTAAATTGTCTCTTTTTCTACCTTCGACTATTGCATAGCCTGATATCTTTTTTCTTTCAGTCAGCCTAGATGATCTATCAATAAATAGCACCCTCCCATATGGAAGAGGTATATCTTTAAGATCCTCTCTTGCTTTTGTTTGTAAATCTATGATTTCTATGCAATTGTGCTCTAAGTTTGGTGTGGGTTCCCCTGAGAGGGACTGGGCAGGATTTAGACTTTTTGATGTAGTTAGCTCTAAATTACTGGTGCCAGTTAAAATCACTTCATATTTTAAAATTCTAGAGTCAGTCAGCCATTGTTGAGCTTTTTGGCTCAACACTGTCATGAGATCATGGGGTGTGTGTGCAATGATTTTCCCTTGCAGTGTTAGCTTTTGTGCTTCCTCTACAAGAACAGCTGTGGCTGCTACAGCCTGGAGGCAAGCTGGCCACCCTCTTGCAACTGGATCCAGAAGTTTGGAAAGATATGTGACAGGCTTTTTGTGTCCTCTCCATTCTTGGGTTAATACTCCATAAGCTATTCCCCCTTTGGAGTTAATGAATAGGTTAAACTTTTTCTTACGGTCTGGGAGACTCAGGACAGGGGCTGAAGACAATTTTGTCTTTAGGTTTTTCAACTGTTCTTCATCTCTATCTGTCCATTTCACAGGTTCAGGTAGGACTAATTTATCATATAGAAATTTAACACTTTGGGAATATTTTTTTTTCCACAGCTTGCAATAACCAAATAGTCTTAATAATTTTTTTGTATCTTTCTTTGTGGTTGGAGCTGGGACTGAGAGCATACCTGAGATTTTCCCAGGGCTTAATTTCTTACACCCTTCCCCAATGAGGTGTCCGAAGCAGGTGACCCACGATTCTACAAACTGCAGTCTGTTCTTTGACACTTTGAGGCCTTTTTCCTCTAGAAAATTCAGTAGATTAATACTGGTTTCCTTCACTTCATCCCGCTCTTTTTCTGACATTAGGAGGTCATTTACATACTGCAGGATTTGCACACTGTTTTTAGGGATAAACTGTCTCAGTAACTCCTCTAGGGCTTGCCCGAAGAGGTTTGGCTTTCAGTGGACCCCCGAGGAAGACGAGTCCATCTCAGTTGCTGCCCTCTCTTACTTTCAGGGCACTCCCACTCAAAAGCAAACCAATCTCGGACCCTTTCTGCCAAAGGACAGGCCCAAAAAGCATCCCTTAGATCTACTACAGTAAACCAGGACTGCTCTCCAGGAATCCTGCTCAGGAGCGGGTAGGGGTTTTGTACCACCGGGTGCCTGGTAATAGTCTTTTTGTTCACTTCTTTTAGGTTTTGCACTACTTTAAACTTATTTTCTGCCTTTTTTACAGCCAGAATAGGAGTGTTGTGGGGTGACATACAAGGTTCTAATATTCCTTCTGTGAGTAGATGGGTTATAATTGGGGTTAGTCTTTTTTTCCTTTCTAGAGAAATAGGATATTGCCTGACCCTTATAGGAGGTGTCTTTTCTTGCATTTTGATTTCTATAGGTGGGATATCTAAATATTCATATTTTCCCTCCTCAGCCCAGACCTCTGGCCTGACTTCCCCCAAGTCTCTAACCGTCAGCTTCATCATTTGTACCACTATTCTTCCTTCTCTAGGAAGAATCCTTACTCCTAACTGAACTTGCAGGACCCTTCCCAGCAGGTTACTGTCTACTTTGGGTAGATATATTGAATTAGTGACACATCTTTTGGAATTTCCTTTAATTTCTACATTTTTTTATAACTGAAGCCCTGAAAAGCTCCCCTTCTGCTCTTAGGACTTCACATGTCTTTCTTCTAATCGCAATTCCAACTGGAAGTCGGTTAATACATGATTTATCTGCACCAGTATCCACTAAAAACTCAAACTCTTCATGTTGGGGACCTACTTCAAAATTTATTATGGGCTCTTCTTGATGTTTCATGGGGTCCCCTAACGCATAGAGCCCATGACATCCCCAATCCTCCTTGACCTCCTCCCTCAATAATTTTTTTAATGCCTCCTGCTCTCTCATGACAGTCTCATCAAATGACATTTTTTTGCAATGTTTTTTAAAGTGTCCTATTCCTCCACAATAATACCAGGCTCGGGTCTCTCCTGGTCTCTGAAGAGTACCCCAAGGTGGTGGGTTCCTTCCTCTTACCTTTCCTGGTAAAGATTTTGTGTTTCCTTCATTCTTAGTATTCTTTCTGAGATCCTTTACACTTTCCCTGGCCACGGCTACCATAATCCTGGTTTTTGCCTTTGTTTTTTCTTCTTTTCTCCTAAGGTATACTCTTAGGGCTTCCCTTAATAATTCATTTATTTCTCGGTCTTGCCAGTCCTCCATCTTTTCAAGTTTTCTTCTGATATCTGGCCAGGATTTTGTGACAAACTGCAATTTTAATAATATTTGTCCTTCTGGGCTATCTGGATCCAAATTAGAATATTGCTGGAAATTCCGTCTGAGCCTGCTCAGCCAGGCTGCTGGGGTTTCATCTTTCTCTTGGGTCCTGTCAAAAGCTAATTTGGTGTTGCTACTCCGGGGAACTGATTCTTTAATACCTCTTATCATTAGGTTTCTATAATCTTCCATATTTCTCCTCCCTTCTCCTCTGTTTGGGTCCCACCCTGGGTCAGCTATTGGCAACTTCTGGTCACCGGGGGGGCCCATTCGGTTTTCTCTTTCCCAGATGTGCATTCCTGCTGCCCTAACCAGCCGAACCTCGTCTGGATTGAAGAGTATATTTAAGATGGAGTTTAGTTCTCTCCATGTAGAAATATTTGGGCCCAAAAACTGGTCAATTTGGTTGGCAATTCTCACTGGGTTTTTAACTAGATTCCCCAGCTCTTTCTTAAAACTTCTGACTTCTGACGCTGTTAAGGGTGTATTGACAAATCCTATTTCTCCAACTGCCCCACCCAATGGGACCTCCTTTAGGGGAAAGAGTTTGGTTTTTGACCTGGTGTTACTGTAAGGTTTTTCTGGGTTTTTTATCCCTGACAGGATGCATTGTTAGGTGCCAGACCTAGCTCCCAGCTGTGAGGGGGTGCAGGGATTGTAGATGGTGAAGGAGAGGAGACTAGACCAGTGTTAGGGAATGGCAGAGGGTAAGAGGGGTTATAAATTGGAGGAGGGTAAGCTGGGGAAGGAACAGGGATTACAGTTTGGGAAGGTATGATTTTCAGGTGAGGTTGAAGGATTACTTCGGGATAAACTGTAGGAGGAGGCAAATGTTCTAAGGGGTCCCAATTATGGCTAGCTTCTTTTTGGTTCTTCTGCTTTTCATTCTTTTGTTTCCCTTGCTGTAACTTACATATTTTTGTTGTTTTATTTTTGACTACTTGTTTTTGCCAACAGATAGCATAGAGTATCTGTTCAATACTTGAATCTCCTCGAGATTTCAAGTATTGAGTTAATTGTGAACACATCCAGGGGTCTCTAGTTCCACACCATGGCCATTTTGCAGGTAAATTTAGGTTAGGCCAAGCCTCTATGCAATAATGGATCATCTTGATTCTGTCTAAGCTTTTAGTGGCCTCATCAACCTCCCATAGTTCTAACATTTGTCCTAGTGGACTGTCTGGTGGAATATTTCTTATCTTTTTCTCTCTTTTCTCCTCAGCCGGCTCCACTCTACTTATGTATGCCCCCATTTTCACTGGGTCTCAAATAAAAACTACGTTGTTCCTACTCTGACAGAAACTTTACTTCAGGGCAACACAAAGCAAAATTATCTGACCTTGTTTTAACTAAACTTCTTTAAGGTGCCCCTACACACACACAAGTTTAAAGGCGGGCAACCCAAATTTTAACTCTCACTCACTCTTTGAACACTTGTAAGTAGCCCCAGGGACCCTCTCTTAGGGTTTGGGCACTACCCCTGCCAGTGCTCGGAATGCCCCACAGGTAGCCTGGTGACCCGCTTTTAGGGCCTCAGCCACTACCCCTTGGCCAGCACTCCTTTTCTCTCCTGTACATCAGGCAAATCCCCGTAAGTGGCCGGTCAACCAGGGCCCAGGGTTCCAGCCACCACCTACTGCCAGGATTTGGACATACAGCGTGCGATGTACTCACTCACCCTACCTAAAAGTCCCTCACACTCTGGGACTCCCCTAACTCTTACTCCTCTGCACCCGGACAGCGTACCTCTTCCCTGAGTACCCCCGACCAATGCAGACTCTTTTATCCCAGCACCCTGACAGCTACCCCAGCCAGTCTCCAAAGCACCCCGAAAGCAGCCTGGGCAACCCGCCCGTAGGGTTCCAGCCGCTACCCCAGCCAGCGCTAGTCTCCTGTGACACTTCGGGCTATAACCTCAGCCAGTGTGGTGCGTGCCTCACACTGCTCGAGCCCTTTTGCACGCTTGAAATTGGCCCAAGCCTTTTCTGCCACCCACTTCTTTGACGTGCCACTCACTCTCTCCTCCACACGTCCGGAGGGGGCCCCTATGCCCCTGGAGACGCCTCAGTCTCTCTCAGTTTACTCGCTTCCTGCATTTCCTGGCCGGCCCCCTTGCGGGGGCGTGGAAACGCAGTACTCAGCAGTCCAAACTCGCTTGGGGGGTCTGAGCTGCCGGCCCCCCTCTCATTCACTCCACACTCGCCACTCCCGCCACCGGTTGTTCTTACCGATGCTCCTCAGTGGCGTCCCACGAGGCTGGCAAGAGTTGTCCTCTGGTCCGGGATGTCCAGCTGTCCAGGAGGTCGGAGGTTGGGCTGCGCCTTCCCGTCCAGGTCCTCTTCTGGGCGTGGCTTAGATCCCAGACGAGTCCCCAAATTGTTATAAACGGGCCAGGAGACCTGCTCCTTTGAAAAGCCTTTATTAGTCAGCTCTTTCAAGGGGGAACGCGAGGGGTCGCCTGCGCCGTCGCCGCTCCTGTCGCCGTCTTCGCTCTTGTCACTGCTGAGGATCAGGTGTCAGGCGAGTCTGCTGCTCTCGCCGCAGCAGAGTCGGGAGTTCCGGCCTCGCGGGAATCCCCAGGAACTCAACTGGGCTCGGGTGGTCTAGGGGCATCACTTCTTCCCAGTCTCTTTGTGGTCATGGTGAGGTGGCAGAAGCAGAATTCGGTCCTTAGGTAGCTGAGGGTCTTCTCGGTGTTGTAGTGTTTCCCTTTTATCTGGATTTTGTGCTGGGTCGCGGCTTTTGGGTCCGTTTGCCGGCAACTGCACTTTGGTGCACCATGGAAGTCCTTGGATTTTCCTATTAGGCGGGGCCAGCAGTTTGAGGAGCCGGCGGGGAATGGTGACGGTCTAGCCCGACGGAAGGGGAAGGGAACCCGAGGTTTTAGAGGGGGTATACAACTTGGAATAAGGTTTTGAGGGTACAAATTTTGGTACAAACAGCATAACTTTCTTAACAGACAGGGTACAACTGGCATAACATTTTAAACAGCATAACTTTCTTAACAAATGACAGACTGTGTCAAAAATGGGAATTTCTTACATTTCATTCATTTCAATTTGCAGTGAATTTTAGGGGTGGAAAGTCTGTGTTGGCAAGACTTGTTCTACCCTTCAAATAAGAGAGAGAGAAGTCTATGTGAGAGATGGGACACAGCACCATTCTCTGGAGACTTCCAGCTTTGCTTTGCCTTCATCTAAGGATAAATAAATGCCTCTGTGTATGGTGTTTTTAGAGAAAGCTCCAATTCAATCAGGCAAATAGTCTTTGACTTCCTAATCTAGTGAGAAATGCAAATGCTCTTCTCTTTCCCTTCCTCTTCATTAGTTTATGTACATCATCTCCTATCATGTTTACCCATGAAGAAGTGGTTTCAGTAGGACTGCTATCTTTGTAGCTTTCTCTATAAACATTTCAAGCCACATTGTATAACTTAGATGGAAGCAAATAAGCATTCAAATGAAACAGAAAACCTCAGGAGATCTTGCTGCCAGGACATAAGTTGTGTAGTCAGGAGAAAAATAGCCAAAATAAGAAGCTATGGGCCATGCCTCATGTTAACAGAGACACAGGGGTTTCCCCTGACTATTTTGAAAAAAAGCCTCAGCCAAGATCTCTCCACATGGCTTCAAGTAAGAATGCATCTTATTGTTCAAGATGCTAAAAAAAAAAGAGTGATTTACACTCTTCTAAATTTACTATGCACCTCTACAGTTAATCATACATAATCCACAACAATGGCACCCTTATTGTGCACCACGTTGGAAGTACCTGTGTATCATATATTCAAATTAAATTGTGTGCTTGAGGGAGCTCGTGATCCCCAGCATACTTCTGTGGCAGCATGGTTTGCAGGCTGTTTATGCTACTTGTGAACAATCTATTGTGTATGTGATGGCAAGCTTGAATCTCTGCCTGGGATTATCTGAAAACTCTGGAACTTGCCAGCAGGAAAATTTACACCTAAACAATTATATTGTTGAAACTCTGACAAATCCACCCCAGTATATGACTTTGAAAATAGGGCTAGGTGTATGCAACTGAATATATTATACACTGTAACACAGCCTCCTGGGGGCTGCATTATAGAGTCTGTTTACTTTGACTGACACATTTCATTTTTCTTTTCTTCCAGACATTATTGCTGCAAATGATATCTCTCCTCAATATGGATTTTCTCCTCAAAAAACTGATACTTGGATAAACATCTTCTGAACAAGTTTTTCTATTATTACGTTGATGATTTGTGGAAGCAATCCAGCAATAATGCAATACCCACCTAGTGCAATGTAAAAAGCAGCAAGCAGACCTGCATTATACTGGTTTATCAGACTACACAGAGGTGGGATTTCCAGAACTCTTTTCTCCAATGGAAAGTAGTTAAAAAAAATTCCAAAGCAAAAAGAGAGCATATATTCTTTTTTCTACCCATCACTTTTCTATAAACAGAACTCTACATACCCCAAAATAAACTGGTGACTTCTTGCCAAGGGTGAAATAAATTTAATTCAAGCACAGAATAACATTCATTTTACTTAAGCGGGCAGAGATGTTATTGCAAACTAAAGCTACTCAGAAAAAGGAAAATTTGTTCTTAAAGTCAATCAGAGTTTTTCCAGATAAAATCAGCACTGGGTCATGCAGAGTGGCAGCAATTTTTTCTTCATGCTGTATTCCTACCAGAAACCAGAAATTCACAAAAATTTTCTAGTTTCTTCAGAAATTTCAATATCTCTGATGCTAAGTGCCAGAATAGGTGGCAGTAGCTGTGACCATGTTATGCACAAGTACATTAGCCTGAAGAGTGGTACTGTTTTTTTCTTGTACTTCCAGAGAAAAAGTAGAAGAGCAGAATTTCTTTTTGAGATTGTTCTCTGATTGACAAATAATTCATCCTTCATCTCACTCAGGAAGGACCAAAGAACACCTTTTAGATAAAGGGATGGCTGAGAGATGGCATTTTTATCAATGTGGGCTTGAGTTGTAAAACACAAAGTATACCTTTTAAGTATAATTCTATGAACAGAAAAAGTATATTTTGGTTTGATGCATGAATCTTTTATCTACCTTACTCCTGCCATTTGTATTTCCTGCCATTTGGGAATATCCCAAATGGTCTCTGCTTCTCTTTGTTGTTTTATAATTCCTTTTGTACAGCAGCCAATGCTAACATTTCTTTCTGAGTGCAAAAGTTGCTTATGGTTTTGATGTACGTGCAATGTACAGTCCTTGCCAAGTGCTTGGGGTGGACAACGTGCTTTCTGAGTTCATTAAGAAGAAAATTTGACCTTGTTCACCTTGAGGAGAGATAATTTCTGTGTTGAGTTCTTGCAGGACGTGAGAAATGTAGAAAAGCTGCTGAAGCAAAGGGCCAATGAACTCCAACAATAAACTTAATTCTCTAGTGCCTTTACAACGACCAGTAACAGCCCTTGCTGTGCAGCACATGGGGGAAAAAATGCTGCACAGTGGTGTGGGCTCCACCTAGACACTGAAAAACCTGCTGTGATTTTTTTCAAAAGATACTCAGAATGGATCTCAGAGAAGCCTCAGTGCCACCAGCTTCCTATGCTCTGGTGTAGCTCTTGCTCTGTTATGGAAATAGAGATGACTTGGACTATTTTATTTTTCCCTTGTCTTACCATTCTAGTTCACTGTGTGCAGGCTCTCTCTGGCTGAATATCAGCAGTGTCCTCTGATCGGAGACAATGTAGCTACAGGGCTCGGGACACTGCTCCCTGGAATAAGTGATGTTCCCAGTCTTGCATGGTTACAGCCCCATGGAATTTTTCCCATCATTGGGAAATCCCAAGAAATTAATTTAGGGCAACACTGGTACAAATGAAGCACATACAAAAGCTCATATTTCTTTATTTCACTGAATTTAAGCTGTTTATTTATGTCTTATAATGTAAATGGGACTAGAAGTTTAGGCAATAAATAGGATCTCATAAATAAAAATGTATAATAAGCATGTTATGCAGTCACCCAGTATTTATCTTTACTACAGGTCATCAAAATGTGGAAGGAGAGAACAAGGGGAAAATCACTCTGTGATCTTTTCTTGCAGTGTCTTCAACTTATTTACTGCAGCATGATAATTTTCAAGGCTTTATATACATACAAAACTGTCCTTACCCTTGATCAGTTTGTGCTAAATCCTCAGTCCACACTTTACTGAGGACTGAAAAGAAAAAGATACTAAGCACTTCCTGTGGCAGAAGTGGCTTCCATTTTTGGCTTAAAGATTGAGCAAATTAAAGCACAGGCTTTTCAGTAAAGAACTGCTTCACCTAAGGATATTTTACTGTCTCAGCAAGTGCTCTGCATTCCAACACTGCAAGTAGCACAGATAATTACTTCATTCTGGAAAGAAGGGTAAAGTTGTAGGGGGACTTAGTAAACTTGTCCATTTGAGGGAGGCGTACAGTTTGCTCACTGACTGTGATAATTTTTTTAAGATTTTCCCTGAAATTTTCATTTTGGGAAAATTGGGGGTACACAGCTGAAAAAGAAGACAAGTACTCCCAAATATTCTCACCTCAGATTGTCTACCCTGTTTCCTTTTTGCAGTTTCAGTAGAAGGATGGAAGATGAAAGTAGAAACTGTAAGCAATTATCATTTTTTGTGCTTTCACTTTCTAGGACCCACAGAATCTCAAGCTTCATGACTGAATCAAAAGTGGCCCAGTCATCCCTGCCTGGTGCTTTTGTATTTTGTGTATGTAATTTATGGGAACAGCTAGTAGCAGACACAGCGTAGTGATCTGCTGAGAGTGCACATGAGTGTATCTTACTTTCAATGGAGTCCTGAGCATGAGGCTATGGAGGATCTACTAAGACCTAAACAGTATTTAAAGCCTGCCACTCACACCAGAAAACTACTGCTCACTTTGAGATCCCATGTCAGCTCCTTAAATAAAACCCTTCAGACTCAGGAACGAAGTAAATAAATTATAAGCTTTATTGATTGTGTCTGCTGTGTGAATGTTCTTTAGCATTGACTAAACCATTCAAACCATTGTCCCAACATGGATTAGGCTCCCTGTAAAACCCAAAATGGCTGCTCAAAAGGGAGCAGAAATATTTTCTTTTGTTGATCCAAGATTCTGTCAGGGAGGGGGTTGATCTCTACAACTTCACAACATCCATATGGTCAGGAATTAATTAGTTGGCTCCTTTGACTTGGATATGTGATCAGAGTCTTAGACTGGATAGAAGCCACCGTGAAACAGCCTTTTTTTTTTTTTTCCCCTTTTAATAATTATTATTGAATTTCTCGAGATTTTTGTAGCCACGGCCCCAGTTTGTCCCTTACTTGGTCTCTTGGTCTGTTATCCCATCTGAATGACTCCATTGATTTCAAATAAATAACTGGTATAAATGCATCCTAGACTTCTCTTCCAGCTAATGCAGATAGTGCTGGTCATTGCTGGTTCAGGGTTATTTTGAGGGAAGGGATTGCTTTTGCTTCTGCCTTAAAACAAGGAGGTGTGGTAAATCACAGGCATCTTTGTTGGGATGGAGATAATAAATCACTCTTCCCAGGTGAAATCTTTTATTTATGCCTTGGGATTCCATTTCATTGAGGAAAGGTATGTTCTTTTGACTTCAGCCAGACTGCACTTTAGCAAGTGATTCAAATCAAGCTGACACTTATTACTGAGCATGCTGAACACTTTGCTCCCAGGCATTTCACTGTGCTGCCACCATTCTCCATTCTTCACAGATGTTTGCTCTCCTTAGGTTTCCTCTGGAAGCAAAATCTCTGCTTGCTCCTCATGTCAGTGAGAAGTCAGCTGCAAAGAGCAGCTTGATTTTCGAGAAAATGGATCACCCCCACCAGTAAAAAAAAAAAAAAAAAAAAAAAAAAAAAGAGAGAGAGAGAGAGAGAGATAAAAGGAGATATAAAATAATTACACTCCCAAAATCGATTGAGCTCATTTTTCTGGCCTGAAATTGACCAAGCAAATTTTCTGTTATAATTTCTTGTATGTTTAACCCTGTCACCACACTCAGTGTTAGACAGAACATATTCAGTAACAGTAGCTCCACAGATCGTGCCATAAACATCATACAGATAGCAAATTATTTCATTTCAAAGCAACATATTTTACTGCAAGTTTGTGTTTATTAAAAAAAAACCCAAAACACAAAATCCAAACCCAAACCAAATCTTGAACAGTAAAAAAATTATGCAGATAAGTAGTTCTAGATTATTTTCTTTCTGCAGCAATGCTGTTAAATTAATCCCTACACACACCATGCTTGTGTTTCCTTTGCAGTGCATGCACTTATTTACCACCTTGAGAAAGCATGATTGAGAGGCAGAGCCTATTTCTAAGTCCTATTGTCAGGGAAGAGGGGATAAATGGTACTCACTTACCTAGCCTCATGGTTAAATGTAGGTTGATTTGTGTGTCTAGAAAGAGGTGAGACACCTCACCAGATCGCAGATAAGTGTGATGTGCTTGTGGCAGAATTAAAAAGAGGCAGCAGTAAACTTCAGAAGATACCTGGATCATCTGCCCAGGTTGACAACTTTGGTGGCACAGGGCATCTCTGTATGCTACATGTCACAAGAGAGGGGTGGCTACTGTCAGGTCTAACAACCTGCATGTGCCCAAGTGACCCTGTGAGATGTGTGGGAACTCCAAGCCCTTCTGCCAAAAGCAGGAGTGTGTGCTTATCCAAGCTGATATGGCAGGGATGTTTTGCACAATTCCTTACTGCTTGTGATGCCTTGGGGAGGCTGACCTGGAAGAGACACTAGACAGAGCTAAGAGAATAAAGAAGTTATTTATTAAAAGGCCTTAAAGGATATACCTTGGGCAGTACAAGAACCTGGCCAGGGCTACACCCAAGATGGACCCGAAATGGCCACAAAATGGATGACCTGTCATGAGGTTTTATAAGTTTTAAACTTTTATAAGTTTTAGTCCATTTGTATATTGGGATTTAATTGTTCAATTATAGTTTCAGGTTATGAAGTTCCATCCTCTTTGTTCTCTCACCTCAGCCCCCTGTTTACACTTTTTTGGGCCTGAAATTTGTAACAGTTGTCCTTGGTCTCAAGCTGGAAAAGGATTGTTTTGTCTACCTACCTTGTGAAGAGAACTGACTAACACTTAATATGAGGCTTCCTTTTCTGTTGGAATCGAAGTTACCGAGGGTCGGGAGCCAGCTATACTCCAACAGAAAAGGAAATTCTAGCAGCCTATGAAGGGGTTCGGGCCGCCTCAGAGGTTATAGGTATGGAAGCACAACTCCTCCTGGTACCCCGACTACCAGTGCTAGGGTGGATGTTTAGAGGAAAGGTTCCCTCACCCACCATGCCACCAGTGCTACCTGGAGCAAGTGGATTGCCCTCATTGTACAACGCGCCCAAGTTGGGAAATTGAATTGCCCTGGAATTTTGGAAGTAATTACAAACTGGCCTGAAGGTGAAAGTTTCAGTGTTGCAGATGAAGAACAAGAACCAGTGACCCGGGTTGAGGAAGCTCCGCCATACGGCCAGTTGCCAGCAGAGGAAATATGTTACGCTTTATTCACCGACGGTTCCTGCCGTGTCATAGGGATGGGTCGGAGGTGGAAGGCAGCTGTATGGAGCCCCACACGACAGGTCGTAGGGGTCGTTGAGGGAGAAGGTGGATCCAGTCAATTTGCTGAACTCAAAGCCATTCAACTGGCCCTAGATGTTGCAAAGAGAGAGAAGTGGCCAAGGCTCTATCTCTACAATGATTCTTGGATTGTAGCCAGCGCTCTGTGGGGATGGCTGAAGAAATGGAAAGAGGCGAACTGGCAGCGTAGAGGGAAACCAATTTGGGCTGCTGAAGAGTGGAAAGGTATCGCTGCTTGGTTAGAAAACCTACCTGTGAAGATTCGCCATGTAGATGCCCATGTCCCCAAGAGTAGAGCTAATGAGGAGCAGCAAAATAATCAGCGGGTAGATCAAGCTGCAAAGATAGGGGAGTTGAAGATAGATCTTGACTGGGAGCACAAGGGAGAGTTATTTCTAGCACGATGGGCCCATGATGCCTCAGGTCACCAAGGTAGAGATGCCACCTACAAGTGGGCACGAGACTGAGGGGTGGATTTAACCATGGACAGCATTTCTCAAGTTATCAGTGACTGTGAAATATGCGCTGCCATTAAGCAAGCCAAGCGGATGAAGCCTCTCTGGTATGGAGGGCAGTGGTCTAAGTACAAGTATGGGGAGGCCTGGCAGATTGATTACATCACACTGACTCAAACCCGCCAAGGCAAGCGTCATGTGCTGACCATGGTAGAAGCCACCACAGGATGGTTGGAAACCTATCCTGTGTCTCATGCTACAGCCCGCAACACCATCCTGGGCCTTGAAAAGCAGGTCCTTTGGAGGCACGGCACTCCCGAGAGAATTGAGTCAGACAATGGGACTCATTTCAAAAATAATCTTATTAAAACCTGGGCTAGGGAACATGGCATTGAATGGGTATATCATATCCCCTACCATGCACCAGCCGTGGGTAAAGTGGAGAGGTACAATGGGCTGTTAAAAACCACCCTGAAGGCGTTGGGTGGAGGGTCCTTAAAAAACTGGGAGCAGCATTTAGCAAAAGCCACCTGGTTAGTTAACACTCGAGGTTCCACCAACCGAGCGGGTCCTGCTCAGTCCCAGCACCTTAATGTAGCAGATGGAGATAAAGTCCCAGTGGCCCATGTTAGAGGTTTGTTGGGAAAGACAGTATGGATCAACCCTGACTCGAGTACAGGCAAACCCATCCGTGGAGTTGTCTCTGCTCAAGGACCGGGTTGTACATGGTGGATAATGCAGAAAGATGGAACAATGCGATGTGTACCTCAGGGAGATCTGAATATGGGGTAAGATTGCTATGTGCTGAATGTTATTACCATTGTCTGCATGTTAGATCAGTCAGACATAAAACAGAAGGAAACGTATAAGTGTCAAAGGTCTGAGTAAGTGAGATGAAAGTTTTAATTGTGTATCCACGATATGGGATAAGGGGTGGAATGTTCTGGGTTGACCTGCCTCCTATCCCATATTTCCCATATCCTGGATACATTGTTGTGTCTGGCAGCTGCCCCTCCCTCTCTGGCGGGGCCTGCTGGTTTTTTTTTTTTTTTTCTTCTGCTGGCTTGCTCTCTGCTGCTTGGCTTGCTTTTGCTTGGCCTGCTGTTTATTTTTTTCCTCTGCTGTTTCTCTTTTCTCTTTTTTTTTTCTTTCTTTCTCTCTCTCTTTCTCTCTCTCTCTCTCTGTTTGCTGGCCTGCCCCTCCCACTGGCTCTCGCCTCTGTTTGGTTTTGTTTTCCTTCCTTCCTTCCCCCCCCCTCCACCCAAGGTTTGAATTGGCTCCGGACCTGACCTGACCTGAGAAGTTGGAGAAGTCCTGGGTCTGCAAGAGAAGCTGAGTACGCTTCCCGGCAGTAACGTGGTTCCTTTTCCCACTTTTTTGGTGTTGGGGAGTGTTCTTTCATTGTCAATAAACCGGTTTTTCCACTTTTCCTCCAAGGTATTTTCCTTCCCGAACCCAGGGCTGGGGGGGAGGGGTGGTGGAGGTTTTGGTTTAGGGGACTCCTTTAGAGGTTCTTCCCTAATTTATTCCAAACCAGGACACAACTACACATCTAGGCAGCACAGAATCTGAAAAATATGAAAGATAAGGCTTAAGGCATCACTTTCTTTCTAACCTAGAATTAGTGTCAGAAGAATGAAGGCCACCTATTTTCAAAGACCTGAATATTTTCTAAATTCACTTTACTTCATGGCCATCACTGGGACTTTTCCACACTGAGTCGAAGAGGTATCCTGCTGCTTCTTTAGTGAGATCTTTGGCATTACTGTTGAAAATTGAATGGCTATAGTTAAGAAACAATAGCAGCATGAGTCAGTGTGCTGGAGTTTGAACATTTAAAGTCATATTTATACACAAAGAGTTACTATGCAAAAATGCATGATCTGCAAAGGTGAACCTCCCATTTAAGCAGTTGCACGTGGATTATAAACAATGGAGGAAAAAAGTCCCCTTTTAAAAAAGAAGTTCCTTCAATTTCTTTTAATTTAACATTGTAATAATCATGAAAAGAAAATCAAACCTGCAAAGGCAAGGATAGTTTCTTCCTCTCCTTAAACATTTTACAGTACTACAACATATCAAATATCTGTCTAATATAGTAAGTACTTTAGGACATGAATATGTGTACAAAGGTTGTGTAAAACTGTAGCTGCTAAACCTTTCAAAATAAACTTCCTA
Organism: Sylvia atricapilla; assembly: GCF_009819655.1. Lineage (NCBI taxonomy): Eukaryota > Metazoa > Chordata > Aves > Passeriformes > Sylviidae > Sylvia > Sylvia atricapilla. The sequence continues at coordinate 56,361,204 of NC_089174.1, read as the reverse complement.
TCTCCTAGCAAGGCACAAAACAGCAAGGCTATGTTGCAACAGGGAAAGAGAAGGTTCCTGTGGGATGGTGCCTATCAGAAGCTCTTTCCCCAGAAAAGTCACAGGCGAGCTAGCTGGCTGCACATGCAGAGATATGAACCATGGGTTCATGAGAATCTTGCTAATTACTAGGAAGCTGAACAATAGGGAATGTATTGTGAAGACAGTTGGAAAATGATGTGAGGATCTGCTAGGAAAGGAGGAAAGTGACTGACCAATTTTCATGGACTTCTGTAATGGGCTTCTTCATATAGACTTAGGAGTCAAGAACATTTAGGAATGACAGATGATTCCCTGCATGAGCTAATGCAGGGAATCATCTAATGGCATGAGTGAGAATGGCTGTATTGAAAAAAGTAAAAAGATCCAGGTTTGAGGCTTTGCAGTAAATTGCCCTACTACTTACATGGAAGAAGCTGCTTTTTTTATATGATAGCATGATGATCCTAAGGGGTCCTCTACCATTTTGCAAATTTTGTTACAACACGTAGAGTCATTTACTTGTGGCTCTTTATTCTGATCTTCTTTGCTATCTTCAGACTGATAATGTTCAGTAGAAATCAGTGAAGATACAGCACCAGAACAGGTTGTATCCAAAGCAGTTCTATCAACAAGAAAAGAAAATGCAAACTGCTATGATTACAGTACTAAGAGGTCTGTTCCTTTGAATCTTGACATTTGTGGTTTTGTTCATACATTACCATGAATGGCTGTTTACATGAGTGTGTGGATAGCACTATTATTTGAGCAGGGATGTTTACTACCAAATATAAATATAGCACGAGTTCGTTTCTTTAAATTACATGTAACATTGAGTAAAGTGATACATTATTAAGAAAGGCCATTGATTGTTCCCGGGATATGGCAGCAAAATATATAGTATGTACTAAAATTGCAACTAGTTTTAGAGCAGTGTACTGGGAAACAAAGAAAGGGAGCAAGAGTTAACAATAAATCAGTGAAGAGAAAAAGGAGTCAAGATGATGCCTTTTTATCTGACAACAGCTTGACTAGAATCAGAATAAAAAATGCAAGAAGATTTTAGGAGCTTGTACTTGATTTGGGTAAGATAAGAACATGTTGGTAGCCTGCAAGACATTTTTAACATTTTCATGACTTGATGAGAAAACAGATCACTAAGACTGTGTGGACCTAAAAAATTATTACGTTACAGGTCCAAGGAAAAATCATTGTTTCTCAACTGATCACACTGCTTTGGAGATACTTTATTGAGTATTTGAGGTGCTGCCAAAATAATAGAAATTATCTGTCTGCTCAGAAAAGATATCTCTTAATATCTTCCTATCCTTCATGTCATATTAAGGTCTTGATTCTGTAACCCAAGCCTCAACAAGAGGTAGCAGCCATTCAGCAGCATGTGTGACCACTATCTTGAATTTGATCAGGTGGAGAATTTTTTATGGTGAGACAGCAATTAAGGTACGCACAGTCTCAAAATATTTCATAGCTCTTCCTAAATAGCTTTGATGTCTCTAAGATGCTTTTAAGATACTCCAAATAATTTTCTAGCAAATAAACACTCTAGCAAATAAAAGCTCTATCTAGATTAATAAACATTCAATGAAAACAACAAGAAACATTATCTTACTTTTCCTTTTTCACTTGCATTTTTATTTCATGTAACAGGTTGAATGTGGTTTTTTGTAAAAATATGGCAAACTGAGGTTTAAATAGCATATTTAATTAGTTAGAATTTTTTTTTGTTCTTGAGCTGACAGGATCCCTGCCACAGCTAACAGCATTTCCTTACGTGGGCAATGAGTATTCGGAAATGTACCTTTTGCTCTTTAACATGATCAAGCAGCTGGAAGCAAGATATTAAAGCAATTTCATGTGATCAGCAGGTTCTCTGCAGAGCATGTGGGTAACACCTGCCAACATGCACTGAAAAAAATGCACTGCAAAAACCAGCAGAAGGCCATGACACTGGTTATTAAGTAGCCTACAGTGCAAGAGCACAAGCCAAATCTATGAAGATTGTAAGTAATGTTGAAACTAAATTGTATATTTAACCTTTCCCTTTAAATTTTTTTTCAATGGAGATAAGGATGAGACTGTGATGAAACAGAATTTTACATGGTGGAAGTTCTGATGGCAGTGCTTTATTGGTAATTATCTTTTCAGTCATTGCTGTTATTTGTTCTTGTTGGTTTTGTTTCTTTTTTCTCAGATAAGAAGGCCCGAAGCAATCCTTTCCAAATTCACAGACTAGGCTGTGATCCTGGGAGTCCCTGAGAGGCTTTCTTGAGAAGGGAGCTGGCTGGCCCTGTCTCACGTATCTGCATTCTTAGTGCTGGCCAGATGTTGTGCAGGGTGCAATGTAGCACTTCCAGGCTACAAGATATTGTAAAGTCCCATAGGAAAAATGGGAGACTCCTGGGCCTCCTATACCCCAGGGTATGGGAGGCACTTGGACCCTGGGAAGGAGTGGAGGGAAGGAGTGAGGCTTAGGGGAGGCTTCAGGGCTATGCACAGGGTTGAAGAAAAATAGGCTTTTGTAGGCTTTATTCCTTTAAGATAACATTTTGGGTGGGTTTATGGAAGAGGAATTTGAATTTCCACTCTGTAAAACATCAGAGCATGCAATCTTACATGGAACGCTGTCCAGCATCTGGGCCAATGCAGAGTATCACTGAGATTAAGAGCATAATGAGCTCTATCAAAGCATCAGACAGCACAGGGATAATTACAAGATCCATCATTATTAGGCAAGAAAAACAAATGTGTCTTATAAACCCTAAAGCTCTAGAGCAAAAACCACTCACTAATTGAGCAGGGGGCTAGGTGCAGGCTTCTCCTGGGGTCAGTTTATTCTAGGTTAGTCCATTACACAGTTATTACACCTTGCACAGGTATTCAGTGAGGTTAGTGAAGGATGATGGCAGACACCTCTCTACCATAATCCATGTTCTCACTTCATGCACCCACACTGTGCCACTCCATGGGCTCCTACAGTTGCTTTAATGAATTTTGGTCTCACACTGAAAAAATCTCTTTCCTCTCTCTAATGCTAATTGGTTTATTCCTCCCTACCCTCTCATTTTCCTCATAAGAAATGCCTTATTCCTGGAAATCATTCATGTATTTGTGTGACGCAAATATTTTGCCATGGTAATTGATTGGGTTGCATGAAATAGTAGTTGCTTTGTGACAAATTAGCACAATATTTTTGTGTTTCTCTTGAAGCCTACTGTGCTGTGCACTCACAATGGCCTTCCTTGAAAGTGTTGGGAATCTCTTTTCTTATGTGAAGGAATGAGCAAATATAGTCTGTAAATTCATCACTCTCTTTCACTTTGTGAGCTTGAACTGAAGGTGGATCATCTTAATTTAGAAGTGAATCCTAATTTTAAAGACTGTGAGTGGAGTTTGAGGGGTGAGGAACGAACCTTTAAAAATCTTTCCAGTATCCTTGACATGTCCTCCTCTTTGTACTCCCTATAGTGCCTTGTCACCTCAGAGGGCTGATATTTCTTTTGCTCTATCTCCACATATAAGAAACTATGGTTTGTGTCAGTAGGGTGCAGTAAAAGGAACAAGGGATCCCCGACAAGGAGAGAGGTGTTCCTCTCACACTGTAGAGAGGTGTTGTGGCATGCTGTGTTCTGGGTCCCAGGAAGAGAGACTTTCATGGGCCTGGCTGTGCACTATGGACTCTGCTAAGCAAGCAGCAGAACTACTGGACATCTGGAAGCCTTGGCCAGTGCCAAGTTATCTGACTCTCCAGACCTTGCTGGCTTCAACAACAGGTCCTTTCTTTCCCTGGTTGTGCAGCGACCAGTGTAAACTGTAGAACAGCATGCTGCCTTCTCAGCTCTGTGTCAGCAGGTCACACTAGTCTTGCAAAGGATACCATACTCACTTTTGAACAGGCCATTATCTCTATCAAGAAGCTCTTGATTAGCATACAGGGTTCTGAGGCAACCTTCTGAGGCAAGGGTTCCACTTTCTTCTCTTTCATTGAACACTGTTGTGATAATCAGCCTGGAAGTTGTAACTCCTTGCCTTCTTAAAGTGAAGAACATATTCAACGAAGAATATGTTCCACTGTTTTTCCTTCCTCTGGAATTTGGCAGAGACATCTTCCTCCTTGGATGGTCTTCCCTGTACAGCCCCAAATCTGCAACAGTTCCGTGCCCACTGTATGTATAACAAAACACAACAAAGTGGTTTGTGTTTGTAAAATAATGAGGCAAGAGGGGCCATTGGACATCATGACCTTTCTTTGGGCATAGACCATAGATATGTAAAACCAGATGAAAATTCAATTTATTAGTGTCCAGCACGCACATTCTTTCTATGTTCAAGTGCATGCGTATAGCACTGCTGTCACAGGAAGAGTCTCTTGGCAAGGTTAATCCCCAAAAAGTGGCACACAGTTCATGGCATCCAGGGACTGTCTGCTCAAAAAAATAAAACAAGAGAGAATATGCACATACAGTTTGGGCCTTCTTAAAGGTCATCTGAAATTAGGTGCAATTCTCTTACATGCCAGTAGATGAATTGCAGATAGCCTTAAGCATACTATAGGGAACTTCAACTTTTACCAAGTCTTGACCACTGCAAGTACTTGAGAAACAAAGGATACTCCAGCAACACTAGACTATGCTCACACAAAATGAGGAAACAAAAAGAAGAGGGAAATGCTAAGCCACAAACACAGGGTCTGGGCTGTGTCTTGGTGAATTCTTAAATTTTTTTAAATAAAGAGACTGCTATGACCACTTCCTTAAATATGGAAAAAAATTCTTCCTGGGGACAGCAAAAGAGGAAGGAAAGATATTACCTTCCACCCAGTGTGGAAGCTTCTGTGGGACTCTGATCCAGGGCTGTGCTAGCCGTGCCTACTTACCTCCACATCTGTTTTCTATGTGAGTTCACTCCATCCAGTTTGAAATACTGGGCATCATGGGCTGGGATGGCCACAGTAATCTGATGAGCAGACTGCTGCATTCCTCCTGTCTGATTTCCCCTGCCAGGAACTTGGTACAGCTAAATGTCTCATCTCAAATACTCTTTACTCTTCCTAGAGACATCTTTGAATTTGACTTCAGTGTCATTTTTCTCCTTTATGAAATCTGTCAACCTTGCCAAGAGACTCCTGGGTGAGGATGCCAGGAACATGAACTCTTAACCGGGACTGCATTCCCACCCAGGACAGTTGTTATCTTCTTTGCCATGGATAAGTGCATGGATAAGTTTTCTTATCTTAGCACCTCACTGATCTCCAACTCACTGGTGCCCATGAGCTTGCAATAAAACTAGCTTGGACAGCTTTTCAAAAATGTGTGAAACTGCTTCCACTAACTGAATGATAAAGACAGTGCAAGAGTTTCACTTGATCCTGTTGCCCCTTCACAAACATCCAGACTATAACAGAGCATGAGCAAGCTGAGATGATAATATAGTTCTAGGCAAAATGTTGCTTCCAGAATTAGTTGTTATGAGGGTTCATAGATTTCTAGAGCCTGGATAGCTAGGTCTTTATGCAGAGAACACAAATGCTATGAAATGAAAGCTGAGGAAAAAAAGACAATTCACAAGCTGCTCCCTTGCAGCAACTGTGAACTCTACAGAAAGCCAAATAAAAGGAGAAAGACTACTGTTTAACATAGGCCTGGTAGGAGACTTGGCTTTTGTCAGTGCCTTTGACCTGCAGCCTCCACATATGCATGTGAAGAGAGCATGTCTTACTGTTGAAATGGGCAAGGGACACTGGCTACAGCCTGATGGATTAGACATTGACCCAATATTTCCAGTGCCACAGGATAAGAAAAAAGAATGCAAAATACATTTGTTGTCTCACAATTTCATGAGTTCTATATGGAGGAAAAGTTATCCTTTTACATTTTTACGGGCAGGACTATAGGATCTTGCAATGCTACATTTATTTCCAATGTTTCCAATACACTGTGAGCTGAGAACAGGCTCTAGTTCTTGGGGGTTTTATTGCTTGATGACATCTTCATTGTTGTTATTACTCATTACAAACAGAATTCTGGGAGTGAGGTCATTCAATGGCAAACCCATCACAAGTGTTTCCCAAAAAGTGTGCCTGGAGAAATCTTTTGGATGCAACTAGTTTTTATGAACAAGATATTAATAAAACAAGCTGATATTGTTTGTGATTTGCAAAACCTAAGACATAAACCTTTCTCTGTTTTCTTTTGCATGTTTCACCCCTAAAATAGTCAAACACAAACATCCCAAAACTCAATGAATTTAATTTAAAAATGGCAAACTCTTTATTCAGAAGTAGACTTCATCCTGAAAAAAAACAAAACTCTGGTTTGAAAATAACTTAGAAAATTAAAGAAAGTTTAGGTGATACATCGAACTGAACTGAAATGATGACCACTGAACACAAATGCCAGCACCACCTGTTCTGGACCCAGAATCTGTGACTTCCGAACTAGTTCTAAACTAGCCATACAGGCAAGAGGAACCTTGTGTAAAACTTGCCTCCTGATGGTGTGGAGTAATTTCTCTTGAGTTCTGTTGGCTATGCATATTTCCAAATGGAGTCTTTTTGTGATACTTACAGTCTAACTGGTTAAACATTTGGTCTCTAGCCTTCTAGGCCTTTGGCCTTTGTAACTTTGGCCTAGACTTACCCAAACATAAAGAATATTTAACAATTTATTTCTGAAAATAAGGTTAAAAGTAGATATAGCTTTGAATATCTGTGTTTTCAGCAAAGTTTAATAACTTCTCTTTTCTGTTAATAAGACGGTTCAGATATATTTTCCTTGATCATCCAGAAAAGTCTAAATAAGACAGGATTTCGTATCAAATGTTGCAGTGTCCCTTTATACATTTACTCATCGTACTGACTTCTGTTCTACATGAGCTATGTTGCACAGAATTGAGCTTTTCTGATTAAAATAATACTTGAATTTCAGACAACTATATGACCACTTTGATTATAAAAAAATTGCAACAACGTCATTAAATCCTGTTATAATTGGAATGGGGGACAAAAATTCCTATCTGCTTTGACACTTCAGTTTGGTTTATTTGTTTGGGGGTTTTATTTTGTTTTATTTTGCTGCATACTCTGCTTGGCCTTGTTAAAGCTTTTTTCCCCCCTCTTTTGTCTCTAAGAGCAGGAGTACCTTAATAGCAGTTACTCTTTTCCACAACTGAGTTAAAGCACAGTGAGATAATGAATTAGGATACAATTTGTAGCAGATGGATTGTCTTTTTTTTTTTCTCACCTGCTTTTTTTCGTTGGTGAAATAATAAATAATAGAGACCTACACAGAATCCTCTGAAAATTTTTGTCTTCAAACTCAGCGAAGAAAATCTCCTGTTTTAAGCATCATGTTTTCCCAGGGGTGTTGACTGGGGCTGTCTGCTGTCTTGAGAATAGAAAATGGCGTTGTTTTACAATTAAGTCACAAGATGAAAGTTAACTCTGATATTCTAGGAACTCAAGAGCTAGCCCAGTCTTTACAAATATAAATATTTAACTCCAGACTACTGTAGTTAGTTTATAATTTCTCAACATCTGCATTTTAGCTTTCAGATATAGTGAGCAGTACAATCTGTGATTACTTTGCACAGGACTGTATTAATATTTCTGGATCTGCTTGATAATTAACAGGGATTTTGGCCCTTACTTGAGGGCAAGAGGACAAAAACTGTTCATGGGGACTGTGAAGCCCTCAGCAATTTTAATAAGGTAACTAATCTTTTTAGAAAGAACTTATATAATGTGTTTTCTAACTGAAAGCCCAGTTTACATCTTGTAAAATAAAGAGGAAATAAAATTTCAGCCTCAGAATGCTCATGTCAGGAAATTTTACAGAGTTACTTTACTTGGCCATATTTTGCCTTTAGCTTCTTTCTGGAGATAAATTTTCTGCACTGTCACTTTTAACTTGTCTCTTTGGTCTTGTTTTTTTCACCTCTCTACAACCCAAACGCTGTGTTGCTGCCAGGCTCCACTCACTCTTCTTTCCCAAGAAAGATCTTTTTGGTGTTCCAGAAAAACTCCATTTCAATTATTCTACCCCTCAGTCTGCATCCAACATTTTTACAGACTCTCCTCGGCTTATTGTATGTTTTCTTCCAGAAAACTTTTGGAAAGATGTTGGGGACAGAATTTTTTTTTTTCTTTGACATCTCTCTCATTCTTTCATCCATGAGTGCAGACAATACTGTCATTGTTTAAGTGCTGTGGATGAAGCTAAGTTTAAATATATTTCTCTGTCTGCTTTGACTGCTTTTTACTTATACCACAACACAATAGTAGAAAGATACTAAAGATATATTTTAATGAGCTGTTCCTTATGTTGGGAAACTTACTGCTTTACAGTGATTCGTAGCACTACCTCTGTTTAACCAATGAATGTCGAAAAGCTGGCTTCTAAGTTTCTGGAAGTCAGACCAGGTTCTGAAATGGTAACCTGCATGTTGGCTTTTGTTGACCCTACCCAATTTAAGACATTTGTATAGAAGTGTCTAATTAAGGGTCATCCTCACTTTGGGTTAACTCTCCTGTATACAGTGAAAACACAGCTGAGCCCCGGTCAGGTCTGACCTGCCCTTTAAAAAGATCCAATTCTGTTCAACAATTTAAAATCTATCTCCTGATTTTTCTGAATTCTCTTAAAGTTAAATGGTTGATACTAAGGTCCAGATTGCTCCCTTTGGCCATCAATGCTGTTCACTGACCAAGACTCGTAAAGAGGCAACTAGAAAAGAAATCAGAGGAGAAGGTCTGGCACTGAACTGTCATTCTTTTCCAGCCAACGTTGAATGAATTTGTTAAAAGAAAGCTAGCTTGTGAGTAAATGTGACTGCCATGTAAACCCTAAAAACAGAATTGTCACAGAATCAAAAATTATTGTATTTTTTTACATTTAAACAAGCTAGCCATTCCACAGAAACTGCAGTTTACACCAGTACTATGTCAGCAAGGTAAAATTCACTTGCATTGCTTCATGTCTTTGACAATATTACTGGAATTCTGCTTGGACAGATACATGGCAATGAACTCATCCAATGGCAAACATAACACACATTTATGCCAAGAGAATTTTTGCTGGTGAAGGCATTAGAAAACTAGCACTGCAATGCAAATAAATAGGACCACTTCTATGAAAAAAACCTAAGATGCTTAATCCACTTGTTGGTAACCTTTCAGAAAGCAAGCGTGAGTCTTTTGCTTATGTAACGTGGTATTCATCCAGAGCCCTCTTTATTCTGCTCTCTAGCAAGAATCTTCTGGGTGTTAAGTGTCAGAAATATCTTATGCCCTGAAAATTAGAAACACAGATTTTAGACACTGAATGCTGGTAGGCAATTCTCAGTGATTCTCCATGTTTTAGTATTAATTAAATCTGCAAAGCCATGGTGTTTTACCAATCATGGTGTTGAGTTTACTTATTTTAAAATGGATGTTTTTAGTACAAGCAAGTAAGTAGCTTGGCCACTTGCTGTTAAAAAGGGTTTCTTTCTCATGGCCTTCACTTTCCATCTTAAACCTGTTGTACAATATTGCTGTCTGCTATTAAATCGTTGCCAAGTTACACTATAAGGGAAGCTGTATTTCAGTGCTGGATAAATGATCTTTTAACCCCTATGCCTTAAGGAACTGCTCAAGGGACGAGGAAATACATCAGTTGCTTGCGCAAGGTAGTCCTCAGGACTGATTGAACCACTGGAGATGCTGCAAAGTGATACTTATGAGATAGTAAAAGGTTACCCACTGCCTCAGTTTTTTGAGGTACCTAATGCTGTCTTTGTTAAATAAGAAATGAGAACTTTTTGCAAATGTCTCTTAAATACTTGATATGTTTCAGACTGCTCTGAATGCAAGCTCCACCATATTTTGTTAATCCTTCACTAGTGTTTAGATACAGGCTTCAGCTGTTCGAGCACTTAGGGGGCGTTAGTCAATGCTTATGTATGGAATTTCCTGAGTTCTGTTTAGTTCAGGAACATGTTCCACCATTGCAAACTCTCTCAGGGCAGGGTGACTTGCATAAATGAAATGTGTTTTCAACCTCTGCACTGCTGAGCTTTTGTGAGGATTCAGAGTAAGTCTGAAATTTGGCAAGGCTCACAAGTCTGAAATTCCCAAGAGCATATGTATCATTCTTTGACTTGATATTCAAATGAAGTTGGAAAGTATTTGGTTAACCTTGGTGGACCTGCATGTGACAGACCTCAATTGCACTGAAGAAGGTTCATGGTGTGTTTCATACACGTTTCTGCTTACCTGACTCCTAGAATCACATAGCACAGAATGAAACTTCAGTGTAATCTGAAACTGCTCTTCTTTAAAACTTCAGTTAATCCAGGCATTCTCTGACTGCTGTTGTTTTCAAATTTATTCAAAATCTCTAAGTAAACTCTAAGCAAAGGATGTGAAAGTCTGTTCTTGGACCTATATTAGACGTAGAAGCAAACATTTAAGTTTGCTTAGAAGTAAGTCAGATTTCAAACTTTACAGATGAACATCAATTCAGTGTTCAACCTGAAAAAAAATCAACTATTTGAAAATAGAAAGCTAGAAACCAGCCCCTTTCAAAGAGACAAAGTGAAAAGGAGGCTTTATTTCTGTATACAAACTATACTAGGGATACTTGGAGTGGTAAATATGATGATTATTTTCAGTAAATATGTCCTTAGAAAATAGGTTGTGTGGTTTTTTGGCACCCTTTTTTATATGTGGGGCTGTTTTTTCTAATTTTCCCTTCTTTTGGAGCACAAATGGCTTCCAGAGATTGCACTAGGAGGCAGACTACATTTGCTGTTGTCCCTGTAGCAGTGAATTCCCCTCTGGATCATTCTTCTCTGTGTTTGAGTAGCCATACTGCATGAAGCACATGCTGCTACCTCCTGCCTTAGTAGCATTAGACAGAGAATATTTTCTCCTAGTAGTGCTAGGCCAGGTCTGTAATGGAACTGGACTAAATGACACTCCTGGCATGTGCACTCCATGCTCCTTATGTTTCCTAGGAAAAAAATATTACCCTTAAATATCTGAAGTATGAGATTCTGTGTTTTATAAAATTTCATGGACTAGTCAACATTGTTTTGGTTTTTCACAATTTTTTCCCCTAGTTGATAATATTGCCTACATCTAAGCAACTCAAGCAAACAAACCCCTGTGGAGTCAAGAGATCTCCTTCTCTGTACCCTTTTCCTTGCTATGTAAATCCATAAAGAAGGTGTTGTTTTCTGCACAACTACATCTCAAGTGACAAAAGAGAGGATAGATAGAAGGAACTACTGTTATAATAACTACATGCAAAAGAAACTGGGCAACAGTCATTGATTGACTTGCCTGTGGTAACTGTGTCCAGGAAACCAGAGTTTTACCTGCTACTATACATGCAGTACAGCACATTCTATTCATGTTTTTGCTTTCTCTTAGAGCAAGCCACTCATACCACTTTTGTAGTAATGCCAATGTGTCATTGCTCCACTAAGAACTAATTAGAAACTGTGTCCTGATGGCTTCCAGAGAACAAGCACAGAACAGAAAAGGTCCCTGTCAGAGTGATTTTGTAGCCAAGAACCCTGATGAGCCTGAGGAATAATTGTATTTTCTGGAGTCCATTCTTTTGCTGCATTCAGAGATCACTGAAAAACTCAATCTTCATTCCAGTCAAAGATGCCTCAAAAGACAGCTTTATTTACAAAATCCACAGAGCAATGCAACAAGATTTGCATACAGGTGAGTATATAAATCCTGGTTTGCAGTATATTTTCCTTTTCTTGCACTGCAAAGTTTTAAAGAATCTTACATTAAAAAGAAGTAACTATAAAAATGTGCTCCTTTGATTTTCTGAAGAATAGGTACAGACCAAGAAGCAGTATCAGCTTTCTTTGACTGTGTCCACCCATCTGGCAGCCAGAATTTCTGGAAAACAGAAACTAACTCAGCCTGGATGTTCAGGCCTTGGCTATCTTTCCAGGAATTTATTGTGCAGCCCTTTTCCTACTGTTCTTTCACTCTTTATTAAAAATAGAAAAAGAAATAAGCTTAAAGTAATTTTTAGGGTTTGGTGTTTTCAGAAAAAGCATGGAATTTCTGCAGCAGTGAAAATTAAAATGTTTGAGGTTTTATTTTAATATAGAAATTTAAAATGGTTGCCTAATTGCAATCTTAAAAGAAGTTAAGCTTTATGAACAGCAAGAAATTCACAAGACAAATCTGTGACATAGACATTTTGGCTAACACTTCTGCTTCATCTCTTTTTATCAGGAACTTGACCTGAGAGCAAAAGTCTATTTTGCATAGTTCATTGGAGGAAATAAAAGAGAAGAAAAAGAAAGAACTTCAGTTCTTCACATCTAGAATTGAATTTGAGCTGAGAGCCACAGAGTCAGGCCTGCACTGTCCCACTGACACCTCCACAAATCCCAGGGTTGTGGATTCAACCCCTGTATGGGTTGTTCACTTAGGAATTGGACTTGATGGTCCTTGAGAATTCCTTTTATCTCAGAATATTTTGTGATTCTGTGATTTGTTGCTGCTTCATCTATCTCTGAAGGTATACAAGGCATATTGTCATAAAGGACTTACAGTGTCTTTATTTCGTTTTCCCTAGTCTTGTATTCTGTTATGGCTCACAAAGCTATTACTTTTGTTTTCTGAAGGTCAGCAAAATCAGTTGTCTTGGTCAAAAATGTACACAGCTGTCTCTCAGCATAGCCTGGTCTGAAAAGGAGTCTGGTTAATTAACATTGATTATAATCCACCATCTGCAAGTAAAAATTGATTGCCAAGGTTCCTAATATGAATGCTTCTCTGTCTTGATTTCAATATTTCTGTGAATTTCCAATGACAGAAACAGGGACAGAGGCTGAATCCACTTCTTAAAGGTCCCAGTTACTTGCAAGATCCCCTGAGAAAGACATTGGTGATTCTTCTGGTCCTACTTTTATCACCCCATGGGAAAGGTCATTTGTTAGCACAGCATCTAATTGCTGGAAATTGTCAGTGAGCACATTTGGACCCTGTTCAATGTTCCATTTTTTATTGAGAGAGGAGCAATGCTATTGATTTTAGATAGTCAGGGTGAATGCCAGGGATATTAGTAAGGAGCTCAGAGAACACAACACATAAACTTTTATGACATGATGTCAAACTGGATTGCGCAGGCATAAATGAAAAGGACAACATCTTCTGTAATTACTGCAAACATATACCATATATCTATTAGAAAAAGGGTACATTTCAATGTAAAACAGACCTTGCAAAAAGTGACATCTCAGAAAATTTGTCTCACCAAAATGGAAAAGGCATAAGATTTTTATGTGTAACTTTTGAAATGACAATGCACAGTGCAGGAGCTGTACTTCTTTTGCTGTTGTAGTGTAATTGAAACCTACTGCGTTAGACTGGTGACCCATTTCCACCATGCTTTAAGTTTGGATATGTAAAATTCCATGCAATCCCAGTTCAAGTTAAATGGATGACAGTGTGAAATACAGCACAGCCACTGCCTAACTCTGCTGAGTGAACGTTGTCCTGGTTCTCCACATCAAAAGCAACTTCATCTGCATGAGGATGATACTGCATACCCCCAAAAAAGAACCAGTAACCACTTACACTAGTGTAGTGTATAGAGTTACCATTGTGCTGAAGTTTAAACTAAACAGCAATTTAGTCAGCTAAGACAAGACCTTTAATGATCTTCAAGCACTTAATTCATAGTCACAGGTGAGCTGTTGCATGTTAGGCTGTGGCTTAACTCACTTCTGAGTCATGACTTTTCTGTAAAGTGGTTGCATAACAATTGTAAATAATTTGTGCAAATCAATGTTAGAGACATTAATTCAGAAGTTTTGTCTCCTTGTGTCTGCTGCCATCCTTGACTTTTCTCTGTCTCTTCATGGTGCATTATGAAAGTCAGCATGAATACTTGTGCCTTTGGACTAGTACCCATGGAATGCTGATAGCCCAAATTTAAGAAAACCTAGGATTCTATGATCATAAGCTCAAACCTAGGTGCCCAGGGATGTTGTGGAGCCTGCATCCTTGGACACATGGCCTGGGAAACCAGCTCTAGATGTCCTTGCTAGAGCAAGTTGATTGGACCAAGTGACCTCCAGAGGCCCTTTCTAACCTCAGTCACTTTGTTAGTTGCAATTCTGTGAGGCGATATTAGGAGCTTAAATACCTTTGAAGCTATTGTACAATTATTTTTCGCCTGCGGCAGTGCCTGTATTGCCAATTCTGGCCAGCCCTGACACCACAGCAACACAGTGGGTCTTGGTTTGCCAGGAGCAGAGCGTGGCTGTGGCAGGAGGAACGAAAGGAGGGACTCTCTAGGGGTGAATCCAAAGTGAGTTTACTGGGGCTCCAGGTGTGGAGTCCTCACCTTGGGGCACCAACCTCAGAGAGACCCCGAGGGTCTCTGTGCAGCAACTTTTAACAGGGGGTGTTACACAGGGGAGGGTTCAACCAGGGGCCAATGGGGTACAGTAAGGGTATGGCTCAGAATACAAAAGACAGGTGAGAGAACCATACAGGGAGCAATGGGAGGGGGAAGCCTGGATCCAGCCCAAACACTTAACACCTTCCCTGGAACTTTCTGGACACAGGGAGAGGCCCCAGAGTGACAGACAGGACCAGGAGGTTATATAACAGATGATGGACAGATAACCAAAACTGGGGTAAAACCATATAGGGAGGAACATGGGGGGTTACACAGAACAAACCATTACACAGAACCATACCAGGTGAATTATTAACTCAATACAAACATGAATATAATGCACCACCACATCCTACTTATGAGTTTATTTATTTATTTGAATTTTTAGTGCCCTGAAATCACTCAGTAAAAAATTTAAAGGTACCTATGAATGCTGAATTTAATTTTTGTAGTCTTCAGGCACTAGGAAATGCACAGGAGTTTCCAGAGGAACTGCCCCACTGATTGATGAGACCTTCCCCCATCTTTGAAATACATCTTTAAACTCAGATCAGCAGTAAAAGAATGGCAATGAATATACGATGTCAACAATTTGTGTGGAGACCAAAGAAACTATGAGGCGGCCCCCAATAACTTCATTTCTGAATATGCTGCAATGCAGCTGTGAGTACTAAGTCCACTTTCTTTTCAGGCACTGTATATTACATCTAAAGTAGTTTCTGAACTTAGCACACAGTTTTCTGACCATCTATTATTTTCCTTGGAAATCAGGACTCTTTCAAGCATTGCAGTGAAGAGTTTGATATGAGCAGATCGTGCATCAGGGAGATGGTCTGCTGGCCTGATCTCACAAGTTGCAGAGCTTGGGGAAAGTCACTATTTAGACATATTAATATAATTTTATTGCTAGCCCTATCATTTATTTTGACTCATCTGAACAGTGGCCAGTTTTGTACTATTTTAAGCATGTGTGCAGAGATGTCATGCAAATGCACAAGTTTTGTGTGTGTGTGTGTTTAGAAATATCTCATTGGGAATTTGGAACTAGATAAAATCTCTCTTCTTCTACAATTTGTGGAAGTACTGCATTCATAGCAGTCAGTGGTTGCCATATATAGAGGTGAACACAGACAGCAGAAAGGTGTCCCTTCGTACATATGCGAAGGGCTATTTTGTAAAAAAATGCATTTAAGGTATATTTTTTCATGATCATGAAATCAGATTGATATTCTAAGCAGTAGCATTTATTTATCTGTATATTGAAGTTTTCATTAAATTCTTAACACAACTTGAAAATTACTGCTTAGCCGAAATAACTTAAGAAAACATTACCTAAGTATGGTTTGAATTAAATAATTCTATGAAATAAAATCAAAAGTAACCAGTATTGTGAAGCTCAGACAAAGAAAAGATAATAATTCTTTTGTTTCTGAGTTGTGCTGCTGCCTATAGTAGCATAAACCTCTCCCAACAAAGTGTACTGTGGGACTCATCAAGCTCATCAGCTAACAGTTTTAGAATAGGAATTTTTTATTTCCTTACTCCTTTTTGTTTTCCTAAACTGAGAGGTACTTCTTCCCATACCTACAACTCATCTCAAGAAGGCAAGTGTAGTCTACAACCAAAAAGCAACTGGATGTTAGTCCAAATGCTTACCACTTACAAGACTGTGGTTCCTCTGATCCCTTCAATTTTTTTTTTCCTGTGGCAAAATCCATCTTTTAGTCCATTTGGTATCTTGGAAGTCTACTGTGATGTGTTGTGGTATTTTGTTGATGATATGTGGAATGGATATCTTAAGGGCCTCTCATGGCAAACCTTGTCTTTTTAGGATGCAGTGGGCCAAGCTTGGTGAGTCAGGAGCTTCCTCCAAGACCTGCAAGGCTGTTTCTCCTTCACCCTTTTCTCCAAATAGAGAGCCCTTATTTCCTGGGAAAGCCCCTTGACTGTGCAATATTTGGAGGAAATTTAAGGCCTTTGCATACATACAGTCCCAAATGACTGTGGTGTAGGGACTGCAGGATGCAAAATCTTTGGGGCAAAAATATTTGGAGATTTTCACTTTTGATGTGCCTTGCCAGTAGCATGCCTGTGAATCAAGTGAATAATACTCATAAGAAGGATGTAGACAGATATGACTTACATTGATCCAGGGATTGTGGGAAAAAAGCCCACATTAATTAAAGTGAAAAAGTGCAAGTGTAACACATATATACACAGGTGATATATACAGGTGATCCAAATGTGGCCCAAAATCTGTTTGTTTTTTTGACATCCATCACTGTGGCAGCAATCACTATATTTGCTGATGGCCTTTCACTGTACCTTCTTCTCCTATTTCTCTGGTGGTTCCTTACTCCTTTTTGTTCCTTACTCCTCTTCCAACAGAAGAGAGAAGAGGAATTGTGCCAGTGATGGGTGGTTTGATGCTTATGTCAGTGCTGAACAAACATATAAGGATTTTTGCTGGAGGGGTGAGAAGATGAGACAAGTTGCCAGTCAGCTGCCAGACTTCCACTGATATCTTCAGTGAGCGAGTGGCCACAGCCACCACACAGTTCTTGCTGAGGATCAGTAATGGAAATATGACTTGAAATGAACAATATGTTAATTCTCATGGCTTTTAAATAGCACAGTTACATGGCTGCACATTTGCCACAAGAATGTGAAAAATATATTCTGAATCCCAGTCAGTTGCTTGTAAGTGAAAAGTATTGGTGTCTTGGATATTTTTTAGGTTTAAAGTAGAATTACTGATTTTTTTATACTTTTTTGCTGTTATTACAATAATATTCAGGTGGCAGAAGGGATTTTCATACCTTATGCTGGCTGTTAATACAAGTGGTAAATTAATACAGTGGCTGGAATAACTTTCTAGTGGTGAAGGATTGAAAGACTTTGATGATAAACAGAGCTTTTGGGACAAAAATAAAAGGCTTATTTGGAATTTTGACTAGTGAGAGAAAGAAGGACTAAAAACACAGAAGACGAGAAAAAAATCTTCAAAAGCAGAAGACAAGACATATTGCCTCCTTCCACCACTGCCACAACAAACTTGAAAAGGAAAGAAGCAATCCTATCTAGGAGATTCAAATCGGTAATTTCTCAGAGAAAGGTTTCTCCTACAATCTCCTTGGAAGAGAACAAAGACCCAATGCCAACCAACCAAAACCCAACAAAAAACCTGAGAAACTCTTGAGTGAGGTGAAGAGCAGAAATTCAGAAATTCACTTACTTGGTGAAAACCATCAGGGATAAAAGTCAGAGCTGTGTGAAATTCCAAGATTTGATTGGCAAGAATGTGCATTGCTGAGAGGCTTTAAGTGCTTTGAATTCAAATTTATTTGATCCCAAAATCCTGCAAGCACAAATTGAAGCAATTTCTACTAGAAATCAAAGCATTCACTCTAACCCTGTAGATCTTCAGTCTCTGAATATCTTCTAGGATCCAGCCACCCTTTCCCTCCCTTTTCCACTGAGCAATGCAATTAAAACTCCAGCCTGTGCTTGCCAAACAGCTAGTTTGAGTATTTGGAAAAAAACTCCACAGTGTTGTCTGTGAAAATAAATGCATATCTGACATAATTGCCATTGGCACCTTCACCAGCTGGATCTTGGGCTTGCCTGATGTCTTTAGGTCCCAAGAATATTGGACACACTTGGTCTAGGCTAAATTTGCTACAATCTACATAATCTACATAGAGGGAGATAATAAAAGGATTTAATACATTTAATTGCAAGCAATATTTAATTAAAATATTAGTAATAAACTTTGATGCTTCCCCACACAACATATGGGATAACACAACTTGCTCGGCCTATTTTAGAAATTACTTTTAGTGAGGACGAATCACAGAAATCACTACCTTGTGAAAAATGTGCCCTTCTATATATGTCTTCCACAAACTGTTATATAAGACTATATTTCTCTATAATTCTTTACATTTTATTTTTCATTGTGCACACATAGAAGATGAAAGTAATCCTGCTGTATGTGCTGAGAATTTCCTTTAGGAATGTAAAATTTAGATACAGGAGTGATTTTGAAATCTAGAAAACTGAAAAATAGAAAAACATTTCTTATATGAAGAATAATAGAAGAGAACAAGAGAATCTTGTTAGTGTCCTAGAAAGAGGCAATTGTTTTCCTAAAGGAACAAGAAGGAAGAAATTTAAAGTTTTCTACAGTCACAACTGCAGCCTGGAGTTCGTCAGCTGAAAGGACAATAGTATCTCAAACTTCTTGACAGATCAGGCCGTAAGGATTTTACACATTCACTTCCAGCATTTAGTCAGCACCTAATTTTAAAATATGGTTTTGTTAGTGAGCATAAAACATTTTTTATCTTATTCTGCATGGCAAAGTTCTGGTCGTTAGTACCTGAATATTTAGATAGCTGTTTCTGTTTCCAAAGGATGGGCAGTAATGAAAAGGAAAGTACATTTTGACATAACTCAAAGCTGCTACTTCTTTTGCAATTTATGACATCCTCACACTGAAGAGAAAGACAAGTGTGAGGGAGCTGATTGCTAGGTACACTGCATGTTCCTCTCCTGAGACTCTCCAGCAGGAAACAACTTCAGCTGGAACAGGAGTTATTGAAAGACAAGGCAAACTGATACAGCTTTCAGGTGACTTTCTTGTCAGGAAGATTTACCAGATCATACCAAAAATTCGATTCTTGACAAGAGTCTGTGCCAGATTACTTTGAGAGAGGACTAACCTTCCTCTGGGCTGCTCTTTTTGTTCTGGCTCTGTTATACAGTCACTCACCACTCTGCAAAGACTGTAGATGTTGCTCCTAACGATGGGTAAGAAACACACTTTTTGACCTGATTTGTCCTTCTTGTAAACGTTGGGATTTCACTGTCTAAGATGGGGGGATGGGGAGTTCCAGGAAGGGAAAGGGAAAGGGAAAGGGAAAGGGAAAGGGAAAGGGAAAGGGAAAGGGAAAGGGAAAGGGAAAGGGAAAGGGAAAGGGAAAGGGAAAGGGAAAGGGAAAGGGAAAGGGAAAGGGAAAGGGAAAGGATTTTTTGTCAAGTGTTAATGATGGCAGCTGTATTAACCTGGCCACCTGCACTGCCAGAAACACGCTGGCAGTAACTCCCACCTAATGCAGTCAGAAGAAAACAATAATAAACTTCAGTCAAGGCAATTATTTTAAACTAACACATGCATTCACCATGCTGGTCTGGCTTCCAAATTTTGGCTCATGATGGCGAGAGAGAAGGGTGTGATATTTGCACCTGACTTTCTCTTTGCCATTTCTTGCTCTACTCCTGCTTTGATCTCTGTCTCAGAATATAATTATGAAGTCTGAATCAGAACCAGGCTCTTAATTCTGCTGCCCCAACTTGCCCTCCTCTCTAGCTCTTGAGAAAACGAACCACTGTGATTTGCAAATGCTTGCCTTTTATTTTTAATCCAATAAAATGGACCACCTACAAATTCAGGTTACTTTTTTCTTTTCATTACCTGCTTTTTATATTGTAGCCAACTTACCCCAAAAGTACCCAGTAAGTGCATATAAAACATAATTAACCCTCTGAAAGGAATGTACCTTCTTTGCCTGAACCTATTTTACCAAACCCTTAGGTGGTATAGCTGGTGGAGCTCCACTGAAATCAGCACAGCTATCTTCATTTCCAACAGTCACATGTTTGGTCCAATCTTTTTTCTCCTAGTGATAAATGCATTCTGAGCAGGATCTTCAACACTAAAAGAATTGGTTCCTGATTACCAGTGGGGACCAGTTAGCATAGCTATGTTATCTTAAATTAAACTGCCCTGATTTACAGGTTGCACACACATGCACATACACACATACCCTCCAGCAAACATTGTTTCAATATCTGACATTTAAAAATATACTTACAATGGAAAAATATGTTCACATGGCAAAGATATTATTCTAAGACTGCACTAATGCGTGGATTTTCAAGTCCCATGTCTTACACATCATGCTCTATGTAAGTGGTTTTGTAATCACATTAGGTTACACTGGTCTATTTAATTATGATAACCAGTTTCTGTTTGCTGAAAAGAGAGTAAACCTTTTTAAAAAAAGAGAGACAACTCCCAAAGTAGCTGTTTCTCTTAGATTGAGTTCTTGACAAAATTATGACACTGTTCATAACTGTAAAATTTTGTTTAATCAAGATCAAGAATAATAAGAAATCTTATTAATTAGGACGTGTGTATTTATACTCATGCACACACACGTATACACAAACACCCGCTCTCATACTGATTCTTCTTCTAAGCTTTTCACTAGCCTAGGTGCATTTTAAAAGAAAAATAAGCAAGGACAGAACCATATTCTACCTCTAACTTTAGATCTTCAATTTTGTAAAAAGCATTATAGTGTTTTCCCCAGAAAAACTTCTGCTGCTGATAAAGAGTGTAGAGTTTCACTTGTTATTAAGCAGAGCATTCTAATGTAGTCAATTTCATGTGACCATCAGAATCAGCACACATCAATTGCTTGCGCTTGTATAGTAACCATTGTAGTCGTGTGGGAGTGGTAAGATTGTAGAACAAGAATATTAAGTTCATGCATAAAAAGGATGAGCCAAGAGTTTACAGCTTCTTCACTAGTGTCCTCCTTATGTTTCCTTTACTTTTTTATTGGAAAGTGACAAGCTAAAGAACAAATATCCAGCAGATGCCTGCCATTGCTGACTTTTGAGCCAGAGCAAATTAAATTTAGCTAATCCTCAATCCTTCCTATTGCAGAGAAAGATGAGGTTTGGGAGGAGTAAACCAAATACTTATTTTTCTTTTGGAGTTTTAGAAAAACTCTATGGATGCTGGAAGACTAGGCATAAATCTTGTGCCAAGCAGTCCTCCAAAATCTTTTCCTTCAGCAGAGTTGAACAACTTTTACAATGACACAAGTGATGAAAGATCTTGAACCTGTCCAATTAGATTATATTTGCAATATCACCAGGATAAACTTGCTACTCTTAAACATTGTCTGGACCAACTCTGTCCTTACTTTCTGTTGCTGTAGCTCCACTGGCCTTTTAAAGACAGAACTGTTCATTAAACAGTGAAGCACAGAGTTAAAGGAAAAGCATTTCCCTCTCGTTTCTCTGAAGTCGCTGACTTTGAAGTTTTGTAGTGCAAAAGATATAGTTCAGACTGGAGTCAAATACTCGCCACAGGAACTACTGTTCTTACAATAGCAGAGGGTGTGTTACAATGGAGATTTGCTGAATATACAGACTTTTTGAACACAGTCAATATATGGTGTTCTGTTAACAAGTTGATCTCTTCCTGGAGTCATCCTTTAGATCCTTTATTACAGGAACTAGTGCAAAAGAGTTTGACTGAAACAGGGTAATTCCTTTGACAGATGTGATAACAATAACTATATTTTCCCTTTTGATACAAGGTTTTTGGTTTCAGTTCACATGTCAGTATTGAGGGATTTTTTGATGGGCGTTTTATCCTACTACTAGATCTTAAGTTGGGATCATTTTGTAACCAGTAGTATTTCAATCTGACAGAAACAGCAGAGAAAATCTGTGAAGTAATAAGGCAGGCTTCTGTAGGCATATCACAGAAGTTTCTTAAGTACCTAGTAACTTTTAAAACAGAATGCAAACCATACTGGAAGGTGCCTAATTTTTATGTTCTAAATTGTTAGTCTGGTAAATTTTTCTAATGAGGGGTGATATAGAGAAATTCTGGCCATTTTTCCACAGATATTTCCTTAAGGAAATGTCTCTATTCAACGAATCTGTAGGGAATATTTTAATAATAATATTTTAATAAGACAGACTCCCCCTCTAGCATGACCTATCAGTAAATGACAGTGTGATAATAGTGTTGTTTCTCACAACAAAGGTAATTTGGAATTTCCGTAGAAAAGCAAATTCACATTCCTAATCTTCCTCTAATCCTTCTGTCCCTCCTCAAAGAGCCCATGTCCACTTTTTTAGCCATTTTTCCTTTCAAGTCCACTCCAAGTAAAAAATATTTGGGAAAAAAGTTCTCTATTTTTTCATACAATTTTAGTAATTCTTATCAGTTATAGCAGTGTATTGACAGTAGTATATATAATTTTTATCTCATGTAGTTAGTTGGATAATTTCTATCTGTAAGGGAAAGAGTCTGACATTGCCAGACCAACTTAGTTTCACAATGCACATGTGAATGCACTTGCACGTACATTCATTTCTCCATATAAATGTATAAATAAATTCACATATATATCCTTTTTCTATTCACAATTCTGTATGGAAATTCAGAGTATTTGAAGGGCCAAGACAGGACAGAATTATTCAGTCATTGGTAGGCTATGACACAAAATGGCTGGCCCAAGCTCATTCAGTGCACTTCAAGTTCTTTTGGACTAGTCTGCATCACTTCGGTTTTCTTCATTCGAAAGTAAGCACCTTCCTTTTACGCTGCTACAAAATGTGGGGTTTTTTGGAAAACTGGTGACAACAGCCACCAAATGAACAAGCAAACTGTCCCTATAAAGAGAAATTTGATCAATGACAACCTTAGGAAAACACACAGTTACCACCCATTAGTACAACACAGGAAAACTGACTGTATGAAAATAACACCCTTAAATTCCTGCAATAACCAAAAAAGGAAATAATGCATACTATGAATAGGAATATGCATAAATGAATACTATGCATTCCATAGTAGCACCAGGAGTCAAAGAAACAAAATAAAAAATCAGAAAAAAATAAGGGGAAAAACCAAGTTTAAGAACTACTGCTCACAACAGAGATGTTTATTTTTTTTTTCTTGTTCATTTCTGCCTCAGCTGTCAGAGGCTGTTTGTGCTTCTGCAAGGTTTCCTCCTAGCATGGGAGGAGTCAGTCACATGTGTCTACCCAGTATTTTGGGTGCAGAAGTCTCCAGTATGATTGAGAAAAATACACTCATAGGATATTACTGTGAATTATTCGAAGTTTTGTAGCATTTTAGAGAACTACCTATCTAAATCTTAAACATTTATGCCCTTCAAATTCAGTCATTATCTTTCTTTTTGTGAAGGACTATATATAGATCTCACAACAGTGCCTCTGAAAGCACTGGACCCAATTCTATATCTTTTCAGTTATTCAAGTTCCTATTGAGTGAAAAGTGAAACAGGAATCTTTCTCTGTAATGATGATGCTGAGGATTATGCTGATTACAATTTATTATCTATTTTCATTCTTTGTATGTCCCTAAAGAAAGAAGAAATTTTCCCTCTACTGCACTGCTCAGTTTCTTGAAAACTATTTATTGTGGAGAAGGAAATTCTACTTTTTTTTTTTTTTCCCCTGGGAAGTATGTTTTATTAGACAAGAGTTTTAGAGAAGAATATGTCATAAAATTTCACCTCACTTTTCATAAGTGGTTTCATATGCATATATTTTGGTTTGTGCTGATAGAAAAGGTGAAGTTGAAGAGTCAAAATTCATCAAGTCTGACCAAATCAAAGTACTGTATTATGTTTAAATGTATATTTGTTTTCAATATAGAGTTCCCTGTATATTAACTTTGTATGTACACATACACATTGTTAAGGATACATACTATTTTCTAAAACACACTATTATGTTATAACAAAGAACAACACCTGGCTTAACAGACAGGCACCTGCTGGTAACATTTTGGTATAGATAGACATATCCTTCC
The DNA here is from genome assembly GCF_009819655.1 of Sylvia atricapilla. Taxonomy (NCBI): domain Eukaryota; kingdom Metazoa; phylum Chordata; class Aves; order Passeriformes; family Sylviidae; genus Sylvia; species Sylvia atricapilla. The sequence continues at coordinate 56,337,090 of NC_089174.1, read as the reverse complement.
TCCTTTGGTAATATAAAAGAATAAAATACAATTTAGGAATGGTCTTTAGCTGACAGTAGTTGCCAAAAATACTGTTATTATCCTATCCTAGCCCATCATTTTGAAATTGATAGATTAGGAAAAAATCACAGGACAATATTAGTCTAAATACTGATGTCCTGATGCACAATTGCTCTGCAAATGAGATTAAGGGATTCTGTGCTCTGGCTTGTAAACACTTAATTTCTTATTAGATGACTGGAAGAAACTGTTATGTTCAGAACAGTTAACTGGAAGAAACTGTCAGCATGTTGATGTTTTCCAGGGACTGTGGCTCCACAATGCCCGTTAATTCTATTTTGTTTTGTGAGAAAACAAGTGGATTGTGTGTACTTCTCTGGGGAATTATGAGGTTTCCTTGCTATTTTTCAATTTCTCTTACAAAATTCACTGACGTATAAATTATACTGGTATATAAAAGGCATAAACAGGACCTGATTTCATACGGTGACAAAGGTATCCAGCAGCCCTGAAAGTGAAGCTTGCTGATTTCTCCAGCTTGGAAGTCAGAAGACAAATAGAGGAAAGAAAGAGATCTCTGTTTAAAAGAAAACACACAGGTCAGTTCTTACTTCTCCATCTTGATAACATGCCCAAAACAGCTTTACAAATTGTGCATCAGTTTCTGAGAAAAGCTTTTGAAACTTTTATCATCACACTAAAGGCACCTTATTGCCTAAACACAGATTCATGAAACACTGAAATGGTATTCACCAAATAAGCTGCCAAAAAAAGAAGAAAGTAACTTATCAAAACTAATGGAGACCCCAAGTATAATGCAATTCTGAGCTGCAATTAAGGGCCTGAAGTTACAACCCAAGAAATCTGAATAACAAAGTACATTCTCTGTGGGATGTAGACATCTTTGATATTCAAAAACTGGGCGTTCATTCCTAGCCAGTATACCTTTTCTGCCCTGCCTTCTTTAGCAATTTAAAAATTATTTGGCTTCAAGTTTGTCACTTTCTAGTGTCACGGATATATACCAAATGTATGTGACCATGATATGGTCATATATCCAACATAAGATGTATGCCGGGTATTGACACGGAATTTCTTCTGTGAGAACAGTTGCACTTGGGGATATTGCAGTAATTATTAGCCACCCCACAAGAGAGCAACTAAACCAGAAAGTGAAGAGGAAAAGGCACATTCTCCATGTCCCTTTCACTAGAAGGAGGCTAACCTAGAGAAACACTGCTCCTCTCTTAGACCACCCTTTGGCTATCAGCCACACTCTCACCAAAGTGAGCTACAATGTATATGGACTCCAGTCATCACATGTTTTTTTCTACTATTCCAGAACACCCCCCCCCCCCGCCGCCCAAAAAAAAACCACCAAAAAAACCCCACCAAAAAACCAAAAAAACCCCAACCAACCAAACAAAAAAGCCAACCCTCATGTACTTACTTTCTTCTTATAATGATTCCAATAGTTACAGCAGCTGCAAAGTGTGTGCTCTCTATTATAATTATCTTGACCTCAAGAAAGCTAAGAAAATAGCAAAGGATTTTTTTCTCCAGTGGGGACTGTATGATACTTGGGATGTTTCTCATTAAAGAAAAGATATGTGCTTTAAAACATGTCAGCAGCTGGAAAGATCTGCACCTTTAAAAAGTTATTTAGAAAGTGATGGATTTGCTTGTAAAGGAATCACTTAGGGAGAGTCTCAGTGTAGCTTTGAGCTAAACCAGAGGATGAATTGGTTATGTAGCAACAAGACCTACAAGAGGGTTTAGTATTAAATATTAAACATTTCTCCATTTAAATCCTGAATGGAAATCTGTGTATGATGGATTGATTGAAGTAAATAATCATTCACATGGCTATGCGCAAGATTTTAATTTGTACTTCTGTCTGGAAAGACATCTTGCTGCTGATGTTATTTCCTGGAGTCTGACAGAGCACTGCTGAGCACACAGGTGGGCATCACCCTATGCTGAAAGTAACATACCTAGCCTTTGGAGAACTGGAAGAGATAAACCCCTTTCTCACCACAGATGACAATTTTTTTTGGTGGATTCTTCACCTTTTTGAGAGACTTTTTGAGAGCTGGAAAAACCAGAGCATGCCAACACTTTTTTTTACTTTCCAGAAACACATAATGGGAAATTAGTCAAGAAAATCCTATGGGTTGTTTCCCATGCAACTGTTTGTGAAATCATTGCTTCATTTATCATAGCATTCTAAAAGTTATTAACAACATCTTTCAAAAATCAACTCATATTTCTTTAAAAAGAAGGTGATGTGACAATATTGTCAGCAACTACTAGCTCCTTTAGAGAACTTTGAAGGCCAAGGGGAATGGAATCTTCTTAAATAAAAAGGCCTTGAGAGACCAGATCTTAGAGTATATGGAAACTGGGTGTCTAGGTCACACAATTTGTCAGAAAAGCCCAGCTTCTGCTCATTTGGTGCCTGCAAACAATTCAGAGTCCCTTCCTCTCTAAATCCTATTAACTCTACAGTTTTCAGGATCTCTTCCAGATAAATCAGTTTTGAGCTGATCAGCATTCCTCTATTAATAGTGTCCAGACCCTTGCTGTAAGAGTACAAAAAATCTGAGCAACTCAAGCCAGAAAACTTGTAATGAGTTTTGTTTTGGAAGAGATGGCAAAACAGCAGAAACAGTAGCAGGAAAGTTGGTCTGAATGGTAAGAAGAGTCTCCTACCTTTAAATTGCTTTTATTCAGTGTAAATTGATATATCCCCATGGATTCACTTGGATCTAGGCTCACCAAAAGCAGCCTGCTTTTTACCAGGAAGGCTGGTTCTGGCTGTGTTTTGCCGATTCACTCTAGCACTAGCACCTGACTTCAGTTGATGCAGCTCAATTTGCCAGTGTTGGGAAATCTTTTGTTATATATTGCACTTTCTAAGTTACATCCATCAGAGAAAAATGTTTATGGTGGTTCCCAATAATTTAGACAACTAGACTTTCCCTTTTGCTTCTCCAAAGGACAACATACACTATAGATGAGTTTCATCTGTTGTGGTTGGCCAGCAGTAATGGAAGTAATATTGAATCACTGTGTGGGTACAGATGGGTAACTAATAGGCTAAAATAACCACAGTTGTGTTGTCTGGCTTATGCAAGATGGATTAAATACTTTCTTGAGTTGGTATTTATTTCACATTTTTTCCAAAGAATATATTTTTTAAGGTAAAGACTGAGATAATCCTTAAGGTATTTCAGGCTTCAGTTTACCAAAATGCTCTTTCATCATAACAGCCTACCACTGTTGTCAAATGAGGTATCTTGACTTCTTCTCCTTGTTCTCCAAGCTCACAGCTGATACCAGCTCCCACTGGAAAGTGGAGAGTGACTGAGCTGGCAGAAGGTACACAACTAGAGTGTGACTCTTGTAGGGAAAACTGAAAAGGCCATTCCCATACCCCTTTTTCAACAGCAAAATGGTAGATTGACTCATCTCATTTGTAACTGAGCTCCCTCTAGTTCAGTTACTTATCCCACATTTCTTTGCTTGGAGCAATGTTGTCAGCCAGGTGACAGAAGTTTCCCCAGACTATACGGGACCATGCTCAGTATGAACCATAGAATCCTAAGCTCATAGAACATCAGCTAGAAGGAACCTCAAGGCTCATCTGGTCCAACCTTTCTTGGTAAAAGCACAGTCCAGACAAGATGTCTAGCTAAACCTTAAAAGTTTCTAATGTTTGGGCTAGGGAGATTATGCCAATGGCTGATTGTTCCTATTAAGAAAACTTTTCCTCTTGTGTCTAAATGGGATATCTCAAGGAGAAACTGGAACTCATTGCTCCTCATCTTTTCTGTGTAACTCGTTGTAAAATGCAAGTCCTCATTTTCTTTATAGCCACCCTCCAAATATTGAAGCATAGTAATAAGGGCTCCCGTAGGTCTTTCCTCACATGCAAGCTTTTCTGTCCCCTGATCATCTTTGCAGCCATTCTATGGACCCTATCTAGCCTGTCCATATCTTTCTGTATAGCAGAGATCAAAACTGAACACAGTATTCCAGGTGCAGCCTGTCAAGTGTTAACAACAGTGAGTTCTTCATCTGTGCTGGTGATGCCCTTGTTGATACAGGCCAGGATTTCACTGTCTTTTCTGCAGCAGCACACTGCTCATTCATATCGACCTCAATGTCCACCAAGACCCCCAGGCCTTTTCCATGGAGCTGCTCCCCAGCAGCTCCCTGCCCTGTGCTGCACTCCTGTATTATGTTTTCCCAGATGCCTAACTTCACACTTGAACTTGTTGAATTTCATATGGCTCATTCTTCCAGCCTATCCAGATCTCCCTGCAAAGTGGCTGTCCCTTTCACAGCATCTACGTCCCCTGATTAGTTGAATATCCTCTACAAACTTCACCAGGGTAGATTTGATCATAGCTTTCACATAATTTATGAAGACATGAAACAGTGTTGGGCCCAAATCCATCCCTGGGGAGCCCCAGTTGTTCCAGGTTGCTGGCTGGAAAACAAGCCATTTACCATCCCACTCTGAGTGCTTCCTTTCAGCCAGTTCCTCACCTCATGGACCACTTGTCCAGACCACAGTGGATCAGTTTCTGCAGCCAGAGGCTGTGGGAACCATATAGAAAACCTTGGAGAAATAGGAGTAGCTGGAGCTGGCCCTCCATCAACCAGGCAGGTTACTTAGCCATAGAAGGGCATTCAGTCCTATCAAGCATGATTTGCCCTTGGTGAATGATTTGCCATGCTGGCTTTCCCCAGTCATGTGATTCATTTGACTTGTGATGGGTCCCAGGAGGATTAATTGTGTAACTTTTCAAGGGAATGAGGTAAGACTGATGGGACTATAATTTCCTGGGTTCTCCTTTATGCCCTTCTTTCAGATGGGAGTGGCATTAGCTTTCTTGCAATCTTGTGTATATCCTCCAGCCTCCAAACTTTTCAAATATCCCAGAAAGCAGACTCATAATGACACCAGCCAGCTCTCCAACACTTGCATGGATATGGTCTTATTATAATTATAATACAATTATAATATTGTATTGCCAAAGCTTCTGCAAAAGTTCACATCCCAACACTCCTTAACTGATGGTGGGTCTGAGTTGTTATCAACCTGGGGTTTTGTTCCCAGGATCTGGGGCTCAGCTCTTCTGGTGATGATATTGTTTAAAGAACTGCTGAGAACTTCAGCCTTTTCAGTGTTGTTGGTGACTAATTCCCCTCTCATGTCTACGAGAGAGAAAATATTTTCTTTCTCTTTCTGCTTGCTGTTTACTTCCCTTGTGTACCCAAAGAAACCTTTTCTATAGTTTTTAACATCTCTGGCCAATTTTTAAGTGGAGATTCTGCTTTTCTAACTGCATTTCTACATGTTTTGGTAATGCGTCTGTAGTTCTCTTGGTACTTGTCCTGTTTTCCATCTCTGGTAGGCTTCTCCTTGGTTTTAATAGACTCAAAATCTCACAGTTTAGCAAGGGGTGTCTCCTGCTCCAATAGCTTTCCTTAGCTTTGAAGGAGAAGCAGTGTACTGGCAAGAAGATCGTATAGGAGGCAATATCAGAACTACTGCCATTTGAACAGACAGCTCTGAGGGCTTATCTGACCCTGAGGCATGGTTTTTATTAGAATGGATTTCATCAATGAGCCTTCATCATTTAGTGAATGGTGCCAGGAAATTGTTCAGTGTAGTAAAATAATGTTTCATTACTTCAACACAGTCCCTGGTTCATGGCGAATATTCTCTCCCAGGTGGTTACCAGGAAGGCTTCAGGAGTTACCACAAGCTGACTCACTCTGTCTTGGAGGTTGGGAGAATTCAGTACTATTGATGTGATTTAACCTGAGAGACAAATTTAGGATTGTTATTAACATATTATTGTTTACATGCCTAATCTGAATAAATTTCCCTATATGCTCTGTCTGTTCCAGGGTTTGTTGTTGCCTTTGGTGTTACTAGCATTGTACATTCTCAGAGTGATGCTCAAGATGTATTTACTAGCTTTCTCCTTGCTTTTGTTCAGCCTCTACTGACTTGAACACCATGCAGAAACCAAGGGGGAATTGCTCAAAATCTTTGCATTTTGCTCAAAACACCTAGAGTTGGAAGCATGGTCTGACCTCTGCTTGGGTCTGAACTTTCATTTTCTAAAGAAGCTGATGGTCCCTCCAACCTTCCCACTCCCACCCCACTCCTGGTGTTTTCTGTCTAAGGGAGCTGATGGACTGTAAGGGCTGCAAATTTTCAACACTTCTCCAACCCACTCACATTCTACTTCTGCTTTGCTACTGAAGCAAAAAGGGAAAGTGTCAAGGAAGACAAAACAAATGCTCAAAAAAGACATCTGTGTTGGCAACAAAATAGAAAAGCTCAGTAGTCTTTAATCACCAGTTCTGTCTAAAGTATGTGTCAGGTGATGTATATTTGCCTAACATAAAACCAGCTACACTAATATTTTGACAAAGGAAAAGAAAGGACTGCTGGGTGATGGTACTGTGAGGTAAATTTCTAAATACACGTGATCAATCTGTGCCTTCAAAGTTGCATTTTTCATCATAGAACACTTATTTAAGTAAACAAAAAAATGCCTGTAATGAAATTTGCTCTTAATTTCTGCTGCTATATGCAGCAAGCAATGTCAAAGAACTTCATAGGAGGGTTACTTGTTCATTAAATATGAGTTTCCTCTAAGTTAAGGTATCTTAGTCTTAAGCATCTAAAAGATGAGGATTAGTGACATGGAGCATAATGATGTAGTACAAACTAGTATAGCACAGTATATGCTTATCAAAATAACATAAAAAGGAATTTAGTTTCAATAGCAGGTGTCTGCTTTTAAGTAGGGTTTTTTGATTCAGAGTATGAGGACATAATTAATATGTAAATGGTTTATTTGTACGAGCTAGATTCCAGTCACCAGACACAAACTATTGTTTTATGTATGCTTTGCTCTCATGACAATATTTATACAGAAAATAATTATAGTATCAACTTACACATCTGCCCTCCAATCAAATAGTGTGTGCCATGCCAGACAAAGACAAATAGAAACTCATATTCAACACTCCTAGCAAAGGGCAAGGGCTTAAGTGGCTTATTTTTTGACATTAGCAGGATAACTTGTGTGCTTTGTAACAAACAGCAACTTTGAGAGTGCTACAGTGGATGGAAGGTTGGTGGGGATGGATGTTAACATCATCAGAGATCACTGCTTGCAGGTAAGTATTTCTGAAGATGGAATTCTATCAAGAAAAAACCTTACTTTGTCCATAATTCTCTAAACAAAAAACATTAGCAAATCATAATCAAACTACATAAAGTTTGAAGCTAAAAAGTTCTGAGCTTCATAAAACCCAGTGTTGATCCATGAGATTCCATGGCAAATTTTTCATCCACCTCTGCAGGCCAGTTATCAAGGTTTAAATGCTAACTGACTTTTATCTCCTTATATTTTAATAAATTCTGGACCTTGAAGAATATAAAAACCACTTAGCTGAATTTTCTAGACCAGAAGAATTTTTCTCAAGAATGTGAATATGCATGAAACATTACAGGGCAGTAACACACTGGATTTCAAGGGGCACTGGAACACGTTGTCCACAGAAGCTGTGTATGTCCCATCCCCAGAAGCATTCAAGGCCGCAGGTGTTAGATTAGGGAAGACAGCTAAGTTTTAGCAGCACTCCACTAAGATGCCAGAGTGATTTTGCATTGTCCATTATTCTTAAACACTCTCCCAGGGAAAGTTCTGAAAATTTGGGAACTTCCTGTTGGTGCTCCTTTTCTGTTTCTGGAAAAAGACATTTATATGTTTTCCCCTGCACATTTTGAATACTGTAGTTTCCTGTTACAGAATCATAGAATAGTTTGGGTTGGAAGGTGCCTTAAATTTCTAACCCTCCCTTCCATGGGCAGGGACACCTTTCACTAGACTAGGTTTCTCAACCTGACATTCAGCCTGGCCTTGAAAACTGCTGGAAATAAAGTAACCAGAGCTTATAAAGGTAATTGTTTCAAGCGCCTCATCTCCCTCACAGCAAAGATTTTATTCCTCATATCTTATTAAAACCTACTCTCTTTCCATTTAAAGCCATTCCCCCTTATCCTATCTCTGTATGCCCTTGTCAAAAGGCCCACTTTCTTGTAGAGCCCCTTCAGGTACTGGAAGGCTGCTCTAAGGTCTCCCTGGAGCCTTCGTTCCTCCAGGCTGAACACCCCCAGCTCTGTCAGTCTCTCTTAACAGAAGAGGTGCTTCAACCCTCTGACCATTGTCATGGCCCTCCACTGGCCTTGCTTCACAGATTTACTGCAGTTAGGTTAGATTTGTCCCCAAAACAATTCAGAAATTGCCTTTTGACAGCAAGGCTTTATACCAACAAGCCTAGCTTTCTTCCCTTCCCTGCTCAGTTCCAAGGACCTTAATGCTAAATGTAAAATAAGGCGCAGGTCCGTGTTGGGTCCATCAGCTGAGCCACCAGACTAGAAGCCTTTTAGCTGCTTTGGTGGTGAAGGGCTTGGTGCAACCCACTTTTCCTATTTTCCCCTGAAATATTAACTCTTTTAGGAATAATAATTTTCATGTAGTTCCTCCAAAGTGAGAGCTCAGAAAGGGCATAAAATTAAATATTAGTGGGGGAAAATGTCAAAAAGTATGAGACCAGTTATAGGCACCTCTGGGGCTTAAACCATGGGATCAGCAGTCAAGGTGTACTAGAGGAATTTGTCAGCCTCAGGAGAGCCTCCGTACTTGAAAGGTAGAGGCAGGCTGTCTGAGGAAATCCTTCTTCAAGTATCAATAAATATAAAGCCATAAGCCATCCTGGCATGAATCTGAAACAAGACAAATACCAGGGCTCTTTAGATAAGAATGTTGTTTTTATAAAAACTTTGTGGAAGACATTTTAAAATAAGATAGCTACAGAAGAGAGGGATCTCTGCTGTAGTACTGACCAGTCTGTGTGTTTTGTAAGCCAGTGTTATGTACTTGATCACAAAATTTGCCATTTCCTTCAATATTAAGCACTTAGTATTACTTTTTATTTCAAAGGCTTTAGGTTTTGAACTGTAATTTCTAAAAAAGAGCCCAGTCATGTTAAAAGACAGCCTTCTTTTTAAAAACTGATGATAAGTCTTTATTATCAATATCATTCTTATTGAGATTGACGATAATTTTACCAGAAGTATAAAACTAACGTGTTCATTCTATAGTTTCAAACGTCCTTTCGCTCTTTTCTGGATCATAAATCTCATTTGTTCCCTCCTTGTGTGCTGAAGTCACTGGAAATGATGCAAAATGCTTTTACATTACCACTCCAAAACTTGTCGTGCACTGAAAGACAAGAATATAAGACAGACAGGTTTAAATTTAAGCCAAGTTAAGTAGCAGTTATGATTATAATTTGACTCCCTCTTCTCACTTTACATTATATACAATAGAATCATTTGGATTTACTATTGGATTAATAATTTGCTCTATCTGAATGTAAAAGAAATCCACAGACAGCTGTCAATTTAGGTGTCACTTTTCACATAGTATTTAGAATTACAGAATCACTTAGGTTGGAAAAGACCTTCAGGATCATGGAATCCAGTCTTTGTCCAATCACCAACTATATCCTGGAACTAAGTGTGCCATCCAGTTGCTTCTTGAACACCTTCAGGGACAGTGACTTCACCATCTCCCTGGGCAGCCCATTCAGTGCTTAATCATCCTTTTAGGGAAGAGATTTATCCTGATGTCCAACCTGAACCTCCCTCAGTAAATCTTGAAGTCACCTTTCAGGCAGTTGTGGAGAGTGATGAGGTGTCCCCAAGCCTCATTTTTCCCAGGCTCAACAACCCCAGTTTCCTCGTCCATTCTGCATGCAACCTATTCTCTAGATCCTTCACCAGCTTCATTGCCCTGTGAGGTACAATCGTTAGGCACCTGTATATGCAGCAGCTACACAAACACACACATGACCACACTTCCAAGCACCTTGCTTGTGTCCTTAAGAAACCCAAAGATTGTATTTGGGTTGTATTTGACTACTAGTTAATGTGAAAAATGTATGTAAACTATGATGAAAAGCAGAGAAATATTTAAATTACACTCAAGCAGCACAAATCCGTAATGCTTGAAATTTGTCATTCATTGAGTTGGATCTGATAGCTGGATGAAGCACTATTTTCTTTTATTTTTTCAGTCTCTTTGATTCAGAGTATGAGGACAAAATGAAAGATCCCATTATTATTCCTAAAAGTCAAATATAGAAGCTATGAAGTTTATATATTTACGCAGAATGGTATATAATTTGTGCGTTTATATCCTCACTTGGGACAATGACACGCATAATGTCTGTGCTATTGTGAATAAAGTTAGGCCATGTAGTCTGTTTGGACTGAGAACTGCTGGTTGACATTGCTTTCATTTTTACTTTTTTTTTTTTTTTTTTTTTTTTTTTTTTTTTTTTTTTTTTTTAATCTATGTGTGCATGAAGAATTCTTTATTTGAAAAATATTATTATTCAAGTGCATGCTGAAATTGAATCATGCTATTCTTACATAATTTTTCATTGGATTGTTGCAAGCTGTAAAGAAATCCAATTAAATTTCCCTTGCAGGCACAGGGCCTCATTCAGGATGCCTTTATAAAGCTGGCTTGTTGGATTGTATGGCATGTCTATGAATTGAGAGCCACCAGGGCCCTGTCCCGTTCCTTGTCCTATGTGACATGATTGAGAGAGAGTCTGCTAACAGTGTTTCAAAGAGTTGTATTATCAGGAAACACAAAGGCTTTGGCATCATTTCTGCTACCATGGTTTAGAGTATGCATGTGAGAGTGTATTTGCAGAACAGTTTTTAGTCCTGTATGATTCACGCATTACCCTCTGCATCTGATATACAACATCTTTATACTAAGGACATATGATTCGATGTTTTATTCAAATGCTGAAGATGAGGTACATATTCTCTGTTGAAGACAAGGTTAGGAGAAGCAATTTTTAGCATGGTATTCTAGTTTCCCAAGCTGCACAGATGTAATGCACTCTTTTCCTCTCTCAAGGAAGCTTACTGCAAAATTTCTGGAGTTAGATTGCACAGCAGTGGGACTGCTGCACTTATTGTCTGTTTGCCTTGCTTCTGATTTAAACACCATCAAATGATCCCAGTGATCAGCAGGTTCATTCTGGCTAACTTCAATAGGAAGGGCAAGGCGTACCTTCATCCATGGACAGACATCATGGAAACATACAGAACCACTTTGATTCACTATCAGACTTTACCTCCAGTAGTTTTAACAACTGTGTATCTTGCATGTGAACAATAAGACTGCCTTGGCTTTATCAATCTGCTTCTTCACATTGCTGAGAAAGAAGGGGCAAACCTTTTTCTGTAGGCTCCAGGCACTTTCCATATAAGAGATTACTTGTAAGGAGCAGAAGCATTTATTTACCCAGTAACTACAACTGCCTCCTTTTACCTCCTCAGACTTCTATATCCTCAAGCTGGAAATAAGCCATAAGATGTGGAATGCAAAGATGATAAAGATCAACCACTATATCTTCCTGTTAATGTGGAATTGATTTCTGTGCTATGTTTCCTGATGTTTCTCCAATCTACTTTAAATGTTCCCAAGTGTTTTTTTCCCTTGAGAAATTACTGCACTGTCTAATGTTATGATGATGATGGGCGAAGTGTAGTCCAGATCTAGTTCAAGAACTGAGACAGAGATGTATGTAAATAGTCTTTCTGCCTGGGATTTTTTTCTGATAGTCAATCTAAATTTTTCTTCTTTTAATTTCTTCTCATTATTGCTCTGGTTATACCTCTGTAACAAAGCTGAATAATTAATTGACAGTTTCATTTACTTCACTGGGAGCCTCTCACACATATCAGAGGACAAGTTTTAGCCCTTAATAAAGAAATAAACTATTGTCTCAGCAAGCAGATACTGAAAATGCTGGCTTATACTTAGTCTCACAAGAGAATTGTGACCTAACTGTTTACATTAGATCATTTGTCCCAAGAGTCACCTGTAAGGGTGGTATTCTATAGATTCTTTATAAACTCAATCCAGAAAAACAGTGTAAACTAAGTCTGGGTACTCACCCTAAAACCATATTCACACACTACTTTTACATTTCTTTAGCACAACATGGATTTAATGTCATTTGTGGAATGGTTAGTGTGGATGTGGTTTTTCACTTTCTAGAAGCATGAGACCCAGATGTCCTCTTGACCATCTGCTACATTATTTTCTAACACAGAAGTCTATCCTTCCTATCTAAGTCAGGACTGGGCTGAAAACATTCATTTGGAGCAAGATTTTTAGAGTAGATTGATCTTAAAAGTATACTCATTGGAATGCTTTTTGGTATCAGCTGTATCAAATAATTCACTGTTATTCAACAAATTATGAGAAGCGCTGCTAAAAGATAGGGATTTTAAGGGATCAGTAACAAAGCTAGAAAAATAGATTAGACAATACAGTGTTGAATTGAGTTGACTGGTAACAAGAAAAAGGAGAGAATGTTTGTCACTTTTTAAATGGAAAATCTCAGGCAGTCATGTAACCCAAAGTTATTTCAGACTCAAATAGACTGTAGTCTGTTTAAGCCGCTATTCTGTCAGAAAAATGCAAATAGAAACAATCTGGACTCAGTACATGAGAACAGAAAGTGTCCTTGAAGATGGTATAGTCATTAAACTGGTCAAATGTCACTGGAAAGCTGTGTTTATATTTAGTGTACATTTCCATGGGCAGAGGAAAATACTTCCTTGGAAGGAGTATAAGCAAGGACAAATATGACTCATAGCAGACTTTAATAATGTCTGAGATGAAGGGCTTGCTTTTTTTCATTCTCAGAGGATGAAATTAATGCAATCCTGGGCTACTCACTGACTCACTGGGCAATGTGTGGTAGGGAGGACTGTTAGGGACGGAGAGGGGAAGTAGTACATCTCCACCAGCTGAACATGCTCCTGGAGACTTGGTCTTCTTCAGACCAAGCATGCATTGTTGCTCACCTTAGACTTGCTTTCAAAGACAAGTTCAAACCAAAGGTTTAGACCCAAAACAGGAGAGGTAATCCTTAGCCTTACCCAGAGTTTTCTTAGGACAAACTATGTGTAACCTTACAAAGGACATGGCTTGCCTCTGCTCTTCAGCCTTTGTGACTTTAAGCACCTGACACTGCAGGCACCCCTTCTGTCTGGTGCTAGAGGGCATCAGTCTTCCCCCTGGAAACACAGGGCCATCAGAAATTAGAGTAATGAGCCATGCAAGCAGAAAGAGCAAAAGAAACAAGCTAGATGAGAGCGTGTGTGTCACAGCAGCTACTACTGTGCCTTGTTTACTTCAGTTCTTTTTGCTGGGTAAAATGATACCAAGATAAAACAACACAGGATTAAGTCTTGCATTTTAATTTGCCAGCAGCATAGGACAGTAGTTTCTGAAAATTTGGGATTTAAATCTTCAGCTTTTCCGGCTGTATAACACCATGTTTGCACCCCTCCTAGGAGTTAGTAAATTTTCCTTTTTGACTTTCCAGGTCCGATAGAGAAGTCTCTTGTAGCTTGGATAACCACCAGAGGTCAGCAAACCACATTTCAGGGACTACAGAAGTGGTAAGATAAATCACTGGGTTTGAAGCCACGTGTTTTGTTTTGGGTATTCAGAGTGCTGTGGTGGGCACCAGACGGAGTGTGAGTAGTGGATGGCATTGCCAGTGGCAGAAGAGCTAGTTTCGTGTCAACTCACCCCTGCCGCAAGGGTAGAAACATTGTGCTTTAGCCTGCTTTATACAACATCGCACAGGCCACATCCTCTGAAACAGACTTGATTTCCATAGAAGTAGTCCGAATCAGAAATATTCAAAAATAGCAATGCCACTCAATTTTCCAGCAATTCCAGGTAAAAGGAGCTTTCCAAGCTTGCTAATCTTCATCATGGCCCGTGATGAAATAGTGTCTAAGGGGAGCTTGAGAGCCTACTATGTTGAATAGGCTGGAAAGAAGTGGAAAAGATAAGGAGTTTCTTCCACTTCCTCCATTCCCAGAGTGAGAATCTTGGAAGAAAGTATTGCATGGGGTTAGATGTGAGAACTGTCTCATGGCTGGTTCCTGGCTCAGATTTTGCCTGGTTTTTCATATGGCAATTGGCCCTATGGAGAGGTCTGATTAAAGGCTCATCTATGTCCAGGGCATATAAATATTCTTTTCCATCCCTAGAAACTGGGCTGGAAGTCAGCTGTAAGTATATCTTAAAAAACATAAATGAATGAATTGAATAAAATAAACATCTAGCTGGATGTATGCCTTTTTGACTCTGTAGAAGGATTTAGAGGTATATGTAGCAGTTAAAAGATACAGGAGGCTGGAAAAGAAGAAAGAAGGAGGGGGGCGGTAGGGCTGGGCAAATTTCTCTGAAATGTCTTCTGCATAATCTAAAAGAAAAATGTGTGTAATTTGGACCCCAAATGCAGGCCAAAGCGACAGCATCTAATAGGGGAAACATGATTTAGAGGGCAGTTTATAAATTAAAAAAATTTACTGACTTTCATAAATGAATCTCATGACAAGATCCCAAATTTTTTTTAAAAGTTGGATAAAAAATATTGTATGTTAAGGAGGGAAATCAAGATGGTTTTTAAGCTGATGTCCTTAGAAATATATGTATATAGACTTTTTATAGCTCTTGGCATATAAAATAAGTCATTATTCTAAATAGAAAAATATTGATGATGTCATAGGAGCCATTGCCGGACACATCAAGCTGATCTGATGAACTGGGAAATCAATAGATATTTTCCAAACGAGATGGCATTTCTTTTAATTGGTTGTGTGAACACGATATACTGCAGAGGGAAAACATTTAAATTTAATTTTTATTTGGCTTGGATTTGTCTGTGTGCAGTTCTATTATTTCTTAGCATACGATTTTTTTAGTTTGTTTTGGTTTTAGGCTTTTTTTTATTGGTTTATATATAAATTCCTTATCAGAATAGATGAAATAGCACCTATGTATTGTAGACACTCAGATAGTATAGCTTTGGGAGCTATTTGAATAGCTACCAAGATTAGAAAGTATTGAAGATTTTATCCGATAATTCCTACACTCCTTTAGACCGATTGAAATTTTTTAAGTCAAATAAATCTTTTAATTTTATCCGCATAACAGATACATAAACAGTTGTCCTTATCCCATAGCAAGTGAACATCAGAATTTGAAACAGAAATCCCAGCTGCTTAGACTTTAGACTAATTGCCAGGCTGTACAAATGGCACACATCATAGATCAGTACACTAACATACAATTCAAGTGTTATTAAGTAATATTGCATGCCCTCCAGAGCCCCTCAGACGCAGAATTTTTCAAGGGCATATGATAATGAAACCCTTGTAAAAAACCACTGTTGATTGGCAAAGGATGCTGGGCAGGGACCTCATTTGTATGAAGTATTTTAGCTTTATGGTTTTGCATGTTAGATTATAAGTAAAAGAATCTGACAAACATTTGTTAATTGTTCAGGCAGATAACATTTTTTGTGTTGTTGGTCTTTTATCAACTTTACATTTCTCCTCCTGACGGGGGGCGGGGGGGTGGGGAAAAACAGACCTGGTAGTAATCTACAATGGAAAGGTACATGCAAATATATGGTATATTATGCTTGTTGATTTTATTTGTTTAATTTTTAAATAAACTTTTATATGGATTTTGTTAATAAAAAATTCCTTTTGTTAAAGGAATTGTTCAATTTATTTCTACAACTGTAATAGCAGAGCAATTTTGCTGTTTCAGCTGAAGTGCTGCTAATTCATGCAAGTACTTCAGACTTCATATCTTACGGAACATATTTGCTGAGTATATTGCTAGGGAAAATGGCAGTTAGAGTTATTTGGGGTGGTTTTGTTATGGAGTTTTCTAATGCTGTCAAATGTGAGCACTGTGATTTCACTAGGTTCATTCTGCTCTGGTGTGAAACACTGATTTTATATTTACTTGCCAAAACATTTCATACATTTGGCCCCGAATTTTGGTGCTTACCATCCTGCTGTTTTAAGTCTTCTGAAATAACTTAATTCACAATTTGATCGTGGCTTACCTTATCTTTATGGAGAACTATTAGTGGATTAAAAAAATTCAGTCATTCAGCTTACATCTCTCCCCTATTTGATATTGCCGAATATAATAATGTAAGGTACTATTATTTATTTACACTGCACTGAAAGATACTTTGAGGACAGTGCTTTGTTCGTGTCCAGGAATGATGCACTTCACCATTTAATTGCATGAAAGCCATTAAAAATTTACATCTCTTAAAACATGTGGAATCTCCACAGAAATCAACGACAGAATTTAGCAATACTTTCAGACCAGCCAATTATACTTTCTATTATTTAGTTTTTGCTGATCAGTTTCATGTTCTCAAACATCCATTCTTTACTCATAACACATCTGGAGCTGCTTCCAACATTTAATTAATTTTCTTAATATGGAAAGAATATACCTAAGCATTTCTAAAATGCCTTTGACTGCAGCATCTAAATTCTGAGTATGTGCCACTTACTAAGGATAGTGATTTTTTCTATTTTTTTAGCTTCTGAGGAGATGAGACCAAAAGCAAGATACACATTTTCATCTTCTATGAGGGAAATTTAGGAGACCCACAGTGCAACTTTCAGGGAGCTCAGTTCTGTGTGGATAAAAAAAGTCTTTTTGCTGCTGTAAGGACATTAAAAAGTCAGCAGTTTTAGCCATGGACAAGATGATCAAAACTGCATTCTGATTTTGCATCTCTAAAATTATACAAATGCACTTTTGTGCTCATAAAACCCAGCCATCTTAATTTATAGTGAAAATAATTTCTGAGCTAACTGATAATATTTCAGATACAAATACCTTGGAGAACAGATGTGATCCTTGCACTTACACATAGAAATCATTTTCCTGGCTATAACTTGAAACACTGGGTCCATATTTCATAACAAAGAAGGGGTGTTGGTCTCACCCTGGCAAATACTTGACCACCTTAATGAGTTCAGATGCCTCCATGTCCCTGTTGTGCAGCATCTGATAGAAAACACCAAATTTCTTACTCTTGGTAGCTTGCAAAGCTTTTATTCGTTCACAAACCATGTAAGTCAGAGTTTTCTTTCTGAACTTCTGAAAAGAGCAATAGCTGCATTCCTTGCTTATCTCTTGTTTATTTTTAATGCACCTTGGCTGCATTTTTCTGGGCATGTTGTTTTGTTTGTGAAACAGAGATTTAGTATCATATCTTGAATCTTTAACACCACTCCTTTGTAAAGAAACCTATTCTCTTATCTATTTTGAAAATGCAGCAGAAGTTGTAATTCTTGAGTGACTCTAAGTAAAACTAGTTTCTTTTTCCACAAGGGAACCGATGAGGAAGATTATGTGATATGAGGAAAAGGCAAAAATTTCTTGGAGTCAATAATCACATGGGTGAACCAGTACAGTAACTTCATAAATAGCAGTACTCATCAATGTCAACAAAAGTTGTTCAGCTTAGTTGAAAATCACAAGGTTATAGAGATGACTCAGACTTAAACAAACCTTTTTCTCCATTGATTTTATGGACTTGGCATTCCCGATGTGATTTCCTAGGTGTGGGGATGATGGGTGAACAGTGAGGTAGTGAGGTGAGAGGGACTATGAAGATCTTGCTGCAGCTCAAGGAATTAGGCAGTAGCCAGAGTGCCAGTTTATGAATCACAGCTCTGTTTCTTTCTGCAGACAAAAGTGGTTTTAGCCACATGCTCCACTGGTATACACGTCTGTCTCCATACTGCCAGCTAAGAGAGGTGTTTCCCTACTTCCCTACACAGGCCTGCTAAACCCCTTCAGTGTAACTGCTCAAAACTGTGCAGAGATCATTGGGGTTGCTTGTCGCTTTCCTTTAATTCTTCTTAAATCTGCTTTTCTACCTTATCAAATCTCTCACTACATGAGTTATTTGCCATCACTATTCCTTCTCTCCATGTGGGTGATAAAGATCCTTACGATGAAAAAGCAGTCTAAAGAAAAAAATAAATACATCTCTCAAATTCCACAGGGAATGACCATTAATTCAAGAGTTAGAGATTTCTTAGCTGTGTCAACAAACTATCCATCAAAATACTTGAAAATGACAGGAAATTGAAGTCTCTAGTTGACTGTGGAATGACTGTGTCACTTGCTTTTGTGATGATAATTTTGGAATCTCTTTTAATGTATTTTGGCTATACTATAACTTTATTGGTTGAGCAACCAGTGTAGAAATCCCATTCAAAGTTTAATTGCAGAAGCATGCAACGGGTCATCATCAGCATGCTTCTCCAACTTCTTCTTCCTCAGGATTTACACTTCCTCAAGTAGAAGTGTTGTTAAATTCATGCAATCCTGCTGCCTGAAGCCCTGGACCCCAGCTGTGCCAGGAATCAAACAGCAATCTTTCATGTGCAACAGGCTGTACATGTGAGGACTTCCATATAATATTGATGAGGTTAAAGTGTCTTCTTGACTGATTTTGAAATTTTAAAATGGAGACATATGACTTAAAAATCTTGCTTGTTTCAAAGAGAAGTCCTTCCTTCCTTCCTTCCTTCCTTCCTTCCTTCCTTCCTTCCTTCCTTCCTTCCTTCCTTCCTTCCTTCCTTCCTTCCTTCCTTCCTTCCTTCCTTCCTTCCTTCCTTCCTTCCTTCCTTCCTTCCTTCCTTCCTTCCTTCCTTCCTTCCTTCCTTCCTTCCTTCCTTCCTTCCTTCCTTCCTGCCTGCCTGCCTGCCTGCCTGCCTGCCTGCCTTCCTGCCTTCCTGCCTTCCTGCCTTCCTGCCTTCCTGCCTTCCTGCCTTCCTGCCTTCCTGCCTTCATTCCTGTCTCCCTCTCTACCTCCTTTTCCTTGGTTCCTTATTTCCTCATTTCCTTCCTTCCTTCCTTGTTTCCCTTCTTCCTTGTTTCCTTCTTTCTCCCTTTTTCTCTTTCTTCTCACGTGTTTAATATGTATTCAAGACTACCCTATCAAAAGAATTATTAATTAGACAATCATTTAGATATTGGATCTCATTTCATTTTTTCTCAAATATTTATGAGATATGCATATTTATGAAAATGCTCATTTTGTAATCTGTAAACCTACTTTATGAGTTTGCAGTCAGAATTCAGTCTTCCCAGGTTTTTGCAAAATCCTATTGCTAAATCTGACCTAAATCTGTTAAATATTGACTCCAGACTTGTCAGACAGAAATGTTATTCTGGTAATAAAACAACTCTATTAAAGATCATTGATATTATAAGTGAGATAACTTCACAATGAGTGTATTGGTGTTTATTTTAATGAAACAGATTTCCTGGTGCATTGTCAAGTAAACGTTTTATACTAAGAGCTGCCTGGAAAAAAAAGAGACATGTTAAAATTAGTTGATAACAGGGCTTGTGATTTTGTTAAGTCTTGCAACTAAAAGTGTGTAAATGGAACTGCTTTCAATAAAGCACAATAATTTATTCTAGAAATTAGCAAGCCCACGTTCCACCTATAAAATCATTCTCTGTGATGTGCAGCTGGCCTTCATTTCAGTGGTCTTGATTTATAGGTACAGTTTGCTTTATTTTCCAGAGGAAGAGACTGGGAAGCAGCCGGACAGAGCTATTAAAGCTGTTGTGCACAGCAATTTTTCAGGGGTTTATTAATTCTTGCAGAGAATAAGCCAATGAACTGAGCATTATTCAATGCGAGAACACCTTCTGTAAAAGAAGGGTTTCTTGATGAATAGATGTAGACTAAAAACCAAAACATATGGATGTTTGTTATATGAAGTTAACCAATTCTGTTTGCCACATTTTCAGTTGCAAGACTTACAAAGATGAGGTTTCACATTTAGCTATCTTGTAATTTTGCCTATTTAAGTGGTTTTGTACCCAGATTTTCTTTGATGCTTACATTGATACCTGGTTTTTTACAGAAGAAAGACCTAGATTGCTAGAGACAAGAAAGACAATAATAATAACTTAATTCCAGTGAGTAGAAAGCACAGGTTCTCTCTAAAACAGAAATGCTTATCTTAAATTCCAATTAAAACATTTTTAATTAAAAAGTATTTCAGTCAGTAAATCTATTAAAAAAATGTGTGTCAGCTACTCCCAAACTGCAACATTTGCTTAAAAAATGATTTGGACTTTTTTACTCTCTCTCACACAAGGTTTTCTTATGTGCCTTGTTTCTGAACGTATCTGCTGCTCTTGGGTCGAAGTTTTTGAGTGGATCTGGGCAGTCTTAGGTTTTGTTTTAGCACAAATATCTTCAAATCACATCATCCATCAAATGTGAGCATTTCTCTCAGCCACAAGTGAGGTGTCAGGTTCATCTGTTTTGAATATTGAGAGAAGTGAAGGGACAAATATCTATGGATGGTTTGAATAGACTTGTAATGCTGTAGCCCATGCTAGCAGATCACTCAAACTGCAGAAGGTCATGCAGAAGATTCTGTCTTCTTTTAAGTTAAAACCATGAAAGACCACAGGTTTGTCAGAACAAGACTTAATTCATGTGGTTCAACTGTAAATGTGCACAGAATTCAGAGTAAAAAACACCATATCATAGTGCACTTAATATTTTATTAGAAATTTCCTATGCTAATGTGTAAAAGATGGGTGAATGACTTGCTTCCCAATAACTGAAGCTCTCTTTTGATGAGATCTGTTTTCACTTCTGTGCTAAAAGACATTCAAGGACTATGCACCAGGTTCAACCCAGAGAGACCAGAAGTCGTCTCATCTCTCACTGCGGGGGACATTATTTGTGCCATTCTCTGGGATTCAGCACCACACTGCAATGGGAGACAGGCTGCTGTGAGCAACAGTGATCCATCCTACCTGAACAAATCAATCAGTCAGACAGGTTGCTATCCCACACTTGGTGTACTATACAGTCACACCCCTACCTTTGTGGGTACTGCAGAAACAGGTGAAGAAACCACTGGAATTATTTCTGTGTTGATAGTGAGAAATCACTGCAAATGGTAGGCTGAATAAATAATTTATGTGAACAGCCTTTCTTCTCAAGCACTGGTTATGCAAAGTGCTCAGCAGGCTGCATTTTACAAGTCTCCTAAATGTTGTGCTTTAGCCTGTATGTAACTATGTGGTGCTATCAAGAGTTCAAGGCATAACACCAGTCAGGACTGCAGCCAATGGAACAGCTCTGAGAAAGAAAAAGGCATGAATTGAGCTCTGAGACACAGAGAGAGAGAGAGAGAGAGAGAGAGAGAGAGAGAGAGACAAAAAAAGAGGATAATTTCCTGGTTTATAGTAATCCAAATTGTTTGGCAATTCAAGAGTATGGGACAGAAACATCCACTAACAAAGTGATACTGTAATAGGGTTAAAGTTTTTCGCAACTAGGTAAAATGATCCCCCCAAATCATGACATTTAGACATTTTGAGTTTTCTGGCATTGTTTCAAATTGTATGTGTATGAATCCTTCAGAGTTGTCAGCAAAACTCCCAGATGTCTTACAGTTTCCTTGAGGAGTCTTCACATTGATTTGAAGAGAAGACAGGTGCAAGTGTTAAAATGGGTCTTTCTGTCCTTTCCTTTCTCTCACCTACACAAAGTTTCCTCTCTGAAGCGCACAGTATTTTAGCAACAGGCATAGCTGTGCCATATCTGTCTAGTATCACCTTTAGTATCATGGTAACACTTTACATTATCTTACAGCCAAGTCCCACATGGCAGATTTGAACAAGAGATGTTAAAGTTCATTGGTATTTTCCTTTGGTTGGGCCGAAAGAAGATTGAAATTGGTAAGAAAGAGAGAAACAGAGGTGAGTAAAATAGACTGAGTTACAATACATCTTTCCTCTATAATGAAAGCATGAACTAGTAAGATTGGTTTAAAAAAAATGGGTTGTATTCTTTCTTCATGATACACAGAAAGACCTGGAGCTGATGAATTTGCCTATCCCAGTTTCAGCCTGCCCAGATATTAGCTGCGTGCTTAATAGAAGCATAAATAAGAATGTATAGCTTTAGCTCTCCATGATGTTTCAGTTTAAACTCTTTTTAGAGCTGCTTTTCCCCTGCTTTCTCCAGCCCACCTTCGAGACAGCTATGGCAGCCAAGTGCTCCCCCCAGGAGCTGCTCTGCAGAAAATCACACATGCAAGCATTTTGTTGTGACAAGCTGGGAACGAGTCTATCTGTGCAGGTCATGTGTCTGTGCAATTTTGTGCCTTTGTTGTGGTATAAAGCCTGGAGGGGAGTGAGAGATTGTTTTCTGACAGAGTAGTGGCACCAGTGCTGGGCGTTTTCAGACAGCCCAGTTGAGGGTGCAAGTGGGGGTGCAGAACCTCAGGAGCAGCATGCCCCACAGCCCAGAGGCCAGACTCCTGCTCTGCAGAGGGGCAAACGAACCCTTCAGAGATGCTCAGAGTTGTGCATCCATGCTCTCAACAGCCTCAAAGCACACACTCCAGAGGAAACCTGAAATCTCGTAACTGAGTGTTAATTATGTCTGAGTGGATTCTAGAGAAAAGGCAAACCATATACTGTGTCAGCAGAGAAAAGGTTTCACTGTGAGGAAACTAATGATGCTTTTATCAGGAACAATATAAAGATTGCTTTTTTACTAGTGTGTGTCCCACAGGGTTTGGACTATGAGATATTTCTGTATCTGGCTTTAGGTTCCTCTGAGCTTTTACATAATCAAATCAATATAGCTATGATTCACCCTCTGGCAACAACTGCTCCTTGGAAGTTGCTCTGCTTCTTTAGTGACTGAAGAGGAAATAAATAAATAAATAAATAGAAAGAAACTTATTACAAATCCGTAAACATTGATTTGTTTGGTCTTAGATTTTACTTTTTTTAATTGCCAGGGAAAAAAAAAATAGAAAGAAGAAAAAGGATGAGGAGGCGGGAGGACATATGAATTTGTTCTCAATGGGGCAGACAGATTGCTAGCTGATACTTTGAAAAGAAAAAAAAAAAATAGTGGATTGATAGAATTTCATGAACTTACAAAAAATATTGTCCAGATACAGACTGAAATGTGGCTGAAGGGCAGATGGGGCAAAGAAGGGCCAGAGGCTGTAAAAATCAAGGCAGGCAAAGAGTCCAGAGATGGGAAAATTTGATTTTGCACTAGCAGTACTATATTCTTTGGGTCTGCATCTTGATTTCCAAGCTCAAGTTACCCATCTCCATTTTCCAAAAAAAAAAAAAAAAAAAAGGAAAGAAAAAAAACCCTGATATTTGAAATTTAAAAACAAAAATAAAAAAGTAAAAACCATACAAAAAGCCAAACAAAAAACCCACAAAAATTTAAAAAGCCAAACCTAAAACCAACCCAACAAAAAAATACCTCTAAAAATCCATGAATAATGAAAAACCCAGAAAAGATCTTTCACTCAGATGTGTTTCTTTCTGTGCTTCTCCCTTGCCATTCTTGCTTCCAGCCCTTGACACCTAGCTAATTCTCTTCCTTCCAGAATTTTTTACTCCCTCTTCCCTCTCTTTTCTGATGTCACACTGTCCTGGGTTGTAGTTTAGGATGTATTCTATCACCATCTTCAGTTAATGGCCCATCAATGCCTTTTGCATGACTCAGAGATAACTCCCTCCGGGAGTTATCTCTCTCTTTAATGGGCCATCAAGGCCCTCCTGTATGACTCATCATCCCATTGTGAGATGCTCCGCCCATGGGGAAGAGCCAAGCATTCTCACCTGGATATAAGCTGGGATTTGGGACAGTAGAAGCAGCCCTCATCCACTGGATTCCCAGAGGACTGGAGCTACCAGCCCTTTCTATGAGATCACTGATTCAGGAAGACCACCTCATCTGGACTCTTTCCATCACCCTGCTCAGGTTGTATTCTGACTCTGTCAGTGGTTTTTCTTTTTGTATTTATTTTATTTTATTCTATTTTATTTTCCATTTCTTCTCATTAAATTTTATTTCTGACTTAGAGCCTCTTACTTGGTTTGTTTTCAAAACCACAGCACACACTGTTATTGTCACAAATATTTTCCCCTTGTAGTTGCTGGTGTAACAGAGCACTCTGGCACAGTCATCACACACTGGTGGAATTGACTTGTCTCAGGATCATCTTGTCTCATTTTTCCCTTGGTTGACATCTCTGTTGCACCAAAACAAAGGAAATACTGAACAAAAGGACCACTGACTTTTTCACAAAAGAAATCACATCTTTAAAACAAACCTAATTTCATCTTTTCTTAAGACTATGTGCTGTCAGGCAGGACTTTGGAGGAGGATGTCCAAGGAGGATGACACTGTTAGAGCACGAAACTCCTCGATCAATCGGTGTGGCAACCATGGTTGTGAATGTGCCAAATAGCTTCCCAGCCTGCTGTTAATCCTGAGCTAAATTCATGCTAATGATGCTCTCCTCAGTGACAGACAGGTCAGCTGATGTTTGTAAAGTGCCTCGGGACGTTTGGACAGATGATGTTACCGATATCAACTTTTAGGGGTTTCAATTTGCTTCTGACAAAAAAAGGAAATTACCACCTTTCTTTGCATCCTCCTCCTCTCCACTCCCATTCTGTATGAATCTTCCTGAGATGTTCTACTCTCTCCTTCTGTTATATATATACATATATATATGTATATATATATATATATATATATTTTTCCGAAAAAAGAGAAAAGGATATGCCCCTTACCAAAACCTGGGCGTAGAATTTGATATTTTCCAAGTACAGATCATGACAGAGGGAATAAAGGAGGCTTTTCCTGTTACAGACTCGCTTGCTCCTAACGTAAATTTTGTTTACTTCTGCAGATCTAGCAGCAAGCTTAACATGGATTCGCATGCTCCCAGAGGTGGTTATTCCTTCACCCTAGAAAGGCGTGCTTGTAAAAACATGGGAATCCTGGGAGAACCTACAACCTAAATGCAATAGAACTGGCCAAGAAACCTCAAAATTTATTTACAAATAATTTCTTGAGACTCAATGCAAAAAAAATCAGTGAATATATTTTTCTATACTTTGAACTGGATTATGAAAATGGTTTATTATTCATTGATTAATTTAAGTGAATTGGACATTACTGATCAAATCATTGTGATATACACTTTGTGCTAGAGGAATGGATTATCTGTAGCTGCAGATACTATGCTGTTTAAGTTTTAAATCTTGTTGTTTTTCTCCATGTGCCTAATGATAATGACTACTGCTTACGGTTGAGCAGTGCCCTTCTCTTCTTGTGAACCACAACGATGATCTCTCTTTACTCCCTGTTCCTTTAAAGCTCCAGATATCACAGGACTTTGAATTACTGGAAAAATAAAACAAACTTCAATCTTGGGGAGCCTCTAACTTTTCAGTTCTTGTAGAGATAATGATAACAATCTTGTGTAAAGTCATATCTCCCTTGTGTCCTCACATGGTCTTCTCAGCTTCATTTTGATGGAGTTAATTAATGGTTTTGTCCTGATCACCAGTAACATAAATCAATGGGTAGCAAAACTGTTTATTCTGTTTTTACTACTGTAGCTACTGCCTTACTAATGTGGACTTTCTTTTCTCAGTCCAGATAGATATAGTTCATGTGCATATCAAAAGATTTGACCAAATATGAAAATTATGTGCAACATGAGCTTGCTGTCTGCACTTCTAGGGATGAATGGGGCAGTATGCAGGCATGGTCCCTGCTGGTGCAAACTGCCATCCCTACCAATGAACCAATATCAATAAAAGATAGATTGCTTCTTCTTGCATAAGGATTTAACTACTTCCAACACAGGTGCATGTGTACGCACACACACACATTTTGAAAATGCTCACCAAAAACCTAATAATACTTCAGGCTTTAAACTCCTGAGGA
This sequence comes from Sylvia atricapilla, assembly GCF_009819655.1. Classification (NCBI taxonomy): domain Eukaryota; kingdom Metazoa; phylum Chordata; class Aves; order Passeriformes; family Sylviidae; genus Sylvia; species Sylvia atricapilla. The sequence goes on along the minus strand of NC_089174.1, from coordinate 56,311,269 downwards.
GTAGAGAGATGCAAGGTAGTAAAGCAGCAGAAGGAAAGAAAAACAGTTAAAAAAATAAAAAAAATCAAAACAAAACAAACAAACAAACAAAAACCTAACAAAAAATCCTATAGGAAGGAAACAACACTTCCCTACTCACTTGCTCCCTTTACCCTCCCCCACACCCCCATCCACTTCTTAAGGAAGAAAAAATGAAAAACTGGGATCATTGTTGTGCTTACTGTGGTGGCTTGCCTGGAAATGAGCCTGTGAGTTGAAGGCATATGGTGCTTATGTTGGAATTGTTTTCTAAACAGACTTTTGCCTGTGTGTCTTTTTCACCTCTTTCAAACATCTTGTGCCAAAAGCAGTAAAAACACTGCTGCATTAAACATAAATCAAGCCCCTATGCCTACAAAGGACCTCTGTTGTTGGAGGGGGGTTGTTGGACTAGGGATGAAAGGAGACCTACCACTGCATTGATCCAAGTTGAATGTGGGGAGCATATTCAGCTAGGATACTCCTAACTAGTTAAGGCAATGTGAGACATTCAAGCAATTAATGAACACATGCTTCAAGTAGAAAGGCTAAACAGGAGATTTCAGTGGATATGCATGTTGCTTGCTAGTCTAAAATCATACACATTTATGCATTTATTTTGGTAAAGTTTTTTACCTATCTGGAGTATTTTACCTTTTCCATTACTAATCATATATTGACTATTTCTAGAACAGTGAGAAAACATTTGTTAGAGGTTTTTATTAAATGAAATGGCTCTGCAAGTTAATATAAAATGACTATAAATTTAGTGTGGGACAAGCTGCACTATGTCATGCCTGCAAACAATTTTCAGAAATCCAAATTGAAGAATTTGTTCACCATGTTGTTAATTTGCACATAGGTTGTTAAGATTTTAACCCTTCCATGCTAAAGGCATGATTCTTACTTCTGTTATCTCTTCAGATCCCCAGATTATGAGGTGGACCTATCTGCTTCCCAATTGCAACAGAAATTGTCAGTGTAGAAGAAGACTGCTGGAAATTGGTTTTGCATTTTATGCACTTACATATGTGGTACGTGACCAATTACATAAACGAATGGCTATGCATGATCTTTATACAGAGAAAGCAATGAAAAAATATGGGGCTTTTATGTCTTCTGTTGTTGAAGTTAGCTTAAAGTGAACATTTTTGCCCTTATAGTCTCCAGATATTTATGCAATTTTTTAATGATTAGGTATATTATTCTAGGTATCCTAGTCTGGATATGTAGCCAGCTAAATTCCATCCATGACAGAAATGAGGGACATTACTTTGTTAAATCAACCTGTCAATGGGTGGCTTAATTTCTACCGTGAGGTACTGATGCTGCACTTGTGTCCTCCCCATCACTCAGTTCTGTGGAAGACTGCTCAGGGACCTTGCTGAGATTATGCTCAGTCATCTTTTGAGGCATACTTCCTTTGAGGACAGACTCTCAGCTGCAGCACAATCATCCCTAGCACTCCCAGTGTCCCCTTGAGCTTGGGGAATAATCCCATCCTCCTCAATGACAGACATGGAAAGTGCATGACACATGTGAGCATGCATACTCCCTCAGGTGAATGGGAGCAGCATGCAGGAGAGATAGATTTCATGGGCAGAAGTATACAGAAGAGGCAATATGGCTACTCAGAAATCAGTGCAGTATTGGGGCCAAAAGAGAATGGGGCTCCAGTGCTGGCCTCTTCAGCAGATCCTAGAAGACCCATCACTTTCAGAAACTTACAACCCGTGTTCTTTCATAAGGAACAAAGCCCAGGTGGAAACTCTGACCCAAAATGTATAAAATTTCCTTTCTTCAAAGTACGTTTATTCTCTTGGCATAGGGACAAATTGTGCCTTGAGGGCCAGATCTGCAAGTGGATCCATATGGAGAAACCTTTATGTGTTGGGAACATCATTCAAGTCAACAGGACTCTCTGAGGGCACAGAAGCTTGCCAAGTCCAAGCTGCAATTTGAAAAGTGTTTTCTGTTCCTTCAAGGTAAAGGCATACTATAAACCTCAGCAATAATTCTTTTAATAAGGAATCTATTGTGTTTGTGCTTTTATTAGCAAAATTCGAGAGAAGACCCAAACCAACATTGCTTCTATACAACTTTTTTTTTTTTACCCAACAGGTGGAAGGAATTTTATCTTGTACTCTGAGCTACAGGGAAGAAATAATCTGGTGGATAGCTTATCCATAGTACAGGTATCAGAAAGAGTACAAGTCTCAAGAGATCTAACCTAGGTGTATAGTAAAATTGAAGGCATTCTGGGCAGTGCAAGCTATGCTGTGTCTGTTCAAGGGACAAGATGGCAAATTCTTCTTGCAAAAAACCACCAAACCATATAAACTGTTACTCAGTGAACTTGAAAGTAATTTTAGGGAGATCTGGTTATGGCATGTGAGAGTAATGCGGGACCATAAAGTAATATTGTATATATTACTTTTGTGTTTTCAATGTGCTGTTGGCTACAACCTGACCTGATGGAATGAGCATAAATCTAGGAACCAGAAACTTCCTTGATTTTATTTTCTGTTCTATTTATTTGCTGTATTACCTAGAGTAACTGACTAAACCTATTTGACAGAGGCTTTACTTATAGTTGCCTGTTTGATATGTGTAAAGGGTTTGCAGGTCAGTTGCATAAACCTCAAACATTCAAGAGTCAAAGTGTTCCTCACCTTCAGAGAGCAGCACTATGACTATCTAGCAGTTTCCCCTTCAAGGGAAGGAAGTTTCTCTGGCCTGCAAAACAAACAACACAATTCGCATTCAAATTAGATACCCCTTTGCTTTCCTATCTAATTATATAAATACATAAAATAAAATTTTATAAAATTAATCTAGATTTTACATCAACTAGTTTGGGTCCTTCTGTCATGATTGTGATATAAAAGGGAGTTTCTTGGCTTTGTTTTTCATTCAAGCATCACAGGGACCCTTTATCTAATGGGAAGCTAAAAAGATTAAATAAGTCCAGTAAAGGGTAAATGTCATTTTGTTAGATGTCTGTCTCTGAAAGAAGCCCAGCCTTTCCTTTGCTAGCCCACATTTTCCTGTGAAATGCTTGCTGCCTTTACATATTTATTGCAAAACAGATGCTGGTTGTTGACATCAGTGAAAGCAGGACTGGGCCTAAGAGAGTTGCCTATTTTTACTACGCGTTGTAAGTTCATCTCTCACTTGAACAGGGAGGCACCAGATGGATGATAGTGTTTTGGACGGAATGTGTACCCCACAGATGTTTGTTGTTGGGTTTTTCTGGTGTGTTTTTCTCTCTCTCTTTTTTTTTTTTTTTTTTTTTTTTTTTTTTTTTTTTTTTTAAATGGTGTTTGGGGTATTTTTGTTTGGTGTGGGTTTTTTTGGGGTTTTTTTTTGGTTGGTTGTTTTTTTTTTTTTTTTTTTTTCCCTGCTCTTGATCTTTCTAGAAGTATGTTAAAATGACTACAATCCAAGTAGGCATATTGTATATAAAATGAATGACAGATCCTAGCGCCACCAAGAAAGTAAAACCCTTTGTTTATTTAAGATTTTTAAAAATACATTTGGGAGTAGAAGTCACAGAGTTATAAATGAGCTCCCTGGCCACCACCAGAAAAAAAAATTATAATAAAAATAATGGCACCATATTCCCTGATAAACTTGTGCCAGAAAAACTCTTGGGGATCAAGTTTTTGTCAGTCCCCAGCTTTTACCAATTTAAATTCTTGGCAGCATATTAAAACAAAATGTAGAAGATATTTGAGACTGCAATCCCTCAGGTACTAAATCTAGTGTTTCCTGGCACTAGATGAATGTTACTGGAGTTAAAACCTAGCACCATAGCACCAGATCTCCGTAGCTGTTCATATTTATACTTTACAGACAAATATGTCATTCTTTCAGTATCCCTTTACACTGCCATTTTTTTCTCACATTTTTTTCTCTGATAAAGACAAAAGTGAGAAAGTTCCATGCAGTCACTGACATCATGCTAATTTTATTTGCTTTTCAAATGTCTAGGACACACCTTTTCCATCCTGGACATGTTGTGTTACACTACTTTCTAATCACCTACTGGGTAACAAAAACAGGGGGAAGAGCACATTATCTGCCAGTTATGTGCACATCCTAGACACACCAGAGCAAGTTTCCCACTCAGCATAGGTGGAAACAGAATGTTTCTCAGACTCTTCCTTGAATATTCTGATCAGTCCAGGCTGGCTTTTTTCATGGTACATGCTAAGACTACACTGGAGCTGAGTTAGTCAGTGATTTTCCTCCAAATGGCAGATGCCAAGTGGAGTTTGCTCTCTGGAGTTTGCACCATTCTTATTTTCTCCTTCCCCTATGCTATTCTCTGCCACCCAAGACAGGGGATTTAAAAAACTAAGTCTAAATTCAGGGGCTGTCCCAAGGTTGAGGTCTCCTCATGAAGAGACTAAGGCTTTCTACTCACTCTGTTCTGCAGGAGTGTCACTGAGAATACAGTCACATTTGAAGATTATTTTGAAGACTAAGTAGATAGCCCAACCTGTGCCATGGAAATGACTCCTAATATTATTACAGCTGATTTCAGGGCACGTCTATAATGCCCTCTCTAAAGACTGTATTTTTTCTTTTTTCCAAACTTACATCTTTACCTTAGTGTAACCAGTATGTACCTTCCACAGTCTTTTGTACTATCAGATCAGATTACAGTATTCATTCTTTTCACACTACATCACAGAAGCCACCTTACTTAATTTCCCTTTTTTCCCCCCATATATTTCTGAATCACAGAAATGCTTTTACTGTAAATCAAGCAAGTGAAATATTCAATTCCCAATATTCTGTCACTGCTTTCATCTTCTGATCTTTCCATTTAAAATTGATCTACCATAACTGGCCAAAAAAAAAAAAAAAAAAAAAAAAACCAGAACAGAAAATGCCTGGTTATTGGTGAAACCATATATTCCACATATTCATGCTGTGCTTTCAGAAGTACTGATTCAGTTCCATTGACTTTGCTACCCAAAAACCCCAAATCAACAAGCACAGGAGCAGGTAAAATAGCTGAAGTAATTTCTACAATAAATGTATGAAGTCAACCATTTATATGCTTGCTTCCATTCATGCATCCTGATCTCTTTTTCAAAACTATGGAACTGCCCAGAATATAATCTACACAGTGAGTGACCCAGGTAGCATCCGAGGTCCCAAAAAGAGTTCTCTGTTCTTCTTGCATTTCCAGGACTCAGAAAGAGCATTGATCTGATGAAACCTCCAACAGGGAGAAAAACAGAAACACAGGTTTCTTAAGGATTCCGCATTTTCTTTCAAAGGGATATATTTGGAGCCACAGAGGGGCTATCTCTTGGCTCTGGACAGAATCTGGCCCTTTGCAATGTGTTCAGCTTCTGTCAGTTTTGCTATCTGCCTCAATATCTGCCCTTCTATTATGAAAGAGAGAAGAGACGTGGGAATCTGGCCCAGGAGGGAATAAGGATGGAGGAAAGGCTGGGTAAGAGTGGATGGTTCTGTATTTACTATATGATACTCAGCTTCATATTGATTTCACCTATTTGGTGGACTAAACATGAACTTAATAATGAGATCCTTCTTAAGCCATGTGCTTCCCCATTAATTGAGTCTCGCATATTGATTAAGATGTTGACGTATCCCTGCATTGTTCAGTAGTAATGCAGCTGAGAATGGGCCTTCTCTCCCTGCATTCTCAGCACTCTCTGTACTGCTGTCACCACATTCCCTTTAATGGATAAAGCTGTCATCCTAAAGCTAGAATGTCTTGCAGGCACAAAGACGAAATTAACTGCTCAATAATTTATGGGACATGGAAAAAACTTTACCCAACAACTTTAATTGGTTGCTGTAAGTGTTTTGACTGTGCTTGCCTGCTTTGCATAAAGTCAGCTACTTTGCAGGGCCTGATTACCATTTACAGTAGTTTCTTGGCCCTCTTCACATTACAAGAAGAACTTTGGCTTATTTCAAGGGAATTTCCTGTGTTCTGCAGACCTGACATTTTTTCTCTTCACTGTAGATTCATGAGAAAAATCAAGATCTTCAAAATGTAGTTGGTGAGCTTAGAGTTTAAACTCAAATGATTTAGATTGGTTTGAGACTGTCTGTTTTTCTGACTCAAGTATCAAAAATATGGGCAATCAGTGGACCATCACAGGCAGGGAAACCTTTTGCTTTTTGGATAAATTCAAGCCCAAAGTTTTTGAAATGTCATGTTATTTCAGAACCCCTGAAGTGAGATGGACACTGTCCAGCTTCTGAAGATAAGACTTAATATCACAAAAGCAAACCACAACAATTTTAGCAAGAAGGTTTATGCAGCAAATGATGTTCCTTCTCAGAATGATATATATTGTCTTTTTGCTGGAGAAGCTGGCAGTGTATCATGTATTAGTCAGTGGCAACAAGAACTTAATTTTCCAGTGATTCTAGTTCTTTTCGTTATTGCCAGAATCTTTAAAATCCCAGTCCTCTTCCCCATCTGGCTGCCTGTATGTAAAATGCTTTTTTTTTTTTTTTTTTGGTAGTTGACATCTTTAATCACACTTCCTTTTTTTTTTTTTTTTTAAAGTGAATTTGGTGTTGAAGAAATGCAACACATGTAAGGATTGTTTAAAGCCAGGAATTACAGAAAAAATATGGTGAACCACTTTCTGAGATAATTTTTCCTAGCATATTTCCATTCTGTCTTATGACATCTCTTGCTGTATTCACAGTGACATATGATGTTTCCATTGGGGATTATAAATTCATCATTAGGAAAACACATTTTTGTTTTAGAAGAATGAAACATGACAATCAATCCAAAGGATACTTGTTCGTTAGGACCTTGATAAAGGAAGCAGGATGTGCCATCCTCTAAAAGTGAATGTGATAAGCATATGTTTATTCAGAGGTGTTCAATTTTGGGCAGCCATAGAACTGTCAAATTTTCCTATTTCAAGCTCAAGTGGCTAAAATAATCTTAATTAATTAAGGTGAAATTATATGGATCTTCCTATTTATCTAAAGCACAGCTTTCCAGTGAAACTTTAAGACCAGCTAGGTTGTGCTGAACTTACTATAATGACTGTGCAAGGATTGTGTCTGCTAAGATCAGACATTAGCATACCAAGGCCTTACACTTTTATTGAGTATTGGACCCAAAGCAGTAGGAAAATGTCTTTTAGACTTTTTTGTTGCAAGCTCTTGACTTGCTGCTCTCACAAAAGAGCAGCTGGCCCCAACCTGCTGTTAAGTGACATTTTGGAAGACCTGAGAAAATTTAGGTTTGCTATAGGAAAAGAAGAATCAGTTTTTAGATTTTTTTTATTGGTCAGTGTCTGAAGAGTTAACACGTGGTTATCTAGGGCCACAGTTAGAAGAAATGGGTACATAGTTAATGCAACATGAAGAGGAAATCAAAACAGAGTGAAGCAAATAATGAAACTATATCCAGTTGTATTTATTTGCTATTCTCATTCACGGTGTTAATCCTGTGTTACTGGTAACATTCCTAGAATATATCCCAGATGGAGCCACAAATGCACCCATATTCCCTTCCTCCATGAACTTTATATCCATTTGTTCTCCTTTGGGAAGTTGTTTCTAAACAGTCCCTACAAGTGGCAAGATGTGTTGATTTCCAGTTTATTGTAGTGCTTGGTAGTTCAGCACCAGCCGTCAGAATTTTCAGGAGCCTCTGCTGTTTGCTGCAGAGCCTGTTCAAAGTCCAAGCCTCTGGAAGGATCCCCAGGAGGACTGCAGCTGGGCCTGTTTGGATATCAAAGTCCAAATTAAAAATTTATGCCAGTGTTTGAAAAATATCTGACCAAAATCTTGATATGGATTACATCTCCCTTGCCATGCAAGCTTATCCAACTGGGGCTTGAGAATTTATTTTTAAAGTGAAAAGAGGACCAAATAGCTGCATAAACTGATTTGGGTCAGATGTTTGTTGGCTGAATTATCACTGGTAATGAAACCTTCTATACATCACAGGGAGGCTAAAAGAGCTCTGGCTTTTCTCTTTCACTCTTCCTTTCCCTCTCTTCCTTCCTTTCTGCCTTTTGACCTGCCTGCCCTTTTTATTTTGTTCTTTCTTCCTTCCTTCCTCCTTCCTTCCCTCTGTGTCTCCCTGCCTTCTATTTTCTTGTTTCCATATTGCTCTTCTTTTCCATCTTTTCCTTGCTTTCCTCACCTTTTTCCTTCTCTCCCAACTTTTCTTCCTTCCTGCCCTTTATTTCTCTCATTTATTTTAATTCAGAACTCACAGCAAGTCAATTGCTCACTACTTAGCATATAAGAACACCCACTTGCAATGGGGGAAGCAAACTTTTGTACCTGCCAGAAGTAAAATTCAGGCTGGGACATCAACAACACAGCAGCAAAAATATGTTGTTGGAACAATATCTTTCCTGCATTTCAGAGATGAACAGAAAACAGACACCTTTTACTTGCTGAGACTTTTTTGTAATGACTCCTCAGTTCAGGGCTACAGGGCAATGCTTAGATGAACTGGTTAAGAAGTCTAAACTGGCTGTACAAGAACAGCTATTGTGCTTGTTGATAATTAACTTGCTTACATCTTCTTGCAGTACATAGTTTAGTGTCACTGATATATCTGCAGATTTTTTTTTTTTTTTGCTAAAAGACTACAGGGTAAGGCAGGGGACACACATTTGTGTCTGTCAGACCTTACTCTGTTGATTTTTTTCCTGCAGGAAGCAAAGGTCCATACTAATCCAATTATTTCACAGGGTGTTGGGTAAAGAATAAAATGTCTAAATTATTCCAGTTAGGTCCACATGGCAATAGTGGATCAGCAGAGTTAGTCTGGTTTGCATCTTTTCTATAGAAGAAATCCCCAAAGTTTTCGGAGAGCAGATCCTTCATCCCAAAAACTCATACAAAAACAGAATTCCCTAGACTTGGTTCTGCTCCATAAGAAGTCTTTGTACTCTTCACATGAATGCCTTTTATTTATTTTGATTAAACCTCCCACTAAATATGTTTGCCACTCCCTGGTTCTTATGGTGAAAAAGAGATCAATTGATCGCTGTCTACCTCCTCCTCTGTGTCACCATGATTTTACAGATAAAAGAAGGAAGGGATTCAAGCCTGCCTGAGAAAAATATTTGCAGGCTAAGCATGGGGTTCAGACTAGACAAACAGATAGATCTGCCCTACAGCTATGTCTAGAAACACCAAGCACTCTGTCTTACAGGGTGAGAACAGCATCCAGCCCAAGAAAGTGTAGTCTTTCCCATGCCCATGGAGGCTTTGTCGTTCCCCAAGACAAGCTTGTCCAACTCCTGCAGGATGCATGAAAGCCGGGAAGTGCCACCACACTGGGGGTCTGCAGGGCTTTCTGGCCTCCAGCAAGGCACCTTGGAGCATATTACCCAGGGCAGTGGGAGTTACCAGAGAGAGGAGGAAAAGCCACCAGAAGCATATGCAAGGAACCAGCAGCCTGAGGCGCCTCAAGAGTAAGGTTGTTCACAAGAGCACAGAGGAGTGTCCAACCTGAGTCCTTTGTGGGGTGGACCACAGAACAGGAGCACTACCACCCACTCCCTCCTGTGGCTGCAAACCAAACCTCCTGTAACCTGCCACTGCTGAACACTCCTGCACAGCCTCCAGCCAATCTTACAAATGTTGTCTGGAGGCCAACAGCAAACAAGAACACCCAGGCAGCTCCTTGCACAGCATGTGTATGCACTGCTGTGCATGGGGTCTGATGTCACTCAGAGCACCCGTTGCCATGGTAGGTGAATGCCAACATGCTCTGGTGGTTGACCTATTAGTGGAGGGTGAGAAGAGCAAAGCAAAAGCTGGCATATGGCCAAGAACCAAGAGGTTTGCTCTCCGCTGTGTGGCTTCTGGGGACATTTTTCAATTATTATTATTAATTTGTTACATAAGACAGGATCTGCTGTGCATCTCCTCTTCCTGACCAGGCTCTCTAATGAGCACAAAGACAGAGACATCCAGCACACAGGCTGGTGGCCCAAACTTGTGTGACAGAGAGGGTTCACAGCCCTCAGTCTGTGTGCTTTGCTCCTGCAGACGTGTAGGGATGACATCCCTGGGAAATGCTTTTTGTCTCTCACATGCCTCTGAGTGCCAGACCAGAACACAGCCAGTGTTTATATTCCCTGACTTTCCCTGTAGTCTGTCTCTGGTCCCCTGGATATGCTGAGCCTTGATGGATGGCAGAGGGTTTGGAGCTGGCCCATGAAGGCTGGGGATATCTACTCTCCATGCCCTCCAGCAGACCTTTTCTGAGCCCGAGCCAGCCCCCATGAGTGAGAGACAGGTGGAAAGTCATCTCTGCTGTCCTCCAGGCCTCTGATGAGCTGAAGATGGCCTAACACACAGGGTGTAGGGGCTTTCCTTGTACTTGGTGACTGTGTTTTGGCTTTCTTGAGCCAGGTCCCAGCAACAAGCAATGGATGTCTTTTAAATGTTTTCTCTTGTTTTTATGGCTTCCCAGAAGGAAAGCCAGACTCTGGAGAATAGTCAGAGTGTAAGCTGGCTTTCAGGACTTTCTGCTAACTAGCAGCCTCTCCCTGTGAAACCAACCCAACTTGCTTGCACTTTGCAACATGAAGAGGTCACTTCACATTACAACAGTAAAGTATTCTGTCACTTTATAGCATGCATCTCTCCTCTCTGGACTTCCAACCACTGGTGAAGGGGTTTATTCCTGTAAACCCATCATGTTTGCTCTTTTCCATACAGCAGCACACTTGAGGGGCCCATGCCTGGTGCATGTCTGAGTAAATTGTTAGTTTCTGTTGGGAGAGGCAGGGTTCAAAGACACAAGCCTGTGACCCACAAGGATCTTTTAAGAATTTTTATGGGTTTAGAAGAACACAGAGCAAGGCAGATGACAAAGACATTAAAGACGTGAGCAGGAAAAACTGGGTGCTTGATGCATTGATGTCTATCTTGCTTTTGGTTGAACAGGGAGCAGTTGTTCCTGGAGGAACATTTTCTGAAGTAAGCAGTGTTCTGAGAAGGAAAGGAAATCATCCACTCTCACTCCACTGTAGCTGAATGGTAAGAAATGCATTAAAAATTATGTTTTTGAATTCTCAGACAGGGAGAAGGGGTGTTTTGCTGCAGCAGAGCAGGGGAATCTGGTCCAGAGTAGCCTACAGGCATCAACAAAAGGTACACATGTCAAGAACTCCCATGAACTCTTTCTTTGGATTTTCTTCTGTTACCTCGTTAGGACCCCCTGGACCAGGAGTGCAGTGTCTTTCCTACAGGAGTTTGACTCAGCAGGAGAATGATGGCCATCATGGACAGGACAAGTGTACATCCGCTGGGAGTGGATTGTTTGGTCCCTATGCTGCAGAGACTCTTTTTATGATCAGAAGATCATGGCTGCAGCCCTGCATTAAGGCTGGCATGGAAATGTGAGTTTAGCCTCTATCCCCAGCAGAGCCCAGAAGTGAACATAGCCACTTCTCTTCCTCTCTGACTTTTCTACAGTCTTCCACAGTTATTGCAGGCTTCCTTATTTATGCCCCCAAGTCCAGTGGAAGTCAGTTCCAAAATTCCCATTGGCACTTCAGACTCTTTACCTCTAGCTCTGTAGCTTACTTCTTCTCATGGCCTTGCAGTCCCAGCCCTGCAGTCTGCCACAGATGGAAAGACAGAGTCACGAGGTGAGGTGTTTTTATGTCCCAGATGTATGGAAGTGGACACAAGGGGAGAACAAATTCTTCCCAGCTTAAAAGAGAGCAGGTGGGTAAAACTGGGCACTAGCAAGAAGGAGCTTATGAGGAAAAGAGTGTAGAATACTTTTTACTAAAATAACTTATGGCAATGAATAGGTGAAAAGTAGGTTGAATTTTCATTGGGAGGAAGTTCTATCCTTGTAGGATTTCTTCAAGATAGCTCTGCTCATGTTTCAGCATATCTTGGCATTACAGAATGCAGACAACTTTTAATTATAAGACTTGAGTTCTCTTTCAACATCTTTATTATTCCTCCTGGTCTTCTTGGGTCACTCATAATTTTGCCTTCCATATGCACCATTTTGTGGTGCCTTACAGGAAAACCTAAGATAATCTATCCTCCACTGGAAATCTGTCTTCTTTCCCCACTTTATTTGGGTGGAAGCCAGACTGGGTTGCATCAGTAATCAAAGATCCTAAATTGGGCAATTGATTAGAAACATGCTGGGACATCCATGTATTGCAACCTTCTCAGACCTACCATTTAATTGTCTTCTGGCCTGCCTCACAATTCTTGAGAAAGACAAGTACAGCTCAGGAAAGGGCTTGGAAATGAGTGTAAGGCAATCTTTTCTTATCTTCTTGTTTTAGTGATTTCCAAAAGTGCGTATTCATTCTGCTTTCTCAGGTTTCCCAGCGTGATTTTTTTTTTTTGGAAGTAGTAAATACTGTTTCTAAGGGGTATACTATGGAAAGATTAATCTTTTCATGTGAGAGAGGATGCATAATTCTGGATCACTTGTTTTGAGATGCAGAAACAAATGAGAGTTGAATAAGAGAAAGAATCTGTGCATGAGAGAGCAGATTGTAATAGTGCCCTAGGCAATCCAGTACAGATCTGGGCACAAGGGCAGGCTACAGGAGAAAGGTAATTTGGGCAAATATGGTAGGACCCACAGTTGCAGCAATTTTTTTCACCCTTTCCCACTTCTCTCCACCCATCCAGCAGCTATAGCTTCTCTTGCTCCATGGGAACATTGTTCTCCATTAGAACAAAGGGAATATTTTCTGGCATTGGAATATGGCAGGCAGGAACTCTTAGTGCTGAGTTTACTTGAGGGTCTTAGATGGAAGCATCTGGCAGTTTCTTCTTGGTGTAATTGTTGGTTCCTGGGAAAACTAGAGGGACATTGCAGACAAAAGGGGCCAACATCTTTATAGCTACACACATCACAGGAGACAAGAACTGTGTACCAGAGCTCAGTGTACAAGATCACTTTTTGCAGCCATCATACACCAGATGATTATGTCTGTTACTGGTCAGATAGAGGATCTGCAAATATAACATAACCTGAGGTTTGACAAGCCAATAGGCTTGGTGAATGTGTGCACATTCTCACCTGTGAATCTTAGCTCACCTCTCAAGTGTGATTACAATACTACATCACAAGCCAGATTCTGATCTCATTTGCACCCGTGCCAGTGCAGAGCAACTCCACAGATGCCAAAATGTGGGCCTAAAAGTCTGCCTGTCGCTTGAGGTGGAGTTTCATTTCTGTCCAATATGAGAAAAAGTTGCATCTAAACTATTTCCTACAGGGGGCTCTGCAGGAAGAACCCGAACAATTAGGCAGTTGTGAACCAAAGCATGGGCAAAATTCTAAACTGTTTTGAGGACTGAGATAATATATTATTTATTATCTATAGATATCTGTACTGTCTAGAAACTATTCCCTTACTGGTGGTTGTTTGGTCTTGTTAACTCCCAAATATCTATAGTAAAGTTTTGCTGGGTCTCATGGTAGGTGGGATGCTCTATTCAACATTTTCTCTTGAGACCTTTGATCTGTATATGTGTTATACACAGGGCCATCATCAGAGGTCATAAATCAGATGGTATCCAGGTCTCTCTCTGTCAAATATAAAGGAAAGTTTGCAACACAGTGCCCAATATGTAAGTTAGACTTTCATTTAGTTAACTCAGGGTGTTAACTACTCCAGCTTTGACTCACTTGGATCTTAGCAAAGTGGGTCAAAGAGACTTAATATAATGATATATTATGCAGCTATTGGTGACTTCTAGAATCTTGTGATTTGATCCCTTCAGTCTGGACTGTGTGGACTGAGATGGAAGATCTGTACAAGAATTGCTTATACGTGGTGATGGGAGCTGCAGTTTTGTAGTATATTGAAGAAGGGGTGGGGCAAGGGCAAAAGGAGAATGGAAGAACTGAGAGGAGTGTGGAGAAAAGTTTAAAAGCAAGATGAAGATGAGGAGTAAGGAGACTTTGCAGGGTCAGACAGAATCTGAGGATCTTTGACAAAAGCCTCAAGATATTTGTAGGTGTTTTCTAAACCTTCCAACCTTGCAACATTCTCCCATCATAGTCTGGAGGTGAAGTAATTTATGATTATACATACACAGTTCTCTGTGATCATCTTGATAAGGTAAATATATCACCCAGCAGGAAGCTACACTACACACTAGTCTCATTCCTGAGAGAGAAATTCAGTGTTTTGGGCCCCAGCTATCCGTTTCTGACATACGCAGGGCGTGCAGTTTAGTTCTTCATTAAAAAATGTCCCATTGAGATGTTTAAGCACAGATCTCCCTGTAAGGGTGAAGGCTTTGAATTGCCCTCCATCCAATTCTTCTCCATTTAATTGGTATAAACCAGCTTCCCCTTGGCTACTTCCTCCCTTGAAATTACATAAGTAGCCTCACTGGAAAGGCATAGGTAAATATTTCACACTGCACACCATGGATTAGGAGCACAGCTCCCATTAACTGGAGCTGGAATCACTCGGCTGTTTTTCCCCTCACACTGTGTTAGAAATGTACCCTACAGGATGGAGAGGCTGGGCTCCCAAGTGCCACCTTATGAAGAAGGTGTGGAACACTTTCATTTAATACTGCATGTGTTTCCATTAGTAGAGTCAATTGCTCTCTGTCCTCAGTTTTAAGACTCCCTGTTTGTCTCTATTACACCTCTGTTTCCATGTACCTGCCAATCCTCCCTAATTCTTCCATCTGAGCCTGCAAAGTTTTGATGATACAACACCACAGCATCTTGGCTTTCATTTGATTTGAAATTTGTGATTGCAATTATGGACTGAGCATTTCTATGGGCTTACAGATGCATAGGATGGCTTTTGTGCCCAAGGTATTGTCAGTTTGGTGTGGAAACTTAAGAAATGCCAATATAGCAGAGGGCTGAGTATCCTGAAATCTGCAAAGTACGTGGGGAAAAAAAATTGACTGCTGATTTGATTCAGTGTACCACAGCAACTGTCCATACTGGCATGGCTCCTTCATGGTGGAAAATTTATGTATTTGCATTAATACTAAGCAGAAAACCAGGAGACATTAATCACATATGTAAAAATAGAGCTGTGGTTAATACAGTACACTGTGGTCTGTTACTACTCTGGGATATGGTGTCTCTGCTGCTTGCACGGCTATGATGTATTCACTTGTGAGATACCAGCGTTCTTCCTTTTCAATTATGTTGAATGATGCCACTACATTTTGTCTTTACTACACTCTTCCTTGCCCAGGAAATTTATGAAGAAAATGGCCTGTTCCAAGTAGACTGTACAGGTGAGATCATGTCATGGTAGCTAGTAAGAAACTTAAACTTACATTTGTGAAAAAGTGAAAGTTTTAAAAAAATCTAATTCAAAAATTTAACTGTCAAAAAAGATTAAAATTTCATTTTTATGTAACATTATTAAAATTTTAAAATTATTAAAATAAAAAATGGAAGAGTTGTACTCTAAGCATGTAAAATTCTACAGTGGCTTAAATAAAGCTGAGTGTGTTGCTTTACATTTTGAGCTCATTCAGAAATCATAGATTAGACACTATTCGTATGAATATGTGAAGGGAAAAAATTAATCACAATTAGAGAAAACATCAGAAAAATATTTTACTTAAACAATGTAATGTTTGTCAACTTTATCAAACAGCAACAGTGAGTTGCTGTTTTTACCCATAAAATTTCACTGAAATAAGCATACTCTTTGAAGATGTTTTCACTCTTAAAATTAAATTCCTTAACAGAAATGTCTATTAATTCTTTTCAGCAGCTTGATCCTGCTATGAAATTCTATATATGAACCACTTTCAACAAAAAAAATCTTAGCTACCTCCTTGCTGATCTGTCTTTTGTTTTGAGTTCTTTTCTAATAAGTAATGAAAATGTAACAGCCTTATGGCTTGTTTTGTGGTTGCAATTACGTAATCATTATTAATGAAGCAACAATGTCAAAACTGTGTGAAACCGAACTCACATTTAAGCACTTACAATAAACAGATATAAAATAACAGATGTCTCAGTTTTTGTTCTCCAATGATTTCATCCCTTGTTAAAAATAAATGTCTGGTTTAAAAAAGAAAAGGGCTTTTCTCAACTCTTACAAATTAATTGAATCCAGAGCCTGGTAATATAACTAAAGAGCTATTTATTTTTTTTTTTTTTTTCCTTCCCAAAATTTGTTTGTGAGGATATTGTTATTCAGTAAGTGATAAATTCACTTCAAAGCAATCCAGAAATCTAGGAAGTCAGTGGTGTAATGGTCATCTGTCCCAGCTGAAGTGTTAGCCCCTGATAGCAATCAGAGATGTAGCCAAAATGCTAGGCTTGCATCATAACTTGAACACCCTGAAAAGGTTTTATGGCAGAGATGATTTCTGTTCCCAGTTTTGGTTCAGACAGTTGATACTGGTTAGTCACAAATGGTTCAGGTTTCAGTCAGAATTTGTCAGTAGGTGCAGGGAGGTCTCTAGATCTGGGGAACCTCAGAAAACCAGCATTCAGTTTTATGTAAACATCAAAAGTCCAGATGCTTATTTGAACCATCCACATCTGTTGAGCCTGCAGAACTGGGCTGGATATTTAGCTGGGATAGGTTTCCCTGGAAGATTTCATAGACTTCATGGCTGAACTTGTGGCCAGAAATACCAGAGCTTCTTTTAGTGTTTAAGTCCTTTTTATTCCGGTGCTAAATAGGATTGTGCTATATTTTATGGGTGGGTAAGATATGCAAAAATTTAAACACTTTGCAAAATCCAGATCTAGTGAACAGACACTGTGAACAAAATGCTTATTAGGAAATTAAATCTGTAGTAGCAATCTGTGAAGAAAAGCAAAAATATATAAAAATGTGGATAGGTTTATATTTAACAGAAGAGTAAAACTCAATATACTCTTTCCCATCTTAAAAAAAAAAAAAAAAAAAAAAAAAAAAAAAAAAAAAAAAAAGATAAATTAATCATTGTAGGAAAAAAAAAACCTGTAGAAAAACACCTTGATTTTTAAGTTCTTGTTCAGCTTCTTGAAAGGTAGTGTTCAAATTTAGGATTTGGAAAATACTTTTTTCCCCCAGTCCCTCTGGCACTGGAACAAGTGCAAAACAACTGTCTTTGCACTTTATTGCAAATCTTGCACAATTTTAAACACACAAACTGAGGTTCTTGCAAATTACATTCTGAAAATGTAGCACATTTATGCTTACAGCACTATAAGCAATGACAAGATGTTTTGAACAATCTGTTTTCTCAAATTAGATTAACATCATGGAGAAGCACAATCTGCTCGTTGACACTGAAGGTACAAAAAAACCCCCAGTGCTTTGTGTCCTCCTTCAGGACATTGCCTTGGCAATACACATTCACTGTCTGTGTCATCATGAAGGATGTGGTGCACTTTTAGAGCTGCTGTTCTTTAGAAGAGACATCAGGCTCCACACAACTCTGCTGATAATCAAGCAGTAAAAATACAGGCAGCAGTTGTGGGTCCTTGTCATCATTGTGCTCTCTGGTCACACAACACAATGCATTTCATCCTCTTTTAAAGGTGATGAGTGAAAAACTACCTACTACATTTGTCTGCACTAAACTAGCAGTGTAAGTTTAATGAGCCTTAAGTCATTACTTCCAAAAAGAGTCACAGAAATCTTCAACAGTACAAAAGATTTGCTAAGAGCTAACACAACATTTTTGTGACTAGTGGTCTTGAACCTTTAGTGGGGAAATACAGACTTTCCTACCACAGGTGAAAGTAACTATAATGTTCCCCTTTTGTGCAGACATTATTGCAATCATATCAAGTTTGTGAATAGTGTAAGTACTTTCACATTCACATTTTCACAAATACTCCTAATTAAATTTTCTTCTAAATTTATTTATTGCATGCTTTGTTCTGCAAAGCACAATTTTTATTATCTGAGAGAGCAAATCCAAACCCCAGGAAACTGAAACTATGAGTGACCTATGATTTTAACCTTCAATCAACATGAACATATGTGACTGTTTTGTTTTGCTGGGTTTTGCACATTATAATTGTATTTACAAAGAAATTCCTTGAAAGCATGTGTTGTGTTGAATGACTGTATGCAAACAACTTTGGAACTAGGGAACTTTGATCTTTGACTTACAGACTACAGGGCATAGGTTAAAATTATGAGCTTTGTTGTCCTGTTGGAAACAGTTCCTTTCCAAGCTTCCTGCTTCCAGTGAAAGTGATAAACAGTTATATACACAAATCTTAGTCTTTGGTTGTGTTTGTAAAGGAAAAATAATCCTGTAACTTTTAGTATTTGATCAACCTTCTTAGATAATACAAGCAAGAATCTGACTGTTCTTGCATATATATATATATAAAAGAAATGAAAACGGAGCTATTCTCAAAAGACTTATTTGCATGCATAGCTAATGTGCAGAGAGAGAAGCTCGCTGTCTATTTGTAGATTTACATAAGGTGATTTGGTTGTTGTGCAGAGAACTACTTATTTGTGCAAGATGAAAGCCCTGTATAATAATCCAGGTTAGAAAAATTTGATCTTAAGAGATTTTGCTAAATATTTAGCCATTGTCATTCTAATGGGTTGTAGACATTTCATAACAACTCCACTGAAATGAGACAAAAAAAGAAAAAGGCTCTAGTAGCTGTAAGGGGAATCCACTGTATGAGACTTTGCACTGCCACAAACAACCTATATTTATACTGCCTTTTACATAAAAAAAAAAAAAAAGTGTGCTGAATGAAATTTACTGAAATCTTATAATATCAGGAATTTTGAGTGCTCTGGCAAAGTGGAAACTTCACAGTTACTTAGATCATAAGGCTGGGATATTTTCTTACCCCCAGGCAAAGCCATGAACAGAATCTACTCCTTAAGATGGTAGCTGAGGCAGACCTCACAGACTAAGACACAGAGCAACAATCAGTGGTGTGAGATTCTTTGCTATTAATTGGCAGAAATCTCACTAAAGAATTACAGCTGTTTCATACAATGGGTAATAAATGAGCAGGACAAAACAAATGAGTGGAGCAGTCCTGTCCTGCTCCACCCAAACCTCTGTTATTAATTATCTAGTTTCTTGCAGCATGTCAGTTCCATTAACTTCAGCTTGGGGTTTTTGTGTGCAAATCTTTTAGACTTGAGCAAACATACTGGTGACATAAGCAGTCACACAAATAACTGGAGTGTAATTTTCTGAGAAGTTGTGAGTAACCAAAGCTTTGTAGCAATCTCTAATTTGCTCCATCTCCTTTAATCTGACGCCCTCTCAGTCACACAGACTGTTCCACAACTTTCTTTTCCTTCAGCACAGAATGCTACAAACACTAAATGCCAAAATATTGCATAAAATGTATCTTGTTATAACTATTTTCTAGCAAGGTTTGACTACTGTTTTACTGCTGAATTTGATCTAGATGCATACATGGCAAATATGGTGTTCTTCACTGGTTCTGGCTTTGCTGTGTATTTTCCAGCATGTATTTTCTCATTGTGATGGCTGGACGTCTCTCATAGGAGCCCCACGTTGTAGAAAACTCTTTTTTTACATAAAGCTCAAATGGAAAAAATCCATGCGACCTTCTAAACACTTTAAAATAGCACTTTCTAATGCTTCCTATGGGTGATGTTGACACATTTACAATGTTGATTTAAAGAGTAGAGGGAACACAGTTCTTCCTGACACCCCAAATGTGAAGTTACTGGCCCACCCTGTAACTGGAGCCACACTGAAATGCCTGCCAGCAGATCTCAAGTGCCAGGTACATAAAAATGAGCAAACAGGCAGACAGTGACCTCCACGGCTGTGAGGAAAACCTTTGAAGTCCCCCCTACTTTCTGTCCCTCTAGGGTGGAGTCAGTGAATATGAAACACTGATCCTGCAGTTCCTGAGATACTTGGTTCAACAGTTCCTGAACTTTCTGTGAACCATTTTACCCTAGGTTTGCTGAGCCAAAATACAATCTGAAGATTTCTTTCATTTCTTTACCCCATCCTTCATTCACTGTTTTTTGTTGGAACTAATCTGACTGTAAAGCTTTGTCAGTCTTCAGAAGTTCTAATTTCTCAATCACCTGGTCTGACATGATCCTGATTTTCTTCAATATTTCGTCTTCTACCCCAGGGAAATTTATGTCTGTTCCTGGCATTTGTCTCCTATCTTCCTTTGTGAACACAGAGGGGAAGAATTAATTTAATTTCTCTCTTTCTCTCTGTCTCTCTGTCTCTGTCTCTCTCTCCCTCCCTCTCCTTCTCTCTCCCTCTCCCTTCCACAGTGAAGTCTTCTTCTGTCAATAAATTACACCTGCCACATCCTGGAGGCCAACTACCCCTTCTTTCTTTCATTCCTGTATTTCTTATGGGTGGTGGGTGGTTTTTTTTGGTTGTTTGTTATTTTTTGTTTGTTTGTTGGTTTGGTTTTTTGGTTGTTGTTTTTTGTTTTTGCTTTGTTTTGTTTTGGTTTTGTTTGTTTGTTTTGGTTTGGTTTTGTGTGTGTGTGTGTGTGTATTTTGCTTTGATTCGTTGGTTGGTTTATAAAGTTTTATTAATCTTTCCATAGATAACAAGATATTTTCCGTTCTTCAGGATTTCATTTTCTTATTTTGTTTTCTTTCCTCCATTATTTTAATTCCTTTCCATTCCATTCCAGTCCTTTCTATAGTGCACCTCAGACTTGATCTTTAAAATTTTTCACATGTCCTTTCTTCACCTTTGATTTGTTTTTCATTTCCTTGTTCTTTATTAGGTGTTGGCAAATCAGTACTGTAGGTGGCATTTTCCTTTTTTTCTCTCCCTTCCCTCATCCCTAGTCCATGCTGAACCACAGCCCAGAATGATGTCAGGAGAGCATTTAGACACCTTTCCAAGACTTGATACTGACCACTCAGCTCATTAAAGGTCTTACAATATATTTTGCAAGAATGGGTGCATTAACCCGCGCATTCTGGATGAGTTCCAAATGCAATGATTACTTACTGCCTACCCAGACTCCCCTTACTGTTTCAATGGGCTAGATTAATCTTTACTTGACCTGTAGCATAGCATTACTATCAGTATGTAATAGTGATACTATTTTCCATTTTCCACACCAAATATGGAGGAAAAAAGTTATTTTTCTGTTACAGGAGATACTTTTCTAATTTCACAGTGCAAACAGTTTTCGAAGAAATTACTACTTTTTCTTCTTATTTCATTTTTTCTTCCAGTAATCTGTAGACAGAATTCTTGCGTAGTCAGTGTTCAGCCTGCAGGCAGTGTTTCCTTCCTCCTCTTTTTTTCCATCCCCACATATACTGCTTAAAAGTGACATACACCCTCTCTATTTTCTTCTCTTTACATTCTTCTCTTACACCCTTCAGATGATATGCAGGTCAGACTGTTTATGTCCACCACAGTAAAATCAGCTTCAGACAGCAATTCTTGAGGTGGCCTCCAGTTATGTGTACTTAAAAGGAACTGCAATCTTCATAGAAAGTGTGAAATCCAAAAGATTCATCCCATGATTTTATATATCAAGCAAGTGCTTGCAGAGGTGAGGGAAGAGTGGGAGAAGAAAGCACATTGGAGTGTAAAGCTTGTGTTGTCAGTCCATATAGTACAAACAGAAGCAGCAAGCTGTTTCCTCAGAATAGGTGTCTGAGAAAGGCTCCGTAAGTGACAAGACCCACAGAGAAAACACTTCTAGAAGTGCTGAAAGCATCCCTAAAGGTTGAGAGTGAACTAATAAGGAAGAAGTTATTTAGGTTCAACTCCCATGACTGGTTTGTGACCTTTATGCTCTTCTTTATTGTTCTAAAATAAATGGACCAAAGTGTTCCTTTCTGAATTGCCATTGTTACTAACAGCCACATTCTGTCTGCATGGCTCCCACTATGATCTGACTGGAGTGAAACAGTTGACTGACCCCAGATGAAGAAGTCTTCTATTACAAATTCCTTGACTTCCTTTTCACTTGGTTCCACAGTGCAGCGTTTTGACTTCTGAGATGTTGAAAAAAGACTAACTTCCTTTCATACTATTTTCCCTCCTTTTTTCCTTTTTCTAACCTTCCATAACACAAGACCTGCTTTACTTGTCTGTCCCAGCATTATCTAAAGTATAAAAGACCTTTACCTGACCACTACCTCTTAACATTCATTTTTCATTGGTTTTTCCTCTCCTCACCTATGGCCTTTTATTATCTGTTTCTCTATTTTCCAGCTGCTCACATACCTTGCTACTTTAATCCCCTCTGTAGTTATGTGCATAACACTACTTCCATAGATATATCTTTACATTCTCCTTCCTTCTAGCCTGAACTCAGCATTATCATTATTTCTGTTCCTCACTGTATGTAGCTTCCAGACAGTCCTTTTTTATCTTTTACCTGTACTGATTTGGCATTGTTTCCCTTTGTCTAAACTGTGCTCCTTCCTTCATGCCTTTCTTCCTGCCTGCCTGCCTGCCTGCCTTTCTTCCCTCCTTCCCCTAAGCGTTGAAGCCAACAATTAAAAGTGGCAGCAAAATAGAGTATGGAGATTTCTATCCAGATTGAAGATCTGTTTTACTGTATCTTATTTTCTGTTTGGAGTAATTGTTTACATAATCCGTGGCGTGATCAGATGTTTCTTAATGCATTCACAATTCCCTGGCTTATTTTACACAGTGAAGGATCATGCTATATTATGTCTCATCACGTTGTTAGTGAACATAACACAATACTGGAAATGAACATGACAGTTAAATGGCAAAAGAAAAATAATTATTTTTAAATTAAGAATACACTATCAACTTAATTAGCATCTCTTAGCTCTTTTTCTTTATTTACAAACATGCTGGGCCAAATTCTTTGCTCAGTTTTGACCATGAAAACATCTATTGTATATTGTCGGAGAATTAATTTTCTGCTGTGTTTGCACTTCATTTTATAGACAGTCTCAGCTATATTCTGTTCCAAAGTGTAATGACAGAAGATGAAATGTGATTAAGTTGGGGACTGAGCAAGAAACATACTGAAGGCATCAGTGTGAGGTATGTGACTACAAGCAATGAAAGCAGAAAATGTGGCTGAAAACAATGCTGAAAGACTCACCCATTCTCATGAGTTAAGGGATTTATGAATGAAAAAGTGTTATGTCTGAAAAAGGGGGAAGGAATTGCTATAATGAAAGGGGCTCTTCCCTGGCAGTTATTCTCATGCATGCAGCCTTTAATGCAATGGCAGCGACTTCTCTGGCTGACCTTGGCTTTGCCTTTATGGACATTTTGAAGAAGAAGGACCTCTGAGCCAGTGCTCACTGGGCTGGGAAGTACTTTTTTCCAAGAGGCCACACTATTATAGGATAGATCTTACTGGAAGACAAGGGGAAAGAGTGTGGGGTAGTTGAGGTGTGTCTGAGAAAGTTAACCTTGTTAACCTGAAAATCTAGGGCATCACCTGGCCCTGGTGTGATTGCATATGTGTGTATGTGTGGCAGTGGGTGTTGATATTTGTCTTCATCTACTAGCATCTATGAATCTTGTTCCTGTCTTGTCAATTTCTCTTCTGAAAGTTCACACTGCCCTGCCTCTTAACAAGCCAAATCCTCAGAGACAGGCCTTCACTGTTTTTCTTTGTCAAATATACAGTCCTGTGGGAAAAGGATGCAATAAACCCACAGAAAATCTTGGAGATAGAGTATTGGTACATGCTTCATATCATGAGACATATGTACTTATAACAACTTAAAACTACAGTGAAGGAGTGTAAGAACTTCTTACACTGTACTCACCCACCTTACTTCTTAAAAGGACATGAAAAATGCAGTCATTTTTTCAGAAGGACTCTGTCAAAGAGGTGACTTTTTAAAATTTGTGCTTTCTATAGTTTATAGTCTATTAATAAAGGATTTTAGCTATAGAGATTTCTTGGGGAAGAACTGTTAAAAGAGGCAGAAGGGAATGTTCTGATGAATGCAAAACTGCTTTGTACACTACATTTTAACATCTCCAAAGAAAATGTAAAAACACAGCCCTTCACAAGGAGGACCAGTTAAACTCTAAGGCATGTAAACATGCTTTCAGAAAAGTTTGATCTTAGCCATCATTTTAGTTCATTAAAGGAAATGAAGTAATTATTTTTTAAAAAGAAACTTGCATAGGCACATTGCCAGTTGAAGTACACATAATATAAGTACTTATAACTGTTTCTCAAGAAGGCAGGCAGGATTTAACTGGGATTTTTTCCTTTTATAACACTTCAGGGTTTTGTGATTGTTCAAAATTCTCAGCAGCTATCTTGTTGTGTGACAGGAGTTTACAGCATTAGTTTCACCAGACAAGGACTGGTGGAGTAAAATTAGTCATGTATGTAAATTATAATCATGCTGAATAGTTGTATGTGCTCATTTAGCCATTTTAACAGTGTGTGATGTTATCCTCTCTGCAGGACTAATAAGCATTAGCCATAATGAGGTCAGTCAGTCAGTCAGGCATTATCATGGGATTTAATTGGGACACTGGTCTCTGCTGAAGTGAAAATTAATAACTTTTGTCAATGTTCTGGCGAAATGTTCTGTCTTATTAAACTATGAGGGTCAATTAGAAAGCATTATGTAATAAAGTCCCCAGCAGCAGAACTCAAATTGAGTTATACCACAGTCATTATTCCAGGACGATTGCATTTGAAAATGGAAAACCAGCATGCCATATGGAGGGCGCAGGTTATATTTACAAGCATTGCATGTTAAAGCTTCGGCAAGAAGGAAACAATTAAATGTAATACTGAAATAAATCAAAGCACTGAAAGTGCCATGTTGTGCCAGGCGCTTAATATAGCCAGCATACCCCTAGATGTGGCCAGGCAAAATGGCACCTGTTTATAAGCCTTGTTTGGGTTCTGTCAGACAACCTCCTCCCTCTGGATTGCTCCAATGATTCAAAGTCTGGGGCACACCTGCAAGGCTCAGCCAGGCACGTTGACTCATATAAATAACAGTTTATTGTATGGCTATTAGGACCAGAGATTGCTTTTATTAAAGTGCAGTTATCATGATACATCAAATTAAAGAACTTTTAAGGCATGTTTAATGGCCTCTGATATTCCCTGTTTGGTCATGTTTTACAGTACTTTAAATGGGGGAGATACAAAGACTCTGTCAGCTCTAGTGTCTAAAGTCAATGCCAGCAAAGATGCAGAAAGGCCAAGAGGGAGGCAAATAGTGTGTGACAACATCAGAGGCATGCACAATCGGTCACTTTACTGTTTCTAAGGATTCCTTCTTACCAAAAAATTAGTAGTATCCTGTGTTAAGCTCTTTCCCCCCAGAATTTACATTCCAAACACAGTTGGAAATACATAGTATCATGTAATCATGGAATTGTTAATGTTGGAAAAGGCCTCTGAGATCACTGACTTCAGCTGGTAACCTAATTCTGCCATGTTCATGACTAAACCATTTCCGCAAGTGTCATATGCCTTTTGAACACTTCCAGATATGGTGATTCCAACACTTTCTTAGGCAGCTTGTTTCAATGCCCAACCACCCTCACACTGAAGAAGTTTTCCCTGGTATCTAACCTAAACCTGACCTGGTGCAAACTGAGGTGTTGGAATACCCACACATTGAAATGGTAAAGGGTTTGCTCATCCTCTGCTGTCACACAAAGGCTCCCCCTGAGTTCATGCTGGGTTGACAGTGGGCCTGTGGGCCCCAGATTCCTTCTGCAGGGGGAGGACACTGGTGCTACTGCTGGAGAGCACACCACCAGGCAGAGTGTCTGTCCTTCAGTGGCTCCCTCTCAAATTTCTATATGGCAGGGCTACCTGCAGCTCCAAGACTCATCAGAGCTCTGAAAACCCACTCAGCATCAGGCCTGCCAACCCAGGGACTCATGGCCTCTTCCTCTCCTGCCAAACCAGAGCAAGCTGGGATCACCAAGAATGGGTCTTCCAGGAGTTGACGGACCTCCCATTTGCTCTCTCACTGCAGGAAACTGCAAGCCTCCCTGCAGAGAGACATTGTGCTGGAAAGCCATCCCCAATCTGTGGGGACGTGTTCCAATTATTATTCACAGATGTGAGGATGGTTTTCTAAAGCACTCATTGTTTGGCCTAACACAGCTGCCACAGACAGCCACAGCATAGCTTGCCCTGGATTTTACAGAGGAGTGGAAGAATTGGGCAAGGGCTGTGCTTTTCTGGGAGCCACAGATCTGAGGGTCAGCTCTGATCCCATCTTCTAATGATTCAGAAGGGGTAATACCATCCTCACTGGGAGGATTTTTTTTTTTTTTTCTCATCTGCAGCTTTACAGTCCCACAGAATTTTACCTGATTATTGCTGATAGTGCAGGCTAGATTAATTTTTTACTGTGGGGTTTGAATAAGCTGAAGTTCTGTTTCATTTAGAACTGTTCAATTAGGGCCAAGCATGTGATTTCCAACTTAGCTGTAAACTGACAAGCAGAATCAGGCATGATTTTCCCCTTACTCATTCCAATACGATGACAGCATGGCTTACGTTGACTGTTTTGGTGTTGCTTCTGATTTACATTGGTTAAGCTTGTTAGCAACCTGTTCCTCATGGAGTGAGAACATTTTGCAACTTAGCTCAGAGCAGCTGAGAACGTCAATATATTTGATAAGCATTTATGAATAGAACCTCAGTGTTACCCTCAGGAGATCCTCTGTGGTGGAAAAAGGTCATCAGCTAGACCATTAAAGAAGCAGTACTTAGTTTAGACACTTTATTTTTCATTGCCCAACTTTAAATTCTAGAGTGTGAAAAAAAATCAGGCATCTCTTCAGCTCTCCCTCTGATTGTGATCAAGGCCACTGAAACCCCTCTGTCACAGTCCTGATGTATTAGTGAATGTCACTCACAGCCAGGTTGTCTCCAGCAGGGGACTTGTTCTGGTAAGACTGGTCCCAGCACAGAGCTGGCCGTATGCAGTTCTGTGCCTGAGCCACAAGACTGTGCTTTCTTCCCTTCAGACACTGCAGAATAGCCTGTCAGCTTTTCTCTCTCTTTAGCCCTTTGTAAGTCACCTTATCTCTGATTTTCTTTCCTGGACAGGAGTAACATACGCCGAAGGTTTCTGTTTCTGGCAGGCATGGCCGTGTGTTTTATGTTAGACTCACATTTACACATATGCACACACAAACATGCAGACACACCCCCCCCATATATATCTCTGCACCCACAGATACATACACATGTCTTCGTACTCACTTGTAAAACACCACCCAGATTGCAGTGGTTCCAGTTTTCCTTTTGAAAGCAATTAGTGCTTATTATTGTAAGCATTTTCAACATAGGGAATACTTTAAAGACAACAGCCCCACTAATTACTTTCAAATGGTGAATATCAATATTTTCACAGTGGTACAGCATAGGCAAGGATGTATGGATGCACATGCCCTCAGCCTCAACATAGATAAGTGCGCATTCATTCACAGACAAACAGACATACATCTGGCTTCACCTCCCCACTGAAAAACCCACAGACATTTCCCAAGGAAGTTCCTTTATGATTTTCAAGTGCACAGGACATCAGAACTTTTAGCTTCCCTCTGTGTTTTCCTTACTTTTTTTTTTATTCCTATGAGGATAGTGTCAGGCAGTTTTGTTGTTGTTGGAAAGATTAAGTAGTTGGAAAAATGCTGATTCTCTCTAGTCATTTTACACCTACAGCATTTAGGAGACCTGAACACAAAACAGTGCCAGGTCTCAGTGCTGGGATGCCTGCTTCATTCTTTGGCAAAATGATAATATTTTGGCAGAAGTGCCCTGTGTTAGCAAAGAAAAGTTTGATTAATCAGCAGGAGGGAAGACTTGGGAGAAAAGGCAGTGGGAAAGAGAGAGAGCAAGAGACAGACATATTCTAAAAAGCCTAATCAGTTTTAAAACAGCTTTAAAAAGGAATAAAAATTCTTAAATCTCTTTGATGATATTCAAAGAGCCTTTTTTTAATATATGAGAAGGCACATTCTAAATTCTTAAAACTGCTAGTGTCACCAGTCCTTTTTTCTGCTAAACCATTTTAATTCCATAATTTAGAAGGTCTTGAAAAGTAGCAGGATCAAACTGCAGTGTAATTGGATACACTGTGCATTTCCAGTGTGAATTTGGGTCCTTGGTAGGCACAAGAGATTTCTTTCTTCTAAGATCACACAGAGTGTACTCATTTGAAGGGAGAGAGATGCAGCAGCAAAGTAAGCTTTTTATAAGGTGGATTAGCTAAGTGTGCTGCTGGAAAACACTTGGCCATTTATTTGGCACTGACAGTTTCTTTGTGATTGGAGAGAACACTATCGACAGGGAAATCAATGTGGGTTTACTAAAGAACGCTGAGTGATCAGGGAGCAAAGAAGCAGTCAGACAAGAGTGGCAGGTCTCTGCACTTCCTTCAGAAACAAATGGGTCCAGACATTTTACTTCCTTCTACTGTTCTTCCCTGCTTCTCACAACCTATATAACGTGTCTTTATGCTCAATAATTAGCTCTGCTGATCTGAGCACTGCAATAAGTGTAACTTTCGATGAGGTCTGTTTCTGGGAAGCTAGGTACAGTTGCAAGCCTGGGGTCCTACAGGGCTTTTAAAGACAGAAGGCAACAAAGACAGAGAGTGGGAGAAGAGAAACATCTGAACATCTGCTGGAAAATCCTAACCGGCTTGTTCAGCTGAGTTCAGCAAGAGCAACAGCAGAGGAGTTGGCAGGTGTCGCCACACTGTAGATGGAAATCACTGCAGATGATGTCAAGTTATAAATAAGAATGCTCTGGACATTCCCTATACCTCCTTCCCTCCAGACTATTTTTGCTTCCCAGTGACAACAACTTTATCTTGTGATAGTTAGCTCTGAGGAGGTATTAAAATAGCTAGAAGCAGGCTGTGCATGTAAGCAAATAGCTGCATGTATCAAAGATGCCTTATGATAGTATACTGTTTTCTTTAAAATTACTCTGGGGGAGAAAAGTAACAGAAACTACCAGTCTTCCTTTCAGGAGTGCAAATATTCACTTCTCAGATGAACTTGTTCAGGATTGGGGAAGGAGGAGAGTTAAAAACATTGCATCCTTTTTTCTCCAGAATTTGTACAATACGAAAATACTTTCTTTGTCTTCACTAAGTGTTCCTCTCATTCTCCCCCCACCCCTCTTTCTCTCTCTCTCTTTCCTTTCTCCTCTCTCTAATTCTCTCTGATTGTACATATTTTTTTCATCTCTGTCTCAGGCACTAATTGTCCCTTTCACTATAATATCAGAGGATTTCATACATATATACCTAATTTTGAAGAGAATCTCTTAGCTTATTCACTCATTTTCCCTAAACTTACATTATTCCTGGCAGAAACTTTTAAATCTAATCTGTCAGCAGCACTAGTCAGGGCTTTTCACCATTTCCTCAGCAGTTTGCAGATATGTTGGCTTCATAGACTTTCCCACTGTACCATCTCTGTTCCACAGCCTAACCGACAGGCTCTGGACAGCAGGACAGCTAGATCCAATAAATCTGAGACCTGTCTAGGTGCTTCATTTATCAAGAGGCCTAATTTACCCAGGCCCTTTAGACTAATTGCAGATTTGTAAAAAATGCTGATAATGTAGAACCGTGCATTGTGAATGTCCCTTGCCATATTTCTGCTAATGTGTTTCATCTGGAGTACATAAAGAGACAGGGATGCTGATTTTAGACACAGCACTTTGGGGCTAATCCAGTTAAATGATTATCCCTAAAAATCTGCAGTGATGTCATTTTCCCTACAGAACTCTGCCAGTTGCCTTGTTTGCTTTATTGTGAGAAGTATGCGATCCTGGGCTTTAGAAATTTCCTCTATATTTTCGTTCTAATGCACCGTAACAATCTCATCCCACTCTCCCAGCTACCCGTCCCTTCTGGTGTATACTAACCATGTCGACAGAAACTCTGGCTTGGACTGTTGGCTTTGTGCGTACACAGATAAGGCAGAGGTGCACTCCTTTGTCTGATACATGAAGATATATGCAGGTATCCACTTTGTTCTTCTCGAAGTGTAATTTCTTGTTTTCGTTCCTGTAATTTCTCAGTTTGCTCCAGAGACTACTATTCCACTGTGCTTTGGTCAGTTTTACTACCAACACTTTACTTATATTTATCCCCCTCTTCTGCACTTTGCTCCAAGATTCATTGCCACAACTTTTTTCTAAGCTTCTTATCAGTCTTCTGTAATGCTAAAACATTGCACCATGGATTTGCAGCAAACTCCGCTTCTGTGTTCTTTCTCAGATATCTTCTCCATTTCCTTTGGCCCTGTAATTCCTTCATGCTTTCATCTGTGTTCCAGGGAACTCCATTGGGCATGCTCTGACTCTCTGTTGTGAGAAGAATCCAGATTTTGTTTTGAAAAATCTCTCTGTCATGTAACCCATACAGTGCATCCATTGATCCAGGGGACCAGCTGACCTGTAATGCAAATCACTAACACTATAAATTAGATTATAATAATCATTATCATTATTATTATTATTATTGCTTAAAAAAATAATTTTTAGAAAGCATCCACACAATTTTCACTGATAACTGAGGGCAGCAGCTGAGAAGTTCCAAGTGTGTTTCACTACTCCATTGGTATGTTAAAGCTGATTTTTTGCAATGTGAATTTTGAAGGGAGACCAGCATCTGGAATAAGAAAAACATCAAGAGATCCTTATTTTACAGGAACTAGCTGTACAGGTCTGCGATAAGAAGCCTCTGAAATTTGGCACTATAAATATTATAAAGATTTTAGAGAAAGTCTTACGATACTTGTTTATCTGACACCAGATCCTTCATAAACTTTCCATGCAGGTAGAGGAAAGTAATAAGGATGTCTTTTCAGGTATCCCAGCAAAGCTGTATGTGATCTATCAGTGTCCAGAAAGCAGATGCAATCAGTTCCCACTGCTATGCTATTAACAAGGAGCCTGTTTTAAAAGTTTTCTCTTGTTATTTTTTTCTGATTCCTCTCAAGTACAACCTCAGAGTTCAATAAAATTAGCATATGATGAGATAAACCCTGTCCAGACAAAGCAGGTGGATTGTCAGAGTAGAAAATAGAGAGACCTTTTAGGTCAAATAATATAAGAGGCTGTTTGGTCTCAGGAGAGGAAGATCCTTTCTCAGGGAAGTCCCTAACATATGAAGGCTGTCAGCTAAGGGCCACTCAGGGCTCTCTACAAAGATCCTAGGTAAGTTTTCCTCTTACTATGTCTCTCTTAGTACTTAAAAATATCCTTAAATATTAATATTTTATATATATTCATATTTATATATATTCATTTATCTAAATATGAACTATCAGAATTCTTGAGTAAGAACAGTGAAAGAAGCAAAATTAGAGGCATAATTTACAGATATGGTATTAAATCCCTGAAAATATCCTTCTAGATGAAGTTCAGCTTTGTCAAACACAGCAGTCATTGGGTTGATGCAACAACATGCAACCTATGTAGAATGATCCCAAGAAGGGAGTCAGACCATAAATATGCACGTGGACACAGTGAGAGCCTCAGATTTCTCATTAGTGTTACAGATGTGAAGAGGAATTATCTTACAAATGTCTTTTTCCCCTCTCTAAAAACTGTCCTGCAGCTGGATAATCTCCACTTCTACAGTCTTGCAGGCAACTTCTGGACTATAGAAGAGCATTCAAGAGGGAGATAGAAACTAATGAAAGTCTGGCTGACATTTTGATCATACTCATGCATTTATCAAGATTTTCCCAAAGGCGTATGTCACAGGAAGAAAGTAGTTTTTCCATATTAAAGATGGTATTAACCTTCTATCCTGTCTTGCTCCCTTTGCTATTCCCAAACTCTGTAAATATTTCAGATGTCTTTGCCCCACTCCCCTACCACTCAGCTGTTAAAAATGCCAAGACAATGAAAAATTCAAATTTAATCCACATCTATTTCTGTCTCTAAGGTAATTAAGTCTCATTCATTTCTTTGTGCTTAAAGTTAAAGGTAGCTGATTGTTAAACACCCACTTCAGGTTGCTCTTCTGGTCTCCCAAAGATGCACCAGAGCTCAAATAATCCTCATATAAGCTCCTCAGAACCTTGCATCTGTCAGTGTCTGCTGCGTTCTATTTTTCATGCTGTTTTGCCATTCACAAATGTGTTGTGGGCAAAATCAAATAAATAAATGAGCCTCTCTCTTTTGAGGAAATGTTTGGACTTCAGAAAAAAAAATATAGCATCTTTTTACAAGTCTGGGGTGGTACCAGTCCACATTGGTACCTGGGAAATGTTCACTACTGTTAATTTTTACCCATTTGTCCACCCTCCATCTGTGGGAGTGTTATAGGGGGACTATTGTAATGTACAGAAATATATCATCAGGAGATGAGAGAAATCATTGAGCAATTGACTAAGAGTTTTGGTAGTAAATGGTAGAGTAGCTGTCATGGAAAGTCAATAGGAGTCTTATTGTAGCTCTTGACAACAACATATACATATTAACAAGTCCTTATCTGAAATATGCCTTAATTTTTAACCTACCAAGAAGAGGATATTCACCCTGACCAGAGATTTTGACACACTACCCTGCCTGATATAAACTTTCCCAGTCAGCATCCAGGTCCTGGACCAGAATCATGTAGGGCCAAGTCAGACCACTTTAGGATGAGTTTTAACCCAACCACTCAAAGTGTCACTTTCTACATGAGAACGATGGCTCTCATCAGAACAAAGACATCAAAATATTTTGTGCGCACAAAAGCACCAATAAACCAAGCAGACAAAAACTGTGTCTTAGAATGATTCTACTTGAAAGTTAAATGAGTCCATATGTCAAGAAACTAGGTAACAGAAAAGAAAAATTATGATTTGAAGCTTCAGAAGCAGCTTTCCTATGAACTTCTTAGGCTCTATGTAAGTAGAAGAAAATCATAGCAGCAACAAGATTTTTTTTTTTTTTCTTATATTGATTGTTCTGGTGACTTACTGAGTAGGCAGCCAGAAGCAATTTATAAGTACAGTAACACAGCAGATTCCAGAGCACCGGTAGAGAAGTACCACAGATTGTACACAATACAAGAATAATTTTTGCCCCTTAATACTAGTACTAGCCCTTAATTTCAGGGATTTACAGCATTTTACATTGACTGAGGAAACGGGTTAAACAGCAGTAGACTTCAGTTAATTTTTTTCTGGCATGAATGTGAAAGAGTTAAATAAAATGCATGTTATCATTTTACACCATTTAAATAAGAATAAGATTATATTTGGTCAAGACTGTCATTTTTCTTTGTACCTATTTTTACTCTAAAAATTCCTAAAATTCCATCTGTCCTTCAGAAAGTCCACCCAATACCTTAGACATGAGTTTACTGCTCAAGTAGAAAAGAGTTCAGTAAAATCAGTAAATTACATTATCTTGTTTCTTTCAGTTACGGAAGTTTTAAGCAATTTCAGAGATGGAGTTGATTGAAGTTATAATACTATTGATGAGAATTTCATACCTTACAGAGAATATGTATTAACGTAAGATTAC
The DNA here is from genome assembly GCF_009819655.1 of Sylvia atricapilla. Classification (NCBI taxonomy): domain Eukaryota; kingdom Metazoa; phylum Chordata; class Aves; order Passeriformes; family Sylviidae; genus Sylvia; species Sylvia atricapilla. The sequence goes on along the minus strand of NC_089174.1, from coordinate 56,277,809 downwards.
TGTCTTTCATGTGGATTTCTGTGGCCAAAATAAGTAAAGTACCTTTACTCAAGTGTTTGTTCATATAATTAATTAATTTGTCCTTGTAAGACAGCAGGCAAAAAAACAGAAGAATATTTGGAAATGCTTTTTTTTTCTTCCTGAACTCAGAAAAATGGGGTCGCCCTTTAAGATTAGTCATTAAAGTTGAATCCCCTAAATTATAAGTATAAATAATATATGGGAAGATTGACTTCCAGACAATAAAGAGGGATCTGAAAACTCCAGAGACTGAAGCTCAGGAGAACAAGAAGCTCTGCCCACTCATCTTGGTGAGCAGCTCATTTCATGGATGCCTCTCCATCTGAGGATGCATCCTGCATAGCTTCTGCTAGTGGAACTGACCAGAGAAAAGGAAAGAACCTTTTCTTTTAGAGGGCTGGAATGCATGTTTTGGCAACTTTTACTTTCTCTCTTCTTGCTGAGAAGTCTCTCTGTTCCATCTCTCCCTGAAGACTGTTGTTAATCAGTGTCAAGCCAGTGTGGTCATTCCCACGCATACGTTGGTTGAACTTGACACTTCCCCAGTTCAAGTGAGGAAGTCTCAAGACAGACCTGTGTCACTGTTGAGGATACAAGGACCAAGTGAGCTGCAAGACTTTGCCTGCCTGAACCCAGACTGCAAGTGGGAGGCAACTGCTGGGATGTGAGGGCAGAGACTGTGAACCACAGCCAAAAGTTCAATGGAAGAGTTGTCTATTATTCATACAACTGTTGCTGTGTTTTGGTGCATTCTCAAACCCTAAAATTTTGTGTGTTCTGTGCATAGCTCTAGGATTAACAATGGCCAAATATTGCCAGTTAGAAAACCCAGCAAAATTTTTTACTGATTCAAGACATTTTGGGAGAAGGGATCAAATTATCTATGCTTCTGGCTATACAGGAGATGCAAGACTGTTTAAATAAGCTCTGTGAATGCTCACAACATCTGTCTAAAGGAGTGAAGCTAAATATGCATGCAGGTGGAGAAAAAACTTTTGTCCTGCTTTAGTGACTTTGTTTTCATGCTTAGTTAAAAGACCGAAACAGATATACTGAAATAATCACATTTAATTACATTCCTGCTCTTTCAATTTTTCATCTGGGTTTACTCTTGATATGGTCTGTTGAGAACTTCAAAAGGGAACACCACATTTTGAACCTCTAGATGTCATTTGTATTCAAGGATGGGAGCTGATGGCATTTCACCTCCTGAGCTAGAAATTTTCAGGTAGTTGAATGTCCTACTCTCATGCTTTATCCTTACCAGGAAATGCATGAAAAGCTAGAAATTTTTTTAAGGACAGATAAAGATTCAGCTCTCAACTCCTGGAAGATTTTCTCTCCCACAGCTCTTCCTGTTACAACAGGATTTATCCCTGAATGTACTGGGGCCTTGCACCTCACAGGTTCTGAGGCATGTAGACAAGTCTCTCTGGTTTCAGCTGAAGGAGTCTCAAAACCTACCACCAACTGGTCAATAATGCCTTAGGCTTTGGACCCAGCCTTTAAGTCTTTGCTCATGTGTGTCATCTTGATAAAGTTCCACAGTACAACTCATATGAGTAAGTGTCTGAACAGCTTACTGCCTTTGTGTTACTTGTTAGTGCTTGTGTGCTTTGATATTCAATGTGACTAAATCATCACACAACATTTTATTTTTATTTTAATAAAATAGTTGAATTGAATTACAATGATATGAAATATGCCTCTGGCCCCATGCAGATGTTTCCAAAAAGCCTAATAACAAACAGATCACAAGGCAGAAGATTGCATATTCTTACAGTCATTTCCAAGCCTAACTGCTTTTTAGAGCTCTGATTACAAGAAAAGCCATACTGCTGATGTTGCTTTAATTGTGATGTTACAATGAAAACTTGTTGCATCCCAGGGGCATTCAGGAACATTGACTTTGCTGCCCATCTGAAATGGTATAATGTTCTCTATTTCTATTATGTGGGTATCAGTTCCAAGTTGGAAACCAGCCTTCTCTCATAATTCAAGCTGGGGCTATACTGATGCAAACCTTCTCAGATATTATAAGCCAGTATGAGCTCAAAAAAAGAATTCACTGCTCAAGGCCAAATAGCTTCAAAGCTAACAATCCTCCAGAGTCAGTGTGAAAGTGTTGAAACTGTCAATGTCAACTTACACCATGCATAGTGAGTGTAAAACTTCAATAATGACATCATGGAGAAAAGGACAAAGGGCAGGCACTACACAGGAAAGTGCCAGTGCTCTTCAAATCTTTGAAACCTTCAAGGATTTATCTGGACTAACACTTCTACACATAGTCATTGGGGTCTTAGGCTATACTGATTAAGGATTTAGCTTATTCAAAGGCTCTCACTGATAGCAAGGATGACAAGGTTTCAACAGTTATATTGGATTCCATTAGCTTTTAAAACATACCCCAAAACCCTCAGGATCTAGAGGTTTCTTTCTGCCTCTCGTTTTCTTTCTTTGAGTCAACCTTTATTTTTTTCTCTTAACACACACACATGCACACATCCATACTCGCACACACATATTAATATGTATTAATGTCTGGTTTGATTCACGAACAGGTTTTGCAGCACTTGTGCTCTCAGTTCTCAGAATGCAGATCTCAGAAGAATTGAATCAATTCTTCAGGAATTCCCTGAAGCACCACATAATATGTTCACTCATTTCAGCTGCACTTAGGGCAACAGATACACTTTTAATAGGGGAAAAATATATCAGAGAAGTAGGGAGGAAGGAGTGTTCTAGTTTGAAAAAAAATCAACTAATCAAGAGAGAAATTAAAAAGTGAGACTCTGTGGTTTTGGTGTCAGGGATAAGTACCTATCCTAATGCTTTTAATACAAATTGCAGAAATAAGTGTAATGGAGGACAGGCTTTCTAACTAGGTTTTCAGCATCAGCTTCAGATGAAGACCAAGAAAAAGATTATTTAACTATTATTTAATAATTCAATTACTGTCCTATTATTCAAAGTCTTGTGATAGGATACTGGATGAAGGCATCTCAACTCCTAACTCAAGACCTGAAGCCCCACCTCATTACTCATTCTTGCATTTCTCATTTCTACTTTCTTCTAGTTCTGCTGTAGGTATCACCAGTTTCTTGTCCCCTCAGCTGTCCCAGCTCCCTTGGCACTTTTCAGTTGCTTAACACAGGACTTTCTGTGGTGCTATGTAATCCATGTTGGGATCCATGCAGCTCACAACATCTGTAGGGAGCTGAGAGATCTGACACAGAGCCTATGGAGACCTGACTGGCATCTGCCAGTGCAAGCCAGACAGTGGCTGAAATGGCACTAGACGTCCCCATTTGGCAACAGAAGTGTACCACACATACTTCAGTGTTGCTTCCCTGACAAGCTGTAGGAAATGTTGCACAATATTGCCTGCTGCATGAAAGATCCTGATCCCACCTCAAAGTCTTGAGGGATAGATAACTGTTTCTGAAATATTAGCTCAGGGACCCTTGTGCACACTCTTACACAATTACTTAGGATATTTTCTAGGATTACCTACATTGTCATGGAAAGACAGTGTACTCATTCCAGAGTCTGAGGCATTTAATGATTGACATTACACCACAGTTTTATTTTAATCTGACAAAGCCATCTATGTTTATTCTGTAATTACAGTCCAAGAAATTTTCTGTGTATCAATTCCACTCATGCTAGTCAAAAAATGACTTTTCAGGAAACCAGCTCGGCTGAGAGTTGTTTCTTTGTACACAGAGGAATATGAGGTAAGAGACAGCGGAGGGAACCTCAAGTTATTGCAGCCTCTGTGTGGTTTGCCGGTTCATCTGGAAATGGAACCAATTCACAGCCACAGTGGCCAACTTTAAATCTGGAGTTTCTGCAGACAGATTTAGATCATGGGATGAATTCTGCAGTATTTGGTTTGAGGGCTCCCTGCCTCCTTTACCACCAGCATTTTCTTCTTGGTCTCTCACAGAATTCACAAATTTGACACTGAGATGTGGAGTCTCCTATTTCAAGTGCACCAAAACCTATTGTCTTGGAGCTTACGACCTCTGGGCTCTAAACAATACCCTGAGAGTTTATTTTCGGCTTTGTTGTTGTTGTTGTTGTTGACTCAAAACAACTATTTATATTTTCTTGTTGCCCTTAAAAAAGAAATTAGCATAAAAGAACTGAAGGGGTGAAGGGTTATCACAATCGTGGGACTGGACAAGAATAAGGGGGAGGTGGGAATATTCTACCTCTTTTACCAGCTCTTGTCTTCTGTGCTAACACACTTGTTTTGCTAAAGGGACTGCACCGCAATGCTGAACTTACACTTTTATGAGAAAAGTTTCATGTATATTCTGTGATCTCCTCAAGCATATTTCCTTTTTGAGTCGCTGTAGTGATTGTGTACACAGGCATCCACAGGCATGAGTTAGCTGCCGCCGGACTGTTATTTCACTCACTGATGTGGACTTTACATCCACATTAGGTCACTGACTTCCTTCAAACTCCTCTGACATGTATAGTGAGATTAGACTGGGGCTGTTCTGGAGGGGCCTGCTTTTTCATTTTCCAATAAGGCCTATATAGCACAAGGAACCGACATCATGATCAGAACACTGGTCTTGCAATTTAAAGCTGTAATACTTAAGTTGCATTATGAGAGAAGAATTTAGATGTTTCTTTTCCTGGGGGAATTCTTTCATTTTATTGACAAAGTTCTTACTCTGTGGTGGTCATGAACCTACTCTGGTTTGGACCAAAGGGTTTGGAACCTTTCTTACCAGAGCTTGTTACTTATACAGTTCCATGGTTGAAGGACTTGCTGAAATCCTCTGCTATATCTCTGCAAAGGGCAAAATTCTCCTCCAGGCAAAGAGGAAGCACAATGTGCAACTGTGTTTGAATGCCACTGGAGGAATAAATACTTCTTAGTGACTTACAAATCTGTACCTATTCTTCCATAAAAGGCATCAAGCATGTTGTTTCTGCCTAGGTAGCATTCCATAATTCCATCCAGATGGAAGAAAAGGAGACCAGATAAAAACAGTAAAACTGAGGGTGTCTGCTTTACTGATAATACCTTACCATTAATCCACTAAAACAGCTAGGCATATCAGGATTTTAAGAAGCTCCTGCTCCAGCTAATTCTTTGTTCAGATGCAAAGTTTTAAAGTGAATACTGCTCAATATAATTCAGCCTTCAGCCTGAATTCCCCCCCCTTATCTTGCATTATCCCAAAATCTGCTGTAGGAACAACCCAAATGTTGAAGGTGATCTTTCACTAGCAGTGCCTTTTCTTCTTCTTACTGAAGCCCAAGTGTGACTACAAGAAATATATGTATGGTGGAGGAGGGGTAGATGGACACCTCTGAAGAGCAGTGTGGAAATCAGCCACTTTCTCAAGGTGTCAATATAAAAAGGTAAGTGTAGATAAAATACTCTGTCTCCTTGTGACCTCTCAGAAAAGGAGGTGGCCCATGCCATGGTAAGCACTCGAGAGAGGGCAGGTGCTTCTTTCTTTCAGTCCTGCATCCAGTGCTGGCTGATTTATTTTTCTGTGACTGATGTCTATCACTGCCTCATCCACCTTGCTGGATCTCCTGTTACTTTTCATATCATTTATGAGAGGATATTCTGTCACACACCTCACAAAGACACACTCATCTGGGAACATTACATCAGCTAGGTATTTTTGGGTGAAAAAGACCTCACTAGAATTTAAAAAAGGGTAAACCATGGAAAGGATTGAGAAGTACCACAGACCAAACACATATGGTCTACCATTTAGTCCCTTGTCAGTGGAATGGCACTGAAATTTACAACTTGTTCCTACGGCCCTAATATGCTTCCTCTGAAAAAGTCTTTTTAGTCTTCACAAAAACATAGCAATCTCCATTGAGAAGGAAAAATGAGACCAACTATATAGTATCTATGAAAAGTAGACATGGAAGAGATTAAGATACAGTGCACAACAGCAGAGAGGTTAGCAAAGAGCTGAGAGTGGCTGTGTACCGTTCTACGTCCACTTGAGATTTCAAATCTTTGCAGTAGTTTTGCAAAGCAAAGCACTCTCCCCTCAAAATACAGTAGGACACAGGAGTATATTCACAAGACTAGTCTTATGACTCTAAGTAATCACAGTCTTGCCTGTTGTGTAATGTCATCACTGAAAAGGCTGGTTGTACTAATAGGAAGTGATGGCTGCTCCCATTTAGAGAAACATTTCTAAGAAGCAACAAGCGGTATAATATCAAGAGGACTTTTAGGTTTCCATGTCTCTTCTCCTGGGGGCGCCTGCAGATAAAGAAGTAGGCAGGAAAAGTAAATGTTTATTTTATTTTTTTTTTTAATCACTAAGTACAGTGCTGCAAATACAGTTGCATTTGTTCTATAAATCACATAATGACTCAATAAAAGCCAAGAAGACGTGTAGCAACAAGGGAGGATGAAAGAGTGAGAAATTCTGTAGCCAATTATGAGAACTTTGTGTTTCTCCTTTAATATTCAGGCCATCCACAGCATGTACGTGGTCATGGTCTGTACTTAACTCTCCTAAGTTCAGAGCAGCCCAGCTAAAAGAATGATTTCTCTGAATTTGTCCCTTAGCTGAACTAAGTACGCCATTCATATTTGTAAAAGGTGATTAGCTTGCAGATCTTGCCACATCATTTACAGATGTTTTGCCGGAGGCCAAATACCGCTTGATTTGCATAACTGTTTCCACCATTGTTAGCTTTGGCTTTTCCATGACACTGAATTATGATATTATTGTAATGTCTTTGGTCCATAAGCTACCATGAAGGCCCAATAAAATGTGTTCTGTGCTCTATATGTTATCTCATAAACAACAGAGTCAATGTGGAAAAATGAGTTGCCCACAGTCACAAGAAAAATTATCATCTGTCAAGACCTGCCAGTTCCTAAAAATCATATTTATACTATTCTTTTCTTGATCTCCCATTTCAAAGCCTAGCCAAGATGTGGACTAGTGGAAAAATCATGTGCTTCTCTTTCCTGAACGTCCATCACAATCCACTGCATTGCTGCTAGAGGAGCATGTCTCTACAAGCTGTACTTAACTATCTTCTGCATGCAAATCATCAGTAGCATGTGACCCACCCAGAAACAGCTGCAGCATGCATATGATCTTGGAAACAGGAACTACTTCTACTGATCAGCTTTGTTCAAAAGTCTATGTTCACTGAGAGCAGCATCTTTGGATACAGCTGAGTTTTGTTGTGGTGGAGCTGAAAGGCAAGCCTTCCCTTGTCTGAATGATATGGATGAAATACTCAGGTTGCGTTCATTATCTTTCTGAAATTCTTTCCAGTGCAATGTCTGTACCAAATGGTATCAAGCCCTCATAACAGAAACCTGAAACAGAAAATTCTTTCCCTATGCCTGGACTAATCCTCCATGTCCTTTCAGTGCCATTCCTGCAATTTTGCTTTCCCTGACAAAGACTCTATACAGAACAACGACCATGAAAGCTGCTGTGCCTATTGACTATTCAAACTGAATGCACTCTAACCCTCACCCTCACCCTCACCCCAAAATGCATGCACACGTACACCTCCTGCATGGAAGGAAATGCTTTGCACAAAGAATTGCAGTGGAGTTGTAGTGTTTCGTACTGAAGTGTCAAGCTTGCCATCTAAATTGGATATGTCACCTATTGACTCCAGTGGTCTAAGTTACCCTTTGAAACAGACGTCTTCACACTTGAATTAGATGGAGAAATCATCTACTAAGTCATATGGAATCCAATACAATAGTCTGCAAAACAAACAGCCCTACAAAACAATCAGGAACAAAGGAGGTACTACCTGGGCAGGTTGGTGGCCAGCTTGTTTAGACAACAAGAAGCTAATCATGACCTATGATAACTGCTCTGATAGATACTATCTCATAAACCTACTTGCAGTAGTTTTAAAGATAACCACCCCCTCCAGCTTAAGGGATGTGTGCCCATACACCAGGTGTTTCAGTCCATGTCTGGTGTATTATTGTATAATTGTAACCACCAGGCTGTGAACCCCATCAGCTGAGCAATGGCATGGTCCCTGTTTTGTCCATTTTCCTGACACTGCAGGGAAAGTATGCCCAGTGGCAGGGGTGCCACAAACAGCCAGAGCAGTAGTAGTACAGTTGGCAGATAGAATTTGATTTGCCAGGGAAGGCCTGTCAGGATCCTATGGGTACAAAAAGCAGAAATTTTTATTCAGGAAAGATATTTGCATAACATACATCAAAAGAAGCATATAGAGATATACTTTTCGCCCATAGAGTGGAAATAATAGATAGAAGCTCACCTGCTTCTTGTGTGGCCACCTTCAGAGGCACCTGCTGATATAGTCTCATTCTCTTTTCTCTCTGAAACTCTTGTCACACAAATGAGTTTTTTTTTCATCCCTCATTCATGCCCTTCATAAAAGACAGCAGTAGTCTCCATGCGCTGTAATTGGACTGACTGGCTGGCTGATTCCTGTTCTCCCCTTGTGCAGCCCTGGAAACCTGGGAGAAAAAAGGTGGAACAACCAGCCACTCAAAAAACCCCCAGACTATTTAAAAGGTTAAGGAGTAGAGCATGAAACTTCTGTCTGTTACAGATGACTGGACATTGTAATTTGGATGTCTTGTTCCTAATACTTCCATACTATGATTGTCTCAAGGATAACAAAGGATGGGAAAGACAAGCCATTCTGATTGGGAACTTTTAAAGGGGATTTTTGTGAGTTGAGCGTTACACTTTCTTTTTTTCTAAAATATGACAATGCTTGAGAAAGCAAGGTACAGTATGCTTAGCTTAAACTGTCTAAAGTATGTTAAATGTTTTGCATATTCAAAAAACATATTCTGTGTGTGTACACATGCACCTAAGTCAAGGAGTGTTTCTATCATTATTCTGGGTGTTGCTTGCAGTGAAAAGAGAATGCCTACATCATCTCAGTGTCAGTAAGTCTGAATTGATAATGATGAATACAGATAATATGCAATAAATCTTACAGGTCACCTTCTCCTCAGCTCAGCATACTTCTTTTGTTTACATTTGTTACACCCTCTCCCAGATCATAAACAAAGGAGCTGATAATTTTGGTCACCAGAATCAAAGCATTTCAGTATTCTATGAATTCCATCTATTTATATCCTTTACTGAGGTGTCGCCCTTTTTCTTCCCTCTCCTTTTTATCAACCAGCCTGCACCAGACCTTTGTCTATTCTCCCTCCTCATTCTGGTCTTCTGTGCTTCTCCTCTGTGGGTTCCTCAGAAAAAGGCAAACATCGAGAAACTCCTCTAAATTAAGGGCACAGACTCAGCTCTCATTCATTTGGAGCAATGTCGCCACAGTGTTCTTGAGTATATATGTCCTCTGTGCTTCCTTATTTCAGACATGATTATGACTGCATCTTAATCATGTTATTGCAAGGACTAACCAGAGTTCCAGCCCTCCAGATAACTTGAGGCAGATAAGTATGTTCTTCTCCCAAAAATGTGCCAGTCAGTCACAAAATCAAAAACCCCTCCATCTGAATCCGATGCTTTCATTGTAAGATTGGTGCAATATAAAGAAGGATGGAAAGGGAAAGTAAGGATTCACTAAAAGATTTTCTTTTTCATTTTGCTAGTCTATAAAATGGGACTGTCCATGTTTATACCAGAGGGTCAGGAGTCAGAAAGAGTAATATTTTGATTTTTTCCCACTGTTTAGAATTCCAGATAAGAAGCAATAAAATTATTCAAAATGAATGATAATAAGGTGGTTTTTAAAGGTTACAGAACATTTGCAAACAATATAGCTCATAAAAATTATATCTCCTGAGGTCTGAGTTTGACTCCACTCATTCCAGAGCACAGCTCATCTTGTGTTGTCCATTTTTGCTTGGTGCTATCCTTAGAAACTTTGCCTATCCCAGGAATAAATTTTGTGCAAACAAACAAACAAACAAACAAACATTCCCCTTCATTTAATGGCCACTGCTTCAACCTCTAAGGTGTTGGCGAGACTGAGAATCCTGTGAAAGATGGAAGGTAGCCACTTCCATTGTTTAACATTGTGTTAAACAGTGGGCTTAACCCTCTCTGGGTTGTGTGGTACAGCAGTTAAAGATATTATGGAACAACCATCATACCTCGTGTCTTGATTTTGTCAGCATCTCACAGTTGTGGTTGGCTACACTGGCAATATTATTGAATTGCATCTTTTTTCCCTTCTTAGTCGTTCTGCTTTTGCCTACACATAGGCTTGACATAATATAAAAAATGAGAAACTTCTTTACAGTGTTTTCACTGGCTCTGGAAAGTTGATCTTTCAGGACTGGTAACTGACATATTGAATTTGGCCCTTATGGTAATTGTTTAAATGTTATAGAAGCTTTAACATGTCATCTGTTAAACCTATTGGTGATGTAGCTGTTCAATGTGCAGTATGGGTAACATTTACGTGATTTACTGGGTGACGTACAGTTTTTGATTCAATAGTAATGTATTTGATTCAATAGGTGATGCATCTAATTCAACTGGGAGTCCATGTAATTCAACGGTGATGCATTTGATTCACTAGCTGATGTACCTGATTTAGAAGGTGATGGATCTAGTTTGCTGAAAATGATTCCAATTCCCCCATGCAAGGTATTTACTTCAGTGTGTGATGAATGAGCTTTAATAATAATACATGTTTCTTCGATAGTGGATGTATTGACTTCAATTTATATCCCAAGCTTCCCAAATCTGGAGTAGGGTGGAGTGACACCTTGCAGCCACCACTCAGGTGAAGATCACCAGCAGTGTGAAACATTAGCCACTAAAATAATGGGACCAAATTATGTGATAAAAGCTGTGCTTCCCAGATGAAATATTTTCACCAGATGTGATGTGGGGATACAAATGCCCTGTCACTGCTGTTATTGCTACCACAGTACATGACAAAAATCCCCAAATCCGTTTACCTTTAGTGTCATTCTTGGGATTACATACGGAGTACTTATTTCCCCAGAGTTATGTGAGCTCTCAAATAGCAGAATCTGAACTAACAGCTCCACTTACCTCATTTTTGTGTGTGCTTTTATTTTGTTAGAGGTCAGCAAATATTTAGCTCTGATGAAAATGGGGAAAAGGGTGTTGGCAAAGAGCAGTATGATGTGGGGTAAGGCATGTGGGAACTCAGGCCTGCACAGAATTCTCCTAACCCTCTTTTCTTCACTGGAATCATACCCTAGTAAAACTTAGGGAAGCTTCTGCTTCATAAGCATTGGTTCACTGTTTTTCAGCTTGTTATTGCCTGCACTCTTCTGAATAGGTCAGTCTGAACACATTTCTGAATAAGTCAGTCTCATTGTCCTGTCCCCCTTGGGCTCCATCTCCAAAATCAGTGGCAGAATCTTTGGGTGATGGTTGAGATATTTTGCACATGCAGGTTACATTTTCAGCCACAAATATGGAACCTTTGCATGCAGTCCTACAAAAAAATAACCAAACCAAAACAAATCAAACCAAACCAAACCACACCACAACAAAAAACCCAACAACAAAACCAACCAACCAAAAAACACCACCCCCCCCCCAAAAAAAAAACAAAACTGCACTGTCCAGCTCCAGAGTTGCAGATGTCGTTTATTTTTTGTACTGTAATAGTGCACAGAGAAGGAGTCCCATTTCAGAAGGCCTGGGCTCAGTCATGAAAGAAGGTAGCCTATCAGCTTGGGTGCAGGTTTTGTGATGTGCGGCCATGCACATGTACAAACCTGAAAGATTTTCTGTGTGATATCAGACCCCCTGAAAGCCAGTTCATAGCCTAAAGCAACTCTTTTCCACTTTCCAACCCAACTTTCTGGCTGCTTCTTCCTTATAACATCTCCCTACCCTTACCCCCAGTGAAGAACTTTTACTCCTGTGGGACAAAAGCAACAACTAAAGTCTATCCAATATATATGCCTCCATTTTGTGCTCCACTTGAAAGGGGTCTCAAAGCAAATGCCTTATTCTTTGTGCCCTTTTTACAGCTCTTTGAGATATATTCATTTTCTTGTGTGGATGCAACTTTTCTTCTCGTACTTGTGGCTGATATGTCTGCCTTTTAAAATCTACTAGGCAAATAAATGTACAAGTCAGAGTCTCCAAATGATACAAAAAATGTGCTAATAGTAAAATAGGTATCTAAACTAAAAATAAATAAATAAATGAAAATTCTTTCATACTTTATTGCTCCAGGCTGTGTCTAGAGATGCACTGAAGTTATTGCAGGCTTAAGCAGTCAGCTTTTTTCCTATCCAGTGAGTTTTCAGGATTGAGATTCATGCACCTCTATTTGGTATCATATGGTCAGAGAGAATACATTAACACTGGTATCTGATCTGGGGGAATAGGGCTGTTTTCCCTCCTTTCATTCCTCTCTACATATTTTCTTCCCTTGCTTTTCTTCCTCCTCTCCAGTCATGACAGAGACTGAAATGAAAATACCAAGTGTATGAAATTTAACAAGAGCCAGTCCTGGAATCTACAGAGCAATCCCAGATGTATGGACAGACTGGGAAATGAAATGCTGGAGAGCAGTGCCATGGAAAGGGACCTGGGAGTCCTGGTCAGGGGCAAGTTGAACATGAGCCAGCAGTGCCCTGGAAGCCAGGAGGGCCAACCCTGTCCTGGGGGGCATCAGGCACAGCATCACCAGCTGGGCAAGGGAGGGGATTGTCCTGCTCTGCTCTGAGCTGGGGCAGCCTCACCTCCAGTGCTGGGGGCTGGCTTGGGCACATCTATATAAAATTATATTAAGCTGTTAGAGAGCATCCAAAGAAGGGCAATGAGGAAGGTGAAGGGCCTTGCGGGAAAACTGTATGAAGAGTGGCTGAGGTCACTTGGTCTGTTCATCCTGGAGGAGACTGAGAGGAAACCTCATGGATTTTATGGCTTCCTAACAATGGGAATGGAGGGGCAAACCCTGATCTCAGTGACCAGTGACAGGATCTGAAGGAACAGCATGAAGCTGTGTCAGGGGAGGTTTAGGTTGTATATTAGGAAAAACTGCTTTCCCCAGAGGGTGGCTGGGCACTGGAACAGCTCCTCAGGGAAATGGTCACAGCACCAGCCTGACAGAGTTCAAGTGTTTGGACAGAGCTCTCAGGACCATGGTGACATTGCTGGGGTTGTCCTTTGAAGGGCCATGAGCTGATGGTCCTTGTGCATCCCTTATAACTCAGAAGATGTGATGAAATCTACATTTGCCATTATGGGGTATGCAGTGACATCTATCTACTATATCTTAATGCCCAGTCAGTAAAATATGTATTCTCTGCTCAGAGTAAATGTATTAACTTTGCCCTTTTCTGTGTTTATAAATAAAATTATGAGAAATAAGTCTGGAAAATTAAATGGTTTAAAGTGACAGTGTCAGCTCTTACAAAAAGTTCAAACTTTGGCTACTGCTTTGAAGACTACAGAGCTACAATGACAAACACTGCTGAGATACCAGGTAAGAGCATCTCTTAAGTTCTTGCACTTGACAAAAAATATGACATCCCTTGTTCAATGTAACCCCTGGTAACTTAGGGCAGACTTAATTTCTTAGTGATGAGAAAGTAAGAAAAATTCAGTCACAAGTGCTTGGCATTTTGCAATGACCCAGATGCTCTGGAGAATTTAGAAGAAAAAGCCTGAAAATATTTCTTCAGTTATAGTGTCTGTATATTACAGACACATGTGTCTGTATAGGCAGAGCAAAACCCAGTATTCAATTTTCAGGTCATTAGGTACCTACTATGACCTCTGTGTGTCCTTTCCTCTCCAAAAGGATATACATTCCACATTTCAACTTTGGGTGCTGTGAAAATCTCCATCGAAATGAAAGGAAAACAAGCAACAGTTCTTGTCTTGAAATTTTCTCCAAGTTTTTATTTGTTGGGTTTTTAGGTTGATTTTTTGCTTGTTTGTTTTTGTTTGGTTTTTGTTTGTTTGGTTTCTTTTTTTGTTGTTTTTGTGGGATTTTTTTAAGGTTTTTTTTTGTTTGTGTGTTTTTTGTTTGTTTTTTGTTTTGGTTTGTTTGTTTGTTTGTTTACATCAAAGCATTTAGCAAGGATCTCTGAGGACAAAGTAGGCTACATTGCAAGGAACATTCTTCCTGTCCGCTCTTTCACAGACCGTAAGTGTTCAGCTGGGCTCCAAGACCCACATGTCTTCAGTTAATGCTGTTTTATTTACAAGTTTCCAAACACCTCTCTGCTTTTCTCTTTTTAAAATAATTATTTATAATTATTATTATTTTAATACTTTTTGGTAACAATTAAAATCTGGATAAGAAATGGGAGAAAAGGCATGTTGTCTTGGGGTCAGGAATGACTAGATTTACAGATAATTGTTTTGTCTACTTTTTAAAAACTTCTCTCAGGGGCTGAAAAGCTGATCCCATCAGCAGGCAGATAACCGAATTAATTTGTCAAAGGCTTGATCTGAGCCTCCCAGAGTCTTTGCTTCCTATAGGGCTTGGAAGGTGTTACACATTCTCTCTTCTTGGTGCTGCTGTTAGGTGAATGCTGCCATTTTTACAATTACCAACCCTGGCATGTTGAACAGAGGAACTGCAGCTGCTGCTTCTTGGGGTACGGAGTAAAGCATGCTCCTGCGATGGCCCCCAGAGACCCACACACCGCACAGCTTATTGAAACAGATGGGGTAAGGGAGGTATGCTTCATTGACAAAGCACATTTGTCTAGATACAGGAAGAATGAAACCACAGCACTTACCAGTGGTGCATAATCTTAAATCCAGTGAAGTTTGGGACGGGGAGATGAATGGTATGGTTGCAATGGTGTGATACAAAACACATGAAAACCCTTTCTTCATATCTCCTTGATTTTTGAGTACATTTACCTCTTAAAAAATCCACAGAAAGCAGTCAGGCTGCTCATATGAGCAAGCTGAGAAATAAAGCAGAGCATTTAGATAACGATGAACTCGTTCTATGTCCTTTACCACCATGTAGCAGAACTATGCAGAGTCCTCACAATGATGTGTACATGTTGCCCACAGAGCTTCTTATTTTTTGAAACCTGCAACAGAAATCCATTTCTTTTGTGTTTCTAAGTCTTTCATTTAAGACTCTGACAACCTTCATGGACATTAGAGGCTAAGGTCTGTGACAAGTGGAGATTATCATCCCTATATGGGTGTGGAAACTAAGGACATATGGCATGGTAGTTTTCATAAGAGCCAGAGGTAGAACCTGCAAATAAATTCTTCTCTCCCACCCTTATCTGAGTCTTCAGCATTTATTCTGCCATTAAGTGAGAGTAAGTCCATGAGGTATTAGTTAAGATCAATGAAGCACAGTAGGTAAATCTCCTCTCTCATGTGGTGCATTGTGGTTTGGGAACAAAAAACATTTAGACTCATGGAAACTCTCCCTCTCACATTTTTTCATCTAAGGCAAGGAAGAATTTTCATCTTTAGAACAAGATGCTTTATGATCACTGTTATTTTTGGGCATGTGTTTACCAAAGCTGCTGCTTCTCTAGGTTTGGCTAAGGCTCATTGCTCTGTTGTTGCTGAGAAAGCATGGTTGTGTTAAATGCTGGACTAGTACAGGTGGGAAGATGCAGTCTAAATCAACCTGAAACAACATGTTTGAGCGTGATCCTAAATTAAAGAGTAAGAAAGTCTTCTTTTCGAAGATTGCTTTTTTTTGTTTCTCTGGTCCCATGCCTGATAACATGAACCTGGACACCTGGACTAAGATTTATCATTAAGTGGGGTGTATTGGAAATCCTGTGCTTTCACTGCTTGAATGGGAGGATTAGAATTTCTTGGGACACAGGCTCAGTCAGGTCACAGAAGAAGGACTTTGATTAGATGTAAGCCAGAACACTGTGAAACACCTCTCAGGTAAGGGGAGGCGAAATGGATGTCTCCATCCACAAGAACTGCAGGATTTTGTGCTGGGTGTTTTTTCCCACAGCTATCCTTACCTTCTCGTGGAGGGACAGTATGGATATGATACTTAAAAGGACTTGGTAGCCTGCTAGACTTAACACATATCCCTATCAGGTACAAAAATTGCTCAACAATAAGCCAAATTATATTTATCTCTGGCAGACAAGTAGCCATTGTCCCAGTTACACAGATTGTGGTCATGCCTGAACTAAACCCATTTTCACTCTTCTGCTCATATCACTCCTGTATAAACTGTCATCTTCTTTAAACTTGCTGAGCATTTTGAATGGCAAAAGAGCATATTTTCAATAGGAAAATTATCAACAGTGGTCTAGGTCTCAGGCTAGCAGAGGTGTCATAAAACTAGCTCAACAAGGCAGCTGAGAATTTCTCTGGAGAATTTTCCCAGCTCTTGGCATAGGGGACATCTCAGGGATATGACCAGGAGGCAGGGAGGAAAGGGGTGTGAACTGTGGCATAATCCTTGAGGCTATTGTTTGTTAAAACAGCCCCAAGGTTCCCCTTAATTGTGTTGTGGGCTGAACTGGCTCCTAACCAGCTGCTGGGGTGTGAGAACTACAAATATGGCAGAGGTACTTTTCTTTCTTCCTCCTGCTGGCTGCAGAAAGCACAGTTTGGCATGGGTGCATGAGTGAGCCTCCCATCTCATTCTTACTGTGGAGCTTTCCACATCAAAATGGAAATAAACAGTCGAGGAAATAAAACAGCTTAATATTTTATAATTGAAATATGTATTCTAGGGATGTCTTAATTAAGTATGTAAAAGAAACGAGTCATTTTACCACACGCAGAGAAAGAAATCACATAAGACCTAGAGTTTTCAACACTATTCTTCCTGATAGTGTTTTGTTACCATCCTTTACTTCATTTTGGAGAGCTATTTATGACATCAAATTTGAGAATTAATTTTTTCACAGGATCTACATTTTGCAAGAGAATAAATCTAGACCAACACCTAGGATTTTGGGCAGAGATACTTATGTAAGATACTTAAAAACTTGTCTCCCCAATAGCAAGTCCACTCCTCAGCCTTTTAACCTTTGCAGGACATATGATTTAAAACCAAGTCCACTTAGCAGAAAGCCTACCAGTGTGTTTTGCTGCATGCACAGATACCTGTCCACCAGAATTTCAACCATGCCATAGGATGGAATATCACAGCCAGAAATCCCAGTTTCACCATTTGCATAGCTCAACAATCAGAACAGAATGGCTGCCCAGTTTTCTAAGGTCCTCTCTAACCTGTATCTTGTTGCTATGTTGCTGTGAAAAATATTCTGTATCTAGGAGTTATGCCTCAGCTTAACCAAGAATGGGAGATCAAAAAAGGGAAATTTGACACAGGCAAACTTGGAGCACCAAAAACCGTATATAGACAGCACTAAGCACAGTAGTTTGAAAATAAGAGTGTAATGGTCATGGGCCATTACAGCTGAGGACCATATCAGACAGCAGAACTTCAAATTTTCTGACTTAGCAGAGGTTAATACAGAATGGTAGTAGAATCCTAGAAATGTTGGGGTTTGAAAGGCCTCTAAAACAATTGAGTCCAGCTATTGACCTAGACTCTCAAGTCCACCACTAAACCATATCTTTAAGTTAGACATCTGTGGATCTTTTAAATACCTTCTGGGATGGTGATTCAACCACTTTGCTGGGCAGCCTCTGCCACTGCTTGGCAATCCTTTTGTAATGAAATTTTTCCTGATATCTATTCTAAAAGTCCCCTGGCATAAGCTGAGACTTTTTCTTCATCTCCTACAAGTGAGTACATAAGTAACCTACCTTGTTACTTGTGAGATGAGATCAATCCCCACTTTGCTACAGCCTCCTTTCAGTTAGTTGTAGAGAGCATAGAGCTCTTCTTTTACTTTCTGTCCTTTATTTTGTGTTGCTTTTTCTACAGGTTTTACTGAAAAGACTTCACTGTGAGGAAAATAAGAAAAGTACTCAGGGACTGTTTTGCTTTGCTGAATTTTCTGACCACTTAAGGCAATCTTACCCAAACACAGCCTAACACAAACTTGTCTAAAGTTTGTCTCACTACAAGTTCGCTGTAAGCTCCTGCCTACCTCTACTTTGACCCAGTAGAGGCCTTGCTGTTTATGCTACACCCTAAGACAGAACTGGAGAAAGATTATGAAACAGGGAATCGATCCAGGAACAAAATTGCGTACTTTTTTCCCATCTTCCAGAGGTAAATAAAAAGTCAAGAAGCCCATTTGACAATGCAAAATGGGATTCAAAGCAAAAATAGAAATGCATATTTTGTCAGATATCCAAGTTTTTTTTTCTGGTGAGAGATTTTCACTAGAGTTATAACCCCTCTTGGTGGGGTTACATCACCATTTGATCTAAACCTCCACAGTAAGACTACATCTGCTACTAAGCTGTGTTGTAAATGTCTTTAATTTTTATACTTCATCTGAAGGGAGTTGTTAAAGTAGGTTTACAGGGTGCTGGATCTTTGAATAAAAGACATCAAGACTAAAGCAAAGCTCTGCATGACACTTAATTTTCACTCTAATAAGCCCTCCTAAAACATTACAAGATTTTGGCTTTCCCTGAACTTGCTTTCCCTTCCTGGATGATTAGTTGGGTTTTTTTATTATTTTTCTCTCTCCCTTTTTTAAGGACACATTTGAAGAGAATGGTTTTATTTCTCGCCCCAATGACACCACTTCTCTTTTCACCCTCAGCCAGATGTTCTCCTCTCTCTGAGAAACCTCTCTGAAGTCCTTTTTCAAAGCCATTGCTTTTATTGAGGTTTTTGTGTGTGTGTGTGTTTTTGTTTGTTTGTTTGTTTGTTTTTGTTTTTGTTTTGTTTTTGTTTTTGGTTTGGTTTGGTTGTTTTTTGTTTTTTTTTTTTTTTTTTTTTTTTTTTTTTTAACTGTTCTTCTGGACTCTTTGGGATCTTTAGTTTGACATTTGTCCTTAAGGGTGGAAAAGGATCCTCTAATATGTCTGTGCTCAGATTTTAAGGTTCCTTTGGATGTGTTCTCCAGTAAATCAAAATGTTCTTTGCTAGCTGAGCATAAGTAAGTGTGGGTCCCTTCTGGACCACTTGGGATCACCTGGAGGAGTCACAGTAGAGAACACAGGAAGTATTATCTTTCCCAGTCCAAAGTACTTTCATCGGCTCTTTTTGCCCTGTATAACAGAGGGAAAATGTGGAGTCCAGGCTTTTGGCATGACCACTCAGATCTAAGAATATTTCCACACAGCCATCAAACCCAGCTGGTTTGGTTTTTGTTTGAGGGTCTTGTTTTCATTTTGGAAAACAAAACAAATGATTACAGATTGTGGACCTAGGTCATACAGCAGATAAATGCAAAAAGAAAGAAAATTACAACTTAGTAAAGAAAAGAAAAAGAAATAATATCAGTATTTGGAGCCCTATAAATAGAGCATGGAAACCCATGCATTTTATCTCCAATGTGATATTCATCTGAAGAATGAATGATATTGTCAAAATGTAGGGAGATTCTGCAGGACACACAATAAGGGGATTTACATGTTTGCATCCTTTTGGAGAAGTGGGTTTGAAAAGAATTCAAATATGTAAGAACAACATGGATTGTGTTCAACAGGCAGGCCTGAACCCAGAGTTTGGTGTTGCAATTCAAGATAGGACTCCTGGATTATGTGACACATAGCAAATACCAGCTATGATGAGAAATATTTTTCTCTGTTTTAAACCAAGAAACTGTAACAATATTCCTAAAGGAATGTCATTATCTCTATTATTATTATTGGGGAAAAAAAAAAAAAAAAAGTATTGAAACCAAGCACTCAAAAGTCAGTAAATTTCACAAGCAGATTTTTTTTCTGAGATTTATACAACCATATTGTGTATCTATTTTTGATTTGCAATTTCATTGTGAAACGTATATTTTAATGGATTATATCTGTCATTAGCGTACACCATAAATACAATAGTAATCACCAGATTCATAGCTAGCACTCATGCAGAGCTGTACATAATCACAATTCTCTACAAACATACTTGCCTCGTGCTCAGAGTTCAAGTGGTAATTCCTGAATAAAGAACAGAGAGATCAGACTTGTGTAACACTCAGAACCATCTGTGCTCCTGGGGCTCCAGAGCGCAGACAAATGCCTGACTAGTACTTCTTGTCTGGACTATTTTCCTATGCCAGTGCATTTATGCTTTCATTAAAATCAGCAAGAATAGCTAAAGCCTAATATGTGCACCAGTCCCTAAAAATGCAGGGGCTTACTGCCCATTTCTCAGTAAATAGAGTCTGTAGAGATACAACATTAATTTTATTTCTAGCATAGATACAATCTACTTAGATTCAAGTTATTCTCTTTCATGCTGCCCTTTTAATATGTTTGGATATACACCCTTCCCTTGCTTCAGCAAACTTCTGAAAACCCACCTTTCTGTGAGGCATGCCAGGTGCTGGACTACTCCTGCTCTGTGGGTGTTCTTCCTTAAATTATTTTGTTTGTAATGAGTCGTGCCTTCAGGGCCTTATCTCACATTCCTTGCACACCCAGCATTCACTGAAGCTGATGGAGGTACAAAAGGCAGGCCTATAGACTGTGCTGGGATCTACTGAGCTTTCTCCTAATTATGCCTCTTGTGTGGGCTCTACTGTCTTTTCCAAGCGAGGTGCAGCTCCTTTTCCTGAGTTCAGCACCTTCTTTCCTCTCACCCCTTCCCTATTCTACCCCCCCGTGCAGCCCCCCACTCTTTTTTTGGGTGGCATCTATCTAACTAAGGTATTGCACATGTTGCTGTCATGGACACATCTGCTTCTAGAATACAGTAGACACTAACGTTTGTTTCTCCAGTGATCTTTGTACTGCTATCCAAGATGCTGAAAAACTGATTCCATCCACTCTATGCCCTCTGAAAAAAAATCACTGCTTCAATGTTTGTGGTACATGTAATACATTATAGTCTTAGTGATTCTTTCATATCTATCCTTATTAAAAACAGACTTAGCAAAGTTAATTAGGGGTAATTTGCATTCAAGCTATTCATTATTTACTTAGCTTTGAACTGCAAACTTTAGGAATGCCATTTGTTCATTAAAATTCCCAGTCTTTGCCCACTTTCCCTTTGATAGCATAGAGGTTAAAGCAAGCTATGTTTAGCTGCGGACTAACTCTTCTTTGCACACTTCAGAGATGGCCGGGGGACGTTATTTTAGCATTAGAAAATAGTTAATATTGAATGCCATGAAGTTAAATTTGCGTTCATTTACATATTATGTTGGAAATCAGATGTTCACTCTCTACAAATTTCCCAGCATTACCCTAACCCAAGCTTTGCAAACTGAATAAAATAAACAATAATGAGAAGGTGAGGAGGTTTGAAAGAGGGTAAAAAAGAGGAATTAAACAGATCTGTGAAAAAGAAATTGTTGTTTTCCCTCTCCCCCTCCAACAAGTCTTCTTTAATTTTCACAGTTATCGCTCTTGTTAGCTGCTTTTAATAATGTAAGGGGAAAGTATCTGCTTTTTATTGTTAACCACTAATCTGAACAATTACACATCTGTAATTCCTCAGAAGCTCTTGCTGTATACTGCTAACAGATACTCTAAGTTGGAAAAAAGATGTCAGTGACATTTGTCTTGAAAACAGGAAAGAAGGATCCATTTCTTGGTCACTCAGTGGGGATTGTTTCTCAAGTACCTCTTTAGTAACTTGTCCATGGCTGTCTAAGATGCAGGAATGATCCCTCCACAGCAAGAACCACATAGGCTAAAAATGTAACCTCTGCAGAGGGCTGCAAGGCTGGCCAGATACTGCTGTACTGTGTGGGCTGGAACAAATAATCTAGAACAAGTTTGGACAGTTCACGTTTACTCAGGGATTGCTATTGGACAATGCCTCTGTTTGATTTTTTCTTTTCCAATGCAACCTAAAGATGATTAGATCTTCTAACACTCCCTCCCCCTTCCCCCCATCTCCTGAACTAATGAGCAAATAAGGAAAGAAAATTAAAGAATAAAAAATGTAAGCAGTGATAGGGTGAGATCAATAAAATGTGGATTGCTAGCACTGAGTAAGCTTGACTAATCTTCTGCGTATTGCACGTTGAGTTAACTTGCAAAAGAAATATGTTCCCTCTTATTGTCCTGTGTCTCATTGTGGAAAAGGAAGCAAGGACTGCAAATTAAAATACCCTTGATTTAGGTTCTGTGGGGGGTGCCCAGGAGTTCTTCCTATACTGCCACATGCTAGGAATTGAACTCTCTACACCCTTACAATGTAATGAGAATATTTGATTATTGTTTTCAGCTTGTGACTTCATTTGTGCTATTCTCCCTCTGCCTTCAACAAAGAGTTCACTAAAGATGCTGTTTTGAGTAGCATCAACACAGGACTCCACTGTTTGAAACTCACTGCTACAGGGCAGGTGGTGAAAGGTGCCTGAATAGTAACCCAAGTAATACTAAACAGCATGCTGGTGTAAGACTTCTAGGGGATTCCTGAGCTGCAATATACTGCATTGAGGATTGTTCACTGGGTATATATGGAGCTAAGAGGAGCTCAGACAGAGGTGGGCAACTGATGAAAAAGAACTATGTTTATCGACAAATTTGCTTTACAAGGGTTTTGCGCAAATAATGAGAAGTCTTTGAGTCACCAGTCCAGAGAAAATACTGCTCTTAGGATGGCTTCTTATCTTCCACCATCAAAAATTTTACTTGGGCTAATGCTGGTGATCATCAGTTTCCCGAAATCATGGAACAAAGGAAGAAGGTTGGAGGTTTTCACTCCCAGGGCAACCTATAAGAGAAGTAAAAGCAAGAATTAAAAGAAAGACTCTTGATAGGTTATTAATATTATGTGCAGAAAGTGAATTTATGTAGAATGTGACTACCAGAGTGACAATCATTCTAAGTGTATGATGCAGCAGGCCCACAGGTGAAACAAAGTTTAAGTGACAGAAGAAAACTCAGGAATAGACTATTTACTAGACATGTAGAGTTTAAGTTCTCATTGTGGCACATACAGAGAGAGAAATGTCCTCTTCCTTTGAAGTACAGGTATGACAGTGAAGGAAGTCAGAAATAGCAGACTTCAGTGTAATTACTCAGATAGGACCTCATGTTTAAATCTCAAGAATCAAATTAGTAAGTTGAATTTTCACATCCACAGCTGAAGGAATTGTAGACCTCATGTTATATATATGATGCTGATAGTTATGAAATAGAGTGCAATTTTTCTTGCTCTCTGAAAGGAGAAATGTATGCTAGAAGAAAGAAAACTCCTTTAATTTCAAGAAAATTTTCAGCAAATGCTGTCTACTTGCACTTTATTTCTAAGCTCTCTCATGTCAAAAATCACTAGTTTGTCACAAAGGGAAACTGTAAAGGGCAGCTGAAGAAATTAAAAAATCTGTGTGCTGGATTTACTTATGTTTGCATAAGAATAGGCTACATTTTAATCCCCTGAGCTTCCAGAGGAAATACTCATGAGGGTCAAAAGACAGTAATTTAATTACCTCAGAGATTCACAAGAAATTAGGCTTCAGTGATGCCTAGGATTGGTTAAATTAATAGGGAATATGCTTCAGTCAGAATATTTGACAGTTATGCAGTGAATTTCTGGTGCCAGTTCATTTCCAATGGCTTTGGTAGGGTCAAGATTTAGCTCATGTTAGCTGTGAACCCAAGATGATTATTGAATGTGTTGATTCAGGCTGCTGTTAGTATCCTAGAAGAGGACAGCATACTGAAGTCAATTCCATCTGCCATTGTATTTGGAGCTACAACTTCCAACCAGTCAAATAGAAACAAAATAAAATGCTGAATACAATAACATGTGATTGAGGGTTAGGATTTTCTTTCTTTAATTTTTGGAGGTTTTTGGTGTTTGGTTTGATTTGAAGATTTTCTTTGAGTTGTTTGGGTTTTTTTGTTTGTTTGTTTCTTTTGTTATGGGTTTTTATTATTTTAAAAATGATGTCCTGGGAAATATAATGTTCAAAAGGAAGACCATGGTACTAGATAAAAGGAAAAGGCCATATAAAAGCCTGAGAAGTACAGGAATTCTGATCTCTGAGTACAGAACATTCCCAGTGTTATGAAACAAGTTTTCTGTGGATTTAGACCAACGCAATGTGAACCGAAGTGTAACCATTTTTTTTATCATAAGCATAAAACCAGATCACTTTGCTTTGACACTTAGTTTTGGTTGCACCTGCACATGTACGTACCCACACACATGCACTCACATTCTCTTCAACAGCCTTTCAGCCATGCCACAGAGCACTATGGTCTCTCTTGGATAAGCTGTGTTAAATTAAAATTAAACATCACCAAGCTTTGTGCTCAGCCTCCCTCTGTGAATGGTCTGCTGTGGGTGTGCAGGGGGTTAATATCACAAATGTTCCACAGGAGGTTAGTGGGATTCAGTTTCAGCTAACATTTATTTTGCCAGCTCCTGTTCACTTTCATCTCTGCTTATGAACACTATTATCTTGTTTGTAATAATATACATAGATCACTGCAGCTGCGCTCTGCAAAATTCACCCATTTTTTTGAACTTTGCAAAAAAAAAAAAAAAAAACAAGCTTCAAGTGTTTTACTTGATCTACCTTCCAACCTTTTCTCTCATTTAAATTGTTAGCAAAACTTTCATTAAGAGTGGACTATCATGTTTCTGATGTAACCTCACAGCCAATGTAGTGTTTTTCTTTTCATTCAAGAATGATTGCCAGGCTTTTTTTGTTTTTAAAGGAGTTGTTTACTTCAGCTCCTCTGCTTTGTCCACTCCTACTGTTAATTTTTTTTGTAGGCATTACCTTTGACACATGTATGACATGTGCAGCAAGTCACCACACTGTGCCTGAACTGTTCTGTCGCTTACTTGGGAGATTGCCAGCAGTAATATTGGTATCTCTACTCTTACATATCACTTTTACTATCCTGAAAACATACAGCTTCCTGTCCTGGAATCAGTGGTAATAATAACTGACCAATACTGGAAGGACTTATCAGCATGTTTGACATGTTGTTTCACAAACTTACATGAACACTGTAAGTAACATGGTTTTCCATAGACATGATGTAAACTCAGTAATATTTGCATTTTAAAATCCAAACAGCCTAAAGAAGGAAATGGGTCTTTTTAAACAACCTGTACAGCATAGATACATTGAAGCAGATGGAAGACTTTAAAGATGCAGGACCAGACTTGAATTTACACTAAAATTTGAAGTAGAAAAGTCTCTTCTCATATGTTTTCTATGGTCTGATCCTATGGCTTCTCCCTAGAAAGGCACAAAAAGCAAACTCTTAGCTGTAAGTTCTCAATGTTTACTTATCTCCCTGTTACTATAGTACAGCTTACAATGGAACTATTATGCCAGAAATTGAATGGTGTGGTACAATAATTGACTTCTTTACTAGTTTCACAGTCTTCCTCCTCTTCAAGAAACAGAACTCATTGAATGACTAGGTCATAACTCTATTCTACTTTTCTCATTTTGAGACAGAAAAAGGCAGACTAACTTTCAAAGCCCCTACCCTGAGCTTTCAAAAAGGCAGAGCATGAAAGGAAGAATAGAAAAGGAAACAAAAAGGAAATGAAATGGAGATTTAAGTGGTTAGGCCTTGTGCTCAGCAGTCCTCAAGATCAAACTCACTCCTCTCCATGCAGCAGCTGGTATCAATGATCTTGCTTTGTTCAAACAAGTTCCAGCATTTAGGGAGCTGGGATGCTGCCTTCTACTGCACTTCTGCAGAGGCCGCCTCTCTGGTTGCAGCTGAAGTGTGCCTATCAGAAACAGGTTTGCATTACTTCAACAGAGCTGGATATCACCTGTCCTTGATGTTTAAAAAAAGGTAGTAAAGAGATTACTAAGAAAATAATTTCTCTTAGGCCTCTGCTGCTATCACTCTCCCTTTGTATTTCATTTAGAGCACAACCTGAACAAAGAAGGAGTGTTAGACGTGCACACTGTAATGAAAATCCATGACTTGACCATGCATTCATAATTATTTTATAAATAAATGGCTTCTGAAGAGCCACATCTGTCTCTTCCAACTGAGTGTATGTCTTTCATTAATGTATTACAGGCTGAATGAAGTCAGCCTGAGTGCTTTGCTTGCATCTTCCTCTTCCTCTCCATCATTGTTCATAGATAGGTTTTTGTGGTTCGGAGAAAGCTGTATGCCCCACACGTCTCTGCAGGACTGATGGCTCGTCAATAACATTAGCCAGCATTATGGGCTGCATTGGTGTAGAACAGAATCAATAGGACCAAGTAAAAAGTCTAATCAGTTGACATGACCATCTTCAGCAGAGCTTATGTTACAAGAAATGAGTTTTCTTAAGGAATCAGCATCAGCACTGGTTATTCACCCCACACAAGAATACTTGACAAAGATTTATTATTTCTTGTTTTGTTAGCACTGCCACTTACGCAGGTAATAGTGAAATAATAATTCAGATGAATATTCAAAAAATAATAAAGGCTGGAATCAGACTTTCCTTAGAAAATGAAAAGAGTATCTATAGGGTATTTTGCAATGCAGAACAGACGCTGTCTCACTAGGAAGTAAGATTAGTTTAAGGACTTGGATACAGAAATTCATGTCCTTTGTCTGACTGTGTTGCATTTGGTTTTCTCACTTTCTTTTTTTCTGAAGGGACAGAGGCAGCTCTCACTTTTACTTTTACAAATTGAAGTCACTTAACTGAAAATAGGATTTTTCCAGGTTTCTATCAGCATAAGTGAAAACAGACTTTGGCAGTCATGCCTATGGCAATGTACGTATCTTAAAACAAGTTTCTCACTGATGCATAACTTCATCTATGTGGTAATTATGGAGCTGTTTTACAATCAACTCCCTTTCTCTTCCTGCTCACCCCTCTGCATGCAGATTCACCCATAACACGAGACCAACAGGGGTGCAGCCATAAGATATTTCACTTTTATGAACTCTGCTGATCATCTGTTCTCATTTGTCCAGTCATCTGAGGGAAACCCTGTTCAATCATGTGAAGGTAAAGCATTAGTGAAATCATTAGTGCAGCATTGTCAGGTTAATAAGCCCATGCCTCAGCCATTTTTTTGGAGGCAACCTCCCGCCTACATCAGAGATACTTCAGCAGTGTTATTTCCTAACAGGTAGAAGAAAGTAATTGCATTTTGGAGGCAAATAGCTTGTTTGTGAATGGGCAAATGGACATGTTAGCTACCCCCATCCCACTTTGTTAGAATGAAATAGCTACGAAATTCTCATTTAAAAAAACCTCACGACCTCCACCCCCCCGGCCCACCCCCCCTTCCCGCCCCGAAACAGATTAAGTACCTGTTTAATTTAAATATATAATCAGAGGAAGTTAAAGTACCAATGTCGTAGAGGCCTTTACAGACTGGACATGAGGACAGGAACAGAAAATTTGCTCAAGGCTTTTCTGCCTCTGCCAGGAAAGTCTTGATGCTCATCAACCAGTCTGTGGTATTTACATGCATCGGTTTGGTGTGACAAAACTGGTTACCTCTTGGGCAGTGGTATACCTTCACTCTCAGGGTTAGCAGTCCACTCAATACTGTCACTGAAAGTGAGCAGGGCAAATTTCGTCTCATTTTGTCCCTCTGAGGCACATACAGAGATGTACAAAATCTCTACTGACTTCATCACAGGGGGCATAATTGTTCTGGGTTTTTAATATTAGAATAGTAACCATGGAGGCCTACAACAATGAGCACAGACAAGACAAGTTCTTCATCCTCAGGAGTCAGTGTCAAGTGCACATCAATATTGAAGTAGTTTCTCAGTAGCAGAATTCACCACCAAGTTTCCAGTAATGTTGATTGTCAAAACAAGACCCAACAAAAAAGGCAATGTGGGAAAAATTAGCCCGGAATCTGTGTGTTTTCTGATTGTCTTTTTGTTGCTTCATGAAGAAAATTAAGGGGCTTTTAAACTAATTTAGATTCTGAACATAAAGTTGGTTAGGTTTTTCCTCTGTTTTTTCGTGGGAATCCTGCTGTAGGATATTAATACTGTAACATTAATTTAAATGGTTTATTAAAGTAAAAAAAAAAAAAAAAAAAAAAAAAAAAAAAAGTCAATTTCTTTTTTTAAGATTCCACCATTTATAGTGATTCAAGGGAATTTTCTACTCTCAGAGCCCCAGGATCTTGGTATATAACATCCTCATTTGTGTTAATGGAAACTTCACCTCTTTGAATTCATGAGGACTGAAAAGTTTCACCAGGCACACAGGCTCTGTATAAATAAGCAGCACACAGCAAACATACTCTCTTAAAAGGATTATCACTTTGACAGCTATTCAGTTGGGGTAGCTTTTTCTGTCCCCTGGAATTCCCAGCTTGCCCTCTTAACTACACAGAAGGTAAATCTGTATGATACTTCACAGCTCCCTTTACTGGGACCTGACACTGAGCTTACTGGATGTGCTTTCCTGGTACAAAGCGCCTCGTCAAGTTTCCTGCTCTGGATGCAGTGAACGCAGCTGATGAGCTGTCTTATTAAAAGTTATGAGAAAAGGATGTTCACTCCATTACTTTCTGAACTACTGGATACACAGTGAAGCTGCTAAGCCAGTATGTCCCTCAGAGTCATTCCTTCACACAGAGGCTGCATTATAACATTTAATATCACATTGCTCTTATGGTGGTTCACCATCAGATTTTAATTTTATGTTTTGTTTTGCTTTGTTTGTACTGGCATTTTTTGTTCCGATAGCCTTATCATGATGTTCCCTCATCACAGCAGACCAAACTTGGGCTTCTCTGTCCTGCTGGCACTAAGCACACTGACAAACCTCCCAAGAGTTTTAAGCTTGGACTCTGTCATCCTTCTGCCTGTAGGGACGGGATCAGGGGTGGGATCCAGACCTCCCTGCACCCTGTCTACTTCAAAATGAAAGGGCAGGGCAGTGCCATGCTTGTTGGGGAGACAATCCCTGGGAGCTAGAAGGAGAATAACACACATGGAGGATAACAACTAGACGGCTGATGAGCCACAGGTGGTCAAGGACACCAGAGGTGTGAATACTGCAAGGAATGCAATGTACTGCATTCTTGCCCAGCTTCCTCCTGAGGCTGAGCTTGGGAGAAGGGGAACTGGGGCAGAGCTACAGCGAAGAGTAGCTAAGAAAGCGATGTCTGGGTCATGAGCAGGGCTGAAGGTGGGCTAAGCTGCTGCAGCAAAGCCTGGTCAAAAAAAAACCCCAAAACCTTCCTTTTGAAGTTGATGATGCAACAGGTACTGCAGGTATAGTTCAACAGGCCAGCTTCAATAATACCATGTATGGACCATACACCCACCAGTAAAAGAATTAGCTATTTTCTTAAGTAGTTCAGGTAAAAGCTGCAAACAATTTTTTCCTCTACCACCTGCTTTAGAAAACTGTTCGCACTTGAACTGGAAGAATACAGTTAAAAGATGCAGTAAAAATTGACAAACCTTGGTGTGGGAAGCTGAAAATACATTACAACTCCAATAGAACTATAAATGAAAAAACATCTAAATTAAAAAAAAATCCTGCACAATTATAGATCAAAATATGTTTGGCTCTTATGACTTAGCACATACAGGCCTTGATTCTTGAAATCATTCTGAGACTATGTGGCTTGCATAGGGATGTAACAGCAAACAAATTGCCTGCTGCCGTAATGCCATGTATCAGTGATGAGGGAAGGTGTACCTGCATTATTTTGGGTTTTAGATTGTTGGTTAAAGCTCCTTCATGCGATCTGCTCTCTGTGCAAAATTGTGGCCATCTAGATTCTGTAACAGCTAGCAGTGTCAATAATGGACTCAATAATGAGTAGAAAAGAAACTCAACCCAATAACAACAAAAACTCTGGGGGGGCATTAGCAGCAATTGCTGTCAGCCAATGTTGGGAAACTGCCAGTCTTCCCTGATGGCCACCTGTCAGCCACAGAGAGCAGAAGGATGTTGGGCTTGGTGAGCTAGCAGCTGGAAACATTGAAAGGGTCAGACTTGGTGGATGGCAATGTGCTACTCCATCACAGCTCAGCAGAGCCGGAATTGGTGACTCAGATCTACCCAGAAAGCTGTGGGATTTGGAGGGAGGTGGTGATAGAAAAGGCAGGAGTCCCTCCTTCCTCTGCCTCCTGCTTTCCCCAGCTCATGGCAGTGGGTCTTGGGTGTGAGTGCAGTGTGCTGTCCTCTGCTTTTGGATGATAAGCAGGGATCAAAACATTTTCAATAGCTAGCCATGATAGCCTAAAAAGCTACAAATTCCTTCTTGAGAAAGGTGGAACCACTTGAATGAATCTGATGTGGCTGTCCCCAGATGTCCACTGTGCTGAACTAATGGTGCCCAGAGCTCTCCAGGCTTTCTGGATGTGTGGATGGCCGCCTAAGCCCTCACTATCACTGAGCAAGTAGCTTCATCATACCACCCCTCAGAACAGAAGGGCTGAGCCTTAACACAGAAAGAAAACAACAAAAACAAAAAACCCAACCAAACCAACAACAACAAAAAAGCCCCAAACCACAACAACCCAGGAATTTTTTTTTTTCCCAAAATAATTCAGGACATGATTTTCATCAGGCAAATAACTCTGTGAAAATTAACTCAAAGTCTATTTTCTCCAAGGCGTGAGTCCTGTATTGGTGAGTAGCATAAAGGAAGGTGGCTCCCCTCCCTGCAGCCATTCCCAGGGCCAGTAACTCTTTTTCTTGTTCTGTCCTTTACTACTCACATCTATCATCTTGGAGTTTCTAGCTTTTGACTAAATTTAGTTGAAATAAGTGTGTGCATTCATATTACTAGGGAGGGAAATTGTACCCAGGCAGACCCAGATGCATGCAGATGGTGTTACACCAATTTCCTTATGAAACTAGGTTAGAAATAAAATAGCAGTCTACTTTTTCAGGCATTCTTGTTCTCAGTTTCTCCTATTTTTGAAAGTTATAGTAACTTAAGATAACACTGTATCTAGAAATTTTCATGTAATGCTTTTGTTGGATAATTTTTCTAAAAGATTTAAAATTTAGGATGTGAATATGATCTTTTTTTTCTCCTCCAACAACCTTTTTTCTAGAAGGTCTGAAGCTGATTATATTGGGATTGTGATTATTTAGTGGCTAGACTAAAGCTGTTCACAAGTCAGCACTGATGTGTTACTTTGAATTAAGATGGGAAGTTTTCTCATTTTATATTTTACAGAAAGAGCCATTCTAAAATACAAGAGTTCAATGTGTGCAAAAATTCCTTCTGAGAACTTGCCTTAACATGATATATCACTGTATTTTGCAAGCTCTTTAGTCATGCATTATTTTTGTTTTGTTAGACATAGTTGACCCTTTGATCTCAGTGAAGCACTTTTACTGATCCAGAGTCTGAGTCTAATTCTTGCTCTTGTTGAGCCTGTTTTTTTTGTAACCTGGGATTTTTAATCATGCAAATTCTTGCTATAGCTTATTCATTTCAAATATGTCCATAAAATTGGTTCCTTGACATCCTCTTTGTGATTTAACGGCTTTGTCTGACTTTTTTATGATTCAGCTCATGGAGCTTGCAATAGTGTAACAAAAGGTTCACCTGCATTTTGGCAATTTACATTACTCTAGAAATGTCTACTCTGAGGTCTTAAACATTGCAGGAATAAAATAAAGTAAATTATTGTAAAGCTTTCTCTGGTCTGTGGCCAGTATAAGGAAAACATCCAGGTTTTAGAATAAAATTATGGGGACTTTTGGAGAAACTTGAAATGCTGTACACTTCCTGGCCTGAATTCTTGTAAGCCAATATGCAATGCATATATACCATAATGAAAATCTCCAGTTGCAGGTTACATTTATCCCTGGAATCAGTGGACATTGACTACTGTAGCACATCAAGGGTTTACCACTGTTATTTTGGTCTAAATTACAAGACCAGGGCTAGGATATAGAGTACAGTTTCCTACCAGCTCCAGGCGTGTCAAACTGATTAGAACCTTTCTTCACCAGACTGGGTTGAACACACCCAGGCCAAAAGGGAGTTCGATGAGTGTAAAGTTACATGAATGGATGCCAGAGGCCGTGGGAATATGATGGAAAATCTTACACAGCCACTGCAATATTTTATATCTTGCAAAATAACTGACCAGCTAGAAAATATTTTTTCAAAAATCCAAATCTCAAACTTTTCTCAGGTCAGGGAAGATATATTGGACAACCTGCAATATCAAATATCTGATTGGATAGATCTGAGCACCTTTCCCAAATCATTGGAAAAGGTATGTTGTTAATATGATTCATCACCAATGAGAGAGCATCTGTCTGAAGTATATTCCACTACAAGACAGCTCCTGTGAAACACTTATGACAGAAATTCTAGATGAGTACAGTCTTTGTGAAAGTCCTTTGCCTAAAATATCTTAATTTTAAAATTTCACAAAACTATGGCGCAGCAAAATTCTGTAATTTTGCTACAAGGAATTAAAACATATTGGACAAAATAAATCAAATACTCTAACCAAGAAAAATTTCAATGATCCAAAAAAGTATTATTAAAAAGGGTAAAGATAGGAGGGAGAGGGAGCTGCATAAAAATATGACCTTGGAAAGAAGGAGAAAAAGATCTCATATAGCAAGGATACTTTTATTGACCCAAGAAAGGTCTGATAAGAAGCAGAAATTACCGTCAGGTATGGTGAAAGTGTAGATATTTCTTTTAGACATGAGAAAATGAGTTGGCAAGATGAATGCATTTAGTGTGCACTGCGGTGCAGATGGGAATACTGAAGGGCCTTGAACTTATCCTCATAACAGTCTGGTTACTTAGTTAAACACCACTGGGTATAGATAAAATAAGAGGGAAAGGAAGTCCAACCCATGCTTTTCAGATAACCATATTTTAAATCTTCTCATAAACTGATTCTCTGTCATCTATCTAGTTCTCATTTTGGCCTCTTCTGCTGGTATTGGAGCGTTGGGTCAGAATGTCTGTGCTCCAGCACTTAAACTTGTTTCCACTTTCCAGTATAAAATTGCATGACACTATTTTTTCTGGCTAGCATACATAATTCTTCTTTTTTTCTAGTGTTTACACCCTGCTCCTTTGTCATATGTTTTTACAACACAATTATTTCTTCTTTCATTTATTTGGCTATGGAAAACAAGTTCTTTAAGTTACTGTTATAAAAGTACCTATTTTATTGTCTTCATGCAGACATAGACTTTGAATTTTTCTTTTTTGTCCATGGGCAGCTGAACCATATGCAGGGCTCTCACTGAGTTTGGGGAAGTAGCACTGGTGCTATCCAGACTCTCATGTAAAGGACTTATCTGATAAATTCTAGAAACATTTTTGATCAAGTAAGCCTTTGCACTTCATCAGGAAGAGTCTTCATGTTGTTGCTTGGTTTCATTTAAGTTATCCATTGAAGGTGGATTTTGCTATTTGCTTTAATTTTGCAAAACTTGAGTCAGTTTGACTTCTGGCAAGTTCCTAAGACTTCTAAAACATAAATTTTGGGCTTGCCAGTTTTGGTCTGCTTTGTAAATTCCTTTAAAGCTTTTTCTCTCATTACTTAGCATTCTTTTTGACACATACTGGTAGGTGATATTTTCCCTAGCTACTGCTACAATATTTAGGAATGGAGCTGAAATGGAGATCTGGATCCTAAATCAGTAGCACATTGCTCTCAAGAACTTGCCTTGAGAAAGCAATTCCAAGCAGTGCAGGAAACTTCAAAAGGCTTCATGTGGCATAATGCTCAGATTGCTTAAATCTCTTGGGTAGCCAGCATTCAGGACTAGTACTCCACCAGGGTGCATGGGGTGCATTACCTGTTCAATGGCACTACACTCACAGCATATTTTGCTGAACTCTGTGTTAGTTGTTGTGAGATGATCAGCAGGGAACTGCTGACAGAATGGAAATCTAGCTGAAGAACTAGATCAACATAAAGGCTATAATAGGATCTCTCTCTCTCTTTTTTTTTTTTTTTTTTTTTTTTTTTTTTTTTTTTTTTTTTTGTAATTACTGGGAGTTACTACCTGAAAGCAGGGCTAGTCTGTGTACTGGGATCCCATGGAAACAACAGCATACATGCACCTAGCTGCCTTGGCTCTGCGACCACAGACAGGACTGTAACCTGTAACCAGGTTCTGATTGTCATTTTGTGTTCTTTACAGAGAGGTTTCAACTAAAGGTCATGGGAGAGCCACTGTATATTTTTTCTTCAAATAAAATCAATTGAAGGACCTAGAACACAATAAGTTATGTTCAGGGCTGTACTTCCATGTATTCCCATTGGAGACCTATCAATGTGAACTAGCACTTTTGGGAAATATCTCCAGCTACCCTAGTTAATCAATATCTGTTCATTATACTGTCTCTGATGAATATGGGTAAGGATTGGATAAACATGGGTGAGGTGACTTAAAAATAACTGCACCTCACATAAGATCAATAGAAGGAGTATTTTTTTCCAGTATAACTTCAGGCAAACTAATGTACCTTTTATCCTCCTCTCTTTTTACCACTCCTTGCTCATTGTTGATATATAAACATCAGTGCAGGAATGGTTTATTAAATTAGTAGCACTTAATCTACTGTCATACTGTCAACTTGCAGGGAGTGAAGAAGCAGACAGCAAGTTCCAAGTGGCCCAGTGTGCTTCAAAGGACTCTTACCCAAGCAGTTAGTTCAGAGCTGTGCCAAAAGCAGTCTTTCTGGTGCCTGGTAATATCTCCTCCCTGAGTATGAAAACCCTATGCTATAAAAAAATTGGTTTAGGGGGAACTCATGCCAATTTTAGATGTGTTATGACAGATTAAAATATTATAATTATGCTTGGCTTCCATGCAGAACCACATTAACACATCTATGACATTTAATAACACAGGAGGATAACCACATGCCTCAACAAAGGTTGATTTTCCCCCAAAATTGCTCAACTTTTTTCTCCTTTCTTCCCTCTTTTTCCTGCCTGCTGAAACAAGGAGTGGCATGTTCTTGCAGTAATTTGGGAAAAAATTAAAGATAAGTAAGGAAGAAAAGAAAGAGGGTAAAAAGACAAAAAATAAAGGAGAGAAAGAATGTGTAAGAGGAGAAGGAGAAGAGAAGGAGCAAGGAAATGTGAAGTGCAGGGGGGAAGTTCCAGGAAGGGAAGTTCCAGGAAAGGAAGTTCCAGGAAGGGAAGGGAAGGGAAGGGAAGGGAAGGGAAGGGAAGGGAAGGGAAGGGAAGGGAAGGGAAGGGAAGGGAAGGGAAGGGAAGGGAAGGGAAGGGAAGGGAAGGGAAGGGAAGGGAAGGGAAGGGAAGGGAAGGGAAGGGAAGGGAAGGGAAGGGAAGGGAAGGGAAGGGAAGGGAAGGGAAGGGAAGGGAAGGGAAGGGAAGGGAAGGTGGCATGTAATTTAATTACATGAAGCTGACAACTGCAAGTCAGTAATAGATTAAAGGAATTCAGCTCATTATTGAGCCGTTTACGTCAGGGTGATTAAAAACAGACAAATGAAATAAACACTCTCAAGATTTTATTTAGTGGACCTGTGGCAGACATGTTGTATCCTCATAGTTCATGACTCTCAACACATAAACTAGATTTAAGCTGTGAAATAGCTGGATCAGAAGGTGAAGACCTGTTTTTAGAGCTAGATATTTTGTGGAAAAATGGCTCTTCGCTGATGGCTGAAAAGGAAAATCCTAAATCTGTCAGAGAATATGTATTACTCACCAATTAGTTTCCTCAGACTTACAGTTCACAGTGCTTAGTGAATTCCCTTTCTTTGTTCACCCCCACATTCAGCTGGTGAGTCCAGTTGCCTCCATTTGGCTGATCAGGAAATATGAGACAACCGAAAGAGTCTTATCGACTGTAGTCAAACACTGAGCAGGCAGTTTAGTGTTAGCTACAGGCCAGCTAATACTTTCAAGAGGGGCTCATTTGCAAGCAGATATCTGCTCCCATGGCATCAAACAAGACCATACATGCTTGAAGTTCAGCACATACCCACATGCTTTGAGGCATGTGCTCAGCATTTCATGGTACTTAACAAGCTGAGTTATTTTGGTCTTTCCTTGTAGAATGAATGAAGATGACTCTTACTGCAATACATTATCTTGGACATGCTTGTAACATGGCCTTTTTGTCTCTATGAGTAGAGAGCAATGGAGAAAAATATCCTATTATGTGACTACTTTGTTTCCTTTATTGATAAGAAGTGCAGTATGCAGAAAATTACCAGCACCATAAGAGCTCGGGCTAAACCAAAACGATTTACCCCAGAAGAATCTTGCTCACATTTCCCAGCTGACACAGATGCCCCTTAGAAGTAAAGATTTCTTAACAAAAGGAAGTATTTGGCTCTGCAAATGGGTTTTTGAAACATCTTCCCACACTGCACCCTCTTCCCACCTAGTCAGTGTGGAGCACAAAGCCAGTCCAAGGATCAAAGTAGTATTATTTGGTGATAAATTGTCCTAGATTTTGGTGGCAAGATACATTTGGCCAATGTCCTCACCATTTAAAAGCATAAGATAATTCTTACCTAAACACTGAGATTATTGAGTTGTATACCTCTGCTTTGAAAAGCAAAAAACAGGACTGAGCTAGGACATAAAATTAGACTTTGGCAAGACCTTCCACTTCCATTTCTTCATCTGTCAGACATACTTAAGTGTGAGCAATGTCCATCTTAAGGGTTGTTTTTTGCAGTCA
Organism: Sylvia atricapilla; assembly: GCF_009819655.1. NCBI lineage: Eukaryota > Metazoa > Chordata > Aves > Passeriformes > Sylviidae > Sylvia > Sylvia atricapilla. The sequence goes on along the minus strand of NC_089174.1, from coordinate 56,241,227 downwards.
GGTGACTAAATTAATGAGGCTGTAGGTTTCTGGATGCCACACTAAGTATGACATTTTAAGGAAATGTGTTCAAGGTAGGAGGGGAAATTATCTCCCTTCCAAAAAGCTTTGTGCTATTCAATTTCTTGGAAGTATGTGAAACTCTTAAATGTAATGTGCAGCTTTCAAACTACAAGAGGCCATGTGCAAACTTTGCGGGTGAGCATCTTTACACGATCATATGCCTTTCCATGGAAAAGTGCATTGCTTGAATCAGAAAAAGATGAAGAAATTAAAGACAAGGAGACAAAAAGATCAGTGACTGATAAATCTTTAATATAAAAATTGTACAAGAATTTTGATACAAATTACAAGAGGTATTTGGACAAAGTATGAGTAAAACTCCATTTATATCCCCAAAACCTTATGCATTTTATGCAAAAGACATATTGTAGGACTGTTACAGTACAGAAAATACAAGAAAAAAAATGTCAAATTAAAACTGGACTTTTAATTCCCTCAGATTACTAATGGAAAAAAAATTGTTTAGACTACATACAATATTTATGAAGCTACTAATGTCACGATTATTAGACCAACATGATGCAAATTTTCATATCCCCTTGTACAGCCATATTCCATAGTGCATGCTTTGGTTCTGCAGGCAGGACATCAGAGCAATCACGTTTTGCTCACATTGAGATCAAACAGTGAAAATGAAAAGCCTCCTCCATTCCAAAGAGAGAAAGGCCTTTGTAAAAATGTCCATCAGACCTCGCCTCCCCTCTTAACTGTGTCTGGTTGGGGTAGCCCAGGAACACGTCTTGACAAAGTCTGTTGGAACAAGCTGAGTTTTGCCAGCCATTAGCAAGCTCTCCACTGACTACACAGCAGCCCCCCTGCTGCTGCTGGTGCATCACTGGTTGGCACAGGGGGATGCAGCAAGGCTGTGAGAGCCCTCCCATGCCCACTAAGAAAGGGGTTTCCAAGCTTTATGTCTCTGTGACTGAACATACTGACAGACCCCTAAGAACTTCCAAATACATAAAGATTCAAATCCAGTTTATCTCAGTTTACATTTCCATGTGAACCCCCCAGTCAGGTTCCCATCTTTCCAGTTCAGGAGAACTGAAACACAGGTATATAGGAAATCACTGTGTTTGACCTTCTATGTTAAAAGCCGTTAAAATGTCAGTTGTGACAGTGAGCAAGAGCCTTCAGTCAAACAATGAAACTTCAAACTGCTTCAGCCATCCCTACAATGAGTTATTTATACCGGTACAAACAGGTTGCAGGGAACTGTTTGGGGTAAGTAAAAGTATGTGAAATTTCAGCCAGGGTAAATGTCTATTGCGTTCAGGTTCAGATTGACTTATTTACACACTTTCTGCACATACATTGCACTGGAACACAGATCACTCTTATAAACTGGAGGACAGGCAGGAGGCATGAACTGAGAACAGAAATGCTGCCCATCACAAACAAGCCATGTTCTGGGAAATGAGCCCCACATGATAAAGGAACCAAAGCGTGCACAAGAAAAAGCAGCATGCTGAATTTTGTATTTTTAAATAGCTAAATGAAACACACACACTTAACAGTGGCCATTTTATTAATCTTGCCACTTTACAAACAGTAACCATTTTCACAGATGGAATGCATAAAACTTTCCAAAATGAAGAACACTAGGAGGATGTGTTACTTTTCTGAGTAATTTTAATGAGATACTCCCCCGGAATGAAAGGAGAAGGGGTGGTAAAGAAAATGAGAAAATTAAAGACAACAGCTGAAGGTTGTACAAGTGTTTGTTAAAAAAAAAAAACAACTTTAAAAAATCCAAATGTAAAAGTATAACTGAAAAACAATTAATTAATCTGCCTTTTTTACAGCTTAGATGTCCCTATTTATTCTGTAGGTCAGCAGGTAAACTAAGAGGAATGTCCTTAGAATCACAGTTCATGTGGATACTGTACCATTTCACAGGTGTAACTGTGGGGGGATGCATTCTCCCTCATTTGTACAGGAGGTGGTGGGGGATGGGGATGTGAAAACATCTTGTTCTGGATGCGACACCTGCATAATGATCCCATTTTCAGGTATGGACACATGCATGCACAACTGCCACTGGTGCCCCAGAGCTGCTCTTCTTAGCATCTTGCATTTCATGGCAGAATGGACAGGTTGTGATTAACTATTGATGAGTTTGCCATTCTAACTGATCATTATCCTCTGATCATTCTCAACCTTTGTTTGACAATTGATGCCTTATAAAATCTTTATGCATCACTTAGCTAGTATTGCTCTCTCTTTCTTCTCTAGAAATATAATTGCCCTGGATGCTTTTCCTAATTTTCCTAAAATATTTCTCTCTAAAGGTTTGAAGAGAGCAATGTACAAAATTTGTAGAACATCAGAAAAATCTCTCTACACATTAGACACTTGCTACTTGACTCTTCCTGTTCTTTTAAATGCATGAGCAAATATATATATACCCCTACGTAAGTGTGATGGAAATTATATAACTTTGCTCATTTGTAATCTTCATTTTAAGGCTCCTTGTTCTAACACTGTGTCTGTTTCTCCTCTGTCTGTCACATTCACACTCACTCACATATTTAGAAACACACACAAAGGACACAAATGATTTCTTCGATCAGAAAGTCCTCAGTTCCCATAAACAGCCTTGGAAATGGTACAGCAAGAAAGGCTGCCCAAGCTCATCATCGCAGGTCAGCTCATCCGGCTGCTTCAACCTCCATCAGTGCCATGTACACATGGAGTTGACAGGGGAGCAGAGTCTGGGCTCAGCCTTTAGACTTCTGATACAAACAGGCCTCAGGAATTTGTCTGCTGGTTTCACCCTTGTAGCTTCTGATGAACTCGGAAGGAAAAGGAGGGAAAAGATCAGTGACCTTTGACTGGTAAAAGACCTTAGCATATTTATGGTGGGCACCATCACCTCTGTTGCAGAAAACATCAAATTACCACACAGTGCTGTTGACAGCATTAGCATCCAGAATCAGCAAAGAGGTGCTGCAGCCAACCAATGCCATGAATCGATCCAAGGATATGAAAAACAAGAAACTCCAAAATGGCTGTGTTTAGCTCTCTTGGTCTTGGTCTTTTTCTGAAACCTGTGTTTGACTTGGTGGGCTGCACTGGCTGCCAGCACTGTTCAACCCACAGTGCCCAGTGCTCACAGGTACCCACAGGACTGGCGCTAAGATCTCAGCCTGGGGATGCTGCAGACCCTGCAAGGAAAGCATGCCTCAGCAGCTCCTCTGCCTACTTGAATTTTCAACTGCTATTCAGCAGTCAGAAAGCACACAATAGAATGGGGAGTGATTAAAGCCAGGTACACTGGCCTTCATGCACTTAAAATTTCTTAAGACATAGCATGTGCTCTCAAGTTACTTCAATGTAAAACTCTCTCTTCTGTGAGCCTATCTGAGAAGCACTTCTGGAGCCTTTCAGCAATGTACTTTTAGCAGCATTCTTGCAAATGAAGGTATAAATCAGAAAAAAAATCCTCTTTGCATGAGGACAGCAGATTGTGTCTCAGATATGTTTATCTAGCACTTTGTAGAAGTTCATGCTGACCTCAGCAGGAGATTCTCCTACCACAATAGAATAGAATATAGGGAATTGGCATTCATGATAGGAACCAAAGAGGATGAGATTGCTCTGAAATTTGCCCAGGGATGGGCTAAACCAGTTTAAAAAATAGACTGCACATCCTGTTTGGCATTGAACCTATGCAGCAAGACATGTAGCAAATTCAAACAACTATTTCTAGCAGGCACAGTATGGTTTATGCCAATACAAAGCAATTAGTTGCTACATAAGCAGACAAAAGTGCCATTACAGACAGTATTTCTCAGCTGACCTTTTGCTAAGAAACCATCTTGTTACTGTCTACCTGATAGCTCGACAGAGCAGACAGTGGCAGCCTTGGGCTTCCCAAAGACAAATCAAAGTGCTCCAGATGGGACTTCACTTCACTCACTGCAGACATGTGTGCATGCTTGTGTGTCTGTGTGTGTGTGTGTGTTACGGAATGGGGAGGGAAAGCCTGGTTCTTATACTCAATTCTGCCTTCACAGGGGATAAACAGGCAATTACACATCCTTTTATATTTGATGGCCAAGTGCTGAACTTGAAAGCACACTATTAGTTTGTGTCCCTTCAGGGCCAGTGCAATAAGTAGCCAGGAGAGCTGGGGCTAAGGAAAAGAAGGTGTTGTCTGCTGTTAGTGTGACAGTCTTGTCAGCAGCATTCACATTACTGGAAGGTAATAAAGTGACAAGTAAGTTATTAGAAAGATATGAGGTGAAATTGAACTGAAGCTTCTTTCTGCTCAGCTCAGTTTTTTTCCTGCTTTGTAATGGGCCACTATTTGTTACAAAACAAGCCTTGTCTTCAGATCTTATATAAAAAAAGAAATATTTATTCTTTGCAGGAAAGGTCACATGAATTTACAACATCACACTTTAAAGGAGAGGAATGGGAAAATAGTTTCATGACAACTACAGCTGCTATTTAAAAAAACACAGTGTTATCATAATGAACAATAATACTGGCAAAAGTCAGAGGACTTGTCAAAAACATGTCCATTTTTTAACCCTTTGGTGGTCCAGAACCGTTTTCATTTAAGTGTCAGTGCCAAACATAACAGCAACAGTATTGGGATATACATGATCAATACCTTGATCAAAAAATCAAAACTGTCATTCAATATCATGACTTGAACAGAGAAAACAAGCCACACAAGACTGGTTAACTACAGACCCAAGATAATACTACTTATGTAAAACAGTTGCTGCTTCACTCTGTTACAGCCATTTAAAAGGCAGTGATAATGCTGCAGTGTTTGCAGGAAGAGACAGAAACCATGAGATTGGAAAGACATGTATTTGGGCAAATGTGGGTGAAAAGTTCAGTCCATCATACGATGTTGCTCTGTTCCTGAAGTAGAAATGGGTATGGAAAAGAGTTCCTTTTATGTCCCTACAGAACAGGAGAAAAAAGCCCAACTCATCATGTGGCAACAGCAGGATATGCTGATGCTTATCTAGCAAAGTAGCACTACAGTCACTGTTTTGTTGAGTTACTATAGCAGCAAAGTCTTTTTCTTATGTCACTTCATAAGAAAAAAAAGACAAAACTAAGAAAGAACTGAAATATACCAGCTGCCATCATGTGTCTGCCACTCACCTTTTCCCCACAGAGAACTGCTGCCTCCTTGCCCCTTAGTACAGGCACCTTTGCTTCTCTTTTCAAATAAAAAGAGTAATTCCATTAACCCAAAGAGAAAAGTAACAAAATGTCCTGGGGACTGAAGAAGAACAGTTCTGTCCATGTATGTGGCAAAAAAAGTTAGGGAAGCATGTGTGTGCTACTTGACTGTACACTTGCTCTTCCTTATTATTTACTCTGCCACCAATGTTGCAGTGAAAATATCTTGCAGAACTTGACTACAAATATGTTTCTAAAAATATGTCCTATTTTCTGACAGCAGCTGACATCCTTAGTGACCACCATGTGAAAAATGGGTTCATATCAAGCATTTTGATTATAAAATATCATACACATTGAAGAAGAAATTTTGGAACTAAATCCCTGGTCTTGAAAATGGTTCCTGTCTCTGGAACAGATCAGACCTTGAATTATCATATTTCTGAGCTTTCATGATACCCACACAACTCCTTGTCGTGTTGCTTTTACCTATTCCTACCCCATACATTTGGCTGTGTTAAATCCTTAACTGGGTTGAAAAGGCTAAAACTCAGGGAAAACTCAAGTGCATCCCGGGAGCCCTAGTTCCTATTAATTGTACTAGACCAAATCAACCGAGGTACTGACCACTGCTGACAGCTACTTTGCAGAATCTGACTCTACTAATTTTTTCCTAAACAGTTCCTTATTGGGGGATGGAATGGGAAATGTATAGGTGATGGAAAATGTATAAATTTGTGGAACAGGCAGAGAACATATACTTTCAGTTATATAACAGGAAGGAGGGAGAAAGGGAACAAGGGAGGTAGAAAGGGAAGAAGGGATGGAGAGATGGAAGAAGGCAGGCAGGCAGGTAGGAAGGAAGGTAGGAAGGAAGGAAGGAAGATATACTTCAGTTTACCCATGGCAATATGTTGCAGAATTTCTTCTGTGTAAAGTATCTACAGATCCCTAGCAAACATAAATTTTATGAGCTCAGACATGAAAAGCCTTTGAGAGATCTTTAAGAGCAGTATCCATGTGCTATTAAGATTTTTAATCTGTACCTTTCACATTTTATCAAATTGAGTTGTGATTTGGTGACAGAGTGTTTATATCTTTGTGTGCATGACTACAGTGTCACCACAGCATCAGTGACAATTTAAAACGCAAGGTTAAAATCTCAGGCCTAACAAAATGTACCTGGTTGAGATATAACTCAGAAAAATTGACTAAATATTTTAAGGTGTGCAAAAATATTTATGAGTTAAATTAGCTCTTTACTAACACCAGCTAATTAGTCCTCAAAGGAGCACACTTATGGGCAAGATCACATTAGTGTATTAGTGATAGTCTAACAGACTGAAACATAAACGGGTAAGTGATATGAAATGTGTGAGACTAAAAAGTGAGAAGGGGTTACCACGTGTGTTAAAACTCATGGTTTCCATTCTTGTGCTTTGACTGTGCTGTTTTCCTTCCAAATTTTCATACAGTTTTTCAAAGGATACCTAGTGATTAACCATTAACATATGCTTTCCTTACATACCATAACCCCCAACCCTCCTACAGTAAAGAAAAGTCTTAAACAACCTCCAGACAAATAATTCTGTTTCTAAAGGAGGTTTGGTACAGATATTTTCTAATTAATTGCAGACAAAGCTTTTTGATATTTACAGAAAAATACAACTACCTTGAATAAAGCAGTGAAACAATATGGAAAGAGTGACCACAATAACTATAAGAACCAAAAAAGAATGAAAAAACCCCATATAAAGGGAAGAGTATCTTCCTCAAAGCTGGTCTAATTTTGCAAAATGGTTTAGACTGACAGGTTTGGAAAGTGAAGGGATAGCCACAAGTTTGTGATAACATAAGCAACCGCACAATACTTATCATGTCATCACAGCATTACAGGCCATGTTCTGTGCTGAAGAGATGAGATGTTTGGCCATTTTTCTTACTGCACTCCAGGTCTCTGCTGAGATCACCCAGAAATGCTGCTCTCAGTAAAAGCAAGCTGCTGTGCCAGACCCCCTTTATGAATTTTTCAGATAATGTCAGATGATACAAATTCCACCACAAGAACAATTCTGATAAATATAGAGTCTCATAGAGATGCATGCTAAGCTGAAAGAAGGGAAATGCCATTCAATTCAAAGTAAGTGTAAGTGCCCTTCTAAATAAAAGACTGTTCTGACATTAGTATCACTAACACTGAAGAAACTACATTTGCCTAGATTTGACTAAAAATAAATAAGTAGTGTTCTGTCCACAAGACAGACATGATATCTTCTACATAGCTTAAGCAAAATCTGAATGAAATTAAAAGTAGGACTTGTGAGGGTCTAAGAGGTTTTGAAAGTTTGTCCCTTTTTCCTTACATTAGAGAATGTGCTGTTCAATTTTGTGTAATAAAGTTTTTTTCTTCTATGTCAATTATATGTTGAATTTATCTACAGATAATGTTTAAATTTCCAAATAAGCTTACCAAACCTTTTTGACCTCTAACAGAAATATAGTGAAATAAGGATGCTGAACAGTGGTTCATTCAGTGAGGAATTATTTTTATATATACCTCAAATGCATTTTTCATTACAAATTGTATTTATTTGTACCGTGGATACTACAAAACAGTGGGGATTTTTTCTGTATATATAATTCAATTTTTGTTCTTTTATTTTTTAGACTTTCTATATTACTTGTTCATATTAGACTGGGAGGAGAGATGAGAGCGCAGTACAGGTAACACTACAAAGGTTCATGTACTTTGGAAAAATGCACCCTTACTGTTCTAATTTCCCTTTCTCACAAACACACTGAGCTTACACAACATAAAACAAAGCAAAGCAGATCTCCCCACTCAATTTTACAAGGCCAAGTAGTTGAGATTTTGAAGAAAATAAAAAAGATGAAAGAAAAATGTCAGTGAAACCAGTGAAACAGCTTACTTTTTTGCTATAAAGTTTTTTTTGTTGTTGTTGTTTTTTGGTGGTTTGTTGTTGTTGTTGTTGTTAAACCAGAAGGTAAATTTTCATTATAGTTTCTGTGGAATCCATAAATGTTTTCAGGGCTTCATGAGTGTACAGAATTAAAAAAAATATCAGAGGCTTGTAACTCATAGGAACATAGTGAGAATTCATTTAGAAATATTTTTCTTTTATTTTCTACAACTGGAAATACTGATTTATTAGATATTGATTTCTACTTTTGGAAACAAAAATACTGAAATGCATAAAAAGTATTAAAAAAGAGGAAATCCATATTAAGAGTTTCCTCTAGAAAATGTAATAGGAATTAAGTACTGACGTGGACATAAAAAGTAAGAATAATCAAAATGCACAGCAAAACAATACAGCAACAAGCTGAAACAATGGAGCATTTCTGACTCTTTGCTAAGAAGAGTAATGTTCTGGGTCAGTAAATACAGAAAAGGAACACATTCTCACTGAAGGAATATTTTATTGTATGCTGAAATACCCCTTGCGGGTTTGTTTGGTTTTGCTTTTGTTATTGTCATTCGTTTTGTAAAGAAAAGAGACTACAACACACATCCTAATGGCTTTGGCTGTAGATTGAGCTTAAGTAAATACCATCCCTCAGTCAGTATGTTGTGGTAACTAAGGCTGCCAGTGTGGTTTACCAGCTCAAGAAACATGTGTAAACACCGGAAACAAAAAAATTCAGAGGGCAGCCTCCTTTGTCTCTGCCTTTCTCAACTGCTCGCTCCTTCTCTGTCTCCTGGTTGTGCTTGCTCTCTCGGTCACTATATTCCTTGGACTTTTGTTATTTTCTGACGAATCATATGAGTGAAACACAAAACATAAACACAACTAGACATCCTTTTTCTCTGTTTTCTAATTTTATCCAAAGGGAAAGTTACCCAATAAAAAGTCCAGCATATATTTTCAGAGCTACTAAGTGCTTCTGCCATTAATTTCATCTGATTGCTTCTATAAAACATGCCTTAATCATACTACAGCACTTTCCATTGCAAAAAGACAACTTTACAGAACAACATAGTTAACATTATTTCCCTGTTCATTTTGATTTTTTTTAAACACCACAAAAATCCAGGCTATAATAAGAAGCACACAAAATTATATTCATCTTTGTTCTGTGACAAGTAGTATCAGCATTTATATCCCCAAATATTATGCATGTTTGACAAAAAAAATTCTACTGGTTCACATGACAAAATTCTGGGTTTTTTTCTTTTATGCAATGTAGTATATAAGGAATAAGGATGCACTATTGTTTCTAGTAATAATTGGCACTTGAAAAAAGCACCAAGAATTCTGTATTTCACTTTACCCCTTTTCTCTCCCCAGTATTTTTCTGTGTGTAGTCCAAAAACTACAACTGTGGTTATGGTGAATAACTACATTTTCTTTTTTCAAAATGTGTGCAAAGTTGGCACTTTTGTATTAACACTAAACACTAATACTCTTTGTTTGGCATTCATGCCCTCATACTGACCAGATCACTTTTATCTAAGTGTATTTTTTTTAAAGACACTTACTGAAAATATGGCAATAGTTTAAGAAAAAAAAGCATGGATATTATTACACATCCCCTTGTAGTGTACGAAAAAGTGCATGACTGGATTTATGTAATAGTACAAGACAAAAAAACTGTATCAAATCAGGTACTGTAAAGCATGCCAGCACCTCCGTATTACTTATATCTAGCAGGTAGTTAAAACAAGACCGTGGTTCTTTTAAAAATGTGCATTAAAGCTAACATAAATGAGTAAAACTAGGCAGCAAACTATTTTTCCTGCTTATCTAACAGCTGAATATAACTGTAAAAATTAAGCAAAAAAAATTAGAGTTAAACCACCATCAATACAATTGTTTTACATCATAAGCCTGTCAAGGCTCAATATATATATACAAGTGTAACAGCCATGCTTAGTAGAACATTATCCCCAATGCTTAGAAAACACAAAGACAACTAAGTAGATTGTTTTTTCTTTCTCTTTTTGTTTGTTTGCAATATTTTTGTGTTTATGGGGGGATTTTTTTGTGTGGTTTTTTGTTCATTTTTTTTTTTTTTTGGTTTTGTTCTGTTTAGGTGTTGGTTTGGTTTTTTTTATTTTTGGGTTTTTTTTTTTTTGTGGGTTTTTTTTTTTTGTTTTGTTTTTGTTTTTGTGTTGTTGTTTTTTTTTTTTTTTTTTTTTTTTTTTAAACTTTTGTTCTTTTTTTTTCCAGGCAAAAGTTATGGGAAGAACAAACTATCTCTTTGGAGACGACCAAGAACATTCTAACAGAACTAGGGATGACTGCAGGTTTTCTGTTTGCTTGTTTGCTTGCTTGCTTCCTTTTGTTTTTTTAAATGAAGGATCTCTTCCCCCAAATAAAAGGTCCTCTGGGTTTTTTCTACTAAAAAAAGGAAAAAATAAAACCCCAACAACCAACAAAAGGGAAAAAGCACCTGGGTTTTTTTTTTTTTTTTTGCTAAAAAAAGAAAACAAAAACCTATATATATATATATATATATATATGTATATTTATATGTGTATATATATATATATATACATATATATATATATATATACGTAACGGGAGACTGTATATGGCAGTTCAGATGATGTAGTGGGCCCTCTCCAAGATCTGGAATTATGCTGTGTCCATCCTTGACCTAATCTACTGAAGGAAAAGGAATGTTTTTATGCAGATTGGGGTTCTGGCTGTGCCGGTTTCGGCTACGGACAGAAGAGAACATCATGTTGCACCCAGGGACTTTGCACTTGTGCATTTCTCGCAAATGCACTGTTTTATAGTGCACTCTGAGGGTTCCCTTGTTGCTGTACATTTTGTGGCAAATGTTACACATTATCCCACCGTTGCTCACCGAAACACTGTTGAACATGAGGGATCCTGGGACATCGGTGCCCATACCTACAGCTAAGGCAGAGGCATCTGCTTTGTGGGCAGATTCCCCGCTGTCACTTGCCCCATCGACGTCATCCAGGAGAATACCCTCATCGCTTCCTGCATCAGATTCTCTTGAGGAATGGATACTGCTGCTGGACTGGATGCTGGAAGTGGTGCTCAGGTCTAGTACCATATAGTCTTCTGCCATACCCCTGCCGTACCCATTCATATGGGAATCCTCAGTACCAGCAGGTGAAGAGGTGTCTTCCCTTATGTCAAGCCCCATCTGATGCTGAGCGCCATATATCTTCACCAAAAATTCATCACGGAGGTCCTTACTAAGAGAAGGCTGTGAAGTGTCCAAGCCCATGTCATCCAGTTCTTTGGTCAACAGTTTACGGTGCAGGTTTATGTTAGCACTGTGTCTGGGAAAGGAAGAGGGAAGGAGAAAAGGAAAAATGTACAGTATTTTTTATTAAACATACAAACAACAAGCAACAAATCCAAATCATGATTTCTTGATAATTTCTCATAAAAATGTCCTCTATCCATGTTGCTTGGAAATTTCAGTCTTTCTATAAGTAGACTTGCAACATAAACTGCAACATAAAAACTAAACAAAACAAGCAAAATTTCCCCCTTATTGTTTTTCTTGCTAACTGCTGCTCCTCAACATTAGTCCCCAACAGTAGCTATAGCCCTTTTATTTGAAATTCACAAAATTATTAATTGTATTAGCAGAAAATATGAAATGCACTTCTTGATTCCTGAATCCTTGCTGCCTTTCCTTCTCTTCAAGAGGCAAAAATATTAATATATGGAATATACGTATGTGTGTCTATCTGTGTCTTAATCTGGGTCCATGTCTTTAGATATTTATCCATACAAACATAAAAATACATTTATATTTACATATATATGTACTCATATAACTCTGAAATATAGGAGGAGAGTCAAAAAAGGTAACCAAATAAGGCATTGTCAGAGGTCCTGATTCTGGTAATTTAATTCTCGTATAAAGGGATTCAGAATCAGGCCAAACCAAGCTGGAGAAGACTTGAGGGGTTTAAGAGAACAAGTCCTTGAAGTCTACATGTAAGTTTCTGAAAATCTTAGCCAAACTTGGTGGTTTCATCCTTCTAAGTTGTCACTGCCACTCCTCTCTGTCATTTTCCCTATACTGTCTGTATGCAGTGCTGATTGACTCAAGCAGTGTAATGCCCAGTTAAAAAACCCTATTAATGGCAGTGAGAATTTTGCCCCAAATCAATATACAAATTTAAGCATGGGTTTGGTTTATGTATTTGCTGAAGTTACTGCAGATATTCAAGACAATGAAAAGCTGTCACTGATAGAAGTGGATTTTAAAGCAGATCCCAAGAGCTGCAAACTAAATGACTCTCAAGTGTTTTACAGAATCTGGGCCTTTGCTCTCAAGAAGTAAAGCTCTACATTTGCAATCAGTGTAAGACTTTGGGTTAGTAAAGGTGTAAAATAGCACATTATTTGAAACTGCATTCTACTCTCCACTTTTGGCATTGGCTTTATTCATCCATTGCAGTAGAACCTCACTGATTTGCAGTAATGTCAGGAAACCCCCTTTGAAAAACTGCATTTTCTGAATTAATGATGCAACCAACAAACATAACAGACATCAAAGACCTCTGACCACAGAACATGCTCATTTTGCTGATGTGCTTAAGTATAAGAAATCAGTGTAAAGTTTCAGTAATGGAAAACTTTAGGGTTCAATTTTCAGAATGTGCAGCATTGCTGAGGAAATTACAAATATTTATTCAGTTTCTTTGGAGGGTGACTTGAATTTCGAGTCAGCAAAAAAAGAACTAGCGAAGTTCTACTGCATAACATTCTTTGCAAGCTAAGGACCCAAACCCGCAATTTACAACATGCAGACTCACCAGTCTGTCTGCCCATTATAAATTGCAGATCAGAGCCCAAATGTAGGAGGGAAAAGAAGAGGGTGAGGGGGAGTGGGAGGAGGGTGGGAAAGAGAGAGAGAAAGAGAGAATTTTAACATAGGAATAACTTAATTGCAAAAAGCACTAGGTACAAAATTGGCATGGGAAGACATAACAATGATCAAATATTTTACAGACATTCGGGTCCTACATTAACAAAAAAGGGAGAAGAGGAACAACAGCTATTAGCAATATTTCCTTATTGTAAACTTTTTTTTTAAGAAACCCTTTAAAACATACCTCTCAACCAACTGAAGTCCAAAACATGGTACAGCAGTACAATGCAAATAAATAAAGTAAATGCAAATGTAGGAAGATTCAATTGATGTTGAGTAAATCTCTGTAATTTTCTAACACTTACTTTGTGATTAATTTATCTGTTGCACATAACTTAAGGGAATAAACAAACACCAATAGAACTAACCTGTCTCATTCACCTGCAAATGCTGGTAACTGTTCTCTGACATAAAACTGATACTGAAATGCAGTTTAATTGAATTGTGTGTGTTTGGGATGCAATTATTCCAGTAAGGGGGTGATCTAGAACAGAGGATTTCTCTCCTAATCAGAGACAGTTGAGAGGTATGAGCAAGGGTGGGAAAAGTGGAGAGTATTTCTTGCTTTTGTCCCACATGGGAAATACTCTTTTCACACAAGCAAGTATAGCACCATTGCTTTTTTGAAGCATAGAAGTATAATTATGCATATCGCCACACTGCACTTAGGAAGGCTGAGCTTACCTTGTGATAAGATCAGCTTTCTAATCTTTTGCTAAATTGAGATCACAAAAGAGAGAGAGAGAGGAGAGAAGAGAAAGAAAGGGGGAGGGGGAGGAGAGAGAGAGAGAGAGAGAGAGAGAACAAATTCACATTCCAATCCAGACATATCTGGTTTAAAAAAAAATCTGAAACCAATAAACACAGACTTAAAAAAAGGTCTTGACTGTGAAACTGGTTTTTTGTCAGCTGTAATATCACTTATACTGTTGTCCTGACAGATACTGACTCAATCACACAATACAGAAAACATAAAGCAAATTAATCAAAGCAAATTCACACCATTCCCATTATTATCCACAAATTAATTCTGAACAGATGCATGCAGTGCACATACATGATTGATAAACATTAGTCCTGATGGTCCCTTGCCTTCCTGGTTTCAGAGCTCCATGTAAAGTTGCTAAGTGCAGTACCGGGAACGCTTACTGTGAAGGCCTGTCCACACTGACCAGGGTTATTAAATGACTGTAAAAGCACATTTGTGCTTATCATCATAAGGCTAACTTCAAACTATACATAAAGTACTCATGTGTATACTTATAATTTCTCCCCTTCTCTTCCCTCTTCACTCTTGTGTTATTTTTTTCAACATACCAGCTAGTCAGGATAACTGTAACTGTTGCTTCCATGCATTTGTGCTTACTATTTCCTTAATTTGCTGCTGAGAAAAAAAATCAGTAAGGCATACAATGAAAATAACTTCATCATTCACTAAACGAAGAGTTAAGAATAAACTGCTACAAAAGAGGGGCCACCAAGCCCCAGATAGAAAAAGAGCATTCTGAGAAAGACCAGTGCAAGGATTCAAACTCTGATGATGCTCTCATAAGAAGACATGCCTCCTTTATTCAATTCTCACTTACAGCAGTAGCAATCAGTAATCTAGTTAAAGTATGTACCAGCCCATAATATCTGTCAGGCAAACGATGTGCAGAAATGTGCGGACCAGTTCTGGCACTCTGCTCAGTAGTGTCCCTTTTCCGCTGTCAGCAGTACTGTTGGATTCTCCTAATATAATTACATTGACTTTTATTCAATTAAGTGCCATTCCTAGCCTTAAAAAGAAGCTACTTTATCTATTGATTCAGGTGTAATGCAATAATAAAGATGAACTCATGGCAGTGCATTAGCTCTGCTGTTCATAACTTCTGAACATAGGTTCATTCATAGCAGTCGATTTCCATTATGCAACCACAGTTCAAAAGAATTGATTCTTTTACATTAATTTCTTAATCTATTTCACTTGTGTTTAATACTGTCCCTAAATATCATATGTGAAAATATTTCGGTGGAGAAGGAGGTATGAGTTGTGAAAAAAAATAATTTATTTAGACTGAAGTTTTGAAATCTTATTAAAAATCCCAAAGTCTCAGACCCCTTTCTCCATACCAAAGAGATTTTCCTTCCTGATCCAACTATTTCTCCTCCACTTTGTCACTCCCAGACTCTAGCAAGTTCCCTACGAGCCCTCAGCCAATGCTAACCACCTGTCATCTTGCTCATCTGCTCCTCCCCATGACATCTGCAGTTTCTTGCTTCAGCTATTCTGTTCCCTGATGTGATTTACAAAGCTGCTTACCTTTTCCTCCTCCAGATACGGCTCCCAGGTATGTGTAAACAATGGTAAGCTGACACACAGCTTGGGCAAACTGATTTGTGCCAGTGCATGAACACCACCATGAAACAGACAGAAAATCCTGAAGCAAAATATGCCAAGACCTGCTGAGCTTCAGCTTGCCATGGCTTCATTACCTCTCATATCTCAGCTAGCTAATTTAAGGCCATCTATGGTGTCCTTTGCACCACCACAACTGTTGCTGTCTGCAGGGAAAAGAACTTAAAGGACACAAATGATTGGCAGAAATATATATGAGTGCATAAAACAAAATATTTGACCTAATTCAATTCTTTGAATACCTCTGGACTTCTTTATTTAGGCTGCTTTATTTGTGCATCAAGTATCAGAATGGCATTTGTTCTTCACAGTAGAAACGCTGCATAAAGACAACTGATGATTGAAGTCTTCCAGGCAGGAATATGCCATCAAATGAGTTTAACTAAAGGCATATCTCACTCTGTTTCTGTTACTATACCTACCTGTTCCTAGAGAACAGGGGATGGTGAAGAGGATTTGTTCTGAAACTACTGTCTGGGGCAAAGAATGCCCAAACACCTGTTTAGGTCTGTACTACATGTTAGATATCCTCAAAAATGAGGAGGATATTTTTCTAAGATTTTTTGAAATGTAGCTTGTTGTGACAAGGTAGTTTGAGCAAATTCTAGACCCAGAATTCCTGATTTTTTGACATAAACACCACTTTTTCAAGTTACTATTAATTAATAACCTATATGGAAAGCAAAGTGTGTGCAAAGTCCTCACTAGATAGAGTGAATTCCGCTGTAAGAATGGAGCAGCTGTGAGGATGTTAATGATAACAATGACACACATAAAATCTGTGGTTGTAGTGAAATGTCAGTCTCTGAGTTCCCCACTGCTTTTTCAGACAGGCTTTTCAGCAGCAGTGCAGAATCCTACAGCAGTTACAGAAGCTCCCAGACTCTGGGCATGATCCCACAGGTGGTAGTATTTTCCTTCTCTTGTGAAATTCATGGAAGTATTCTTTCTTAACTAGAATTCATTAGTGGTTAAACCCCACCTTCTAGTAGCAAGTTTTCTAGTGACAGATGCACTACACACCAACAGACGGAAGGGGATTATAAGCCTAGGAAATATAGTCAATTAAACATACATTTTATTTACACCGACCATAAATCCTGACTGAGATATCTTCAACACTTGGGATATCTTTCTTTCTACACTTGCCAAGAAATCTCATTTGGTTAATTTACTGTTCATTTGTTGGAAAGAAAAAATTAATGTCTCCTTTAGTTTAGTTTATTTTTATTTAGTCAGTCTTTTAATTTCATTTTGAAGTGAGTGAGAAGGAATTTATCAGAGTAGAATTTGCCCTGATACAGAAATTGCCATGAATCCTATAGATCACTCAAGGCCAAAACTGGATGCTCATAGCTGCAGTCCTATCTGCACTGGGGAAAACCTCATCTCTGAAGCACAGAGCAGATTTAGAGAATTCAGATTATAATGAGTGCTGTTTATATATATTCAAGCACTATAAAGGGCATGAAAAATTAGGCTGAATGTGTTCACTGTTCTGGACAGGACAGGCAATGAAAATTAAGCATATAATATTATTTTATAGTATTATTTTATTAATTATTTTGGCAAGAGGAAAGTGTGATTGTATGGGATGAGAGAGAAAAAGAGTGAAAATGAAAGAGAAGCACAGCTGTTAAGGCAGTCAGGTACGGACTGTGGAGACCCACTTTCCACTGCTTGACGCAGTGAGACAGAAAAGCCAAGCCAACTGATGGCCCAGTTAAATGTTCTTAGCTACTGCTTCTCCTTGTCTGACTATAAGTGACAAAGTGATAAAGATCCCAGTCAACCATCAAAGTAAACTGCATTGTTCATTAAAGTTCTGAAATTATCTATTCAGCATTTCCAGCTTTCCAAGAAAGCCAGCTTCTTACATTTCAGATATTTGAAAAGTGCATTTTCCGGTAAACACAATTTCATAAATTAATACCACCTAGCCCTACCATTCTAACACTGCAAAGAAATCACAAGCAGAACATGACAGCAGGAGGCCATCAGTCTTTGGTCAGCTTTGTTTTAAGATCAATAAGTGATCCCAGCAATAAGTAACACTCTAATAAGTAACATTCTGAGACTTAATTCATGTAAAGACAGCATAAAATTATTTTCTGTCTAATTATCTTTTTTCCAAGTGATAGTAGATTTATTTTTTTAAAGACGACAGAAGGTACTATTGGGTTACAAAACCTGAAACCACACAATCTTCAGCAGTTTGAGAAGATTTTGTTAGAAAATCAAAAGCTAGAACACAATTGGCTGGTGGTTTATGTACAAATTGACAAACCTCTTATTAAAGTTGGATGTGGAAATAACTGCTCTCATTGTAGAGGTTCCCATAAAAGCTATCCTCCTGCTATACTTAGTTTACAATTAAGCTCTATCAATCTGGTTTAAAATATCATAAACAATGAAACTTTCATTATTTCTCCTGTGAGAGTTTTTCTACATGTATTTTCAGCTCAGTGTTCAGCCTACATTTTTACCTATAATGAAATGTTAAAGCAAAGTTTTCTTTGTTTCTCTACACCTCAATGGTGAAGAGAATTATGACTTACGGTTTTGTTTTAAATTTTCACATGATTTTAGGTGTTAACACAATTTCATGTGTTAACATTTTAGGTGTTACCTCAATTTCATGTTACTTTCCTGCTTGTTTTAGCCTGAAACTCACAGAAAGGCCCAGAATAGGTGAGCACTACAGAAAGAAAACCCAGAATTTTATGCTTTCTCAGAATCTTTGCAGACTGAAAATGCTGAGTTTCATGCAGCTAAAATCAAAGAACCAGAAAGTGAGACTCTGGCTAAATATAACAGTGTACATATTTATGAGAAAGATACGGCCTCAATCCTGATATTTCTTCAAGAAAGAAACAGCAATAATTTCTCCCATTTGCTTACAAGAATCAACAGTAAAACAGATCCTGGAATTTAATTAGTAATGGAAATTGTTAAAGAAATTATCTTCTCATTTACTGTTCTAGTTTTGCCACTCTATCAGCAGTCTTTGATGCAGGGTTTGTTTTGTTTTGTTTTCTTAAATTAAAAAGAAAAAGAAAAAAAAAAAAAAAAAAAAAAAAAAAAAAAAAAAGAAATCCATAAATCTAACCAAAGATAGCAACAGTTTGAAATCCTGATCTGACCTAAATTATAAAATTAGCATTTATTTGAACAGGGACAAAATTTAAGACTGTACACTAGTGCTTCAATGTATTTGATCATATTTAATTTGCCTCTGAAGGTAAGAGGACAAGCAGGTATAGGGGCTAGACTTTAGAAGGAGTCAAGGCAAAAATACTATACTACCTGATAAAACCGTAGCATTTCAACATGAACAGGGTAATAGCATCAGTTCTTGAGGCCTGAAATGGCAAAGAATCTGAAAAATATTAACCTTTCATAGGAAGAAAATCCAAAAGGTAAAATATAGTTCAGCACCAATTAAAAAAAGTAAAAACCCAGTGCTTATTAAATACAGGAAATAAAGGACAAGCAAGTTCTTGCAAATTAAAGATGTGGAGCCCAGTCATTTCAATCCCTTTCAATATGAAACAAATCACTCACACTGGTCACGAAGACAGCTCCCTCTACACTCAAATTATTCACTTGAAGATAAGCTCCTTTCAAACTCTTTAGGGGTTTAACTAATTTACTGCACAGATACGGCACGTCTGTTGTAATAACAGGTAGGATGTATTGGGGTCGACCATTTATCAGAATTAGACTTCTTTTTTCAATTCACAGTGAATTATGCTGCCTACACTGCTACTCTTTCTCAGAGTTTCCCATCCCCTTACGGCCCCTAATGTGGCAGGCAAACAAAATTGACAGTCTCATCTTGTCAACAAGAGGTGATTCTCCTGAGAAGCCATTTAACTTTGCAGAGGAAGCAATGTATTAATGTGCCTGCCCAGGAATGTTAATCATCTTCAAGCTCCTTCTAACTTTGACATGAACAAAATCACCAAATTTGTTTACTAAATGAATCGTAATATGCTAATAAGAGAGCATGACATATATGGTAAAGCCAAACAGATGGTTTGTTTACTCCACTTTGCAACTTTATAAATGTTGTAACTCTGAAGATGTTAGTGAGAATTATTGGTTTGTTGGCAGTGGCAAACATGCCTTTTGCATACTTAATCCACAGAGTCAGAAAATAATTTATCATCACCATGGAATGCATAAAAACTGTTAATGCAGTGGTAGCATTTAGGAAGGCAGGATAGTTGTGTGGGGAAATACTCAAATATGAAATGGAAATTTTCTGGCAATATTTGCTACCAAATAATTAAAAAAAAAAAAGGCAGACTTGGGATTCTTGAAAGGACCAGTAAATCAGTACATACCTGTGTAGGTGTTTAGTGAAATGGTCCTTATGCTGTGAACAGAATTACATTTTCACAACAGCTGTGTGTGCTCAGAAGCATTGAGGTTATGGTGCACTCTTAATATATTTCTATTGTTGTCCCTTAAAAATCAAAAGATCAAAACACAACGACTGCCATACTTGCCAAAGTTACTCAGAAATGATCAAAACTGCGTTGCAACATTTCAACCTCTCACTTTACTTACTTTACTTTTGCCTGGAAGCAAAACAGACTCATTACAAAATAGCCAGCACTCTTGTCTAATATCTGGACTGGTTGAGAAAGTTTAGAATAAGAGATTTATCTGACAGAATATTTTCTCAGTGAACTAACACAGTGTCACAATATTACAATGCACAAGAAGTCATTATACATGCGACAAAGTCCTTTGATGGGCATAACAAGTGCTTAGCACAGTGGTTACTGTGTCTATCAATCCAAAGCTGTTTCTACAATTTACACAAGCTCTACAGAGCTGGTGCAGTCCACTGCAGTCATGCATTAAGTCCTCATATCCACTGTGTTGAAGTATTTGCTAGTCCTTGATACAAGGTGCATTTTCCCTTAAGAAATACTGAAAGGATGAAGAATACATGCATTAACATTTCTTTTCAAACCTAAACTATCCAAATATTACATGATCCAAGTTTTGTAATCAGAAATTTTCATTCTTCATTTAATTTTACTACTACAGCCAAATATGATAATTTTGCAAGTTTTTACGCAAGCAGACCTTCTAGTTCAGCACGCCGTTCATGAATTTTACTGAACTTCAAGTTTCAGTAAATGCAGAAATAAAATCAAAATTCAGGTAGCATTCCTAGCATTCCCCAGCTTCACTTTCAAGCCAATTTTTTTCTCTCAGATGCACAGCAACACATTATCTCATGGTTTGCTTAGGAGATTCACAGACTCTTTACTGACTGAACCTCAAATTTAAAATAATAATAAAACCTGAGGTCCAGGAATAATTTTGTACGATTTCAGGTTCCACAGCAAATCTGGAAACCACTAATTTTGATGAATGGTTTTCATCAAAATAATTTTATTCATCACTTTATTATGATCAAAATGCAACAGTAATTCTCACTCCTAATGTTTGTTTGTCTAAAAATGCTGTTTTTATTTATATAATACCAGAAGAACTATAAAACCAAATAAGATGTGGCATTTCAACAGGGTTCCTTTATTAGTAATTTTACATTACTATATAAGTACCCCTATCAGGTAAACTGATAGCTGATTATCCTACAACCTCCTTTCATTGATGCCCCAACTTCTCAGTAATATCAATCCTCTGAGATTCTTCTATACATGCTATTGTCAGCATTTATTAAATTCTCAACTTTTTACTCATCCACAAGAGAATGTGCAAAGATATCTAAGTTCAGCTTGCTGTCCAAGGATTATTTTGGAAGAAACATTAGCAGCTGTCCCAGTCTGGCGCTTATATCTCATTTGAAACATCTACTCATTCCTGACCAACAAAGAAAATTTCAATAAAGTACTTTTACTGGTTTAACAGCAGTGAGCTCCTGGGATTGTCAAAGTGCTCAGTCTTTTCCGAGGAGAGAAGGAATCAGCAGCTCAAATATAATTAACCTTCCATTCTCAATGCAAACTGCCACGCACAGGAGCTCTGCAGTCTATTAGTGAAGTTATAACGGCCAACAGGCAGAGGCAAAATTGGTCAAAAAGTTGGCTGCTGCTGTCATATTTTTAGAATTATGATTAATGACACTAATAATGTGGATGATTACTGATACGTGTATCTCCTGCAGTTTATCATATTGCACTGGCTGCCTACGTCCACAATAAACATGATGCTATCATTTACCTCTTTATTGAAGGCAATCCTTCTCTTGAAAGAGCACATTCTAATTACTTTGTAATGCTTTATGTCTTAAACATTTTGCAGCTCTGGACCTTGCCAACTGCTTCATGTCTACCATTGATTAATTACAGAATGTTTAATCAAAATTTAGAACCTAATGCCGTCATTTATGAATGTGTTGCAGTGCCAAGATAGTTAGGCTGCTGTCCCAAGCTTGGAGAGTGCTGGGTTCAGAATTAAATCCCAGAAATCTGGAAGATGCCAGAGATTTTACCTCAAGTGATTTGAGTTTAAAAATCTTACTTCACTTGATGAATGACAGGCACCCACTCAAAATGAAAGGTCTTTGTTGTATATGTATGTGTGCTTGCATGTTCCTATCACATTTTTCTTCTTCTTCAAATGTTTTCATTTTTCTTTTTATGCCATTGTTGCTGCAGTTGCAGCCCCTTTACAAGCCTTCTTTGCTGCTAAAGCTCTTGCTAGCACTAGTCAAAAGAGCATAGTTTTGAAGTGGTTAAACGACTGAAAAATAATTTGCAGGGACAAATACATAAGTTTTTTTTAATGTGGATTTTTATGGTACTGTCATACAACCATTCACCGTTGAAGTTAAGTGTTTTTTTAATACCATTACTGAACTGCTGAAATGGATGCTAATATAGCTTGGAGTGCTAATGTCAAATCCTGGTAATAAAAAAGACAGACTGCTGAATGAAATAATTTCAAGTAAAAAATAGAACAAAAGTGCTCTCACTCTCGCTCTACACTTTTATTGAATTGGGACTGACTGAGCCAATTGCTTTAGAAGTCTGTAAAACACAATTACTAGTGAGCTGACTGACCCAGCAGTGCCCCTTCTGTGACAGAACAGACTAAAAAGGCTGCAGAATTAGTGCTGTTTCCCTATCTGGCTATCAGACCTGAGAGACATCCAGTGCAGGATCTGTTATCCTTCCTGCCAGGACCCCTCCTCATGAAATCTTCATTCTCAGTCTCGCATAATATATAATCTATGTGCCTCTTCTTCTTGAAACAAGGGCTCATTTACCTTCTGAGAGGGAATCCAAGGTTTCTTTCTATCCATTGTATTTTTACTTCCTTATCTAATAA
Organism: Sylvia atricapilla; assembly: GCF_009819655.1. NCBI lineage: Eukaryota > Metazoa > Chordata > Aves > Passeriformes > Sylviidae > Sylvia > Sylvia atricapilla. The sequence goes on along the minus strand of NC_089174.1, from coordinate 56,218,405 downwards.
CATAATGCATGTCTTTCAGTATGCACATCCACAGACACACATATACCTTTGGTCTATTTTTAATTCCACATATTGTGTGTAAAACACAAAAGTAAAATCTAAGGTTTACAGGCAGCAAAATTAGCTACGTTCCATTTGTATTTTCAGTTGTAAGTGGCTGAACTGTAATTGCTTTCTTTATTCTGGTATAACAAAGAAAAGAAGAAAGAGGGAGGAAGATGGAAAGAAAGAAAAAAAACAAGTATTGAACTGGAAATGTGAAACACTTTTCCCTAGTTAATAAAATAGGCAATAAAGTTTGTAAAGCACTAAAATCAAAATCAGTAACATTGGAAATAACAACTTATAAATCCTATAATTTACAATCTTATTCTTTCCTTCTCTCCCGCTGCTTGTGTCACACAAAACAAACCATTTTACATTTATTCACAATGCCAACAAAGTTCTGCAATTCTTTCTCTTTTATGGGAGCATGCATTTCTGGCAAATCTAAAACTCTTTCATTTCTCTTCCAGGTACATTTATATGAAGCTTGAAGGTGCCTCATGGCAAAAATGTTAAATTATTTCTTAGACAGATCTTTTAGAGTAATGCTATTTAGGGCAAGTTTAAATGTTAAATAGAGTCTTAATTAAAACAATAATAGTTAAAAAAAAGTTGTCTTAGCACATGGCAAACTGCTTATTTAAAAAGTACTGCTGGAAAACAGGAAGCACTACAAAAAGCCTTAGATTTTTTAGAAGTAGTCAGCTTAAAACTGTCATCAGGAAATACCCAGTGTTTGCATTAAAAGATCAGATTGTGATGAGCCATAAGTGGTATCTCACTTGAGATATTCCTACGTTACCTCAGGCCCCAAAAGACCATCTGAGGTACCTTTAGAGGTACCATTAGAGAACGTTTTACGTGTACGTGCTGGACGTGAATGAGTGGTTTCTGCTGAAGTACTACAGCATACCATCATAAATACTGGTACACGATGTGTGGCACTGCTTGCCTGAAGAGACAAAGGACAGAAAACTTCAAGCACTGCTGCTCAGGATTACAGGGTAGTAAAAAGCTGTGTACAGCATCTTGCAATGCACTTGTGGTGTCTACACAGTGGTCTCTTTCTTGACACTGTGGAGCACTTAATTCTCATTCATAACTCTGTGTGTCTTCCTTTAGGAACACCCTCAGATAAGTAGTGAGCAGTATTTTTAGCTTTAACACTAATATTTTTTAACTGAACAGTATAGTACTGAAACTACAGGCTCTACTTCACAAAGTTGCTTTTACTCCCTGTCATATTTGCTAGTGACTAGCAGTTTGCATAATCATAAAAAATGTCCTAGAGCTAGTGAAGTTGGACTTTGGGTTTCTCTTTCCCAGAGTCTATAAATTGCCAACTGTTTTTGAGTAACATCTTTTACTAAGATATATTTCAGTAGAAAACTCTCCTGTCTCACCTGCCTCAGTAGCTAAGATGCATTTTGTCAAAAAGCAATGAAATAGAAATCCAAATGATCTTTGTTTTACTACACTGATCACCTGCTACATAATCCTACTTCAAAATACATTTTGAAATGTCAGCTTCTATCTAGATACACTGATAGGACTGGCACACTATAATCCAAAAAAGTGTTGCAGCTATTTGGAGTCATCTGCACCTAAAATTGTCCCTCGTACAGTTTTTGGTGTTTTTGAGGGGTTTGAGTTGTTTTGTTTTGTTGGGTTTTTTACTCTGTGTGTGTGTGTGTGTGTGTGTGTGTGAGTGTTTCCAGCATTGTTTGTTTGTTTTCATTCACAGGATTTGCCTCACCAATTTTCTTACTCACATTAATTCGTATATGTCCCAACACAGTCACTCAGTTCATGTTCCAATGAATGAAACAGCTCAAATCTAGGGGAAAGAGCAGCATTGTCATTATGGGGAAAAGAAAATGGTCTCAGCTGTTAATAATCTTTGGTCATGGTATTTTCATCATTGTAAGATCTGATGAAAAGTTTGCTTCCTGAATTGAAAGTTTCTCTTTTCAAACAGACATGCACAGCTGACAATTTAATGGATCATTAATGTATATATGACAGCATTTACCTGCCTGAGAGTCTCTGTCCTTCACTGAAAGCTGTAAATCCAAAGAGCAGTAAACACACATCTATTCCTGCCACAAATGTGTTTCCCTTACCCTTCATTATTTCTCCGAGAGTCTTGCACCTGAGAGGACCACATGTTTCAAGTTGCAGAATCTTGTCTCACCCAGACTTTTGACAGTAGTGTCTTTGTGTTGTCTTGCATCTGTAAAGTACAGCTACCTTCACTGTAGCAGAACTCTTACAACCTTCTGCTCTTAAGTTTAAAAGAACAGTTAGAGGTTTTCCCAGCAGGAACTAATGTGGGTAGATGTTTTATTTAACCCACTTCCAAAAGACTCTAGGGAAGATGGGACATCTTCATAAATGAGGAACAGCTTTCCACTTAATCAGATGAATGGAAAAAATTGTCTCCCACTCTCTGGAAGATGTGTGGTTCTCCTAGTATTTTCTAGGATCCTAGAGGCAACTAGGATATTATGACAGGCCATCATGTTCTCCATCCTGTGTCCAGAAATAACCCCATTCACCAAACAGAAAACACATCGAACTTATGCAGGAAACTTGGACAAAACACATTAAACACACTATTTGTCACAGCACATATCAGGTGAAAATACTGCTCAATACATGTTTTGCTTTTGGCTAGTCTTTTCAATGTTTTACTTATGTTTCCCCCAATGCTAATCCTGGTGTAGCAGTTTATTTAAATGAGCTTTTCAGGTCACTGAAAATACCTTATGTTATTTTCACGTCCACATAAAAATGAAACTTCTTAAACTGCACAAAAAACTGTATTCTCCCTTTCTAAATGATGTAATTTTGTATACCAAAGCAGAACAAGAAAATGTAGACAGCAAGTTGTTTCAAAAAGCAGCCACCACCTCCCAAATAAATGACTGTACACAGCTGGAAAAAAACTCCCTCCAAATCTTCAGTATTTGCTAACATAAGTAGCCCCGTGCTTTAGTTTATATATTTTCTTTTAAATACTATTTAAAAATCTTATGAAGACATTTTTCTATGCATTCTAGTTTTAATTCTGCTTCTCCTGTTCACATTGGTGAGTATACAATGTCTGTGTTCAACATGACTACTCATGGAAGAGGTTAGATAAGTAGATCTGTGTTAGGGGTGTCACAAAATGTTTCTTTATGATACAGCTTCTCTTGGGTAAGGAAGAGTTATGTGAACATTAGCAATGACACACATCTTAGTGTCTCTGCTAGAGAAAACCTAATGATTCATTCAATTGTATTGGATATGCAGCTAGTCTCTTTGTGAACTGCATCACGTCCAGAAACCATAGTACAGGTGTAAAATATGTTTATATTTTTTGAAATGTATCAGATATAACTTTTGTCTCTTGAAAATGGTTCATCAAACACCTAATGTCTTAAAACTGGATTCTTGTTCTTATTGAAAGAATTTCAAGTTGTATATGACAGTTAATTATATTTGGGGAATTACAGTAATAATTATCATGGACTGATGCATAGTATTTTATTTCTTGGGGCTAGAATTTAATGTATCTATAGAAAATAATTTTCTAAAACGTTATCCGTAGAAGATTCCAAGCCTAGTAGGATAATTAAAAAACGGATACTGCTGTGTCATGGAGGTGATAACAGGAGGCAGGTAGCAGCTTTCTCACATTTTCATCTCCATTGATAATGTATACAGTGGCTCATCATAGGTAACTGATGTTAATTTATTCAAGCATACCTGTACAGGGCTGGAAATCAGGTAACCAGACAAAAATTATTTATCTATTTTTTTAATACAGCTACCCAGAGGCCCAAAACTGCACAAATCTGCACAAATTTAGTTCTTGGAAAGATCAGCAGGTTTTAATAAATTACCTACAGATGTCTTGCTCCATACAAATCAAGGAGTTTACCTTTTTAAATCTGGACATATTTAACTTGCAATCAAATAGCATGATCACACTTGGCACCAATAGTTGCCTCATATTTATTTATAAGTCACCCTGAGCAGATATTATTTTGTTTTAAAATTTATTCATGAGTCTCAATTACCTTTCCCATTTTGTGGAACACACACACAAACATGCACACATACACACATGCAGGTTCAGTTTTTGGGCAAACTTAAACCCAAAAGACAAATCTGAGGAATGAGTAGTCTTACTTAAATGGCAGACAGACAAAATGAAAAGTTTTTGCTTTGTTCCTCTGAACAAGTACACTAAGAATTAATTTATTTTCCATGCTTTGAGAGAAAGCAAAACATAGTAACCTATTGTTTTTAATGTTGTGCCTTAGCTTAAACCCCACTTATTTTAATAGTACCAGTACTGAGGCAAAATGGAGACTAAGCATGCACTAAGTCTACCTGAGAAGATGGCTCTACTTTTCCTAAAAAAAAAAAAAAAAAAAAAAAAAAAAAAAAGTTTCTCAACAAGACTTAATGAAAGCAAAACGTCCACCTCCTACCTGCTTCATCACCAGTTTTGACCACCAAATTCTTGGCTCTTTAGGTGAGAGATCAAAATGAAGCCAACTGCTCTAAGTTGCACCTTTCACACTTTTCCTTCTTGATGTGCTCTTCAAAACAGACTTAGATGAAACTTTGGCATTGCTGTCCCACTTTGGTCAGGAAATAATTCTTCCCTTCTCCTATCCACATACCTCATTCTCAGTTCAAGACAATTCCCTGAGCAGCTATGCCTCGGTGCTGACTTCAAGGATTAACCACACCTATTTCTTTGTAAGCCAAACCCAGTATGTGCTGTGACAAAACTCATAGAGGAGGCTGGGAAAGAGATCCCTAGGGAATCTAATCACTGTGGCAACTGGCCCCTTCTTCTCACTTGCAGGAAAGATGTCTGACTCCAGAGAGAATTCAATCCACAACGACAAATCTTTCCATTCAAGTGGTCAGTCAAGCGAATGTATTTTCTTCACATCTCTTTTTAATCTAAAAAGTTACTTGAAAAGATGTCTTTCCATTCAAAAGGAGGCTTATGACATTGTTTCTGATAAAATTTTTATTTTGGTCTCTTTTCCTATTTACTCTCCTCTGTCTTTTGCAACAAGAGTTAACCTGAACACCATGTCTTCAAAAGAAAGGACATCTGAAGAAAATACAGGAACAGAAATGGATGAACAGCTATTCAGGAAGAGGTTGTTGACATATGGAAGAAAAGGTGGTTTGCTCAAGTCTAGTGCTTCTAAGATAAAGAAAGTCAGAAAGACTTCTCTCAGGGAAAGACCAAGGAATCTAGTTATTAAGGCTGATTTAATGAGTGATGCTACTTGTAGTTCAGAAGAATGATGAATATAGGTGCTTTTAAAAATATCTAGGCTCAGCAGAGCTTAGCTATTGGAAAGCATACTGTTTAATTTTCAGAAAGGATAACAGAATTACTAGGTCATTGATAGCAAGAAGAAAGGACTCTTACTCTGCTTTCCTTCCTCCTGAACTGAAAAAAACACATGTGAAGTGGAACTCTGAAATCTTACTGTTATCTTGACACTAATTTGCACGGACTAGCACTGGTTATCTCAGATCTCTGAAGATGTTCCAACATTTCAGGCAGAATGATATTTATGCAGGTATTGACCTTGGCACAAATGATGTAGGAATGATAAAGTCAGATTTGGTCAACCTTAGCACAAATTGCTACAAGATCCTTTCTGCAAAGAGGGGGTTGCAGCTCTGACACAGATAAAACCTACCTTCATGAAAGCAGCACTGCTTTTTCTCCTGATGTGGTCTACTGCCTCTGGTAACAAGCACTCTGTATCACAACCTCTTCTTTCCAAAGCCCATTTTACAGTAGCTCCACCCACTGTCAACAGTTTGGAGTTTTGTGTATGTACAAGGCAGGGGGAATACTTGATTAACATTTGATTAACCAGAGTTGAATTGGAAAAGGACTTAAGCCAAATCAGATGCTTCTAAAGAAAACAAAAAGGACCAGCCAATGTTATCTAGCTCCACTAAAACTTGTATTTTATTACAGAACATAGCTAGAGTTGTGAGTTTTAGATAACTGACTAGTTATAATAGGACTAATATGATTAATAAAATGCTAGTAATAGGCTTAATAAAATGACAAAAAAAGATAAAAACATCACAAGACTGTAAGCTATGGAAAAGCTAGAACTCTGATTTCATTACAGAGATAGTACTAAAAGTTCTGAAAAAAAAAGGTAATTTTATTTTTCAAAGCAAAGACACTCTAGCTAACCAAAGATTATGTGAGTGATTCTCAACACAAGCAAATCACAGAGACTTTTTGAAATGAGTCCAAAATCAGATGCAAATCCATTTCATATTATCTAGGAGTTGTGCTGCAGGTAGCTAACCCTTACTTCTCATACAACAATTGTTAGCAAAATGCTCCTAAGTTTTTAAGTGAAATTGATTTAAGTGGCTGGAAGAAGTTGTCACTTTGCAATCTTGTTAATCTAATTACCCAGTTATCTTTTTGGTGATCTCCATAATCCAAAAAGCTGGGAATTGTATATACTCTCTCTCTTAAAAAACCCCAAAAACATATTTAAAAGGAAAATGAGAAAAAAACCTAAAACAAATTGAATGGAAAAAATTTTGGGTGTAATTAAACAGTTTGCAAAAGATCCCAAACAAACAAAGCAGAGAAGCAAACAAACAATCACTCCCCAACAAAAACAACAACAACAGCAACAAAAAATCCCAATATCACAAAAAAAAGGGAAGAGAATACACTAATTTAACTTCCTAACTTTATTTTTAACAAAACTGCCCTTTTTTGACAAAGTATTATAAAATGTTATTTAAATATTTCTCTGCTTTCTTTGACATGCTATACATATGCTTTCATTTCTGCACATTTCTAGACATTCCACTTCTGGATAAAAATGGATAGCCCTGGGAAGTTTTGTATATGTTTCTTGCCCAAGTATCTAAATGAATTATCCTGAACCATGAGAGAATTTCCTGGTACTTTCAAGGCATTTCCTGACTACTGTTGTAAACCAAAACTGACAAACAACTAACAAAAACTAATAGGGCACACAAATTGTACCACACTTTTGAATTACAGAAACATTCTTAAATCTTTGCAATTAAAGAATATGCCAAATAAAGAATATGCCAAAAATGTCTTTTGTCACAGGTGTAGCACTAAGTGAATCATATTCTGAATGTTACTAATGGAATGATGTAATAAGATGGCCTTGTGCATTACACAACTCAAAATGATATGCAAATAATAATTTTATCTTTAAATATGCAGCCTGCATTTCAGGATACTAAATCAGTTTTTTATTTCATGCTTTCTTTGAATAAGCTTAATAGTAGTATCCTATGCAGATCACAAAAAAAATTTCAAAATCTTCCCTATTTACAGGTTCTTGTCTTGGGAATATTTCATGCATGTCATCACAGTCACTCTTTTTTAGAATATCTAAATCTTTACTATGCTAACTTCATTACTACCTTGATCTTTCAGTATATTACTGCTGAAATTTAATACACTGCATAAAGTTACGAATCTTGAAGCTAATCAGCTCTTGCTTCACATGCTCAATTCAAAGCTGTTTTTTGTAATACATGACTGATTTTTCATAATTCACTTAAGGAAACAGACTTGCTAAAACAAATTATTGGCTAGCAAAGATCAAGAATTCAGGAACTGAAAGGGGTTGCATACATCTAAACTTAGCATAGATTATGCCCCTGACTCACATACTTCTGTTGTCAAATTCATGACTCATAAAACTTATCAGCACGCAGCAAAAAAAAAGAGTCTTAATTTAGATCTACCTGCTTTGTATGCAGTAGTTTAATCTACTGAAATGCAAACTTTCCAGATTGTCCTTCTCAGGTGTTTTGAACTCATTGTTATGTTTGTTCATATTTTTCTGTTTAGTGGATTTCATAAATGATAAGAGAAGACATGAGATATTTGGGGCAGTACTCTTCATCAAAACAGTGACTTTTGGCTCTTCAGTATCCTTAACACTAATTTATTTTCATTTTATAAGATGCGAAATATTCCCTTTCAAATGACATCAATTTCAATAAAAAAAGGAAAAAAAAAAATCAAGAGCTGTGCATGAAATGTTTAGCTAGGTTTAATTTCCTTCCTGTGTCTGCTGAAGTTTTACAACCTTATGAAAAAATATGAAACACAAGGAAAAGAGGTGACCCAATTTCACTCCATGAACCAAAGAGATTTTGTTACATGACAATATGATCATCAAATGAGAGAGCTTATATCCACAAGTATGAAATAACTGTGTTATCCTATCACCTTGACAAATTCCATTTATATTACATTTTCCTCAGGAATCAAAAAGAATAGTCTATTAAAAAAACAACAACAAAAAAAAACAAAAAAACCAAAAAAAAACAACAAAACAAAACAAAACAAAAACCCAAACCAAAACAAAAAAACCTCCTAAACCAAAGAATTTATGGACCAGCTGCTTCTGTTTAAGCCCAACTGCTTTTGTATTGATGCAGCATAGATTAGCATGATGTTATCTGAAAGGCCAGCAGAATATACCCTGGTTCATCTTAGAAATATATAGGGAAGCCTTTTCTCTCTGAATGTGCATAATTTCCACTGGTGGAGAAGGGAGTTGTTCACACGGAGAAAAAATAGACTAAATGGCCATAGTGGATAGAGAGGTGTGTAGGTTTTATTAAAGAAACAGACAACGATTTTTTTAGTATTTACTTGCTCTCACTGCAACATAGCACCTAGTTTTAAAAACTAAGAATAGCAAAGAACAACTTTCTAAAGCTTCTTCTTTGCTTTTGTATAACCCTATGAGGATGGAAATAATTCCAGTCCTTTATTACCTATCTCCATCCATTAATTCAAACACCCATCCACCTTTGCCCTCCTTCGTAGTTCTTTGGTTTGATATACATGCATGGAGATATTTATATTTTATATCATTTACATACATTTAATAGAAGATTTTCCTGTTTTAAGTGTTACAGGGAGAAGAAAATAAATGGGGAGAAGAAAGTAATGAGGGCTGTAGCTTATAAATAGAAGTACAATACACATGTTCACAGGAATATAGAAAGTATAATGACATTTATTACCTAACCAGTCACTTAAGAGGAAGGCACAATATATACTGTTCTGAATGCCAAGGAACAATGAAAATCTTAAAGTGATAAATCTCTTTCAATGTCATGGGAACATAATTGTCACTTGTCATTACTGTGCATTTCTATATTTCTTCATAAAGCCTAAATTGCCTATTCTTCCATAATTCAACGCATTTAATAATGCAGAAAATCAATTAATATTTACTGACCTGTCTCTGCTTCTCCGTGATGGGAACGCAGCGTTACAGCCAGCCACTGTGCAGACATGCATCTCTTTTAAATGAACATTTCGGTAGTGAAGCTTCACACTGTAGGAGCTCTTGAAACTTTTCTTGCAAACATAGCAGATTTTGGGGTCTGGGCTGGAGCACATTTCGCCTTCTGGAGAGAACTTCTGAGGGCTGCTGTAGTTGAATGTAGAAGCAAAACTTTCATGAAGAGCAGCCATACTGGCACTGCCTCCATTGTACAGTCCATATTGGCTCATATAGAACATATCATATGTAGGGTCTGTATACTCTTCCTTCACCTTAATGACATCCTGGTTGGAAGAGTCATTGTGGTTTTCATCTGGTCGGTCACTGTGCATCATAGATTTTTCACCAGGTTCATGGAGGCGATCATCACCTTCCAGGGATTCTTCACACAATTTGGGCTCTGATGACTCTGACTCATTTTCATAGTCTCTCTCATGCTCCTGGTCCTCTGATGTCATGCTGTCTGCTCTTCTTATGTCTGGTCTGGACATACATCTGCTTCTGTCACTTTTGGAAAAGTCTTTCACAGACAGGCCTGGGCTCATTTCCTCCTGAGAATGGCAGTGATTGTCATGACCAATGTCATTCACCATCGTGCTCCTGTCATTCACCTCTTCATCTTCATCATCAAACTCATCAGCAGTGTCAATAACTTCCTTTTCAATTTTAACTGGCATGCTTGACTTCCTTGGCTTCTTCTTGGGGGCAAGGTCTGCATTGGGCTCTGGGGTGGGCATCAACATTGAAGGTACTGATGACTCTGAAGGAGGAGGGGGATGCTGCTCCAAGCCACTCACAGCTGGTATTATGGGACTGGTCGGGAGTGAGGTTGGAGGACTCACCATCTCTCCAGAAGTAAGTAAATTTCTGTAAAAAGGAGGAACAGGTTGGACAGTCTTTAAAGCTGGGAAGACCAGCTGACTGGGAAGAGGGTTCTGTAATACTGGGTCTAGAGGGGGAGTGGTAAACCCCATCGGTGGACGCCCAGGGCTTGTTAAAGTTAGGTTGGATTTTGTACTTGCTATGACAGGAGTGGCAGCACCTGATGTAGCACGAATTAGATCTTTGTCACGGTTATTCCTTAGCATAGGCATGTGGAGGCGGGGGTTTGGGTTAGCACTGTGGCGATTGCGGCTTCTGAGAGAGCTGAAGACCATATTGCAGCCTTCAATAGTGCATCGATGCTTGATTTTCAGGTGGACAGCATTGTAGTGGATTTTAAGAGTACCTTTGTCATAGAAAGTTTTGCCACATGCATTGCAAAACACTCTTCCTTTCCTGGAGGCTGATCCCATTCTCCTCATTCTGTGAATTCGGAATGAGCTTTTTGTGTGTTCCGTTTTTGATAAATCATTGACTGGCGTAGGCGTCTGAACAGGAGAGACACAGGCTGGCTCAGTTTTGGGCTCCACATTTGTGATGCTGGTCAAAGCATTCCTGCTGGATGCTTGCTCATTCTTGAAAGGTGTAGGGGAAACTTCAGATTCACTGCTCTCATTATATTCATTTTGGGTTGTAAGGCTTGGTTCACGGAGCCTCATTGCTGGCTGTTCCAGCAGGAGGCCATTTGGAGGCAGCCCCAGCAGTGGAGCAGACACTGGATTTATGTACTGGAATGGAAGCAGAAATGCAAGGCTATTCGGGATGTTTTCAAAATGATGAATGCTGGAAGGGTTGCTATTCTCCAGGTGAGCAAGGAGACTTGGGCTCCTGGTGCGATTATTGCTTTCAATAAAAGTCCTTATATCTGAATCTGTCTTTGAAGATGGCACAGCCACAGCCTGCCCTTCTTTTTCTTGAATTGCCATCAGCTCCACGATAGATTTCGTTTCTCCAAACCTCAGGAACTGCTGAAGGGTAATGATCTCTTCTTCCCTGGACATGATGGCCCAGCGGTCCAGCACCTTGCCTGCAGCATCCTAGAGGCCATATCAAAGAAACAACAAAGACAAAACACAAAGAAAAGCTTATTGATTCTGCATAATTATTGAAGAAGGTGCTCTGCTGCCTGAACATGAAACACTAAGCTCAAAAAACAAGATGCAAACAGTGTTAACAGATCTTGACCAAACAATACAAACTTTCCATCCATGCAAATACTGTAATTAGAGTCACAGTTAGAAAACCAGATTGGATTTAATAATGTCAGAGTACACAACATTTAGACCCCAGGACTCTGTGATCTAAAATGCTTTCAGTACTTTTATTTTAACAGTGATCTCTGTAGAATGCTATTTTTTAGAATACATTAGTAAAACGTGAACTGTTGATGTGCACACCACTTTAAAATTGTACATTAATCAAAAAATTGTGCCTTAATCACTATTAAATGGTAAAACTATTAGAAAGAGGTAAATGAAGGCGATTTATTTGCTCCTTAAATACAAACAGATATAAGACTGAAGCCATTTATTGGCCATTTCACAAGAAAAACTTGGAAGCAAGGCAAAATGTGTTGAAAACAGCACATAACACTTGTACCATAATCTCTTTTTTCCTGGACTATTACTGGCAATTGATTGTAAGCTTGCAATCTTGGTGTGGTATAGACTTGAGAGATTATTTTTTGGTTGCCTTGTTATAAATGACAGTTAAAAAAATGTAAAAAGCAAGGATCTGATGGATGTAGATGGCATAAATGTGTAAAAATGTTGTCTCTTAACAGTGACTTCTGATAGCAAGGGAAAAGTCCAGAGAGAATACACATCAGTAATCACAAGACTATCTGTTGTTAAATATACATTAAAAAGCATTTCACACTTTCATTTTTGCTAGTAAGCATGAGATTTGCCTGAAGGTAGGACTTAAAAATTCTGCAATGTAATGTCAGGCAATCCATTCCAGCAAGTATTGATAAAAACATATTAAAATACTTATATAATGAATACATCATTTTATTGGCATCTTTCCTTTTGGGCAAATGCTGGACATAACATTAGCACAGTAACTATAACCAACAAGAAATGTGGAAGGCCATCAAACCAGAATTAGTCCAATGCTTCCTAATGCATTAAGCAGTTTGAAAGTCTTACAAAACACACCATCATACTGCCTTTGATATTTTTACATCTTGAATCTCAGGTTCAGAACCTTACCTGAAGACTTTGGACTACACATCATTGCAAAAACCTTTAACTCTTCTTTGATTATGAAGTCTGAAAACACCTTTTCCCCCCCTCCAGCACCTTTACCCCCTGGATTTATTTTTTACTCACTAAATTTATTAATTATTTTCAGTCTTCAGACCATTGATTCTTCTCTTCCCTCACATTTCCTAGAGTGACAAAAAATATAATTTTGCAATGCCAAAAAGCATATATTTAATGGATTAGAGTTGGTTTTATTACTTCAGTTTGGATATGCTCAGTTCAGTTCACCTCTCTGGGTATAAAGTTAATGCTGAAGATTAATGCCATATATGTTTTAGGATCTTAGATACAACTACAAAATCTTTAGAAATTTTCCACACATTAACATTTATAATCGAGCCCTGAAAGACAATGAAACCCTCAGCAGCAATTAACTGGAAAAATCTTATGCAGTTGACCCAGATAGAAAGCCCTTAAACCCATCTATGTGTAAAAATATTCAGTCTGTATTTATGGTGATGAATGAAACATCATGATGCAGATGCTGTTTTTTGGTTTGCAGCATTAGTATGGAAATGTGTTCACCTTTGAACACCACTAAGCACAATGGACATCTCTGATTTCTATGTCGTTACATTTCTTGATGTAGCAGTATTTCACAGGTAGTCAGTATTATCTGATAGAAATCATCCAGAACATCAAATGTCACCCCAACAAGAAAAATAAATAAACAACCAAAACCAAAACAGGATGAGGAGTGGGAGTAAAAAAACCACTAATACTGTAAAAAATATTAAAGGACAGGTTCATATTTTAAATCTTCAATAATATATTTGGGTTTTTCCACCAAAATAATTTTAGCTACTCTCTCCTTGGGAAAGATCTAAAGTTTCTTACAACAACTCCTTCAACAACTTCCAGCCAACCATAGCAGTTCAACATATGGGTAATTCCTACATGGAACTCCAAAACCAGATTTGAGTCAGACTTTGATATCCAGGCCTTTGCTGTCATATTTGACCTCATCTATATGGACCCATTTCCCATCCCAAATCACAAGTATTAATTCCTTCTAACTGTAACTCCCATAGTTTAAAATGGAAATAACATTGTCTAATTTACACTGCTTACCTGTATTGAATTAGGGTTCATATCTGCAAACAGCTGCAGACTGCTGTGTAATGTACTACTGCTACCTTTTATTTTGTTTTTGTTTTAATGTGTAAATCACTCACAAGCTTATGTAACAGATGGATGCTCCACAAAAACCAATATAGAATTAAATAAAAGTTAATCACAGCTAGCACAACAATAACTCATTAGAACAGTTAGTAGAGATTCTGTAACAGACTCACACATATAAGGGGAAGGTGGTGTCGCACAGTCCCTCCCTGATGGCAGCACAGCCAGCTCTCTGCATACACAGAGCAGGCAGGCAAACCTTTAAATGCGTGGGGTTCCCTCTGTGCTTTCATGGAATTATTCCACATCTTAACTGAGCAAAGCTGGGACTTAGCTACATGAGTTAACTCTTAATGAGACACCACCACCCTTTGTTTCATTTTAAGAATTTACAATGAGGAGCAGCAGACCTTCAGCAGCTGCTAAGTTCTACTGATCAGAGAACCTGGCAGTCGAGGGTGTGATAGTCATGGGCTTACCCTTGCTGTCATAGAAAAGGCAGGGAACCAGAAAGTTGCTCTTAAATATACCTTTTCTACTTCTATTAGTTATATCAAGCCTAATCTTGTTAATTTTCAGCAAGAAGTTTTCTGGCCTTTTTTGCCCAATGAAAGTAAAGAGAAATAAGCAGATGCCTATATTCCATAAAACCCTCACTGCTTATGGATACTGTCTAGCATATGCTTCAATATTTACACAGTGAAAGCTTTCCATAAATCATTGTAAGCATGTATTATGCATAACTAGATAAAGAATGAATAGGAATGTCATTTTTTGATAAAATATAAAATTAACAAAAAAATCTAACCATTATCCCATTTGAATTTAGCTATAACTAGCTAGGGATCTTTCTGTATATGGTAATACTTGATTAGAGGTTCAAGTCCTTTCTTACATGTAATCAATTTCTTGGTTCTTACAATCTCTCATGCTAAATTTTCTCCCTGAAGCCATTAAAGCATATCAACATTTAAATACTTCATGACAAAAGGTTCCAATTTATATTACTTTTTTCAGCTCACAACTGATTAAGCCAAGCCTCCAGTGACAATGTGTACAAGGAAGTCAGTGAGAAGAGAGATACCACTGCATGCATACAGCTCTAAGCCAGGCAGGAGACAAGTAAGCCCAAACTGTACATCATACACTGATGCTCTGTCTTCTTTGTCCAAACTGCCTTCCTTTGATTTTTAATTTAATCAAATTTATTTTGTTTTGTTTTGTTTTATTTATTTCTTCAATTTATTAAATTTTATTTTACTGCATGGATCTCTCTCTCACACAATTTCAGATGAAGAAAATCTTTTAATCTTTAAACTATATTAAACTGACCTCCAAGGATCCAAGACAATAACCCATAACCTTTTCTAACTCTAACCACACACTCAAGCCTATTATTTGAATAAACAGACCCACATACACACAGATGGCATTAAATCTGTAAAGTAATGTTATGGTTATCACCCTGAACCTGCCTCCTGTATTTTGCTGACAGTTTGTTAGGAAGAGAGGTGTGTGTCAGGATATGTTAGGGTACATCTTGTCTTAAACTTCAAGAAGAACACAGGGTGGTATCAAGATGATTATGCTGAATGACACAAATGGGCTACAATGGAGGATGGACACAAAGATCACTCTGACTTTTAGGAGCTTAACTGGGGAGGATTGAGAAGATGAGTCTTCATTTCCCAAAGGCCTGTAGCCTTTAAACCTTTCAATTCAGTTTTAAAACCTTCCAATTTAAAAACTGCCTATTAGAAAATAAGGGCAGTGTACATAAGTATACACTACAAACATATACAGTAAACCTTGAACTTTTGTTATGAAATCAGTTATTTTAAATTCTCATTTTGTGTGAGAAGCTCCCATGACTGCTGTGTCTGCATTACAAGCAGAAATTTTATATATCTATACACAGAGAAACACATTTTTGTGCATATATAACACTGACTTTTTGCAGTTCTATTCTATTTACTAATTCACTTCTTAGGATAGGAAAAATGTGTATATATATATATATATATATACACACCTAACTAGATACAGAGTGAGAGATGCCTATACAAGGCTAAGATTAATAGAAAGGTTAAAAACTAGTCAGATTGGTTCTATAATTAGCTTTATGTTCTGGGATAGAATTGTATTCTATCATGTGTAATGATAGAAATTTATTCCATCATTATAGAATACATGTGATTTGAGTAATTCTCAAGGATTATTTTCCTAGGCACTACTGTGATAACTTCTGGGAATCACTCAAAGTTATACAGACAAAAAAATCATTCCTAGGCTTCGTATTTTAGTAAGTTTGCATATGCACCTAAATATGGCTTTTGATGCATATCAGTGAAGTTTCCTTGTTCCAAAATATTGCAGAGATACATGTTTGATTAAATAATTAGGCTAGCTCAGGGTTTATCACAAATTTCTCTTCTATGAGCTCTTCTTAAGGAGCTATGAATTTCCCAGCTGATCTCAAAGAAACATTTTGAAAGCAGCTGTAACAATTGAAAAACAGACTGAAATATATTAATTGGGTCATACTATAATTGCACAGGATGGTTTTAATTAGGGTGTGGACAGAAAAAAATCAACATTTGTTTCTAATAACGAAAAGCCTTCATAATTTCCATGATTTAGGGTTTGTTGGGTTTTTTTGTTTATCTGAATTTCCCAGAAGCATCTCTTTGCTTCACAATTAAATTTCAAGCTGTTACACTCTGGGTAGTCCTATTACTCCTGGGGTAAAAGTTACCAAAACTGTGCAGCAGCACACCAACCCACATTAGTACAAATGGAACAATGTGTAACATCTCTAACTCATTTTGGCTAACTTCCACTGACCTCAGTAGGACCAAAGTAAGCCCTCTAACTAGTTTTCCACAGGAATATACACTCACACATGCAATGAGATACTCGTTTTCCTGGTAAGAGTTTTACCATGCTGAATTTCACTCACCTTTGCTCCTGTAAACATGAAGAAAATATGTGCATACTTGTTCACTGTGATTTTACATGTGCAACTAATATGAAATTTAACACATTAAGTCTGCAAAACGGCATGGTTGAATTTTTTTCCACTCAGCTGTCACTTCTCATCCTCCTCCCACCAGCCTCCCTTCACCAACGGAAACCATATGAAAAAAAGCATGTTTAAGTGTCAGCAGGCCTTTCCTTGAGTTATACTGCTGCAGTAGGAACAAACAGTGTAGCACTACTGAGTTCTCAGTCAATAATGAAAATCTTTATCTTTTGACTTCCCTGCAGCCTCCATTCTGCTCGAACTGACAGATATTCTTCCCTTCTGGCACTCCCTTTCTCTTACCACTTTTTTGCCTTACCCCAAAGACACAGGGTAGGCATGAGGATACCTGCAGGCTACAGGAGAAGAGAAGGCTGCTGTCTCCCTCCAAAGTAACATTGAGAATGACGTTGACAGTGCGTGTTCAGATGAAGAGTAGATGAAGAAGACTTTATTTACTTACATGCATATATGTATGCCTATACACATACTTACATGCTTATTTTGCTGCCAGGTTTATAACAGTACTTGCCCTGGTTCCTCTTTCTTCACCACATCTCTTTATACATCTTTTTTCAGCATCAAAAAGTCTTTTGTTTTGACCAAAAGGACCCCCAAAGACCTTTGCAAACTTTATGAACTGATATTCTAGACACTGGGGCAAATCTGGTTGCACTTTAGATCAAGAATAATTGCACCATAAACGGGGAGTAATTCCACAGACCACTCTGGAAAATAATTTTGACCTAACTTAGCTCTGAAACATGATGTGGAGTCAAATCTGTGTGAATACATATTGGGGGTGTACCACCATGGTGGAGCACAGCAGCTGTGTAACAACGCACAGGAGCACTGCTCAACAGTTTTGGAGTGAAAGTGAGGAACACCATGTCCTGCTGAAACTGCAGATGAAACATAAAGCAGTGGAATGCAATAATCACAGTGGAAAGCTGGCCAGGACACCGCTGTTAACCACCCACACTCTACTTAATGGCCTTCAGGGTCTTTATTGACTAAAAGTATGCAGGTCTTCTGTTTCATATCTTATCCCAAAGATGCATGCCAGGAGTGCAGACCCCTCCCTGCACAAGCAACCTGCCGAGGTGCTGGTTCTGGACTAAGCTGCATGGAGTAATATGAAAATACTCGATCCTGAACACATGACTCCTTTTAGGGACTGAACTTCATCATAGTGTACCCCAATTGCAGCATGCCTTTTCATTTTTCAGGTTCATCAATCTTAAAATGCCCTTGAAAGCACTACCCTGAAATATGAGACTGTCATTTGCCAACTATAAAGCAGCCATGGGGATTGGAGGTAATGTCTCTTACTGATTTCAGAAAAGAAGCAGTGATTTGAACTCCTTCTCCTCTTTATGAATGTGTATTCACCTCTGCAACTCCAGTGAAACTATTAGGATGCAAGGGCACTAGTTTTAAATGCTTCGTCTGATTTTTAAAACTTGTTGTTGGACTTTTGATAAAATATTCACTTTGTTATGGACGATTATGGACCAGATTATATGTATATATGTATAATTCACAAGACAGTTACTATTTTTTTCCTGAGTAATACTGTACACAGTATTTTTATTTTTAAAATTATAATAGATCACTGTGGGGTTACAATGTATTTAATCACAACAGCTTGAGCTTTACTTAATCATAGCAACAACATTAATTCTCTTTGTATTTGGGTGCCAGACATGTTTTTTTTTTTTACAGCAGATGTCTGTCCATACTTAGAGGAAAAAATCTAAACACAACCAGAGCCTGATACTCTTCTTACATTTACTAGTTTTCACAGTGGTATAACTGATGGGGTTTAACCCCAGTTGGCCCACAGCACCATACAGCTGCTCGCTCACTATTCCCTCTGGCCCCAGTGGGTAGGAGAATTGGAGAGGAAAGGTAAACCTTATGGGTTGAAACAAGAACAGTTTCATAATTTAAATATAATAAAATAAAATATACTAATACTACTGGAAATGAAAAGGAGAGAGGAATAAAGCCCAAGAGAAAGAAGTGTCCCACAATACAATTTCTCACAGCCTGCTGACTAATACCCAGACTACCCCCATGCAGTGATATCCCCCTCCCAGCCAATTGCCCCCAGTTTATGCATTGGGCATGATGCTTAAGGGTATGGAATATAACTCTGACCAGTTCAGGTCACCTGCTCTGGCCACAGCCACTCACAGATTCTTGTGCACCTGGTAGCTGGCAGCACATGAGACACCGAGAAAGTTCTTGGTTTAGGGTAAGCACTACTTAGCAACAACTAGAAATCACTGTTATTCTCATACTGAATCCATACTAAAGGATTCTCATACTAAATCAAAAAAATAGCACTGCACCAGCTACCAAGAAGACTGCTAACTCTATCCCAGACAAAGCCAGGGCCAAGTACTATGATGTCAACAAAATTTTCTTTGATTTGCAACTGTCATGTTGGTGACAAGTGTTAAAAGGCAAAAGATATCACTATTTGATGAGAGAAGAACTCCTGTTAAACTGTATACAAATTGACACTTTAAACTCTAAGAAGATCCAAAGCAATATATTAGCAGTTCTTCATATTGCATTTGTTTTGAAGGACTAGGGACACTTCCCAAGTATTTTGTCCTTCTCGCTCCAAGAACTGCAGAAATTTTCAAACAGCAACATTTATTCCCTTTACCATGCGTTCTGGCTGAGATGTCCAAAAGACTTCTGAAAATGAGAAATTAATGTGAGGTGAAAGTAGACTTTATGGTACCTGCTCATAAAAATATTTTTAATGCACACTAAAGGGGAAGCATTTGTTCTAAACATTCCTGAAATGGTAGACTATCAAGATTTGTTGAAATTGTCTATTCAAATTTCTTAAACAGCTTTAAAATCCATAACCTTGGACCCAAAGTACAGAGAACATTTTGATGCCTTTGCTTCTCAAAACCTGCTAGTATGGAAAATTCGTTGAAGTATCTGAAGAAACTTTGCCACTAATTTGTGGCAAGTAACAGTGTGTTTGTCCTTAGGCCAACATGGCTACTAGAGGTAATTAAACCACCAAGCACATGGTGTATGTGTGTAAAATTTAGAGTGCATGAGATGCCATGGGCACTTTTCAGATAGCATGTAAACAGAGACATGAACATGGTAAGCCACCAAAATAATTCCAGCTACAAAATAATTTCAGAACACAATTTTGCATGTAAATGGGCTAGAAATAACCATCATGCATATAACAATAGCAATGTTTGATTTTCATTCTCACTTTCAACAATTTTCCATATATATATGCCCATTTTGTTATAGCACATAAAAGAATTTGCCTTGATACTATCAGTCACCAAAAATCACTTGTGCTTTTACTTTTTTGTGCTGCAAAACTTACTGAGAAATAAAGTTATATTTTCTCTGGTTTTCTGTGCTCTGCCAGTCTTTCAGTAAGCGTAATAAGCACTTTCAGAGCCTCAGTTTCACTAACACTGAAAGAATGACACATGCTTTTTATGTGAAACAGGAAATATTCACAAAGAGCACTCATAAGATATTGTATTTGCAAAACACACAGCCACAGGAGACACCCAACCTCTCTTCAGCCAAGACTTTTCCTCATGCACTATGTGACAATATAAACAAATCATGTCTGATATCCTTGCTCTACTAACACAGACTGCAGCAAATGCAGGGCAAGACATCTACCCAGTCAAGTCAAATCAAATTATTAGATGGTCCTTTCCTAACTTTCAATCTCAACTGACTAAAATCATAACCCTAACCGGAAAACATAACCAACAAAAGCTGAGTCTTTCTGGGCTTGTCAATAAAACTTCAAACTAAGTAAGAAATTCACCTAACCAGGAGCTTTGTAAGGAATTGAGAAGTTGCACAAGGCCATAAACACTGGAATGAAAGTGTCAATGAGTTATACTCATAAAATAGATTTCACTACATGCTTGCTCTTCTGATTGAACCCAAATTGTGTCTCAGTAAGGGGATTCAGCTCTACTATATGCAGGATATATGAATGGCAGCAGAACCAGGAGATTGATTTCCATCTTTACTATTCATTAGGGGACTATGCATTATTACTTGCAATATATACAAGATCTTAATGAGGCTTTTCTTTCTTTTATTGCTTACCAAAAAAATTTGCACCAAAAAAACACAGGTGTGTCATAGGGGGCAATGTGATGCGAAAGAGAGACAGCAAGGTACAGAAGTGACACCAAAGAGTCAAAGGTCACTGGAATATAAAAGGGCATGAAGAGAGCTATCAGTTTGAACCTATTAGAGGCAGAGAAATGCAAGAGAAAGTGGGGAAATTATATTACAGTATACAAAGTAATAATAACTGTGCCTTCATGTCTTAATACCCTCTTGTCCCAGCAGTCCTGACTTTCTAGGCAGCCCACTTCTCCACATTAACAGTAGTCATTTGGAGAGCAGCAAACGTGCCATTAGAAGCACTTTTACAAGTGTATATTCATCCACCAATTAGCTTAATGTGGCTGCTTTCTGCATATTTTCTATCCAGGCTTGCACAAATCTTATTAATATTTCCCCCTAGCGCTTTGACAGATTACCTTGTCATTATGCATCCTGGAGCCTTTTAAACAATATGGGTAAACTACTGTTTGCGAGGTTAATGACAATTATCCCCTAATTACTGCATAAGTCACTCAGTCCACTTTATCTCATAGGCAGGGTTCTGCTCTATGTATCTGCCATTGTGTCACTATAAACGAATCTTGTATAGCTATGTTTATCTGTCGTTGCCTTGTAAATTACACTGACAGAAGAATGAACAAATTACTGTGTATCATCACTTAAATACAGCTTCTGATAAAAAAATGTCCCACAAGCACAGCACTTGAATTTTACCCTGATCACAATTAGTAAACACATATTTAATGTTTTGGGAGATATATTTAGACGTGGATGGGATACTGTGGTGAAGGAAGGTTCTGAAGTGCTAAGTCTAAGGGCATTAAAACAGAAGAACTATAAAAAGCTACACTAGTAGTAATTTGATGATTACCTCCTGGGAACTCTTCTGTTAATTTAACAGTTGAGCCAGTTATATTTTCCAAACAATCTCCTATTCAACGCTGTGCCAAATTCCACAATTTCTATTTCTATTGTTTCTGACTACAGCCACATGGGATGCTTTTTTAGCTGAAAAATCCAAATAAATTCGGAAGAGAAGTAGCATTCATAAAACCACAAGCAATGCTAATTTAATGCATGCATCTCAGAAAAATATCTGCATCAGAAGAGGAATGGAGATTTGGAAAATACCAACTTCCTTGTATATTCCATTTTTCTGAGGCACTTTCAATCTTACAATTAGGAGTACTCCACTGGTAGGACATCACTTTGACAGATATATCTTGCTTTGAGAAAGAAGGCTGAACTTGTTATTTTGCTTGATCCCTTCTTTCACCAAAGACATCTCAATGTCTTCAACCAGAAGTGCCTCCATAGCCAGTGCTCAGAGACAAAATTAGCCTATAGTAAAGAAAATTAAAACAACAGCTGCTTTTAAAAATAATGTCTCTTCCAATAATGATCTTGGGAGGGTACCTGATTGAGAGTCCTGCGAACCACAATCCCTTGCAAACAGTACAACAAAGAGAGTGCAATTCCATTCTGTCTAAAGGACCCTCCCTTCTTGAATCAGAGAAAGATTTTTAGTACTGGCTTGTATTGCTGGCAAACATGGTAATTGCACAGTGCTAGTAATGAGGTTACACATAATATATTTTTATCATATTTGGGGATGCACTTTATACACAGATACAATACATTCACAAGTATCATAATGCTACAGTTACATATTTAAATTTTTTATTATTTTGCCTTATATTTTGTATACCTCCTCATTTAGTAAACCTTCTCATTCTATAAATGTGCTAAAACATGCCCAGCACCAGCTTCTGGATAACATGGTACAAAAAAATCTGACATAAGGAAGACAACATGCAAATTGGAGCAGAATTATGATTCCTGAATAGTAGCAATATAAGACAGTTTAAGCCACTGTACAATAAAAAGAAAATGTCAGAACTTTCCAAAGTATGGTGGTTATTTACTGTAATTCAGGATGTTATACCAACACTGAAAAACCCTTTTATCAATGTAAAGTGTAAATTTCTTTTGTTGGATTACGATAGTGTCACATCTAGAAAGAATGGGCAGACTAAAATGCAGCAAAATTACTGATATTACGGAAAATGACAGTGGTTTGAATGGAACACAGATGAGGGCAGCACCTTTGACCATGCTCTCAGTAAAACTTGGAAGAAAAAGCTGTAGTGAAATGGTAAGAAAATGTAACAGCCATCACTGCCAGGGAAAACTGAAAAGACTGATCGATTTTGACTAAGCACTACCTCAAGGGTTTTGGTCCCAGTAGGATTGATCTTTGTGTCTGTCCTGTGCTCAGTCAATGCAACTTTCAGCAGGGTATCCACTGCAGAAATAAATGGAAGTGCCGTAGTAACCCTCCACCCTCCAAGTATATTAGTTTCTCTCTACACTGAAGTAAAAAAAAAAAAAAAAAAAACACAAACCAAACCAATAATGTGGTAGATAGTAAAGGGCAACAAATGGTTTAAAAAGTTTAAGGATGCAGCATGTTGTGATTTTCATGTACAGTCTTATTTGGAAAAAAATGTGTTTCTAAATTATTAATATTTCTCTTTGAATTTTAGGCTGCTTTGGCCTTTGACCTTTGCCAATGCAGAGAAACTGTCAAAATCATTACTGAATATCAAAAAGATTATGTCAGTTGACTTCTCTTGATCAGCTAGGTGAGTTACCTTGTCATAAAATGAAATTAATGACACATATTGACAGTATGGATTGAATGGAAAAATAAGCAAGAGAATGCTAAATGTTGGAATGAACAAGCACCATTTGCTGGCCTTACACTGTATTCATGTAAAACTCGTTTTTCAAAACATAATGGAAATTCTGATGCAGTAAATTCTTTTGTATTTTGCAAAATCAATGTGTATTTTATGTACCACAATTTGTATTCTTTAATGAAATCACATGAAAAGAAAACCATTTTTTTTACATTTTTAATGCCTTGTCATAGCGCAATCTCAGAGAAAGAGGTGGAGGTGGGTATCCTCAAGGAAACTAAAGCTTAATTACTAGACTCACCAGCCACTTCTTGTGTATTCTGGACAAATAATGGTATTTCCTTGTTTTTAAAATGGAAATAAGCAACATTTCCCCTTACTTCATGATTGTAAAAAGAACAAAAGATTGTGGTGCATCATTTTATGACTGTATATGTAATACAGAATCTTGTCCTTTCTGACCAACTTGATCTTCTTTTATATCGGGTGATGTAACCAGTGGATGAGGGGAAGGCTCTGGCTCAGGGGTGATGTTATCACTCTCTACAACTCTCGTGAAAGGTTACAGCCAGGTGGGGATTGGTATCTTCTCCCAGACAGGACAAAAGGTCATAGCCTCAAGCTGCACCAAGGAAGGTTCAAGAGGACAACAGGAGAAATTCCCTCACTAGAAGTGTCAGGAATTCTAATGTCAAGGAAAATGGTAGAGTCACCATTCTTAGAAGTGTTCATTGGGTGACATGTTAATAAGGTGGTGATGATCAGTCAAAGGCTGGACTTCATGATCTCAGAGGTTTTGTCCAATCTAATCGGCTCTGTGATTTTATGATTCAAGGTAACCTCAATAAAATTGTATATTGTGAACTTGACCTGCCTTCATGAGTATTCCAACATCTCTGGCCCACAGCAAGGTTATAAGCAGATTGAGCTACAGAAGACTTGAAGAGAAATTATAGATTTAGAAAATGTTACTAGAGTATTACAGTAACATTCACACTGCTTTTTTCAGTGGAGGGCAGGGAGACATGGCTGTCTCAGGTAAGGACTCACTTCTATCATACATAATCTTCCACCAGCCCATGAACATATTTTCTAGTTCATGCTCTCACAGAACAAGCCTTATTACACTTTGTTGCAATTGTTTCATTCATGCTTATTACGTTCAAGGCTTCCCAAGTGAAATAATTCTCAAATAAAAATACCAATCTCTCTTCCCCAAATGGACACCAAAGAATTGTCATTAGAGTACTTCTAACACAGCCAATTCTGAAGGAAGTAGCAGTGCTCATACTTACAAGTTCTTTTGATAACTTTACAAGCTGCCCTCTTGCTCCAGGGGGAAGACTGTCTAATACAGAAGAGAGTCCCCTGAACAAAAATATTTGTTGCATAGAAAATAAAATTAATTATTTTCATCAAAAGAGGGAGTAGGATAGCTTGGCAAAATGCAAGCAAAATGTTAATTTTAATGTCTTTGGCACATCTACAGCTCTTAGAAACAGCATGCAAAGTCAGTCCAAATGTGGCTGATAAAGCAGGCTTTGAGTTGCCTTTCAACTTTCACTTTTTAATAAAAATAAAAAATCAATATATGGAGGATTAAAAGCCTCTTGGTTTGGATTTTTTATATCAAACTCAGAAGATGATAAGGTTATGGAGGTATATGAAATTCAGGCCACAGCCATGATGATGCAAATATTTTATAACCTGTTTATTTACTGCATTCTACAGTGAGACTGAAATAAATTATTTAAATAAAACAAAATCTCATATATATATATATACACATATATATGTAATACATATAAAATATTTGCAAACACAATCCTGAGTATGCATTCTGAAACCTAGAAAATTAAGAGATTCCACTCCACATCTGAAATGTCCATTTTAAAATAAAACAAGGAATAGTCTGGATAGCAACATGCAAACCACTGTAACACTTGTATGGAGCCAAATGCACAGTAAACTGCACTACAGAGCGAAGAGAAAGTATCATGGTGTACAGAAGAACCAAGCAAATCTCTCAGCAACCACAGACTTCCTCAGCAGGTCATCAGTGATGACAATGTTTGAAATGAAATTGTTTAAACAGTTTTGTGAAGGATTTAAGACTTTCTATTCATTGTTCTCGGGCAGAACAACAGAGCTTGGCTCAAGCATGATAATAAGACAGAAAATTTTGTGTATTCGTCCATATTCCTGCAATCTTCAAAAGAGGGAAATGGAAACTGAAGACTACAAGCCAATATCAATTTTGCCCCCAGAGGACAATAAAGTCAGACCTCTACAGGGATTTGTAAACCCCACAGTAAACAGTTATAATTTATAAGCATTTTAAAGCACACCTCTATGTGTGCTTGCACTCGTCTTAGCAAGAAATAGTTGCTGCCATTTGTTGCCAGATAAGCATAGTATTGTTATGTGAACAACTCCTAGACTTTTTCCCTCACCTTTTTTCTTAAGTAAACTACAGTAATTCAATTTGGCGGAGCTAAAGAAGCAAGGTTACCTATAACACAGTTGTCTTAAACTGCATGAGTTTTAAGGAGAGGAGTACACCTTCAAAAGTCCATTAATCAAATCAAATTACTATGCAGGATTCACCATAGGCACATCACAGCAGTGTGAGCATGTTTAGACAATTACATTGTGGTACATGTATAGCAGCAAGGACATAGCAAACAGCAGCAGCAGTAGGCCAGAACATGCAGAAATGCAGTGGTTTACACTTGTCCTTTCACTATCTGAGGAAATGAAAAGCATCAAAAAAGCACAAAGGAGGCGCTATTGGTTCTGCATGACTTATGAACAACCTCTAACACAAGATGTAGTCAAATTAAGTTAAAGCCAGGCTTCATTTTTCCTTGAGAGCAGTCATAGAAAATAGCATAGGCATATAAAAGCAGACATAGAAGTAAGCTGTGTTTTCATAGAAACAGGACAGGTGAGGTTTGCAAAGAAGAAGTAAAAAGTTATGTGTGAGAATCTGGAGATAAAACAATAACAAACTCCCTTTGCAATCACGGTTTTTTCTATTTTTTCAACCAGAGCAGCAAGCACGGTGGCTGAAGAATACCCACCTATAGTATAACTGTCCATAAGTATACACAGACTGGGCTGATGCCACAACAGTAAAAGCAGCACTCGCTTTTTATTTTTTAAGCACTTTGTCTTGTACAGAGCCCTTTAGGAAGATTGATTTCCATAAAGCCTCATTTCCATCTCAAGATACTGATGATGCCATAAACCGCAAGAGTTTCTGAACTCAAAATCCTGCAGTGGAATATCAGAACTCACCACAAGAAGCCCACATATTAGCCAAGACTTAAGGAATACAGGCATGGACTGCAAGGCATAGTGTTAGGTCAGCCACAGAATCGAAGAGTAATAAACCTAGACAACAGTGTCTAAGCTTATTGTCTAAGCCTTAAAGTAATTGCATGCTTATACATATACACATAATCCATGCATTTTGCCTACATTTTTTAGACAATGCTGCCTACTATTTAAAGTTTTTGATCATCTTAGCATTTTTACTGGCTAGGTAAAAGCTGTCTAGTCAAAGAACACAAAGCAGAATTCTCTGAAAGAATTGTAATGTTTTCTTGGACTTAATTATGTATGGATGTTTTCATGTTTGTTTGTAGGGCATGCAGTGGCTTTTGATAGTGCTCTTCCATCACCTCATTTATCTAGCTTGCAGTTTGTCTTGTAACTTGACTGCTATTATACTTGCAGTAAAAAAAAGTCCTTCACCTGTCTTGTGCCATACGGCTTTGAAACAAGACAAAACTAAAGGAAGAGAGTAGGGAAATGAGATATTATAAAATATTCAAGACAAATTTCAGAGTAAACACAAAAGTCAAAATCGACTTAATGAATTTTCAAATTAATAACTGTTGGTATGATGTTATCATAAGAAGAATCAGTCTCATTCGGAATATGAGAACAGAACTCATGACACTTGAACAGACACCCCACAACTCGCTGTCCAATGACTCCTTCCTCTACACCCAATCAACATATAAAAGCTGTTGTCTTAGTTTTCAAAAAATATACTTTTCACAGCTAGTGATGAAGCCTTAGTGACGCACAGTTCAGCATAAGTATGTAAGTGTCCCCTGAACCTCAGGTGTAGCTGCTTGTCAGGAATGCAGATGCTAGTGACATCTGCCTCACTAGGGACTGAGCGCTCCACTGATTCAATAAGGCTACACAAGTGCAACAGGCCTTGATGTCAGTTACATGGTTTTACATACCTACCATGTCAGTGGTTCTCAGCCTCCCTGGGAATTTATTCAGATGTAAGTGTATTCAGCTCATAACAATGTCTTCTACCTGCCAGAGAGCTAGAAATATTCCCACCTTTTATGAATCTACAGTGCATGACTGCTGGTCTTTTATCTGTTGGGAGGTGGAGGGAGAAAAAGAAAGACAGAGAGAAGAGAGAAAAGGAAAGAAAAAGAGAAGGTGAAAGACCTTGAGGAAGGAGGGAGGAAGCAAAAGAAAACCAGAGAGAATTAGAGTGAAAAGTAGAGCAAGAAAAGAGGTAGAGGACACTTTTCTAGATTAGCTTTTCCATCTCCATTTTATCTATTTCTCTAAGAATAAATTCACTTACATACCTAAAAACATTTGTCCAAACGCTGTTTCAAAAGTGCTGGAAGCATAGAAAACTGACAATCACAGTGCTTAACTCATCCACTACCTTTTTTCTTTTGTTTAAAAGAAAGCATACTAAAAATTCCAAATTTCAAAAATTCAAATTTCTTGCACATTACATAAGCATCCAATGCAACTACTTGTTGATGTAGAAACTGCACAAATTATCCACTCTGATGTAAAACCATACACAGTTGCTTATGCAACTGTGATCCAAATACTTAATACTTAGCTGCAGACATAAAATACAGATATCAGTTAGGAAAGACATGAGTTCTGGGATCAGATTAGATTTCTGTACACTTTGCATAGTGAGGCCAAGTATCAATAGAAAACATGCTAATGGCACTAGTGGCCTACAATGTCCTTTACCCACTATTAACTGATAAATTAACGCATTGAGTTTTCACTTTGTTACAGTGTCTCCTTTTTCTGCAGGTTTAATTCTGCAGGTTTAATTCAGGACGGTATTGTCAGTAACAAGGACTATGAAAGTGTATTATTAAGAGATGTTCTGTTTTTTCTTAACATCTATCTCTTAAAATCTATGCAATGCAAAATTAATTTGAAATAAGCTTATCTAGCCAAAAAATATACCTTTTGTCATTAACACTCCATCCAGATGTCCAAACCTTATCAGATACTGATACAATGAGGCATTCAAGCATATTGAATTTGCTGTTATTATGCACAATAGGAAGATAAACTAAAAATAAGTTCTACTTTAAGCAATAGCTGTAAAACAGTCCTCACACAGGCAGGCACCTCAAATCGTAAAATAATTAAGAAACAATGTAATTTTCTGCAAACATTTTACAAAAAAAAACTCTCACAAAATTGTACAAGATTTCTAGTTATCGATACAGACAACTTGGTAGTAGTGTAGGAATATGGAATGTTTAGCCATACAATAGGAATGAAGTATTTTGGAATTCACTCTCATGCATTCACATGATGACCTAAGTGTGGAAATACCATGGTGACCGTATATGTTTATCATTAGAAAAGTTATGTGGCAAGTGACATTGGAGTTAAAAAATCAACACTTTTAAAATAAAAGGAAAATAGCAATCTACTGTCAAAATGATGTAACATGAAAGAATTTTGTCTGATTTTTATGAGTTTCACTGACCACAGTTTCACCCTCTGTAGTTTTGAGGGGATAGATGCTTTTCTTATCATTTACTAGTGACTGCATGTAGCATATGTAAAGGCAATGACATCATGAGAGTTACAAGTGCGCAGAGGAGAGGGGCAGCAGGAGCTCTCCTTTCTATCGACTCTACATGGAGGGAGCTATGGAGGTCTGAGAGTCATTCAAGGACATATTCATGTTAGTAATCTAAAACAGTGAATATACTTTTTTGAAAGCACATCTAAAGTTTAAGTACACAGGAATACATTTAGCATGACAAATAGGCAGTGGGAACCAGTTTCATATGCGCCTACAAAGCAAACCACCCCCTTTCCTCTTCCCTCCCAAGGTGAGATCCCTTTGAAAGTGTGACCCTTGATATCATTTCAGTATTTCAGTGATACTGATGGTACTGATGTCAGTGCCACTGATATCAGATATCAGTACTTTAGTGCTGCACACTCATGATGCCTAAGAATTACTTGCATTTGGTATGCATGTCAGTAGAAATAAGAACACTATTGCAATCACGTTTTTTGTAAATTCCTCTTTCTTTTTCTTTAATGATTTTTTTTCCTTTGCAAGCCCTAGAACAGATCTGGATCTCCTGAACCAATACATTAGTAAAAAGGTTTGGGCCATAAAGACAATAAAAGTGGCACCAGTTAGAAATTTTACCCATGATTGGTATTTTTTGGTTGCCTTGATGTTTCATTTTGATAGGTAAAATTATGGCACATGGTGGCCAGAAAATAATTTTATTCTCATTGTTTCACTTAAATAATCCAAATCTGTTTGGTAAAGAAATTGCAGAAATATGAAGAATGTAGTACTTTGCAGAATTTTATAACCTATTATTTGTCAGGCTGTATTCTTTTATCAAGTATTTTTTTCTAACAACCTCAATTTTGTACAAAATAGTAAATACTTACAAAACATCAAAAAATTTTCTGGCAATTTAGCTGAACTGAATAAAATTCCCTTCCCTAGCAACTATTTTTTTAATAAATTGCCTGTTAAGCATTATATTTCTTTTGGTTTAAACAAATAAGCAAGGTATGATTTCTTCACAAGTATAAGAAGAAAAATGAGATTTCAAGTACCACGTTAAATACTGAACATTTAATTTAAAACAATGGGTTTTGTCTTTTGTTCTGCACTATAATTGTTAGATGAACGCAAATGGGTAAAATGTTTCAACTAATAAAAATGTATGTGACTTAAGCCATAGCTGAACCATGCTCCATCTCCATGAATATTTCTGAGGCAAAGCAGTACAATTGTATCCATTTAGGCCATCCATGTGTGTAAATGCATTCTGGGTGGAACCTTTCAGATCCTTGTTTTTGTTTCTTCTGCTATCTGCCTGAATATGAATTTCACCAAATATGGTTAAATGAAGTTAATTCCTTCCAGTGGATAAGGCAAGTTAATGAGAATGCCTAAACCTGATATTGGCAGATTGGTCTCCCTACAACAGTTGTTTCTTGCTGTAAGTAGGATTCTTTTCAAGTACCTGGTTTTTCCTGGTAATATACTATTTGCGATGCAAAAGAAAAAAAACACTCTACAAACCCAGTAAGTGAAACTAAAATTGGTATCAAACTGAATCAGTCATTTATGTGGCAAATGATTTATAGATATATTAGGGAGATATCCAGGATATAGTTCTCTGTGCAGACATAAAACAGGGTTTTATTTAGTATAGCCTCTTTCAAACAAGCTGTATCCTAAAATGCTGCACAGACTTATATTCTAGTGTTACACTGAAACTGTAAATAACAGCACAGGGAGAAATTAAGACACACAGGTTAAAAGAATGTTTTCAACTGAGATCTGAAAAGAAACAGAGATGCCAACAAAGCATAGACTATATCTAATAGCAAAAGCTAGAGAATAAGAGATTGCATGAGCTATGATGAGCAGTCTGTGGTGGGAGACAGAGGAAATCATTGGCTGTTAAGCTGAGCCAGCAGAGAAATGTCTAGTAAAACAGTGGTCAAATTTTTCCAGCACACATAAAGACTACAGTCTCTACTGAAGTTGACAAGACATACATGTGTGCATTCAAGGCCAGAATTTGTCTCTCTACTCTGAATTCAGTTTATTGTCTGGTATAGATTGTGAACAATTTTGTCATCTTCACAGGATCTCAAAATAGTTTTCCAGCATTACTGGTTCTAAAACCTGAGTTTTGTGGATCAATCTGACCAAACAAAAACATGCTTTACTGTTGTTTTGGATTTGTTTGGTTTGGGTCGGTTTTTGCTATTAATACCCATCTAGTCTATGGTATATTCTAAAGGGAATGCTAAATGGATAAAAATAGAAGGTTGGTCAATATGATTGCAGTTTTTCTATGCATGTGTAATAACATAAAAGCAATGATACATGCTGGAACAGGTTGGCAGAAAAATTATTTAAGAAACACAAATGAAAAAGCCCCTGCCCTCAAGTTCAAATCCTGTAAAAGCTAATTTTTCAGTTACAGTCAGTTTAAGAATCACTCTGTCTCACAAAACTGCCATGGATTCTCACTAAAACCACCTAAATCAGGTAACAAGTAGAAATTAAAGTTCTTAAATTAAATGGAAGCTAACAGAGGCTTAATTAAGTAGATCCAGAGAAAGGTTTCCTAGGTTTAGGGATTTTTTATTATGAGGCTTAATACCACACCCTCCTTAAGTCATAGACAGCAATGCTTTGGAAAGAAATTTCCAGTTATTTCAAGGCTCACAATATGTTGCTATGGTGCATGCTGCCGAAGAGAATAAGCTAATGGGCTCTCTCTTTAATGTGATTAGAGCTATTATTGACATAATGCCAAAAGACGCAAAACCATTAGCATTACACTACAGCTCACTTCAGTCACTACTCAGATTTAGCATTTGATCCACAATTTTAATTTTGCTCTGCTCTATTCAGGGCTGCATTACACAAAATGCATAATTAAAAGCTGATGTGATTCTCTCTACTTCTCAAATTAAAAACATGGCAAACATTTGTAGTTCTAATCCACTAGAAATTAATAAACCAAACATTGTCTTTTATCCTCATTCCTCAGTGCAATTCAGGATTCATGTTGGGAATATTTTACAATGCAGCAGAAAACTACACTGAGTCACTGCTCAAAATGAAAGAACAGTGTCTAAAGCCTTTGCTGTACTACTGTGAGAACCTGAAGGATGGCATGATACTGACAGCCTCACAATTCTAAAGTTATACTAGGAGATGTTTCTCAATGTCATACTTCTGTAAGTTCTACAGTTTTTTCATTTGTTAACTTTCTGTGGTCACTAAAGAAGGGTAAAGCTATGTGTGGTTTTGATTTGAAAAAATCACACAATTTTTGAATTTAGAGCTTGCAAACTAAATACAGGAGTATCCTAAGCAAATTTACTAATTATTCCAGGTTTCAGATCAGCCCAACCATCATAGTGCACAATTTCTCCTAAACACACAGAGATAGGTTTTCTAACAAGACTTAAGGCATACAGCACCCACACTCTACTGTCTGCCCATGTTCCCAATTTCAGTGTCAAACAGTGACTTTATAAATAATGCAGGACAACTAACTGGATAGGTAGCTAGAAGTTTTCATTACATTTTAATAGCAATGTATGCCAAGTGAAATTGCATTCTCATTTTGCTAGCTCTTATTTCTTCCCCAGATCTTTCCATGAACAGTAGACATGAGTGCAGCTTTCTTACTGTAGAGTTAAATGCTGATAATGCAGGTGGCAGCAGAAAAAATTTTAAAACTTTATTCTGCTTGTGGAAGAAAATATTTAGCTCAGAAAATGCTAGCTGTATTTAATTTTTTTAAAAAAATCACTGAGTTGTGTAAAAAAAATTCAGTAAGAACACATTTCAGGCATAACAATATATTTAAAATGTCCTGATAATAAGTTTCAGTGTTGGCTCAAATGTTTACTTACATCATACAGTAAAAAGAGGTTGAATCCTAAAGCTTCAGATTTAAATTACAGATACAAATGATCACATCTATAGAGACAAGAATCAAGGGCACAAACTGGCACATGGATTTTGTACAAACAGTAAAATATATATTTTAATAGCAACTAATTATAAATTCAAAATCAAAGCTCAAACAATATATTTTAACTACTCTTCAGTGTTAAGAATTGTTTTAATATTTATCACTGCTCAGTTCCTTAAGCAATCCAACTTCCTATGGCACAACTTATTTTAAAGACATCTTAAAACATGTATCTTAGATAACTGGACTATTTTGTAACTAAGAAAATTGAAGACTTAATCTTCTTTTAAAATTTGAGATCTCTTAAACAATTAGATGGTTTAGTTTTGCTGCACCTCATCTGTCATTTTTTGGCAATGGGAGTCTGGGTAGACACTGACAAAATGCTGACTAAAGCTATATATGATCTTGAAAATCATGTTATCTTATATATCAGAAATAAAGATCATTTCACCTCACCCTCATCAGCATCACAGGTGTAGAGTCCATGATTTTTCTAAGATTTTTTTTTCTGCTGCAGTTGAACAGAACATTTCTTAACTGAAATCCTTCCAAGAAGGATTCAACATCAAGTGCACTCAGGTCTGACAGAAATCATTGTGTTTTCACCTGCTGTTGTGTCACCAAACACAGACCTTCAAAGCTTTAGTTTTCTTATGCTGTGCACAAGAGCTGGAAGACTTTCCATACTAACTCACATTTCATTTAAGTATCTCCAAATAAAAGGTCTCCACATACTACTTTATTTTCACTTGATTATAAAACTAGAATTTTCTGTCTTAACCAAAAATCTAACCTGATTAGATTCAGATCTTGCACTATTCAAAACCACCCATAATTCTGAAATTTTTCAGCTATGAATTCTGGGGAAAATAATACTATTTTCAAATTATTACTTTTTTAAAATTTTATTTTCAGAATTAGAAGGGACTCCCACAGGATTCATATTGCAATTTTGACTTCAATATTCCATATGTAGAGACTGCGGAGCTTTGTAAATATAAAAATCTTCTGATGTCTGAAGTCCTTACTGAAAATTCAGAAGAAAGTCCTCTACAAGGACACATGGTGGCAAATCCCCCCATGCTCCTTGTCGATGTCCTACTGATATTTGTGTGCAAATAATGAGCACAAGGATGTATGCCAAATGTATTTACCCTTTCTCTGATAACAATCTTTGCCATCATTACAGTCCATTTCCTTACCAGTATTGAATTAATGGGTTTGGACAAATCTTCTGCCAAATGTATCATACAAAACCAATTAGGAATTCTTAGAGCATCAAAAGCCTCCTCTAGTCCCAATGAGTCTGTAGCCACTGGCTGGCAATATGGCTTGTAAACATTTTAAAAGTAAAACAATGATAAGCAAAGCAATGAAAGAAAAATGAGTGTAATTTCCGGAATGAAACATCATCATCAATACAGCAAACAAGAGAGATTTATTTCAAAATCATGTTCTACCTGACTCACAACATGCCTAGTCTTTTTTCCTTGCCCCCTCTCAGCAAACCAGATAACCTTTAAATCAGGTTACCTTAACCTGATAACCTTAAATCTAGACCACGCCTTGTGTGTGAAGGAGAGGCAGGTCTGTGTGGAGGGAGCTGCCCTACCTGAGTTATGGGCATATCCATACCCACTGCTATAGGAAAGACAAAGTCATCCAGCTCCTTCCTACAAAAATAATCTCCAAATATCTTGAGATTTCATACAGGCAAAAAAAACCCCAAAAAACCTATCACATTGGAAAAGTGAATGGCAAAGCAGATAAATGATAGATTAATTAACAAGAGATAAGTACAATTCAATAGTGTAATACTCTTCCTTAGCTGCATCCCCAGTTATCTCTGAACCACAGTGGACTAATTGAATCCTAGACGTGTCTCATTAGATAAAGTATAACAGCAATACAATTTATAATTTTTTTATTCCTTATTCCTTAGTTTTGATCCTGCTGCTGTACTTTCCTTACTTCAGGCTTCTTCAGCTGTGTTCTGGCCACCTAGTCCCTTCTACCAAGCAGAATGACTGACCGCACCTTTCTACACAAAATGTACCTCATATGAGATGCTCTTCCCAAAGTTGCCAGGATATCATAGAGATATGCCAAAGCCAATGAAAGTTAAGCACTCATTCATAAAATGGAGGCTCACCAGAGTGTTTGACTGCATTATGGGTTGCTTCCATCCAACATCGATCTCTTTAAAGAGATTTCTTGCATTTTGCTTATAACAATAAAATTCTGCAAGCCATAGAGTCTAATGAGGCTGAGGTGGATCTCACTTGCAGACATGTAAATGCTAGTTGTTACCGTTTCATAGCAGCACAAAGAAAAAATGAGTAAGACTAGAAACAGGTGGAAGTTGGAAAATACCTACACTTAGAACACTCAGGTAGAAAGAGTTTAAATTGTGATCTTTTTCCTGCTTGGTCTATTACTTAATCTTTGTTTTTATCCTTCAGTGAACACAGAATTTTCTGCCTAAAAACATCCTTTAATGCAAATTATAAGATGAAAGAACTGTTAGATGTAATAAGTGCAGATCATCTCCTGTAAGAGGTGATTTTTAGCTGAGGAAGCAGAAGACCTAAATTAGCCACATGGATGCTGGTGGACTGCACAAGAGCACATTTTAAGTATGCAAGCATAGTTTTGTACCACCAAGATGATAACATTATGTATTAAAATAAATCTGCTTTTGCAATAAGAAAAGAGAGCTTGTCACTTAGTGTAAGGAAGAAGAAATATCATTCCCAGACTATTGACAGCTATCAGCAGAGCTAATCAGAATGAGCTGAGCATATAGATGAAGACACAGGTTAGTTTCATTCCACGATAGGGAACATAAAAGCATGACAGTCTATTATTAGTAATGTGTGTGTGTAAGTTTATACATCTTTATATACTAGAAGAAGAACTTAATGTAATGCATGAGGTGCCGCAGATTTTTAACTCTCCTGACAGCCCATCTGTAAAGTTAAAACTGTATAATGAATTGTTTTTTTGTTTAGAAAACAATTCAGGGGAAATTAGTCATGGTGTTTGGTGATGACAAAAGGGAATTTTAAAAAACACCCACTTTTCTCACATGGTCCAAGAGCATTTTTCCATTGTAAGTTCCCAGAATCCAAGTTACAATGTATATGTGAATATTCAGTGTCAGTGCAAGTTAGCAGTAAGGGAAAGTTCAAACTAACTAGAGGTGAACTGATTGGAATCAGACTCTGAGTAAGACCCTGTATCATCTGTGCTGTGGTGACAGAAACCAATGCTATGGCAATGTAAGAAGAAGCAACTTGTCTAACAAGAATGACACCCAAAGTGTGGGTCGGTACAGACTGTGGCACTGTCAGCCACAATGAAAATTTGTCTGAGATGACACACAGTATCCACTGCTGTGCATCAGCTCTGACGTTCTATTGTCAAAATACATTGCCAGTCAGACCACTGGATGATGCTTATGAGCACAAAACCCCCCCACCCCTAGCTTTAAAGATCATCTTTGTAGGCACACCACTGATTCTCTATTGAGAAGAAATAAAATCCCCACAACTTTATAATAGTGACAGTAAAACATCACAGTCAACATGCAAAGAAAAGATAGTCCAGCACTAAGCTGTTATCAGTGCATATTTTGTTAAAGGTTATGTTATTTATGCTAGTAGCACAGCAGCTACTACACAAAATAGCATGTCTGTATTCTACTTTTGTATGAAACTGTCCTTTTGAGTTCCCTAATAAGATCGACAAAAATAGACATGAATTAACAATTAACTGTCATTATAAAATGAGAAAAAGGGCAAAACTCAAATCTCCATAATAGACAATGAAGACTGCAATATCTGTTTACTTACAATATTAATTTCACAGAATTACAAAATTGCTAGGGTTGGATAGAACCTTTGGAGATCATCTAGTCCAATCTGCTGCCACAGGAAACTGTCCAAGTGGGCTTTGAATGTCTCCCAAGAGGAAGATTCCATGATCTTCCTGGGCAGCCTATTCCAGTGCTCTGTCACCCTCAGTGCACAGAAATTCTTCTTCATGTTGAGCTGAAACTTCTTGTGTTTTAGTTTAGGGTTACTACTCCACATTCTAGCTTTGGGCACCACTGAAAAGAGCCTGGCACCATCCTTCTGACACCCACCTTTGAGATATTTGTGTGTATTGATGAGATCCCCTTTCAGTCTTCTCCAGACAACACGGGGCCCAGTTCCCAGAGTCTCTCCTCATTAGAGAGAAGCTCCAGACCCCTGACCATCCTTGTGGCTCTCCACTGGACCCTCTCCAGCAGCTCCCTGTCTCTCTTGTGCTGAGGAGGCCAGAACTGGGCACAGCACTCCAGGAGTGGCCTCACTAGGGCTGAGTAGAGGGGAAGGGTCACCTCCCTCGACCTGCTGCCCACACTCTTCCCAGTGCACCCCAGGATTCCATTGGCCCCCCTGGCTACAGGGGCACTGATGGCTCATGGACAACCTGTGATCCACCAGGAGTCCCAGGTCCTCTTCCACAGAGCTGCTCTGTAGGAGGTCAGCCCCAGCCTGTGCTGGCACTTGGGGCTCTTCCTCCCCAGGTGCAGGATCTCGCACTGGCACTTGCCTTTGTTGAGCCTCATCAGGTTTCTCTCTGCCCAACTCTCCAGCTGATCAAGGTCCCAGGGAATGGCAGCAGAGCCTTCAGGTGGATCAGCCACTGCCCCCTGTTTAGTGTCACCTTCAAATTTGCTGAGGGTGCCTTTCATCCCTTCCTCTAGGTCACTGACCAATAAGTTTAATAAGACCAGACCCAGTATTGATCCTTGTGGAACACCACTGACTGCAGGCCTCTGTTTGGATTGTACTGGAGTAGAGTTTCTTGTACTTACACACATTGACATATATGTAAATAAACTTAATAAAGTACTTACTTTTGATATATGTAGGTAGACTAGTATTGACTCTATATCTGCATTGCTTTTAGCATGCACAAACTCTGAGCTTGGACCTCTGAATTTTACCATACTTTAAATTATAAATATTAAACCCCCCACATATAGCCATGAAAAAAAAATCTCCAAATTATGCAATTAAAATCTGTTGCCAGCTAGTTGTGTAGGACACTAAAAAAAGAGAGAGGAGCTACAGAAAAGATATTTCCAAAACTTTTTGTAAGCCACAAAACCTAATAATGTAGTAGGCAGGAAAAAGTGGATTTGTTGTATTGGAAGTAAAAGATCAGTCAATTGTAAGGAAATTATAGTAGTTTTGGTCACAGATGGGTTTTCAGTAAGTTTGCAATGTACACAGGTCAAGGCTATTCTTACCCTAGATATACTTAAAAGACCAGAAATACTAACCTGAGCAGAATTTTTTGCTACCATAATGCAATAAAATTACTGTAGTAACAACACAACCAACAAATCACTGAATATTGAATTTAGTTCTTTACTTTCGTCTGGGTGATTGATGATGTGTCAGTGTACATAGAGTACCCACATCTTTTGCAGTCTCTATATCTTCACTGCTCTGCTCAATGAGCTAGGTGATGAGACACAAATTTTTAGTGGCTATGAAACAATGGTCTGTGGTCAGACTATAGGATTTGCTACTTCTGTTACAGTTTGGACACTAAAAAAACCCCTAAAACCTAGACAAAAACATGCTGAGAAGAGCAAAGTAAAATATTTACTGCTGGCTGTTAAAATACTTCCTTCAAGTTAAGGCTAATGTGCTTTCCAGTATAGGAACATTACCAAGGGGTCAGCATTACAGCATTAAAATTTTAGAAACCAGGACTCTCAGGAGCAGTCCATGGTCTTACAAGCAAAGGAACACAAATAGAGTGATGGAGCCACTGAACCACAAACAGTAGTTTTTAAGTGAAAAGTCATGCAAAGGTACAAGGGCCTCAGGTCCCTGGTGTAACAGGTACATCTATGTCTGCCTATCAGCTCACTCAAGTGCTATTAAAGGCCAACCAATCCATCTGAGTGGGCCCATTTGCTCCTTGCAGGTACAAATGGCTATTTGCTGTACATATGCGATTACACACTCACTTCCTTTGCCCTATGCTAACAGCATGTAAAACAAAAAAGTGCCATTTTATGTACACAAAGGCACTTCTCTGGGGCCCTTGGGCTCTGAATACAAAGCACTCTGAATAGATTGATGGTACTGCGGTGGGGACAAACAGGAAATGGACAACTGTATTTCCCAGGTTAATAGCGTAATGATTCTCTATTACTAAAAAACTTGTGCACTTCACCACCTTTTGCTACTGATGTTTCCAGAGTGAAAGATATGCTGTAATGGAAAGCAGACAGATTCTATTCAGGCACTGGATACCAAAAAAGTAAAAAGGGTTGGTGTGTGATTCTGGACTTCTCTTTTGATTG
The DNA here is from genome assembly GCF_009819655.1 of Sylvia atricapilla. Lineage (NCBI taxonomy): Eukaryota > Metazoa > Chordata > Aves > Passeriformes > Sylviidae > Sylvia > Sylvia atricapilla. The sequence goes on along the minus strand of NC_089174.1, from coordinate 56,178,666 downwards.
CTGTTAAATCCCATAGTTTCTGCCACTGCTGACGTAAATGTACCAAAGCACAACTTTTTTTATTTGTCTGGTTTTTCTCCTTCTGTTTTTTAGGTGCTTCTAAAATTTATTTTGGTTTTGTTTTGTTTGGTTTGTTGATTTGCTTAGCTTAAAATATTATACAGTACATGAAACTTTTCTAGCAAACACTGGATTCTATCCAGAGTTTCCAGTTCTTTTAGAAATACACTTAAACATAATTAGCGAAGGCTTAGGTGACACATACAGTGGATGCAGTATTTCATCCACAAACCTCCAGAGACTTGTGACTAAATTGCAGGCACCATAGCAGGTGCAGTGCATTTTACTGCTTGTTTCAGCTCAGATCCCTGGTGAAAACTACAGGAAAGCAACTAAAAAAAAAAAACAAAAACAAAAAAAAAACAAACAAACAAACAAAAAAAAACCCCCAACAAAACCCCACCCAAAACCAAACCAAACCAAACCAAAACCAAAACAAAAAAAACCCCAAACAAACAAACAAAAAACCCCCACCAAAACACCAAAACCAACCCCCCCCCCAAAAAACCCACAACAAACCAAACCAAGCAAAAAAAAACCCCAAACCACACCACACAATAATGCCTACACTTCCCCCCTTCCTGCCCACCCCCCCCCCCCGGCTTATCTCCTGCAAGCATATAGTACTTTTATCTTCAGAAAATTAGTTCTAAACAGGAGAACATAAGGACTGTTCCAAGTCACTGCACCCAACAAGTATGACTTGTGCTAGGATTCAGACTACACTTTTTAAAGAATGAGGAATTTATAGACCTTGTTACACATATTTGTTCCTCATCCTCCCTCAAATGTATTTGTTACTTAAATGAAATATCAGTGTGAAAGATACTTTTAGAAATATCTGCATACCCTCGCCATAAACACCAAAACTATATCCCTACCAGGCAGTATTGAAAAGACTAGGAATGTAAGCTCATAATTTGTGGTTTTTTTTGGTTTTTTTTTTTTTTTTTTTTTTTTTTTTTTTTTTAATTTTTTTTTTTTTTATGAGTCCCTTAGTGACTCATACTCCAAACACTCAGGTAGTTCTCAGCATTTTGAAATTTGGCTTTGTGTTAAATTTTGAATAATATCTACCATTTTACACCTCAGAGCTCGGAGAAGGCAGCACAGTAGTTGGTGTACAGATGTGACAGAATGTTTTTATTCTAGAAAAAAGCTCCCTGTTTTTGACACACTGGAAAATGTACAGCCAGAGAATGCTTGAGGCGAAGATGCCACACCAGCCTTACATCTGTCTGCTTTCATTTGTCTACAACTGTGCTTATAGATAAAACATGCCTTCCAGATGTCATCACAAGCAGTGTTCATATGCTGACTTCACTGAGATGCTATTGTTTGCTGCCAGCATAACAGAGTTGTAAAACTAAAATATTTAAACTCTGTACTACTCAACACAACTTTGAATGTCACACAGTATCTTATTTCAGGATTAATTAATGTACACCTCAATAAAATAATCATGTGTTAAAAAAAAACAGGGCTAGATGGCATATACAGTATGCTGTCCTTTTTTCTTCTTTTCTTCTTCTTTTAAAGACACAGTCTGCGTTCCAAGAAGTACAGTAGAGGTAAAGAAGTTGCCCACAAAGGAATAACACATATACACTGATATATTTGAAATCTATATAGTGTGATGATATTCCATATCTTACACATATTTTAAACTCTTCAGATTTTTTTGAAGGATTCTGACTGAAAACTAGGATTTATACTTTAGAGAAATATCTTCATCTACAGTGGTTGCAATTAAATCTATTCAGTTAAATATATACATCCAATGTAAACATTAATCTGTGTATTAAATCTAGGTAAACCATTGTGGTTTTTCTCCTTTTTCAAGTCTTGTGAACACTTAACTATCATTAATTACTTGCAATCACAAAGTTTTGAAAAATTTCTCTGGGTCATTCTGTTAACAGAACATCTATTCAACTACACTAGTTCCAAGTCAAAACAGCATTAATTAAAAATTCACAGCTTTACATCTATGTAACTACTTGTAGAGAAGAAACAGACATTTTCCTCCACAAAGCTTTCTGCTCTCTTGTCCAAATTCTTTAAACAGTTGAGTAAATTATTTTGCATAATTTGAAGACAACGAGAGAAAGTAAACTTTTACCACTGAAAATACCTGTTTCGCTTTCAGAGATTTCTTAATTTCTTAATTTCTTAATTTCATAATGAAATAATGATATAGGTATCTTAAAATGCTTAATTTCATTACTTTTGTGAAAATTATTATGCTGATCATGGTATAAAATATTCCTGTCATTCCATAATGTAAATGATCAGTTACCTCTATGATAACAGGTTAAATATCTGAAAGCTTTGAATTATTAACTCTTAGAGAAGTATGGTATGTTTGCAAAAAGCACATGAAGTTTGTAAACTCTCCTGGTTTGGAAGACTTCATTTCTAAAGAACAGATTTCAACAGAAGGAGGACTATAAAATTTATTTGATTGTATATCTTGAAGGGTTCTTAAAATTTCTGCCAGCCTTGCTCAGGTTGGAAGACACCGGATCTTCAACTTGGTGGACTCCACAGACAATATTTTCAGCTCCCCTAACTTTTATGAGACAAACATTTTTATTCTAGGAATTTATATGTTATTTCAACACACTTTAAGAAAGCTGTGTGTTTTAATGCTTGTCTACTGAAGGAAACTATAGGGTGGTATTTACCTAGTAAAATTGTATAGAACATTCTCACATGATCTACTGAAGGGTGAAAATAGCCATATGGCTTACCACTCATCACAACTTTTTGTTAAGATCCTCTCAAGAAAACCAAACTCTAAACCAATAATTTGATCAGAGTAGAAAACAATTGAGAGCCCACCAATTTCTAATAACAAAACTTAAAGAAAGCTATACAAAACCTCAACCCTGCTACAAAACAAAAAAACCCCAAACAAAACAACAACAAAACAAACAAACAAACAAAACAACAAAAAACAAAAAATACCAAAACAACAACAACAAAAAAAGTGGGAAATTTCAACTATTTTCATTGGTACTGTTAAAAGGACTGTGGTCACAATGCTTAAAAGCAACACATTAACAAGTCAATACTTCCCAATTTATTTTTTATCACAAATTAATCTAAATACAAATATTTGAGAGTGAAGACACTGAATGCTAGGATGCAGAACTCCATGTATATTGCAGAACTTTTTATTCATCCACTAACAGTAAGAAACATCCGGCTATTTGTCATCTATGTGTACTTCAAAAGAACCCGGGGCACACAGCCTTCATTCCATCATGAACAGTAGAGCTGATTCAGTTAATTATCTGGAATATCTTACAACTATTTTATTTACTACTCAAAATATTTATGCTGTGGTGAATACAGTAAGCTATCAAGTAGCTTTCATGTATCTCAATAATTTCCAGCTCCTTAGTTTCCTAACTTGGCAATTGCCATTTTATAGAAAGAAAATGTGTATTTTCTTGTGTTTATAAATATACACATGCACACACACCCATAGACAGATGTATTTCCATACAGAAGTTGGAGGAAAGACTATTTGTAAATAATCTGTGAATGTCTTCACCTTTTCTTATAATAGAAAAGTCCTGTTTAAAGAGGCTGTATTGCCCTTCCTCTACATTTCAGGCTAAAATCTTTATAGTCATCAAGTAATGTTTACTTCTCTTTCAAAATCTTTGCATAGCACTTTTGAGCAAACAGATCAGAACCAGACACACTGGTCTCAGGTCATCTCTCACAATTTTCTTCAGGCAAGAAACTCCATCTTGTACTCCTAAGCAGCAGTAAATATACACATCTGATTAGGGAAACTAGTAAGAGAAGAACTTAAGGAGCTTTTAGAGGGATAGACCTACATTATGTTTTACAACACCTGCTACCTATTCTCCCCAGCTAACGGTTTTCAAATTTTACTCTTAAGGAGTAATAACAAACTAAATTAGGAGCTCAATAATTTGCCCTATTTAAAGCTCAATTTTTATGTCATTCTTCAAAACTCAAAAAATGTCAGCACTGTCAAAAAGCTTTACTTTAGTAGCAACAGCATTTGGTCCAGAGAACATAATCTACTTCATTTGCAAGGACAAACAAATATCCAGTTGACATGAGAATTGCCACAAGGAATTTGACAAGAATCTGAGCAAGTTAAGTTACCATCTAAACAGCTGCTACTGAAAGGAGGAAGAAAAGAATGAAGGGATATGCCTATTAAAACTAAAATATTTATCTCTAGATTGATATAAATTATGTGGGAGAAAAACATAAAAAAGGCCATGACGGGCATCCATTAATTTAAGGATCTAACCCTCACCATCGGGTTACTTCTCTCAAGTATCTAAATCACTTTGAAAAATGAAACTCAAGGTCCCACTTGCACCTTTTAGAAAAAAAAGAAAGGACTCATTTGTATAACCATCCACAAAAGCTCTCCTCTAGAACTTGCAGATTGTGCTTGTGAATTAAAATTGAAGGGAAAAAGTTTCTATAGCTTTTAGGCTGAAATTAATTCTCTCAACAAATAGAAAAGAGAGAAAGAGAGGCAGAGTAGATCTGAGAACTCTGGCAAGAAATTCCTACTTTTCAAACGGACTCAGAGCAGAAATACTTATGCTCAGATAGTGACTGCAGGTCACACATATGCTTTTTGTAATTGGCTCTTTACCTGTGGGACATTGATTTCTTCAGGTATCATTCCTAATTAAGAATCCACCATTTTCCCCTATTATATCACTGGGAACATTTGCCCTGCTGAGACAATCTTGTTTCTGGGAGCCCTGATGCAATACCACTCCTGCCCATGTCTACCAGTGCTCCCTCTAGTCTGTGAAACAGAATCCATTGTTCCTGCAAATTTCTGACCTAAAAATACTGTGCTTGGACTTATAATACCTGTTTCATCCAGTCAGAGGCCTAATGTATTCACAGACTGCCTTGACTTACAGTTTCTAATGCTTTATCTAATGGCTTGTAAATCTGTCACACCCTTGATAACCTGTGCTCTTCTGTGAATGACTGCCTGTAAAAATACAAAGGTTCTGCAGCTGTAGCAAAATAATTTGTAGAAGGCAAAGTCCATGCTTGAGCCACAATGTATTTTCCCTGCACATTGCCTGAAACATTCATATCTTTTCTGGAGATGATTTTGCTTAAGCTCTTTGAAAATAAATCATTCTCAAAAGCACTCAAGATTTCCCTGAAGACTTCGTAAGGCTTCCTGCTTCATAGGTTTCCATTCCTTTGCTATAAGGCTAATGCATTTTAGGGATGTTTGTTCTGATGCAATGCTAACTTACGAGTAAAAATAAACTACCAGCATTTATAATGCTGTTGGAAGGCAAAGAATACCAAATGCTAAACTTAAATTACCAGAGTTGGTAGTCGTTCCTTAATAACCTTATCTTTAGACAGCTTTTTGTATCTCAGAGGAAAAGACATTTAGTAGGATTGTAATGATGAACATTCTATCACTTAAAAACCAGCAAAATCCCCAAACCTGCAATAGCCTTACATGAAGAAAAAGTAATAATTTTATGGGAGAAGATTATGGCAATCCACTTCCAGTTTGATGCATGAAACCAGAAGCAAATCATTGTCATTATTACTCAGGTGAACTATATGTTTATTACTCATAAGCCATCCTGTTTACACTCTGGGAACACTAGGAGCTACACTTAGCTTGTTTCAGATATTCCTGTCTACACAAAGATTTTACTAGTGTTCACATAAATAAGTATTTACAAAAAAAAAAAAAAAAAAATCCCTCCAAACAAACAAACAAAAAACCCCACAAAGCAATATCTAGGAAAAAAACCCCACTTTTGCACATAATATTTAACCTGCAAGATCAGCCACTTCCTGAATAAAGAACACATCATTATCTTAGCATAAATTTACTTATGTAAAATAGTTATTTGATTTTAAATTTTGCTCAGTAGACAGGGAATTCATGATGAAGTACCAGTATTTCAGACTGCACACAGAACTGCAAACAGAATTTTGTTTTAGATGTGTTGGAGCACAATTTCATTTAAAAAAAACCCCACACAATTTAACAATTCAGAAATTCTCATATATGTTTTATAAAAATGTATGAGACCTAAAAACCATGGAGAGTCATAACTTCGAGTTGGCTCATTTGTTTCTGTTTTATTACAGCACTACATGGTGGGTATCAGATTCTTCACAGAGAAAGCATATTAAATCTTTATTCTAATCTGTTTTAGCAGAATTATATTATAGCTTAATACTATTTTTTTCTGACTGATAAAATATCATTTAACTAAGACCAAAGAGAGCTCTAAACCCCAACAGAGAGCTATCCTGAAGAAAACCCACAACAAGTATTACTTCAAGCTATCTTGAAGAACAGTTGTGCTTTATTGATAGGTAGGCTGCTATATTCTATTTATTTATTGTTCTCTTGCTGAATTCACTTCTTGCTGAAGGCCACCACACAACTATAAAATGCATTCCGTATATTTATATTCTTCTTTTTTGACAGACTAGGCTTTTGTTTGGGGCTTTGGATATTGACAACTTTATAAAAACTTGTCTTCAGCTGCTTTAGTGCAACCTAGCACTAAGTTAAATGGTTGGAGCATTGAGGAAGGGAAATAATCTTACCAAATTATAGCCTTATACTATATCCTAGATATAGCCAAAATTAATTCCAGTTCGTGTACCCCCTGCCATGGCATCATCTGATCCTTCTAGCTGTGGGAATGTTGGGAGTGTGGAGCACCAACATTTCTCAGGCTCTGTCTCCTTTTCAGTGAGATCAGAAGTGATTTGCATATATACTACTTCTCTCTTCCGTAAAACAGAAAATTTGTGTATTGAAGAACATGTCTGTGACATGTGACTTACCAAAAATGGGAACTTCTACCCCATATATGTAGTCCTGTAAAGCAAAACGACAAAACATACAGGCATGTGCTTTCCACTGCCTGTAGTATCTCATTTTGTGTCCTGGTCCTACAGATATGTCCCCCCAAAATTGATACATCTTCTTAAGATCTCCTGGTAATTGTAGAGACAGGAAGAACTTAAAAGGAGAGAAAAATAAGGGCTTAAGCCAAGTTAACGCCTGCAGAAGGCAGACCTCTTTCAAATCTGTGTGGAAAAGCCAGAGCATCTGCTGTGAACCAGTTTTCCTTTTCTAACACATCCGAATAAATACCTGACATTGCGCAAGATCATTTTTCCTGTCATGTTTTTTGGTTTCATTTCATTCATTTAATTGCATTCATTAATTCTTATTCACTGATTGCTATACATGGCCCACTTGGCTGTTTTTGGAACACTTTACAGGCTAAAATCTTCATTCCAAATCTTACTAGTTTTAAGTCTCATTTGTTCTGTCATCCAGTATTCTCATTATAGGTCAGCTACAATATTCTTCTCTCATTTAACTGTGTATTTTTGTCTATAGTGCCACTTGCAATCTGCCCTTTTTGCACGGAATCAGAAACCAGCCATAAGCTATCCCCTCATGTGTTTTAGGTTCAAAGAACTTCATCCTGGCATAGATTTCAAAAACAAACAAAAAAATTACTAACTCCTCAAAAGTCAAAATTATTTGTCAAAAGTAAGTATACAAAAGAAATGCAAATTCATATTTACTTGTTTACTGAAGTATGTGGGAGAAGAGAGTAGGCTGAAGTGGCATTTCTCAGGCATTTCAGGTTTAAAATAATAGCACTGTCATAAAGCATTGTCTGAGGATTTAATGTCACTGTGCAGGTTTTCTCCTAAAGAACTTCAGAATTTCCCAGGAAAACATGGTAAATCTTAGTTCAAGTCAACTATCAGGCAAATTTGGACAGACCTAGGTAACTATTACTGCCAGAAAGAAATAAAGAATGTTGTCATTTAAATAACCCAAACTAATCCCCTGTACCACTGATCATGACAACAGTTTTCCTTTGGCTGGCTCTTTTTTATTGCTGCTGTTGCTGCTTAAATCTCTAAAACACTTGCAAAATCATTAAATTAAATAAATTAATTAAATTCTTGTCAACTTTTTTTTTTTCCCAGTTAAAATTCCCACCAAAAATATGCCATCTTGTCCAGTTCAAGACTTGTGGGAGCACAAAAAAAAAAAAAAATTCAGTGGGAGAAAATCAGGAAAGTTATGGTTTAGAATTTTCTCCTCATTTCTCAGAAGTAAAAAAAAAAAAAAGTATTAAAGGACATAAAAATCCCCACTTCTCTTTAGCTACATTGCCAAGGGAAATCTGGGGCTCTAGGAGAAATTCATTAGGACTACAAAAAACCCCCTATCATCATTAACCGAAACAACCTTATAAAAATCAGGCCATTACATACTTACATACACCTAACTTAGATGATGGCCTTTGTCTCTCCACAATTTAGGCAGTCAAAGCTCCAGGTGTAGCATCTGTGTTAGGTGTCAAAGCGAGCAATGTGAACATCCCATGACTCACCATCCCGTGACTCACCATCGCTGTTTAATTTAATTGGAATTTGGTTGCATAATTCCTTTAAAATCTTTCAAAGATCCAATTTTAAGTTATCTAATTAGCCAGACAGGCATGACAATTCTCCACACTTTATTAGAAATTTGTGGAGTACACTCTGGCAGTCCTTCCAGAAGACACACAATTCTTGATCTCTTTTTCTTAATGGAAGCAAAATTTGGTAAAATGAGGGTGAGGAAGCCTTACATACAGCACTGGCATGCAGGTAGGCCACTCACACCCTAGGTAACAAAGTCAGAATTTTCTGTTCTGCAATGTTTTCAGCTGTAGTATATTTTAAGACTTAATTAAAATCTAAAATGAAAAAAAAAAAAAAAAAAAAAACCCCAAAAAAAACAAACCAAAAAAAAACCCCCTTAAACAGCATAATTTTGCTCACTCTCAGCCAGGCTAATTATTAAGGCATGGGAGAGGTACTTGGGTAGACAGAGGAATAAGAAACATCACACTGAGAGTAAGCCGTTCTCTAGAAATGCTTTCTTCCTTAGTTTTACACTTAAAGATTTCTTGTGACAGAAGAAAACATTTGCAAATAGAAAAAGGCATCTTCATAGATGAGAGAAATATAGTGAGAAATATAATGTTCCTCAAAAAAAAAACAATTTTCATGTGAAATTACCCAAGTGCCTGTATAACCACTTCCCCTCTGTGGGTTGAATGTGGTAACCCAAAAACAATACATTGTTTATATACACTGTCCAAATAAAGAAAAATATGTATTTTAACTTAATTTAAAATGTGAGGTTATTTCTCCTACTGATCCATTTTTTTGTACCTCTTAATTTGTAACTTCTGCCAACTATATAATTTTATCATATATTTACAGGCAACCAGAGTATCTCCCTAATCATTTTGCAAGACAATTACTTTTCATCATACATTTATTAGGGAAGAGGGCTTGATTGCTACAAAGGCTTCCACCAATGGAAATGTAAGTCCTGCAGGATGCTTCAAAAACTGCTGTCTCCAGTTGCAAGGGTTACCACAATGAAGCTGAGACAGAAGTACAAGTATTAATACCTTCTGTGCTTGGAAAGATCCCCTGTAGTTTGCTAATTTGGCATTCTGCATGGTAGAGCCCACTTCTCTCGTAGTTTACCCAGAGGAAGGAGATGGTCTTCTCCAGCCTCGAGGCAAAATGCATGGGTAATTACAAAATGGCAGCAACAAAATGAGAAATTCATTGGAAAAATGAAGTTGTTTTAGGCAGATGTAATGTAATGTAATTTAACTTCACACTTCCACACAGTTGTAAAAATGGCCTCAAAATCTGGTCACTGGAATAGTTAATGAAATACATATCCATCAGAACACACGTTTTCCAAAGGAATCTTTAAAACATAATGCAACGCACAATTTCAATGACTAAAAAAGATGGGCCTTCTTAATATTTACATGACCCCCTGAGCCATATTGATAGAGAAATCTCATCACAATACAGCCTTAGTTGTCAAATTATATATGCATAAGTTTGCAACATTTGTATTGGTAATATACATAATTTGTACATAATATAACAATATATAATTTATATTGTCTTCAAAATTAGCAAATGGATAATTTAGTAATGCATTGTGCCATTGCAATGATGTGTCTGTATATACATTAACACAGTACTGTCTTTATAAATATTTATGCACCATTAATAATCAATTAAACTGTCCAATCTATGTGCCAAGAATATGTTCTATAGTTTTTATTATGTCAATAAGCCCACAAAATATATTTTGAAATAAGCTTATTAATTTCCATGGGTTTTATCTAGAAAGAGAATTCAACAGTTTCAAGCTGAGTTCTCAAGAAAGAGATATACAGAAGATTAAATTAGGAAGCATAGAAGGAACTTTTCCAATAGTCTATGAAAGGAAAGCCCATTTATTTTTTATGAACACTTCTCTAAATATGGGCCAAGGTTGCATGCAAACCCAACCACATTTCTGATTAACAATTCTGTGCCAAATTTAAAAAAGGCATCTCTGGAAAGCAAAACATCTCACACTGAAATATCCAACCTCCAACAAAATACAAAAAGATCTTATCCTTCTGAATAAAGCAGGAAAAAACTGAAGAGGAATTCTCATTCTTTTTGCTACTTTAGCCATATTTCACAGAAGAAAACTCACTATTGAATTTCAGGTGCAGAGAGTTACCAAAAATAAGCTGAAGAGGTAAAGATTCTCATGTCTTTGTCCTCCATCATGAACAGACATCTTCAGAGGTAGATTTTTGTGATGCCACTCAAAAATTCAAACCCCTAAATGGTTAATCTAGGATCTGTGAACTCAGTTAATAATATTGGAATTAACTGCTACTTACAACATCCATCAGCATATTTTCAAGACTGAAAATATTTTTTGACTTTCCAACTTTAGTTTTTCTGAACATTTGCTGATTTCCATCAGAAAAGGAGACACTGAAACACAATGGAATATTATCCATCTATTGGAACTAAAATTGTCCTTGAAATCATGTATGATATACAGTATAAATAATCTTAATTCAAAAATGACTAATTTATCAAGTAAAAATCCCAGTTTTCTGGAGTTCCCTTTTCATTATTTCATATAATATTCACAGTGTTCATATCTGACAATTGAAGAAAAGAAAGAAAAGAGGGGGTTTACAGCTATAAATGTCTTGGTCATTCTGACATAATTGTCACCATGTGTGAAATACGCTGGTGTTAAAAAACAAATGTTCTATTGCCAGTTGTGTTTTTGAAAAGCAAGCAGCTTTATGCAATACACGACAGTGATTTTCCAGCAATGGTTTGACAGTACATGGGCCCCGTAGTTGAATTTTTTTGCTCTAATCTTTGTTTATAGTAGAAGTAAATAATCCAAACAAAGAACATTCCACTATGCAGGGCTGATGGCTTTGTGATAAGGCAGAGCCTGGCACGAATGACAGAGCCAGCAGTCTATTGAGGTAAAAAACAGCCCTCTGATAAGTAAAACTGTCTTCTGATTTATAGACCTTAAATTGGCTTTTTAACCTTTGAATCATGAAAATCTGCACCATACAAAGGCCTGTGAAGAAAGGCATGTAAAAGACAAAAAAAAAAAAAAAAAAGAAACACTTTAAAAGAATTTTTATAGAAAAACTGGAGTGCCTAACATGTTACTTTTATTATCAGAAAATCACCTTAAACCTGAATTTTAAATATACTACATGTAAGAAGTTTTCCTGACCAATTTTTTTATTGAAAACAGAACTTCTACAAGAACATTTGAAAAACAAAACCATTTAAGATCAATCCTTTCTTTGTTTACATGGAAATAAATGGGCTTGAAAAAATAATGAATATTTATCTTGCAAAATTTATTATGTCAGATACAACACGATACATGGCCTTTGGTGTCAGTCATATCTTCCATATACAAGTCCTGAGAGACTCTGGTCCTCAGGCAGATTGAAAAGACTTTCAGTTCTTCCATACAGTATTTCCAATAGTTAATTCAATTGTTAATATTTAATAGCAAACAGCCCTGAGAACTACTGCAACCCTTTTCCAAAGAGCTCCTAAATGCAGAAGACAGTTATGTATTTGCATATATGAATAATCACTTAATAAACAATTTTATTTGATTTTCAACTCTCCCCCTAGCATTGGATAAGTAGACTGTTCCTCACAGAATTCATGTGACTTTTTGATGAGTGGACCTGTACAATTAAATGTACAATTCCTGCTACAGTCTTAGTGTCTGAAACTGGTGGTTGCCAATTCTTTTTGCAGTCTAATTGTCTTATTAGCTGACAGATAGACCTGTATTTCATAAGAGATGAGAGGCAGCTTATACATTCATAAATTGGGATTTGTGGACCATGCTTGAAAGAAAAAAAAGACCTGGAAGGATACCTAATAAACAGTGCCACAGCATCAAAGTTACATTCCAGAAATGGAACTGTGAATTTTCAGGCCATCAAATTCTAGCAAGAAAAAAATCCACACAACTTATGTTCTTGAATTACAATATACCAGTTTCCAAATGCAAATATGCTCATACACAATGTACAATCTCAATTAAATCCATCTTTAAGTCTATAAAAATTTCAAGGCATCTCAGAAAATTTTCCATGCTATTCAATCTGTGCAAATTAAGCATTTGTCCAGTGAGATCAGATACCAAGACTAGAAATCATCCTAAAAAGCTATAATTTGTACAAGACTTATTTCACAATTCAAGATGTTACTACACCTATGCCTGACAGTTTCTTCTGTAATGCCTGAGTCACACTACAAAGGGTCCTGGGCACTGAGAGATGATTGGCTCCTGTTTCTGCAAGCTTTTTTTAATGATCAAAAATGTAATAGGCTCCACTCAAGACATAGTTCCTTCCCAAATATGATTTCTCAGGAGACGTGGTGAAAGAAATCCTGAGATGTGCTTCCTTCTCATTTCCTACAAGCCTCTTTTAGGTGGACAAGTCATTTCAATATTAAGCCATGTTGGACCTGGAATGGGAAGCTGGTATGTTGGCCTCAGAGGCACACTGTAGTTTTCACTAGCAAGTTCAGGGACTTTTTATCCATAGAATTTTAAATACAAACCTTTCATATTTTAGAACACTACCTTATTGATCATTAATATTTAAACTACTAAAAACTGCTTGCCAGTATATTGACCAACTAAAGTAATTTCACCAAATTTTTTCATTATAAGACTTAACCATCTGAAAACAGTACCTCCCTTTCAAAGACAATTTCTGTTAGCCATCTTAGAGCCTACACATGGCAGTTACTCACTGAAATGTTATGTAACCCTACCTGTAAAATCCCTTTTTTTTGGAGACAGGATATTTCTTTCAGTGTTGTACAGGTTTTTTTTTAAAGAATCAAAATCAAATACATTATTTGCAAAATTATCTGTCCCCTTCAACATATCTAACTTTGATTCAGTAAAGCACAAAAAATCAACAGTCAGCAAGGCATGGTAATTTCTCAGTTCTATATAAGCTAACATGGCCTTTAATAGGCCAACATAGCCAAAGCCCATGAATTTGTTTCAGTACATGAACATTATTTCAGTATATGAACATAGATGTTATAGTACGGTTTTACTGAATAATTTCATTTTACATAAGCAGAAAACAGTCCTTTCAGTAGAACAGTTTGATCAAGATGTATGACCACAAAATCAAAACAATACAAGACAAGCTATCACTAAAAAATTATCTTGCATGGATTTATTATTCCAGATGCAGAACCTATACACAAAACCTCTCTGACACAGTTTTGATATAGGAAAAATTAAAAGATAGGAATTCTTCATTAAGTTGATATGCTGCTCCAAAATAAAAAGTGTAAACTTTTTTAATATGGAGAACTTCCTCGGTTTCTAAGATTTGCTAACTCAAAAAAACCCTATGTTCCATTTTTATTAAGCCCTGCAAAACCCAAAAAGCAATTGGAAAACAAAAGACCACATACAATTTCAGGTATAATAATATAATTTTACTGAAGCCTCAGCAAAAAAAAAAAATACCTAAGCATCTGATAAATTCGATAATATTTAAAAAATTATTTTAGTGACATCTGATTTTTCTCTCAGATACAAAATAAAGGCATTAGATTATGTTATGATAGGACAGACTTTCACATGAACAGAATATTGATGGTTAGTTCTGAAGCGGGAATGAAAATGAAAGAATTTTGCAGTTCTGCCTTCTGCTGTTCGTAAAGTAAAAAAATTAATTAACAAACACCCAAAAGGAACCATAGTCTGAGAAAAAAAGTTAAAAAAAAAGTCTAAAGAGAGAAAATAAAAAAGAATCAGCAGTCAGAGCACCTGAATTCAAGTAAGCAAAAGGACTGCTTGTGCCCAGTACTTTGGAAGTAATTGTTCAGGAACAGTTTATGCATGTAAAAGTCTGAGTCGTATAAGGCTGCAAAGGTCGGTGAGACCTCTGGTGATCAAGTCAGTAAGTACTAGCCACACATGCTAGATTGTCTTGAGGTAAAATTAAACTGTGGACACCACAAATCCTATTATTTATACATAGCAAGAAATACCCAGCTTCTTTTGTTACAATACCTCTACTGCACTGCTTTCTTATTGCTCTCCTAAACTCTCCCACAACTCTCAAAGTAAGTAGTTCTCAGAATATTATCACAATATTAAAAAATAAAAATACTGTCTCAGGATAGTATACTGGTGTCAGGATAGATGCCAGGAGCATTAGCTATGACATTAGAGGTGATCATATTTAAATTCTTGAAAACTTCCTGTTACAAATACCTTTTTCATTTTGCCTGCCTTGAGCACATTTGTGCTGAGCTTCTGGCCTGTGCCAAGTGTCAGTTTCAGTCTGATTAATAATAACTATTGTAGTAGTGGAAGCAGTAATGAAGGTTCTGTATCAACAGCTAATTTATTTTTTGTTATTTACTGAACAATTTATACGAATGGTCCCAGCATGTTCCTTGTGGTAACTGTGAAAACCAGCTCCAGTATTGTCAAGCCAGGACATAAGCCTGTTTGCAGCAACCTGTTAGAACTCCACAGCTACATTTGCTAAAGCTTTAGTCTGAATTGAAGGTGCACCAGCCTGATGTGGCTGAGGCTGAGGAGGCAGTTGTTTGCAAATGTTTGTTCTTACAGCCAGGAAGAGAAAACTGATTACTGCAAGGTAGAAAAGATTTATGGCAAATACAGAGACCATGAGCTCAGACCAACATCTCAGTCGGAGAAAAATAGGACTGGAAAAGAGTGGTAACAGTGGGGACAGTAAATTCAGTTAGAGATTCAGTAAGTGCTTTGCACCATGTAAAAGAGAGGGAAGATGCCAGATACAAGTCAGAGACAAAGCTCAGATGGAACAAAACTGCACTAGGGCTCTGAAGATTCCTCTATACACATTAGGATAAGAATTTCCTGTACCTTCCTTTAAAAATGGCAATATTTTTATAGCAGGGATGTTAATTCATCACAAGTATGCACTCAGTTATGGCACTTCCTCCCTTGTAATGCTCTGGGTGGAAGTTTAGGTTGTTCCTGCTGTGATTGCTTCTTTTTCTACGGTTCAGGTAAATAGTGGCAGTTTTGTGATGAAGCAAAGTATTTAGGATAGCATTCTTTTCTCCTAATACCTACAAGCTAAATAACTTGGTGGGATAGACTCTTGCTACGTCACTTTAGAAACTGTGACATATCTACATCAAACGACTATCAAATGATCATTTTATAGATCTGCTGAAGCATAACAGAAATCTCATTGCAGAAGGACCAAGGTTTTTTTTTTCCCTGACAAGAAGAAAAATCTACATGGTCAGCTCTTGTGAAAGGACTATCACATACATCTCCAGAGTCAGGCAAGGTGAACTGCACTCTTTAGAATGGAATGGGAAAGTCTGCAAAATCTCACATCACACAAACTCTGAATGGACCAAATGTTACACCATTTTGTGTTTCCTGAAAATCTGGCAAAATCAACATCAAAAGGGGCAAAAATATTTCTCTTTTCTAAGACATCTTTTATAAGTCTTTTCAGCATCACACAGAGTGGAAATAAAACCACCTATTTAAAGAAGTAAGGAAGAAATATATTGTTACTGTTTTGGAGCTACCTATTTGGTAGCTATTTCAATGATCAACTCAGAAAAGATCAAAAATAAGCCGGTACTTCAGCTCCAGAGGTTAAAATCAATCATGAAGCCAAGGAACTCCCAGAAGCATCTACCAGAAGGACAAAACAAATGGCCACTATTGACAAGAAAACAACAAAAGAAAGGAATGTCAACCCCCAAAAAGCAAATGAACAAACAAACAAACTACAAACACCACCACCACCCTCCCCCACCACCAGCATGTGCTCATGGAATAAAGAAGCATATCATGCATGTATGTACCCAAGGGCAGGGCACTGAGGCTAACATGTATTCTCGGGTACAAAATTTCCTGGCCACTTGAAAACAATTTTATGTACTCTAATTGTGTTTTGTGTGATATTTACATACTGAACAGGCTACATGTATATATATTTTGGATAACTTTCAAGGATAGTTGCAGGTTTTAGATTAAATATGAAGCACAAAAAATTTCAAGAAAGAGCCATTAGCAGCCCAAACAAACTTTGTTGCCAAGTAACTTCAAAGTATTGCCTGTGGTTCCTTCTCTGGTATAATTTATGGCATCTCCATCACCCTGTATACTATTGAAGCAAAAGAACTCACTTAGTGTATGAAATGTTAACACAAGGGGATACTTGTATGGCATGTTTGTGATACTTAATGCCAGTATTAACCATTCTTTTTTTCAGAAGTCAACATGTGCAGTTTTCAAAATTCTTTGCCTATTCCCTTAGTGTTCTACATTCAATTATTTCTGAGAAGAAGATAGTTAGAACATGCAAAAGCTAGGTGTTCCATCAGATTTCTAAGAATGAAGTTCCTCATTAACCCTTTAAAAACACAGTTGTGTCAACAAAGAATACATCCCTTTCTTCTGCCACCCAAATTCCTTCATCTTAAATATTTTACACTACTTCCTTTCTATCTGCTTTTTGCTCCTAAGAAAAATTCCTAATCTTTTGGTTTGATGAATACGGTCACCTAAAATTAAATTATCATTAAATACATTTATCTGAAATTATTTTCAGGTAAAGAAGAAACCTTTATAATTCTTTCAAACACCTGCTTTCTAAGGAAAGTCATAGTTCCATAGATATTTCTACTCTCTCAAGCTAAGTCACAAGGATAAGGAGAGGATAAGTGTTTTTTGTTAGGTAGAACACAAAATAAGAAGTCCAAATTTTTTAGTCTTCACTGCAGAGTAATGACTATTTAAAACTTCTTCATCTCTTTGTATTTAAAATTTTATCTTTTTTAAAATTATCTCATGATGCTCACCCCACTGGTGCTATATTTTGTGAGCTGACTCTTCCATTTATGAAAAAAAAAACCTTTTAATATTTATACCCCCCTTTCACTTTCTTAGCCAAAGTTGTAATACAATATGTATTTTCCCCTCTGAACCCTCTTTTCCAAAAGCAAGAACTGCAGATTAACCTATTGAAGAAACATTTTTGAATGTCCACATGAATGGTGGTAAAAATAATGCTGATTCAGGCCTGTGGATCTCCTTAGGCAGAAGAAGATCTTTAATTCTTAAGAGGAAAAGCAATTTTGGCTAGCAGGCATCATTGGATATATTTAACTCCTTTCCAAGGCTTGATGAGGAGTCTTGCCCCAAATCTAAGTAAAAATAAAATATTTTGACTAATGTTTTCACTCAGTCTTAACAAACTTGTGTGTCCTGCTGAAAACTTATTCTATTGAAGAACTATTAAATTTAGTCTTGCATTCCTGTAGTTCTTCATATCTCTGAAAAGGAATTGTGAAAAGGAATAAGATTACAGACTCTTCTGCAAAGGGGCTTGGGACAGTTAGTGCAACAGAGAGATGCAAATCATATAATAAAATAATGCCAATTGCAAAACCAATTACTCTTTCCATTTCACTCTTTTGTTCTCCCTTCCTCTTTTACTGAATAATTACACTGGACATCCAGTTGACACTCTTGAGTTGAATTGAAAGATTAGTTAATCAATAAAACCATTTCACTTCTTCAGGTTTTTTATGTGGGTCACTTGACGGCTCAGCTCCTTATCAAACATAGTTCCAAGCATCCCAGCCAGTATTTCCTGCCAGTGAAAACAGTTGTCAGCACCCCCAGCTTGCCATTTCTAGATTGTTGCAGAAGTGACTAAGACAAGACAGGACGTATGGTGTCAAGCAAAAGAACTGTACCCTGTCCACTTATTCTCTTCTGTTTCATGGAGGAAGGCAGACCAACAAGAACAAACCTCTCTTTTTCGATGTCCTTCCTCACAGGAAAATATTATGAAAAAGAAAAAAAAGAAGAAGAAAGAAAGATGGAAAATGAACTACACAGGTTGATGATTACAGGCAATAAGGGGAAAAAATACAGATATGCTTTACCAGAGATTGAAAAGAGCTGAGTTAGTGACAAAAGCTAATCAAAGAATGCAATAAAATGAAAAAGACTAACAAGTAGTAGTGGGAAATCATCTAACAAATGGTGTCATGGGCCCCAGAATCTCAATTTTTTCACTTTTATATGTTGGACTGAAGATCTTGTAGAGAAATGGTTGATTCATTAGGTTCAGACTTGGCGAGACAGCAGAAGTCACCTGTAAGTATTTTTAAAATGGAGTTACAAGCTTTTCAGTTCTGAAAACAATCACAATTTTATAATCAGGGCTTTGTTTTCCCAAGTCAAGTTTCCTTCATTTAAAAGAGGGGAAAAAAAAAAAAAAAAAAAAAAAAAAAAAAAGAAGCAAGAAAGTTGAAAAGGTTTAATTCCAGACACTGCAGGAAACTCTTTTCTAAATCGAAGCATCCAACTTTTTTGAGGGTCGCTTACCACCATTAGGAAAGACTGAAACAAAAAGTTACGTGCAAAGCCTAACTGCCTCGCTGTGTGGCCAAATAAACTTGATTCTCATCTTGCAGTGATTAATGGAACTTCATTGATTTCAGGAACTCTTTCACACTGGAACAGCTACTATTGTTTATTCTGACTCAAAACAAAACGGAGAATCTCTTACATTGAGATGGCTGACTTGACTCCTACTACATGCCACAAAATAATGCAGTTCCTCTGTATTCATTTGGATGTCCATTGCTTTAACATAAGCTCAGGAAAATTAAAAGACAGTGAAACGTAAAAGGAACTTATTGTTGGAAACAAGATCTTCACACAACAGAATTTTTAAGCTTTAAGTGGACTTCTTAAGATCTGCTACAATGGAACTAGAAAAGATTCAGAAATTTCAACACAATGTACTGTCTTGAAATTCTATTACAGTGACATTTGACTGATTTACATTCTTTTAGATTTTGCTCTAACCAGCACCTTTATTATGTGACCTTTATTCTGGATGGCCTCCAGGGCACTATATACAATAGCTGCTTCAACACCACTAGCTCAACTACAAGCCAGCTGACTTCTGTGCTAATTGCTGGATTTGAAACTTCCTTTCCTCTACAAAGTTCCAATTAAGAGCCACGTATTTTGAGTACAGACTCTGGATCTAATCTGAGTTTCTAACTTTTATTCTGAGAAAGATGTTGCAGCCTGTTTTCTGCTCAGGGAGACAATTTAGCATTGACATGGTTAAAATACTTTCTAGAAGTCTGAGGAGCAGCAAAACCAAGAATGCATGAAATGGAGTACTGCTATCAGAAATGCTAGCTATTCGCAGAATTCTTATGTCAACAGGACCTGTAAACAAGTGTTAATATTTCTAGTAGAAGGAGCATCCATAGGGAATTCAGTGTAGTTAGCTGCACAGAGCAAAGAATCAGATCGGAGAGGGTATTGTGTCAGCTCTGGCATGTCGGCAGTATGTGGCTGTCAGGAGCGTGAAATGGATCTGCTTCAAAGCTGAGTAGGCTGTGACCTGAATGCTGCATGTCCATGCACTCAGTGTGAGAGGATCAATGACAGCATTTGCTGAGCTCTAGTCATCCCCTCTGCTAATGAAAGCAGTCCTGAAAGGCATAATGCAGGGCCTCTAGGCAGCCTAAAGCCTAGCATTAGCTGAGTTTGTTATAAGCTTGGCTGGTGAGTGCACTGAGTACCAAAGGCCCCCTCCTCTGTTGCTCTATCCCACCAACTCCCCCCGGCTGTCTGTTTAGTGTCACTCAGCTGGGATGGATCCCGTTAAAGATCTGACGCTTAGCAAGGACTCAGAGGTGTCTGGAACGCCTGCCTCTAATCATAAACACCACAGCTGGCAATGATGTGGTCGAGGAAAAAAAATCACCTTGATCCAACAGCACACATTCCCTTTGATGTTTCTGCAGTGAGTTCACTGCCCAGAGAGAAAGGTACTGCTTTAAAAAAAAAAAATCGGGAATGACATTCTCAAATCATAACCATATGACTCTCAATTCCAAGCTTAAAAAACCCCACAACCCAATCCCAGGAAAACACAACATTTTGTTCTGAGAAACTCAGGAAAGAAGCATCTGACAATGATAACATGAAACAGGTTTGGAAGATAATGGCAGTTTGAGAAGAAAACATTTCCAAAAAATTCAGACTGCCACTACCAAAAATGGAAAAAGCCTTCTGCCAAAGATTGCAAACTGTGGTGACCTCAAGCAAGAGACTGTAGCTGATTCAAGGGAAAAATGAAACTTTTCAAAGACAACATTGCTTGTGCTCTGCCACTGTTTATAAGTGCCTTATGCCCTCCTGCCTTTCGGGGTGGCCTGGTAAATACAAGAGCTCTTCTGTATTTTACAGTCCTCTACCACAAATTTCTGTTAAATATTCAACACTGTGAGCATGATTTTTAAATTTTTTTACCCTGTCAGGTTACAAAGAGAATTGTGAATCCAGTGCAAAAAGCTTATTGTAGGGGTTTTTTTGCATTGCCCCTCTGTTTCATATATGGTCAGGAAATATACAAATGTCCCATTTATTTTCATACTGCCTGGATTTCTTGATAGAAAAACTACAGTGTTTTTCTTGCATTGATTTCTTTCTAGGCACAGAGCTGCATATACCATTTGCTAAAAATATGCGAAAATTGTGAACTTTTGTTCTCTGACATAATCATGTTATGGCTTTCTTATGCTATCCCATCTATACCAACACAGATAAAAGGCCTCATTTGAACAATCCTAACACGATATACAGTCTAATTTTCTTTTCATTATTCACAGCAAGGGAGCATTACAATTAATAATGAAGCTCTTTCCAAGGCTATATGAAGAAAATGCCATCCTAGACACACTGATGCAGATTCTTATTTGCTTGTGACCATGTATGACAAAAATAAAAATTTAGAACTAACTTTGAAAAAGTCTCTAAAAATGCATCTCCCGAATTTACCTCTATTTTCAAATTTAAATATTTAGCATTTTTACATGGAAAATAAACAGCTGGTACAGCTTTAACTGCAAATAGTCATTTACGAGTACTCAAGCATGTTTTTTGCCTTTCTAGATGTTTTTCTAAAAAGTCCTTTTTCTTGATTTCATATTACCCACAAGGTTTACTTTCTTCTCCAGATAAAAAGGCCAGGTTACATTCCCTCAGAATCAAAACCAATACTAGCAGCCATTCCCTAACGAGAAAACTACAGATGACTCCATTTCTTTTGGTATTAATATGCCCTGCTTGTTACTGTGGCTCAAACTGATCAGAGCCATCCTGACATGACTAAAGCAGAGACATCTCATATACAAAACACAGAGCTTAAGAGCGAGTGTAAATTGAACTACCATGTCACGACTGGAAAATCTGGGAGCTGTATTCCAAATCTATATGAAGTTTCACAGGCTGTTTGTGCTGACAGCCTTCCCTGCAATTCCCTCAAATGCTGCAGATTCAGATAAGATTCAGATTTATGAAGTTTATGTGCTGTTCTACTGTAGACTCATGTTCATGTGTTTGTGAAGGAGAAGGAGACTAATTCAGCTGGGTTATGAAACATCAGCAATTTACATACCCCTATATGGCAATTTTTCTCTTACACTGTATGTAAGGAAAAAACAATTAAGTAATGGCCAAGATCTGCAGCCCTGGTGATACTTGAAAGGATGTGAAAAAGGGACAAAAATCTGTCTTATTTCCTTGTGCACTAATGTCTTATTTTCAACAAGAAAAAATTAAAATCAGTACCAGAAAAATGCTACTAACATATTGTCATAAACACAGGTTAATTGATTAAAAAAAAAAGTTCTTTCCTCAAGCTTTGTGAAGAACTATGGATTTTACTGCAGTGGCAGTTGTTCACCTCTGTATATGCAAGAGTTCAGGAGGTGAGAGTCAAAATATGCGTCCCATTCTTCAAGGAAAAATCAGAGTTATCCATCCAGTCTGCTTCCCTACTGCAACTGAATAATTCTAAGCTTATGGGCAATATCTATCATAAAATTTCTTTATTTTCTCTATTCTTACATGACTTTCAAACACCACAGGATAAAAAAAATGAGAAATCATTCTAATCATTAATACAGTTTTACTGCAAGAAATTTTTTTTGGGCTGCCATATATGAAAGTAATAAAATCAGTGTGGAAGTGTTACTTAGAGCATTTCCCCAACAAAAAGCATAAGAGAATTCTGTAACATATTTCTTCCAGCTTCATTTTACAGATCAGATTTAAAGCTGTTTTATTGATCACACATTCTTGTATACAATGACTAAAGAAGACAAAAAACCCCAACCCAAAACAAAACAAAACAACCAACCAATCACCCAACCAAAAACACTACCAAACACTTTACTGGTCACAAATTGATATGTATCCATTATGGGCTTAATTTGACTAAATAAAAAGGACCGCCATCTAAGGGAAGGAAGAGACAAAAAAAGTTGGTTCTTGGTGGCAGGCTTCATGCTTATACTATAATGAATATAACTGAGCTGGTGAAAAGTGAAATATCATATGACTGTGCCTAAAATGCATGTGGCCTCCACCTGTTGTATTGCATAGACTGCACAAATATGCAGTTCATCTTACCAGCACCTAACACTTACACATTGCTTTAGTGGTCTGTTATGATATACAGCACTTTGTCATATAAAAGGAAGTTATTAAATTCATATTTACCAAAAATGTAAAACATGATGCCTTGTTAACTGACTTGATTTGCTAAATGTCTTAGATTCCATGTAACTGTCAGAGCTATTATGCAAAATATCAGACCTGTGCAAAATTCTGGGATGAAATAGCAGTTCAATCAGAAAGCAAATGCTTTATAGCACTTACAAGGCTGCAGTTCAAAGATGCCTTCAGCTCTTCATTTTTAAACCAGTCCAAAGCTGCCTTCAGACACTCACTCACACCATGACAGCGGAGGTTCCACCTCACACCAACTCTCTAGTGACCCCTCCAGATGAATCAGAAGAGAAATTGACAAGCTACAGCAGCATTCTTAGATGAAGGGAGGCTGGTTGGCTAGAGAGTTAAGGATGAGACACACGGGTCAAATGGAAGTCTTCAGGGACTCAAAAGCTCGTGTTTCCTGCACCACTCCTCCTTTAGAGATTGCAATGAATTCTGTGAAGTTAAAGTGCTCAAATACTTTCATTTATTTTACTTTTATGAGATGTAAATCTAAACTTGATTTAAAATTAATTGCACAAGTGATTATAAACCATTTAACTTGGACACAACAATAAATTCCTGGCACTGAAGTCTGATTTGTGCAGATCCTTACTCACAAGAAGCTCTCTACTAATATCAACACTGTTCATGTGGAGAAGGAAGAGTTTCAGATCTAGAACAGAAACCACAACACTGTGGCAAGACCTCCATGACTTTTTTATTTCTCCTGTTTTTGAAAGGAACTGCTTCTTGTTGCTTTGTTTCTTTGCTGATTTTGTAAGCCTCATTTGGAATCTAATTTTTGTGCATACATAGCCTTCTTTCCAAACCTTCAGTGCCAACGTTCATTCTACAGCTTTTGCAGTACACAATCTCTGCTTGCAGAATGGCCTCACCAAGTGGGTACTGGAGTAGTTTATGCTTTATGAAGTTTTCTCAAGCTTTTGCTTTTTGGGTGTTTTCTTACAAGAGGTGATTGAAAACAGAAAGGAAAAGCCTGGTTTTCTTTTTTTTCTCCCTTTTTTTTTTTTCCACCTCCTTTAATACTCTTATTCTGAGACCATGTATGACAATACCTCGTGGAAAATTGCTCCGGTCCAATAACATGCTCAAAGTACTCCTTTGCCAGAGGCATTCACTCGTTATATAAATCAAACAAGCATACAAAACCAGACAAAAAGTAACTGGTAATGCCCGGTGAATTTCAGCTAAGATGGTTTGGTGCATTGCATGCAGATGTCAGGTATTTTTATAAAGAGCTCCATTGTGCAGGGCCCCACTACTCCTCCATCGCTCCCAGCACTCCCTTAAAAGGGGGATGGTGGGCAGACAACCATTCCAGCTGGTCTTGGAACCTTGTCTGAGTCAGGAAAACCACAGCTCATAAGCAAAGAGGAAGCATAATGTTCTACAAGGACAAAACATTAGCAAAAATGTCACTCAGCCCCAGTTCCACATGTTGGCTGCCACGGCCTCTTCCTCCTAGCATGCCCGATTGATATAAATTCCATCTGCTCAGCAGCCAAGTGACAGAGAAGAAATACCGGCATCTGGTCTCTATTGCTGTCGGGTTTCTGTTCCATGTTAGACCTTAGCTAGAAACATATGAAGAAACGAAGGTGCTGGCAAGCGACTAAAAGGCTGCACTGGCACAAATGAGACTTTCTGATGCTTTTCACACTTCACTTTGGATTTTTACAGGCAGAAAGGTGGAGGAGACTTGATAAACTGAGTCTGGAGAGCCAATGGGCCTGGAGGTAATTTGGTGTTTCTAAATTTTTTTTTTTGAGTGTTTAAAACTGTAATGCAAAACAATTTTTTTTTTTTTAACACAACAGAAGGTAACGAAGTCACACAAGAATGTTGCTCTTCAGCTAAGTTTTTTTTCTTCTTCTCTTAAACATCCACTGGTTTGGACCTGATCCACTAGCACTTTATATTCTCCTGAGAAGCAGCTGGAAAGTGCCAAACCACTAACTTTTTTTTTCCTTTTTTTTTTTCTTTTTTTTTTTTTAACCCTACTGTATCCAGAAGAAAGTAAGTATTTTAAACCAAAGAAAGAGAGTAATAGAGCAAACCAGTAACATGCATTCCTGTCTGAGAAATGATTCTTGAGTGCTTTTTAAGACCAGCACTTGAACAGATAGGGAAGACTGTGAGACAATGTGATTGCATGTGTATGTGCATGTGTACATTCAAAGGTTTAAAGGTTTCTTTGGGGAATGACTCCTCATACCAACAGAGGTGAAAAAAAACCAACAAAAAGGTGCGACAGAGAGGAAGGCAAAAAAAGAAAATACGTTGGTAATAAAATTATATACAGACACTTTTCTCCTTGCCAAAAAACAATTGGACCAAAAAATTTAGGAAGACATTTTGTACCTGAAGTGATCCACGAAACAACATAGGATGGCTGGCCTGCAGTAAGGTAAAATATTTTTTAAATTTAAAGTGGAACCTAAATATTCCAAACCAATATAGAATTTGATTTTGTTAAAATAAAAATTAGCATTCCCTTTATCTGCAAGCCTCCAGCTCTTGTTGGTCTCATATGATTTCCTCTGCAATACAGCATCCTTCTCTTTTGTGTGACAGGACCAGAAACTGACAGAAAGAAATGAAGCGAGTGAACAGCTATCAGAGCAACATTGTAACACCAATGAGAGAGAACACATGTAAGAGGAGAGCTCTCAAGAACATATAAATATATAATAGAGCCCTGGAACACTTAATAATTAATTCTGAGGAAGAAGCTTTTATTTCAACAAAAAGGTAGGCTTCTAACCAGCAACCCCAAGAGTGTGGAACAGTCCACTATATTGATGCCCAAAAGGCAGTTCCATGCAAGTTCTTCACAAGGTGAAGCTCCCCTTTCATACTTGGCCAGGATCACTTCAACACACTGCCTGGATGGCATCCTCAAATAAAGTCTGAAGTGGTGTCTGCTCTCTGTGGCAATTCTCTGCCTGAAGTGGAATTGCTCCTGGTGACTTCAATGGGCTTTGCACCCAAACCAATAAAGTCAGCAATCTAATTTACCTAGTAGTATAATGATTATTAAAAGATGCCATAACTAGGGGTCAAATATTCCACTGCTGGTTCACCTCACTGAAGTGCTACTTTAGGGAAGTTAATTCTGCTAACTTAGTGTTCCTCACTGGAAATTATTACTCAATTTGTAACCCAGATGAAAAGTCTTAAGTACACAGGTGAAGAATCAGTGGTGCACATAGATTAATAATGTACCTCCATTCAATCAGTGGTTTAGACTGTTAGAGTTTGAAAGAGTATTCCACCTTCAGATTTCTTTGCATGGGATGCCTCCCTCCAAGAGTTGCCTTTAATCACCCTAATGCCTCCCTTTAATCACCACCCAAACAAACTCAGTACAGTATTTCTGTAAAAATTCAGTATTTCTCCCAATAATGCCTTGCTCAAGGCATTCCTGCAGTGCCACTCCTGTAGAAAAATTCTGATTTTTACTGATTTATTAGAAGGCCAGGCTGGATCAGGCCCTGGACAACCAGTTTGAGTGAAAGATGTTCTGCCAATGGCAAGTACTCTTGTAACTAACTTTACATTAGCAAGTAATTCAAGCTCAGTATTCCAAACACCAGCATTTTAATGCTGTTAAATGGTGCAAGTAGTTTTGTCCCAGTTTCTACTTAGGAAATAAGTAAACTGGAAACTGTCTTTATCCAGCAGTTAAAAAAGTAATGTAGCAAGTACCTATGTAGCACTTCAGAGCATCTCTCCAAAATGCTACCTTGGTGTTAGTATTATTGTATTTTTATGAAATGCTATGCTTTGTGGACCTGACTCTTTTTTTGCCTTTACCCTAATGATTTCCTGTTCACAGACATGTGAACACGGAACGTTCATGTTCATGAACATGCTTACAGTTAAGTTCTTTCTACAGAAGAGGATCAGGTAACAGTAAATTCCCCAGTCAGAGCGTCTTAGGAAAGGAAGCATATTATTCTCAAAGAGAAGGGCTTAGTGTTCTGTTATGTAGAGTAATGGACTGAAAACATAGGACCTTTTGTAACAAGGTGGCAATCAAACTCACCAAACATATTCTCTCCCCTTCCACTATATATGTAGATGACACAGAGTGTCAGTTGTCTTTTTGTACAGATTTCTGGAGGATGGACATCATTGAGGGTACTACCCCAGTAAGAAGAAACAGTAAGACCAACCTTTTAGCATTAAACGGAGGTGTGCACATGCATATAATTGTTCAGACTAACTCCAGTTACTTTCACTTTCACTTTCAGTGAAATCAACATGGCTGAGGGGGGCCTGACTTACGACAGTTTGTAAGGTGTCTCACTGTCTGCAGTAGACAACATTATACTTCCCAAAGGCAAGGCTTAGCGTGCAGTCAGCGATGAGAGGGGACAATTGAGCTGCCCAGGGCCGGAACCACCAGCGCAATTTCCCTCAAGTCAGGAATATGAAACAGCACAGCTGCTGGGATGAGTGAATAGCTGAAGGAGCTTGTGTGAGCTTCAATGGCAGGCCTGAGCAGTGCTCCACTGTGAATGACAAGTGATGGGCCAAATCACTGGGGAGCTACCGATGAGTTATTAATGGTGACAGGTACACTACCTGGGAGACAGGTTGAGAGGGGAAAAAGATTATTTATAAGTGAATAGTTAACAGCTGTACCCACTGCTAAGCATTACATGGATGCCACAAACTGTAGAATTCAAATCTTGGGTTATTCAAGCACGAACAACTGCCTGTCACCAAACTGCAATGCATCGGTACAAATTAAGGTGGGAGAGATGAGACGAGGCTGGAACGATGCCTTGCTCAAGTAGGCAATGTCATCACAGAGCGCAGATAAGAGCGAGAGAAAGACTGAGATAACCATGAGGTGAAATATGGCTCTTAATAATAATGATGAATTTGCAAGAACAGCTTTTTAATTTTTCCTGAGGGCTTTTGGAAGAGAACAGATGCTGAATATGTCCTGTACTGACATGAATAAATGGGGGAAAATATAATAAGCAAAAGAAATATTTTCAAAGAAGTTTTCTCTTGAAAGGAGAAGTAATATATTTCTATTGTGGAGATAATTTCTTCTATCTCCAGCCCCTCCCAAGTTTGAAAGCCACATTGTTAAGCTTATAATATAATGTTCTTACAATACCTACAATAATGTAGTCACCTAGTTTTTTCCCCAAAGGAATGAAGCAT
Source organism: Sylvia atricapilla (assembly GCF_009819655.1). Classification (NCBI taxonomy): domain Eukaryota; kingdom Metazoa; phylum Chordata; class Aves; order Passeriformes; family Sylviidae; genus Sylvia; species Sylvia atricapilla. Next base: position 56,150,315 of record NC_089174.1, on the reverse strand, counting down.
TGTAGTACTGAGTATATTATGAGTGGTCTGAAGAAAAATTTTTCTAATCTATTTCTCTTGTAAAATTTTGCACCAAAAGAAGCAGAGAACACAAACCAAATAAAACCCCAAAACATCCAGAAACCCCCAAACACCCCTCCCTCCATCAAGAATTTGGAAATGTTTTCATAATGTGAACATAATCATGAGAGAAACTCGTTTTGTGTCCTTTCTTATTCGAATGCAAAGAAATATCTCTGTAGTAACTGCTTACATACAAGAAAAAAAAAAAAAAAAAGTAAGAAATAATTTGATGGCTTTTTTGGTGCACTTTTAATGCAGTAGAGCAGTTAAATACCTGCAAGACCAGCCAGGTCTCAAGATAATAAGCTGGTGGTTCACTGACTTCTAGGTTTGCACAAAGCACAGGCTAGAAATCACTCACTAGAAATCTGAACAGAGACACCTTTTCCCTGCAACAAAATGTGCCAAATGATTAATCTTAAAAAAAATGAAATAAAATAAAATAAAATATAGAGGGGAAAATGAGGAAAGCATTGACAAACTGAATGGTAATTTAAAAAAAATTAAAATTCAGTTTTTCTCAAATTAGAGTCTCACACATACTCCAGAATGGTAAGAAGAAAAAAAAGGCTAGTCAGCAAAAGCTGGGTTCCTCCAAGGTAGAGGGAGAAAACTGCTACTGCCTCTTCTCATTTCTATGCCATAGGGACACTGTGCTCTTGCATGCTCTGGAGGAGGGGGATACATGAGCCAGAAATAGTTCATACTTCAAAATGCTTCTAAGGCTTTAAAATAAAAAGGCAGAAACGGATTCAGCATTGTAAATGTTTTCAGGATTTAGTCCAAATCTTTCAGTTTTGGCATTCCATAGTGAACATCACTAAAAGACAAATAGTTCTCTGCATGTGTGTGTTGGTAGTGGATGTGATATTAGTCAAGCTTACTCATTACTTGCTTTCTGATATTCATAATATGTAATTATTTCTCCTTTTCTGCTTCACTCTGGTTCTTATGTAAAGCTTCTATGATTCTTCAGTGTCTGAACTGTTCACACTGTGAATCAATACTTAAATATATAGTCGAAGCAAGTGAGATGGATACATTTTATCTTAATAATTGATCATAAAGTATTTTTATTAAATACTATACTTTGTGAAAACTGCTATTCACACAACTTTTGGGCATAAAAGAAACACAGCATCATTTTTAAAGGTTTAGTAAGAGATTTGGGAATTGAACATTAGTTGAATTTGGAATTCGTAACCTTCTGAAATACT